>NC_136237.1:15542500-16242500 GCF_053564925.1 Oryzias latipes | reverse complement strand
GAAGGTTTCGGGATGTCACATCATTCTGGGCCACAATGCTCCAAACCAAGAAGAGGACTGGGGAACGTCCCTTTTTTCCAACTACAGTCTTTCCATTCAGGGAGAGATGAGGAGAAGATAAAGGAAATCATAAAAGGATAGTGGTGGAAAGTGAACAGGGCAGAAAGAACATGGAGGCGGTGCTATTTTTAGATTGGCTGCATCATAGCTCCCTTCCTCCCCCTCATCTTCTCCCATCTCCCCTTGTTGCTGGCCTTGCCTCTGCCCACAAGCACTCTTGAGTGCGCCGGGCGACCCACTCTCTTAGCTACATACGTTTAAACGCACGCATGCTCTTTCCACTGCTGCACATAGTCGGCTTAAGATCCAGGTCAGAAAGGACAAAGTCATGTGAAAGCCACAACCTCTAACTCCACCCCTTTAAGAAGACTGCACGAGTACCAAGAACACTCAAAATAAATACACAAGTCTTTGTGTTTTGTGTCCTACATATATATTTTTAGACATCCATCAACACTACCATCCACAGACATGCTGCCTGTTTTTAAAAATAGATAGACATTTGAAATGATTAGGAAATAGTAAAGGCCCTATTGATTTGTGAATAATTGTTTTGTTTCTTATATGAAACACTTAACTTCACGGAAAATGTTTTGCTTTAAAGGCCCACTCTGATGAAAATGGTGTTTTTGGTATTTTTCACATGTTATTGTGGCATTTTTCTCATGATGGAGCAAATATATAAAGCAAATTAAGCTCACAATTGCCTTTTTGAGTCTTTCTTTTTTCAAACTGTTGTGAACCAGGAACAGACGAAAAATGCAGTTTTGAAAAAGAGCTTATTTGTGACGTAGAACATACGCTGGATGGAAAACAAGCTCCCTGCTCTGCTCCATTCTGATGTATCCACTAGCGGATAAAAAATAGATCCATGTTTTCCTCGTTTGAGCTGGTATCTGGCTCAAAGCTGTACAGCTGGATAGCTCCAATATTGCTCATAATTCTTGTTGCACCGGTATTGTTAGGTTGGGATTTTGAGGAGCTGTAAGGTAGTGGGAGAGCATGTAAACAGGGAGCTCTCAATTATAGATGACGGGCAGTGGGAGTGGGTTTGGTCCATGTCAACGGTCCTGCTAATAAATCAGAGGCAAATCTCTCCAGAACGTATTTCCAATAAAACAACACAGATTGTTTTTAAATCTCACCTAAAATCAGCATAACCATAATTAAAAGACCACTGAAAATGGTTTTAAAAAAGTTCAAAAGATGATCAGAATTTAAAATCGAAATAAGATAATATTCAATCTCTAAAACAAACTCAACGAAACTAAACTTTGCCAAGTAAAAGATCAAGCATTACAAGTTAAAGAAAACTGTCAATGTTGCTACTCTGCAAGCCCAAAACAAACATGACCGCAAAATGCAATTTAAAGAGCAACTACTGACACTAAGATACCAATAAATTAAGAATCTTTACTACAAAAGTATTCACTGTCATGATTTAGTGATATAAATAGCGATCCAAAGACCTTAAAGTCCAGATTCAAGCACTGATCTGTTTTCTTTTTAAAATATTTATGGCACTAATAAAATAAATTAGTATTGAACTATTTAAAAAAGAAAAAATTTTTTATATATGTATATATTTTTTGTCTAAATAGACAAGAATTAACCATAAAGTTGATCATGCTAATAATATTTTTGCAACATGTGGACCATTTATCATGTGTTTCTATAACTTTCTGGTTTATGTTTATCACTGAGATCTTGCAGAGAATAAAGGCATTTTTCAATTTTTTATGATTACATTAGCAAACAAACTATTTCCCCTTAGAACTCCATTCACAGTTTCTCTTTCAGCATCAGTTAATGAAACTGGATCACACTTTATCACAACACTCTGGAGTGTCCCAGAATGCTAATTACTCAAATTAGCATGTATCATAAGATGGTGTGAAAATAATGCACAAAACCATCCATCCGCCTTTTAGATCCACTGAATCCCTTTTGGGGTACGGGGTTGCTGAAGCCAATCCCAGGCACTGTTGGGTGAAGGTGGGGTAGAGCCTGGACAGGTCACCTGTCTGTCGCAGGGCCACACAATCACACACATTCATATGGAGAGAAATTAGACTCAGTCGGATTTGTGCGTGCGTAATTCTTGATTTGTGCGTAAATTAGGATTTGTGTATGCATATTCTTGCTTTGTGCGTGCGTAAATTAGGATTTGTGCATAAATTTGGATTTGTGCGTGATTTGTTACTCACATAATACGTTTTGTGTATAAGTTAAAAAAATATAAAATGAAAAAAATACAAAATGCAATTTACGTATGCACAAATTAAGATTACAACAGCTTGAAACTACTTACACACACACATCTTTAAAAAACACGCACGAATCCCTTGTTACGCACACACAAAGCCAAAGTTACGCACGGATCTACCGTGAGACTGTTTTCACGTCTCACAAATTCGTCCGTAAGTGCTGCGTTTAAATACCAGTGGAATGCTCGGTCATTAGAATTTTCCTATCAGCCTTCCCTTCTAAACGTATTTCCTTTTAGTGGGTGTAGCAGGGCTTAAAAAAACTTTAAAGGAAAATAAAAATTATTATCTGAGAATATGACGTTCACTTTTAATATATATATTAAAAGTATATTATTCTCCGAGACACCGAATTGATACAAAATGCGTAACAGGAACGACCAGTAGGGGGCACAGTTTTTTTCTTCCGGAAAATTCAAAGGCAGTCAGACTGAGAGAGTCACGGGAAGAATGACGGGCCATCTCGGTGGTCAGCGCCCCGAAGTAAGTAGCCTCTATGTTCAACACTAACATCTACTGTCTTCATGTATTGATTGAGTCATTGTCTGGATACGTTTAGAAGGGAAGGCTGATAGGAAAATTCTAATGACCGAGCATTCCACTGGTATTTAAACGCAGCATTTACGGACGAATTTGTGAGACGTGAAAACAGTCTCACGGTAGATCCGTGCGTAACTTTGGCTTTGTGTGTGCGTAACAAGGGATTCGTGCGTGTTTTTTAAAGATGTGTGTGTGTGTAAGTAGTTTCAAGCTGTTGTAATCTTAATTTGTGCATAAGTAAATTGCATTTTGTATTTTTTTCATTTTATATTTTTTTAACTTATACACAAAACGTATTATGTGAGTAACAAATCACGCACAAATCCAAATTTATGCACAAATCCCAATTTACGCACGAACAAAGCAAGAATATGCAAACACAAATCCTAATTTACGCACAAATCAAGAATTACGCACGCACAAATCCGACTGAGTCTAATTTCTCTCCATACATTCACAACCTAGGGACAATAGAAAATCAACAATTAACCTATGAGAACGCTTTTTGGACTGTGACAGGAAGCTGGAAAAAATGTACACATGCACGAGGAGAAACCGCAAACTCCACACAAGAAAAGTCCCAGCCTCGATTGGAACCAGGGCCTTCTCACTGAGGCGAGAGCTCTAACCACTGCACTACCATGCAGCAACAAAACCATTAATGAAAAAAAGACATTTTTTAATTTAGGTAAATAATTCTGAAAAAGCTCATAAACTCTGGTCAACATTTCAGGAACAAACCTATGCTGTGCTTAACTTTCTATTTCTACCATTATAAGAAGGGTTAAGAATAATTCCAAAACATGTAGCCAATCCATCAGAGAACAGAACTCCCGATCAATAACAGACACATCCCTGACTGTTCTCATTACAGGGACATCTCAATCTGCAGGGGGCACGAGTTTGTAACGCGGTGACTCATTTTTTTTTTATTAGCTTCTTTCTGAAGCTCCCTTCAACACATCAGTATTACATTGAGATTTTATTGCAGAAGTCATTTGGATTTAACTCCATGGTGCCTTTTGATGCAAATATGCATCAAACCACTTCAGCTCCAGAATCACCTTAATTTTGCATCTACTTAAAAAGCAAAAATGAGAATTTTTTTTTGTAGTTGAAAATAAATAATTTGCATATCATGCAAAAAAAAAAGTACTGCAACACACAGGTAATCACACGTAAAAACTGTACATAAAAAAGCAAGTCATGCAACAACTGACTGTTGGTTAAATCGGAGTACGTGTGATGCCGCATTTTTGCATCCAGAGAGGTTTCCCCGCCCCTTAGATCTGCAGACAGATCACAAGGCTTGCAGAGGTGATGAAAGCAGGCACTGTGAAGAATACCACGTGGACCTCTGATCTTGTGATCATTTCCAAACTGCACATTATGGACACTAATTGTCAGAGGTGTGAGCACATGAGTGTGCTCATGCTTTGGAAAGTCAATTCTCCAAATGGGGTGTTTCGCTGCTCCTCACACGATTGTTGTGTCAAGAGATATGTATTTTAATCCTAATCTACTTTTTCTGTGGTTAGCTGCAAACCATAATGGTATTTTAAAATGAAATTAGACAAGAACATTCCTTTGAACAGAAGCTAAAAATCTATAAAAGGCACCAAAAAGTGAGCCTTGAAGTAATGATCAGATTTACCTGGTGAAAGCTGTTACATTCCCTGTATGCGTGTGTCAGTGTGTGTGTGTTGAGCTGCAAAACGCTGGGTTGGGGGATACCTGCTGTCACCATGGCAGCAGCAGCTAGTGTAATAGGAGTGAGAGTGGGAGAGAGCAGGTCTTGTCAAAGTACAATTCAAGGAGAGCCACTGCAGTATTCCAGTTTCACAATCAAACAGACACGCTTGGCACAAAAATTTAGCCCTATTTAACCTCCCATTTTTTAACACTCTTCCTTTGAACTAAGATGTCGATTCCTGAAGAATCTTAAAAACCAGTCTGAGTTCAAATAAAAAGATTTGCCTGCATATAACAGAATCAAGCAAAAGCAAAACTTGATGGGAGCTCATAGGTGGTAGTGTGTTTAGCTCACCAGAAGCTAATCTCAAGACCTTTGTGTGTCAGAGTGTTCCAAACCTAAGAAGTGAACCCACAAATTGCCCTCAGTCTGCTTATAGATGGACGTTATTAGACCCAGAACTATGAACTGAAAAAAAAAAGAAGCTCAGAGTGTGTATGAAGAAGTGAATTTCAAAGTTCTTTAATGTCGGGATAAAAGGGGTGGAATAGATGCATAGTTTCTAAAAACAACAACATAAAAGACCCCCTCCGATGAAAATGTAATGAAATTAACATGTTCTTATGCCATATTTCTGATAATGGAAGACATATACAGTGAGGTCAATAAGTATTTGATCACCCTGTGATTTAGCAAGTTCTCCCACTTAGAAAACATGGAGGGGTCTGAAATGTTCATCATAGGTGCATTTCCACAGTGAGAGACAGAATCTGAAGAAACATTCAGAAATCACGTTGTACGATTTTTTAAAACAATTTATTTGTATATTACTGTGACAAATAGGTATGTTTTCTAAGTGGGAGAACTTGCTAAATCACAGGGTGATCAAATACTTATTGACCTCACTGTATAAAGGAAATTAATCTTAAAATTGCATTCCTGAGTCTTTCTTTATTAAAATAAAGAAAGTAGCATAGAAAAATGCTGTTTGAAAAAGATTTTAGCTGTGACATTGTAATATTTAGCTTTATTTTTATACAAATTGCATCCAGTTGCAGACAAATCTTTGATCAACATCAATGTACGTCTATGTTTTCCTCGTCTGAGCTGGCATCTGGCTCAAAACTGCACGGCTGGATAGCTTCAGTATTGCCTGCCATTTTTGTTGCACCGGTAATGTTAGCTTGAGCGTCATCATGATTAAAAGACCACTAGGAATGCTTTAAATATAGATTAAAAGATGATTGGAGTGTGACTTTAAAGAAAAAAATGTTCACATGATCTAACTTATTAGATCTAAAAAACAAAAAACATTCAGACTTTTTTGGCAGTGGAGATTTTTTCCTGACATTCCACAGGTTTTAGCATTTTAGCACAACTTGAGTCCTTATTGTGTTAAATCACAAAAATCCAGAAGAGGGGTTCGCAGAAAAGGCTGCAAGACATGTGACACGTGACACAGGGTATGTGATGAGAAATATGAAGCTTATTGACCATTCAATAACCAAATACAGTTCTTAGAAAATGAAGGAAACTACAAACTGAAGGGATGTAGGAACTTCAAAATCAAACTGATAAGAACCACAAAGAAAAGTTTCTGTGCGTCAGTGTGAGGCACTAAACTTTGGAAGGGGTTAAGTATTGAGCTCAAACAATGTTCAAATATCCAAATATTCAAGAAAATGTATAAAGAAACTCTGATTTCACAATATGAAGATAAGAGGAGTTAAGGATCAATAGGTGTTTGAATAATTCCAAATAAATGTGTGAACTTGGTGAAATAATCAAAGATCTTTTAATTACAACCAATGACTATAACATTGTGTAATGTGCAACTAATGATTACTGAAATGTTTTAATTGCAATCAATAAGCTATAGATTGTCTTTATTTGATCTGCAATGTGTAATAATTACTGGTTTAATGTGATCCTGTGTTCTAATAATAATCAATGATTATTACATAACGGTTACCGTGACTGTTTACTGAAACCATGAATGAATGTTTTCTGAAGATAATCAATCATTACTAGGCACTGGATTTTGTTACTTGAAAAGAATCTATCGGATCAGAACCAGATTACAAAACTATAAAACTATAAAATGAATGAACTCAGTAGGGGTGGGATTAGATAAGTTCGGTTCTACCCACTCCTTTTCAAGCAATAAATCAAGCCGTACTTATACTTTAGCTAATGATCACTATATTTAATTAAGCAAATGTGATTTAAGTGACTTTATTGTTTTGTTTTATTTTCCGTCTTTTTAATCTATGCATTTCCTTATTTCTGTAATGAGTTTGATAAATATGTGCAAATTCTTTATTGCTTTGACTACAATACTTGAAATAGAACAATAAATCAAAATCATATCAATCAAAATCAAGCTTTGAGTTACATCAGTTTAAAGATGTTTGCAAGAGACTATTGCATTTGAATGTTTGTGGTATAATAGAAAAAATGTTCGTTACAGCATTTGCGTATGACTGATGAACTTCTAGAACTCCAGGCTGCATTGGTTACACATTCCAGTCTGGAAAAATACTGAAACACCATCAATGGAGGATTGTCTGCACGGTACATTCTATTATAAATAAAAAATACTAAAAAGAAGCGACAGTCGCCACTTCATCTCAGAGCACTGAGTGAAAGTCATCTTTTGTTTTTTTGAATGGAAAAGAGCTTAAAAAGCTTTACAAACCAGTTATAGATCAAGAACATTTTGCAAAATGATGTCTAACATTATTTCCAGCTATGAAAGAAAAATAATATCTGTTATGTTTCTACTTTCAAGTAAATGCTAAGTTAATTCCAATCCATCCATCCATAAGGTAACTTTGGAGCTAAAGTGGTTTGGTGCATATTTGCATCAATAGGCGTCAAGGGGTCAAAGACAATTTTTAGGAAATTTTTGGTTTCCGTTAAGGATAAAGTTACATAAATTTTATAAACATTTCTCTTATTTGCTTTTCAGAGCTTTTTTCGAATGCACAATTTAAACACTATAAGAATTCATTAACAAAAAATGAATGCAGGAAGCTAATACTTATATGAGATTGTGTGTGTTTAAATTACCCAAACTGAGCTACAGATATCCACATAAGAGGCACAATATGTGGATCTAACAGCCAATTATCTCAATGACAGCACTGTACTTTACACTGTAACAAAGCAATGTCCTCTAAATCAAGAGTAACCTATAAATCCTTGTCTGTTGTCAAATAAAGAAATTAAAATGGACCTAGATAAAAGAATATTTCATCTAGGTTATTTTCTTTAAAAAATCTATAAAAAGAAATGGCTCTTGAATTTGTGAATTTTGAAAAGACTATTGTGATTTCTCATAAGGCTATTGTTGAGATTAGTCTGCTCAGCCACAGTCTTAGTAGAAAAAAAGTCTGTTGAATGGGTTTCAAGTTTTTCTCATGTCCTGTTTACCATGTTTCATGATTACCACAACTCAAAGACAAGTGCTAGCACATTTTGAGGTTACATCCTTGTCTGCTTGTGGTGGTTTAGATAGCCAAGTTGGCTGCGTGTAAGACTAGCACATAGGAAATTTAGGTTTGAATCCTCGGGGGCACGATGAGTTTAATCAAGTGTGGGTCCTTAGGCAAGGCCCTCCACCCTACTGCCTACATATGTAGACATAAACGGGCCCGGGTCTGGGTCTCCTTGTGCCGGTCCTCAGCCCTGATAAAATGTGTCAGACGGGCATCTGGCGTAATACTCTAGTAATACCAAACCCCCTGTGCAAATCAGTGAAAGCTGATTCGCTGTGGCAACCCCTTAGGGGAGGTGGAGAAAGGTGAACAATGACTTCATTTAAACATGCATTGAAGTCAGCTATGCAGCAGCAATGGGAAGTGTCATCAATTCATAATTTTATATTTTAAATAACTAATGGTAATTTAACAACCAAAGGTTAGCCAAAAATCTTGTTTACTGTCCCTTTGCACTGTTTGAATTTAGCATCTGTGTGTGTTACATAAGATTCAATTGAGATCAGGTTGCAAAACATAAAATAGACTGAAAACTAATATTTCTTGAAACAATTGCTTTCAATGAGAGGACATGTAACTATTTCCATCTGACAAAGGCACACAATAACTTACTAAACAAATCAGAAAAACAGCAGCCGTAGAAAATGGCTGACTTTTGCTTAAAGAAAATTAAGTCAAATCAGTTTCCATTTTTCCACGATGCAGATGTCACCATGTTGGAGCCAGACAACATCAGTAAGCAGTGATTTGTCCAAATTGATCTGAGTCATCTTTTTTTATGGCAGCTACTCCCACCAATCAAGTGAGCTTGCTGGAAGGCCACACCCCTACCACTGAAAGAGGGCTCTGTCAATCAAACATGTCAAACGTTTTACGTGAAACCATATACTTTCATTAAGGCATCTGATTAGCCAGTTTATGACTTGAATAACTTGGACTGTTGCCCTGCGTCAGACTCGCAACCTGTCAAGGATGTCCCCTGCCTTTGCCCGCAAGTGGCCGGGATAGGCTCCGGCAGACCCGTGACCCCGAAAGGGATCAAACGGATTAGAAGTTGAATGAATGAAAGAACTTGCACTGCAGAAAAGAAAATCATGAAAAAATAATTAGGATTAGCAAGAATATATTTAAAAAGTTTTAGAGCAAGAATGTTTATTCTGACAAATAGAATGACTGAGTAATAGCTGTTTACTTCTTAATGGAAGTCTCTGGGATTTTGGCTTCTTGGAACCAGTGGATTCTTCCTGTTTGGAAAACCAAGGGGGAGGGGTCACTCAGTCCAGTTGTCATATATCTTCAGTGGTCTCAATTTTTTTGACCCCTCCCTTTCCACCCCTTATCTGTCAAACCCCTTCTTTCACACTTAACCCCTTTTTTGTATTTAACTCTTCATTCTTCTTCATACCATCATCAATCAATGCATCTGTTATGGCTTGGTCCTTGTTAATGAATTGCAGATTGTCAAGCTGTGTGGTCTTCATTAGGGCTGCAGTTATGTAAACAGTCAGTCGCACAGTTACATAAAATCTGTATTTGTCTGTCACCTCTACACTTGGCTCTTTATTCTTACAATTAACAGTTCAGGGGATGATTTTCATTATGAAAGAGATAAATGTTTTCTGGTAAACATCCCAAATTTTCCTCTTTTAACCCCCTGATTTCATCAATCCCTAATCACTCTGAGTGTATCATTGTTTGTCGAGAAGTGAGCTTGCAAAACTGTTTAAATCCTGTGATTACAAGAGCACTTTGTATTGTTTGGCCTCAACCTTCCCGTCCTGTTTGCTTCAGAAGGCAATACATTCAATTGCTGTCAGACAGGCATTATTTCATTATCACTGACACAATTTCAGGTTGATTGTCAGGTTGATTTCATGTGAAGCTAAAAAAATAAATATTAAAACAATTTGCGCAACATTGCAAACAATTATGAGTGTGTATTATGAAAGATTGTCAGCATTTTGCAATCAAAACATCTGTAAGGGACACAGCTGTAATACATTTCTATTCTTTGTAAAAATGTGTAATTCCTCATCAAAATGATGTGGTTTTTGATTTGCAGCGTACATAAAGGGTGGTTGAGGCCACTACATTTAAATGAAAGCTTAGAGATGCAGTTTCTCGCAAACATGGCCATCGCATACTGGACTAGTGATGTCCCAATCAGAATTTTTTGGCCCTTATCTGATTCCAAGTCATTTCACTTTGATACAGCGTCCTGATCCCATACTTTTGTAAAACAATTTTAAAAAATGAAAAAAATGCTATAAACTGATCCAGGTGGTGCCTTACTTTTTTTTCATTCACATTTTTTTTTATCTTTAAACACGTAAACAGAGCACCTCGGTGAAATGAGTAAAATAATTGAGTAAAAATAGTGCAACTATTAACAAAAAAAATGTTAACTAGTAAAAATAGATGATAATTGGTCATGTGACAAAGTTTGGAAACTGTAGGCTTAGTTCCTTTGAAACTAAAAGTCTTTTTGATTAATTATGATCGATGATTACATGAAAAATTTCTGAAAAATAAAAGTCATTTTCTTCAAAAATACTTGTTGCAGTACGACAGTAAAGTAATAATTAGTCATGTAAACATAGTATGGTGACTGAAGCTTTAAGTATCTTTGGAACATTTTTGATCAGATGTAATTCACATCTCCATTAAAAATTTAAAGCAAGAACTTTGTCCTATTACCGTTGTTGAATCATGAATATGATGATGTTTTATCATGACTAGCTCATATCAATGTAGTAATGTATTCGTTTTGGTCATTTTTGGGAGATTATGGTTTTATTTTATTATTATTTTTTGGATCACTTCCTGGAGCCTGCACTTTGTAGCTGCCTCACTGTTGGCAGCAGGAGAGCGCTGTTCTTATTAAAAAGACTGAAAAAGCCTATATCTGTTCTTTTAGATACCCTTTTAGGCCGTTTTTGCGTTAAAACTAAAAGCAAGAGACACTTGCTGTCAACCTTTTTAAAAAGAGGTTTTTGGCTCCAAAGTCCAGGTCTGTGAATATCTTGCCAACTTTACTGAGTTGTTTTTGTTAACCGTTAGCCTCCTGCTCAAACTGCTGTTGTATTTTTGTTACCGATCAAAATAATAAAAAATTAATATCAGATTCTGATCGTGAGACGAGATCCGATTTTGATCAAGTCAGACAGTACTTGGTCCGATTTCCAGCCACGTTATCGGATTGGGACTTCCCTACAACATACTATCAAGACAAGTAATTTTAACTGTTTAGGCGCCTGCTCAACCAAACAGTAGAGAACATTTAGAAAACACATCATTAAAAATATGGATTGGATGTAGCAGTTGCAGGTGATAAGCAGCAGAAAAGAAACTTTTTTTTATTGACTTTGTCTTGGTTGGGTAGTTAAAGGGTTAAAATATTACTGCATTAAAATATATCTGTTTATAAATAATCTGCACATTAAACAAAAACTATAAAAAGATAGTCAGTCAAATGTAATTTTCTCTTTAACTGCTGAAATTTAACAATAGATCAGATACATTACCTACGATGCTGCAAGTTTGAATGCTGTAAGATGACTGTGGCCACTGGAGATGCTGAAGCTGACAGCTCAAAACGATCATAAACATAATAAAAGAGAATGGACAGAACATTTGGAACGATTTAATGAGTATGCATGGACGAAATATAATTAACACATGATTCAGATATGTTTTAGGCCTTCAGAGAAGGCCCTGACGGTCCACCACTGATATAATTTAACAAATGTAAAGGTTTATGACACCAAGTCTGATCTCCTGCATATTGGGTCCTTCACCACTAGTTCCTGACAGTTGAAAACAATCAGAGTTTAAGAAATCTTAACACTGTACTGTTGGAAAATGACATCAGAGAATATTTTTCTTTTAATAAAGGAGCATGTACATGCAGTGTAGTCAAGAACTTAATCTTTAATGTTTTCAAATGAAACATGCAGTGTGGCCTCCACTGTGTCTGATTTCTGACATGAAGGTATGAAAAAACTGTGGGTGTGTCTGTTTGCTTAACATGCAGTTGACAAAATGTGCAGCCTTGCACTGTGTACAAAATGCTGGTTTACTTTCTCTCTGCCAAAGGAATTTATAAAAAGAAATTTATAAGCAGAGAAAGCCGCTGTAGGACAGATCAGTGACGTTAAAGTCCCAGTCTGATCATCTTTTCAGTTATTGTAAAAGCCTTTCTTTTAATTATGATTATGCAATTTTTAGACCAAATCAAAAAACCTGTGTCATTTTCTAGGACATAGTTTCATTAGAAATTCATTTCTGGCAGACGGACAGAGGCGTGGCTTCCAATGATGCCTCTGACCATCACCAAGACATTCATACGCATTCAAACACCAGCAACACTGGAGGAAAGGAGGGTGAAGTGTCTTGCCCAAGGACACAACAACAGTTGACTAGGGGGAGCGGGGATTGATCCGCCGACCCTTCGATCATTAACTGACTAGCTCAACCGCCTGAGCCACTGCCGCCCTATAAACCAAGAACTAAGAACTCCATTTACACGCTATCCTGCTAGCTTACAGCTCCTCACAACCCCAACCTAACATTAGCAGTGCAACAAAAATGGCAAGCAATATTGGAGCCATCCAGCCTTACAGTTCTGGGTTACAGACAGAAATAGATTTGAACCCACTAACTTCTGAAAACAAAACACTTTAAGCAAGAAGCTCCACTAAAACAACCAATTTATGTAACATTTTTGCTGCAGCGGGAACATTCATGCAAAATGTGATTCATGGGACTTTGCTCAAAGCAAAGAGGGAAGGATCTGATTCTTACATGTGTTTCTCTTTCAAATGAAAATCAAAGTAGAACTACAGGCAATAGAGGTGCGTCTCGGCTTTCCAGGGTAGGTTGACTCTGTTTAGCTGAATCCTTTCCATAGATTCAGTTCTCGCCCTATCTTGGCCGCAGAACGTGAGCACACAGAAGGTACTCTTCTTCATCTGCCATTCTTCTCATCTCCCCCACACGCAGAATGACTCTATGAGGCTGACACACCCACACACACCATCCACACCCACAGAGGATAAATATCCCTTCCCCAGTAAGCCCTGATAGGGCAGAGAAAACCCGGGACCACCATTCATAAGGTACTTTTTGTTGACTCAGCCTCAAAAATGTTCAAAGTGCAGAGATGCCCATCTGCCACACACCCTATTGCAGACAGAGAATCTGTATCATCATACAAAACATCACAACTCAGCCTGTGCCTGTTACTATGGAGACATCTTGTTGCTCCAGTGATGCTATAGGGTGGGGCCATGGATGATGGGTCATCAAACAGACACACAACTGTATGAATGTCTGACGCAAAGAGAAAATAAACAAAAACTGAAAGCATAAAACAGAAAATATGGGATTTAAGGACCAAAGTGATCATTATGATGCCAACAAGTTTATTTAAAAGCACTTTAGTAATCATTTTAGTTATTTTCTATAGTATGATACTCACTGGCTGTTGTATTAGTAGTATTTTGGAGCCAGAGGACTCTGTAGTTTGGCTTTAAAAAGTTCCTAAAGAAAATGTTAAAAGATTATAAAAAGCAAAGCATGTTGCGGCTCAAGAATTGTAGTTTGTAGATATTAAATTATGTAATTTATCAGATGTCCAGTTAACTTGCAAGGCATTAAAAATACCATATGTTGTCTTAGTTCAGATAAATGAACACAATGAAGTTCTGGTTTTACTCACAGCGCCAACGCTGATGAAAATAGTGTTTTTAACATCTTGCAGCATTTTTCTTATGATGGAGGACACAGATTCACCAGCCACTTTCTTAGATACACCTTGCTAGTTCCAGGTTGGACCTCCTTTTGCCTTCAGAACTCCCTTTATCCTTGGTGGCATAGATTCAACAATATACTGGAAAACATTCATTGGAGGGTGTGGCCAATATTGACATGATAGCATCACACAGTTTCTGCAGATTTTTCAGCTGCACATCCAGGATGCCAATCTCCTGTTCCACCTCATTCTGAGGGTGCTCTATTGGGTTGAGATCTGGTGACTGTGGAGGCCATTTGCCTCCAGTGAACTCATTGTCATGATCAAGAAACCAGGCTGAGACGATTCGAGCTTTACGGCATGGTGCCTTATCCTGCTGGAAGTAGCCATCAGAAGATGGTACACTAAGGTCATAAAGGGGTGGGCATGGTTAGCAACAATACTCGGATAGGATGTGGCGTTGTAACCATGCTAAATTGGTAGGTTGCAATCGGCAAGTCACAAGCTCCCTGCTTTCCCACTCCGGGGGAGTGGGAGTGCTTGGGCTCGTCCGTGCTCCTGTAACTGGCCGTGTACCTCGTCTCTGCTCCAGCTCCTACACTTGGCTGTGGATCCTGGCTCTGGCTGATCTCGCACCCTCCGCCGTGTGGATGAAGCTCATCTGCTGGACTATTTAAATATGTAGTTGTAGATTTAGATAAGTGAATTCTTCTCTAAGAGTTTTGGTACGTTGCCTGTCCGTCCTGGGAGAGGATCCCTCCTTCACCCCTGAGGTTTCTTCTTTGTTTTTCTTTTATTTTTTTTAGGAGTTTATCCTTACCGCAAAGGAGGGTCTAAGGCCAGGGACATCCATTTTAGTTTAGTCTGTTTAGTTAGGTTAGTTCAGAATGTTCCTATTGAATTCTATGTGTTCGTGATCCTTATGATTTTATGTGTACTTTACAATTACCGGTTGTTGTTGTGATTTTGGGCTATACAAATAAAATTGAATTGAATTGTTCCCCTCCAATCTGACGCATCCACTTGCAGACAAACAGATCCAGCTACATCTTTGTTTTCCTTGTCCACCGTACAGCTGGATCGCTCCAATAATGGTCGCCATATTTATTGCACTGCTAATGTTAGGTTGGGGGTGTGAGGGGCTGTAAGCTAGCGGGAGAGCATGAAAACAGAAAGCTTTCAGAAATGGGAAGGATAATGGGGGTTGCTCTGCACCAACAATCTCGGCCACAACTCATAGGCAAATGTCTAATAAACTGCTGCCGGTTCGCAGAAACTATTTTCAGAAAATTACAGCTTTTTAAAGTCTATTTATTTTGGCTAAAAACGTGTAATCGTGTAACCAGGACCACTGGGAATGCTTTTACAATAAATCAAAGGATGTTCGGAGTAGGACTTTAACAGTAAGAAAGTTTTAAACATTTGAATTGCTTTAACCACATTTGTCATCAGCAAAAACAAAAACTAGACCACTAATTTAATATTTAGCAACATTATAAAAGCAACTGCTGTATTACTTTTTGTTTTCAGACATTTTCTCCTTGCTCCATTTTCATGCAGATTCATTAAAACAAAGTGGAAAAAAATGTTCATGGAAAATCGAAAACTGAATTGGAACACTTTTTACATCATGATGAAAAAAGAAATAAATAGAAACAGGAGGATAGATCTTAGAAAAGAAATGGGTGTTACTCTCTGCAGTTCACAAGGACCAAAAGCTGCATCCCATGACTGAGAAAATCACTGAAGGACCACATGACTGACCCTCACATGTTCCTCTGACACAGGGGTTAACACATTCAAAGCCAAGATTCAAACAACTTGATAAAAGGTAGAGCTGTGCAACACATTTTATGCTTCAAACTACAGACTTAAATCCATCATAATCCATTTGTTGGTCTATAGATAAGAACATTAAAAAAATATTACAGTTGTTGGTAATAATAATTTTATTGACTAGTGCAACCCTCATTAACACTTTCTTGAAAGCGTGTCAGTTTGATCTGACAATTTTTTTTTTTTATATTTTTTTGAAAATATAAAGATACAAAATCAAAATTAAAGAACTTTATTGCTTAGAAATAAGATACAAACTCGTCAGTGTTGATGTTATCCTATGCTGAATGCTTTGGTG
This sequence comes from Oryzias latipes, assembly GCF_053564925.1. Lineage (NCBI taxonomy): Eukaryota > Metazoa > Chordata > Actinopteri > Beloniformes > Adrianichthyidae > Oryzias > Oryzias latipes. The sequence goes on along the minus strand of NC_136237.1, from coordinate 16,226,554 downwards.
TGTGTATCTATTTACTTGTTTTTTTTATTGATACAATTTCTATTGAGCTGTCATTATATTATCACTTTTCTTTTTGATTTGGGCTGCCATGATTAGTGAATTTCTCCCTGTGAGATAAATAAAGTTCAATTCAATTCATCTAATTCCATTCAATTCAAACCAAAAGAATACCTATGTGCTATATAGCAGACATGTGTATGTTTAGATACAGTACCATTTTTTTCTGTATTATTATGTCCACTCTTTTATGCTTTCTATGTATGTAAAAAGAGCAGAAAAACAAGTTTTCCTCTTTCTGTTCCCTTTCTTTTTTCAAGTATAAGATCGTGTGTATTTTTTGTTTTATGGATATGAAAAGAAGTTTTAAATAGGCATTTTAAAGACACACAGTGTACTAATGACTAAATCTGAGTTTATTTGGAAATTCAGCATCAATTTGGGATAGAATGCTCACATCATTTTAGAGACTATTGTCAAGAGTGGCTAAAAAGATTTTTTTCTTCTCTTGTCTCACTAAACACCTTTGTCATTGTAGATAACATTTTATTATAAACACAATGGACTTAAGGCTTTCTTGGGCCCAGATTAAGCTCCTGTCTGTGATGTTTATTTGAGCACACAAGCTGATTTTTCACAATAGTTATTTAAATGAGTTTGGGTTTATTTATTATCACATTTTAAGTACACCAAATATGGTCAATTAAAACTTGGTTTCCCATTAAAGGTAAGAACTTCCCCTACAGTATTAAACGTTTGAATGTGGAAACGTGTTGAATATGCCTCATAATTATAGCCTACTTTTTTAAATGTTGCTTCCTGTGCGGATAAAAACAGTCAAGAGAACTTTTATTGTGAAATCCTTTTAAATAGTTTCACCCTAAACTGTTTTTTAACAAATTATTATATATAAAAAAAGATACATTAATTGCTGATTTGTGAACAGACAAGATACCCAGTGATTACATTAAATGATGATAATCACTAAATTTAAATTCAAATGATAATTTCCAAAAATATAAATAAAGTTGTAAAGCAGTTTATGCATATTTGTTTTCGTTAATAAAGAAAACAGCAAATATGGTAAAGAAGTAGTACTTATACTATTTAAGTTGTGGCCTCTGCAGGACTGCTTTCTTACCCAAGACACTATGCGGAGAATGGTCTGTGGCTGCTGGAGGAAGGTGACAGGGTCGAAGGCTCCTCCGCCGGCTTTCCCGGCTCCGTATGCCTGCATCCCCTCCATTGTCCTCCTCCTCTCTTGACAGCCGCCACTGAGATGCTCTTCCTCTCCCCACTTCCACTTCAAAGACACGGCGTGTGCGTGGAGCACCGACGCGAAACCACAAAAACAAATAGATCCACCGCTCAGCTACTGCAGCCACTAGTACTACAAGTCCTGCGTCTGCCTGCAAGGAGGGATTAGTTTCTGTCGCGGAGGCTCTGCTCTCCACTCCTGTTTCTGCGTTCAGATAAACCTCTAAATTGGCTGTTGTTAGGTCGAGTGTGGACGGAGGAAGCCGGTGTTTTGGTGATGCTGTCAGTGTTGTAGCCAGTGGCACCCACGTGAACGCGCCTCGCTTATCACGCCTCACAGTGTGCTTGTTGAATTGCGCTGGAGCGCGCACTCAGATCAAAACAGCGCAAAAAAGTCGACACGGACACGCGCTGGAGCTCACGAGATCTTTGTGTCACGCGCTTCGCTATTCATCTCACATAATGAACAGTATACATTCCTCAATAAATATTGTTGGTCATGTTTAACTAAAGAAATATGTCTGTTTTAGAAAAAAATGCATGCAATTTAAGCCAATAAAGGTATGTTGAAGTTCTAACAATTCTGCCCCCTTGTGGCCATTCTTCACTTTTATTCCTATTTACTTAGGTTTAAATAAAAATTTCCTTTACTTTCACATTTTATACAATAGTGTTTGACGGAAATTATTGCAAACTGTAATTATGATGTATAGGTAGGTTGTTCCTGGTTCAAGTATCTTTGCCTGACAGACCTTACTCTGGGGAATAATGCTCTATCAACAGTATTTATTCTCAGCCAACGAGTGCACAGATTTTTCGGTTACGTTGCAGCTAACTAACCAATAAGCGCCACTGTGGCTGGTTGCTGGGAGACGAATTTAATCCATGTTGCTGAGTCGAATGGCAGAATGTATATAAAATAGCGCTAATCCCCCTCAGAAATTTAGCTAAATTTAGCCTTATAAGTAAGATAATACGATATTACTGACAGTTTTTATCCAATGCAATAATGAAATTGAGGGCCAAATGCCTGCTTGTTGGTAAGTTTGTAACTTTTCTGCGATGTAAACGAAACAGGCTAATGCTAATTAAAAAGAGTTGACACTGCTTTAGGGTAAAAAGGCAGCTAAAGAGTGTTAAGGACTAGCAGATATGTGTTATATCTTGCAGACTCTTTGCTTGGTTCTGTGTGCGGGAAGGAAACAGTCTGGTTAAGTTTAATGTGTTTATTGTGTGATGGATGTTTCGCTAGCATGCGCACTGACTCAGTTAAGAAGCTTCTAGAATAATACTACAGCCCCTTTCCTCCCTGAATGTCCTCATTCCTTGTGTTTTTGTCTGTGTGTGAAGGTGATGCCGCTGTGGGAAAAAGCTCTCTCATCTGCAGTGATGGAACTCTGAAGAACTATAGTATGGTATGACGAGGGTTTCATTTAACTAACTAGTGTTTCGTTCTGTTACCCTGAGGCAAATGCAGGGGGCTTCTCATATTACTTTCAATGTGGGGTGTTTAGTGGAACATGCTTTGGCCCAAAGAACTCTTTTATATTATTACGTCTCAGTCAATAGAAGTGGTTATTAGCTGGTTTAGTGAGGATTTTACAAATCTGGTTGGGTGGGTGTAAGGATTCATTTTAACAACAAATCGATTCATATGATAATTTTTGGTTGACATTCTGATTCTTAGTCGATTTTGGTTCATTTTGAAGATCCGATTTGATCTGATTCACTGACCTAAAATCGATCTGAGGCATCTTTAGCCAAAAATTCAACCAGTGCCACTAATAAATATATATCTTTCATTATAATCAAGTTTAAATTAAAAACAAACAAGTGAACAAGAATTTATGGCAAATCCATTCATATTTTAGCCCCATAAAGTTCAGCCCACTGTTGTTTTTCCAAATTAAAATAATGCAAAGGGAACATTATAAGAGCATTCATCCACACTTCAAAGTGTTTTCACACATTGGACTGGAATGATGGACTGATCATTTTTTGCTGCCATCATATGTGATTAGATTGTGTTTCTTTTCTTTTCTTTTTTGTAAAATAGAACAAGACAGATACACTATTATTTGTTAGTCTCTGGGAGCTTTCACACACTAATATTCCACCTTACTTGCTTTAATTTGCTTTTTACAGTCAGTACCATAAATATTTGGACAGAGACACCTTCTTTCTAATTTTGTTTCTGTACATTACAACAGTGAATTTTAAATAAGACAACTCAGATGCCATTGAAGTTCATACTTTCAGCTTTCATTCCATGGGTTGAACAAAATGATTGCATACAAATATGAAAAACTAAAGCATTTTTTAAACACAATCCCTTCATTTCATGGGCTTGTAAGTAATTGGACAAATGAAATAACTGAAAACAAAATGGTCATTACTAATATTTGGTTGAAAACCCTTTGTTGGCAATGACAGCCTGAAGGATTGAACTCATGGACATCACCAGATGCTGGGTTTTCTGCAGCGGCTTTCAGTTGCTGTTTGTTCGTGGGCCTTTCTGTCTGAAGTTTAGTCTCCAACAAGTGAAATGCATGCTTAATTGGGTTAAGATCAGGTGACTGACTTGGCCATTCAAGAAAATTCCACTTCTTTGCTTTAATAAACTCCTGAGTTGCTTTGGCTGTTTGTTTTGGGTCGTTGTCCATCTGCCCACAAACAAACAGCAACTGAAATATTAGTATTAGTAATGACGATTTTGTTTTCAGTTATTTCATTTGTCAAATTACTTACGAGCCCATGAAATGAAGGGATTGTGTTTAAAAAAATGCTTTAGTTTTTCACATTTTTATGCAAATATGTCCAAATATTTATGGCCCAGACTGTATATAATGCATGAAGCTACACTACGAATACTGACTATTTTACTACATTTTTTATCTTTTTTTTAAACTCTATATCCAAAATATTTAATGATGTATTATTAATTATTAATTCTATTAGACTGGATTGGATTAAAAAAAAAGCTTATATAAAAGGGGCAATGCAATTTCCTAAAACACAAACTAAAGGACGAGCTAAAAAGCGAGAATCAACCCATCCATCCATCTCCTGAATCTGCTCTACCCCTTTTGTGTCATGGGCCTGCTGGAGCCTGTCCCAGCTACTATTGAGAGAAGGTGGGGTCTAGCCAGAACAGGTCCCCAGTCTGTTGCAGAACATATGCACACGTGCAGATCTAAGGGCAATTCAGAGTCATCAATTAACCTGGGAAGCATGTTTTTGGACTGTAGGAGGAAGCCAGAGTTCCCAGAGAAAACCCACGCATGCTCAGGGAAAAATGCTAACTCCACACAGAAAGGTCCCAGCTGGGTTTGAACTAGGGCTAACTACTGCTCCACTGTGCAGCCCACACAATTAACCAGAAGGCTATTTTTCATCTTCAGTCCTCTGGCCTTGATGTTAACAAAGCAGTAAAATACAGTAATAGGTCAGCACAGATAAACAATTATTGGAGACATAAGATTAAGATAAAATTCAAGCTTCTATCTCAGTACAGCTATACATGCATTTAGGAACAATAGATACAACAAAGAAACGTACATAAAGAAAATAGTTCATGTCTAGAAATACAAAATCCAAGCAGGTTCAGGTTTAGTGTTGACGTGTGTGTGTGTGTGTGTGTTTAAGGCCTTGTTTAAAGTTCAGTGAAAGCTTTGTTTGTTGGTAAATGATTTGGTGTGGTATTAAGTTGCTCTCTCTAAAACCTCTCACAGTGCAGGCTGACTGACTTAAGGTACTTTTACGCAGAGGGATTAACACGGTCACCACACAGATCATCTGGTTACACGCTCACACGTGCTTCTTTGGCAAGAGCGGCTGGTGCTAAGTTATGTAGTAGATTCTAAATGTATTCATGTTATGCATGTAAATAAAGTTTTGTGATCCTCTTCATAATTCCCTTGCATTCACACTTCCTACTTTAAAGCAACCTCTATCTTTAGTTAATAACTGCTGTTTGTACGTGACTAGAATCTTGTGACACCACATCTTTCATATATTGGAATAGAGAAAGAGTGAAATAGTGAAAATGACTACAGCAGGATCTGTACTTAACATGTACTTAATAAGTCAATAAACCACATGGAGAAATGCAGTAAGTGCAGTTAGTCTGTCACTGGAAAAGCATGTTTATCCTTTCACGTTTTGTGATGCTAGTTTTAGGTTTTATGTTTCTATACATAACATTTGCAAAAAAAAGGAAAATGCTTTAAATGTTTCCAAGTCCCATTTTCAAACATCTTTTGATCTATTTTAAACGTGTTTCCAGTTGTCTTTTAATTATGATGATATAGTTCTTAGCCAAAATTTAAAAAGCTGTTGTTTTCTAGGACATAGTCTCTTGCAGAACGGCAGCAGTTTATTAGAAATTTGCCCCGGTTGTGGGCAGAACCACTTAAAAATACAATTTGAATCTTAACTTTCTTTTTTTTGTCCTCCATCATCAGAAAAAATTCACAAAAACATGTTAAAAACACCAAAAACACAAGTTAAATGACTTCTTTTGATAACATTTTTATTTGTTTATGTGATGTAGATGTTGTTGTTGTTGTTGTTTTCAATGATGTTTTTGTTAATTAAAATAGTTGTGGTTTTCTTTTCAGTTGTAAAACTATGATAAAAGAAAGTCCTCTCACTGCTCCTGTTTTTTCACTTTTGGTTTTGAAGGGTAGCCAATTCCGTAAGTCATTCTGCTTACATCCTCCTTTGAAAATGCCAGACAGCCTGTTAGCAATATTGTACGATATTTTTCGCTAACAGAACCTCATTGACATTCCACAGAGAGGCCTCCTGTGCATCACAGCAGCTCATTAGACTGCTGTGGAGTGGGGCTGCAGTATGCTTCTCTTGTGCATCTATGTGCACAAGAGGCAAAAGTTGGGTTAATGCAAAGTTGTGTATTACATTTTATGCCGCTGCCAAAATCCTTTTAAAACTTTTAGAAGTTAACAGTTTGCCATCCGGTATTTGTTTACGTAATGCATTTACCTCCACTGAACACACATGAAGCTCACACAGCATTGCAGCAAATTGATTTAAAACCAAAAATATATATATTTCTACCAAAGAAAGTAACAGTCAGGGAACACAACCAGCTTTCTAGTAATTATTAGCAAACCCTTTTCTTTTTAATCAAAAGCTTGCATTCATAATATCTTAATGCAGGCATGTCCAAATGCTGCCCGTCATTCTTAAGAAAAAAATACTCTAGATAAAATAAAGGTATTTCCCTAATAGCTCTGCATATAAAAAACCCTTTTTCTGTTTTTCAGACAACAGGAGTGGAGCTGGTGGTGAAGTGTATCAACATCCCAGAAACTCCACACAGCGTGGTGAGCATGGTCTCCTCTTCTTTCATAGCAGCTCTCAGTCTGTGGTTTTCCGGTCGGACAGTCAGTGCATCTGTCAAAAAAACCCGTCTGAACTGAGCTACAGGAAACGGAAGCATGTGGTTGCAGTCGGTAAATAAATGTATTTGTCTCATTTTATTTTTTCATTTAGCTGAAAATTTGACATTGTACTTGTCGTATAGATTGTATGATACTTCAGAGGACTAACACAAAATAACAGACTGCTGGTTTGCCTAAGATGAGTTTAGCACTCAGCTGGTTCACCTCTGTTTTATTTATCTTAGGGATGGATGGGGTGCTGATATCTAAAAGTCAGTTTCTCATTTGTAGCAGCATGGAGGGAGGAAGAGAAATGCTTCTGCCAGAAAGACAAGGAAATGGGAAACTATTTAACTAAAATTTTCTTTGTAACACATCTCGTCATTTTTCTTTGCTCCTTTCCTCTACAGGAGTTCTACATCTTTGACTCTGCAGGGAAGGAGGCCCTCGTGGATGCCTGTGAAAAACTGGTAAGGCTGCTTCTCTGGAGGTTTTTTCCGTTGTAGCTACCATACCCGTTCGGCCTGGAACCTCTCTTCAGGGTCCTTTCGACTGAAGGTAACGTCCCACTACGGTAACCCCACTTGGACAAACTACGTAACGTCGAGATCTGCTCGGGCTCTACAAATTTTCCTTTCACGTTCCCTTTTGTAACCTACAGTTATTTTCCCTCATAAATTGTGTCTGACAATATTCTTTGTAATTTTTATAAAGAGATGTGGCCACAATCCGCTTGTCTTTTAGCTTGGCTAAAAATGTTGTCAGCTAAATGTTGTTCTTCCGAGTCCGTTCTGTCAATAATAAAGCACTGGGCGCACGGATTGAAAAAACTATAAGCGAACATGCATTCAATAATAATAATAACAATAACAAAGGCACTTTAAAAAACAATCTCGCTTTATGTCAGAGATCTGTTTGTTTGCAACAGACTTCATAATATTTTCTTTTATGGTAGTATCCTAATTTGTCCAGACCAATCACTATCTGACACGTCATCGGACCAACGCACAGCCAATCACATAATGTGACGTCAGCATTAGTCCCAGGACCCTAAACGCAAGTTCCTGGCCAAACGGTTATGGTACCTACACCGTCTTTATAAAATGGTTGTTTTTTTTTTCATGGAGAGCTCTGCACCCACATAAAATGTAGAGCCAGAAATCTGACCCAGAGGACGATTAAAGGAGAAAACCGATGTGATACTATCAATCCTCAAATTTATCGTTATTGTGATATCAAGCTGTGCAATACGCATATCGCAAAAGTTAGTGAAAATTGCAATAAATGGTTACCTTAAACTTGCTAAAACAATGTTATGGCAGATTGAAATATTTAACAAATCAAATAAATCCCTTCATGCATTTGACAAATCGGATTGGCTCTTTTAAGTTATTGACCAATCAAATGGAGCCCCTTTATGTAAGATGCTCACCTCTATGTAGACAAAGGTCATTTGGAGCATAATTTAAGTTATTTTAACTCTTATCTAAATTAAACTTTTGCAGTGAAATGGAAATGATGTATTTAGTTGTTTTGCTGTTCTTTCTTGTATCACAAGTTATATCGTCATCGAAATATTGATCACTAATATCGCAAATCGCAGGTTTTCCTCATATCGTGCAGCCCTAATGGACATTCATTTCCTACAACAGTGGGGTGAACCTTCCCTGTTTTGCCTCGTTTTTGATTTGACCAATGAGCAGTCATTTGTCAACTGCGGCCGTTGGTTGGAAAGAATCCGCCGACACTGCAGAGGTTTTCGTGTTCCAGGTAAGACACCACATTTATTGAATAATAAAATTAAATGGCCAAAAAATAAAATCTCAGATTTTTTGCAGACCAAATTCAATTTTAATAGATTTTTTTCTCTTTCCCTTCATGTTCTTTAACGAATATTAGAAACGACAGAAAATATTTACCAAAAACTATTTTATTTTAACATCTCCTTTGGAAATTGGCTAAAACCCAAAATTCAACTAAATACAAGCTGAAAAATGTCTGTAGAACAACTGTAAATGTTTTGTGCGCTACTGCTATCTTGAGCATCTCATAAAGAGAAGCACTACACGCACTCAGCAGGGCATTTTTGGTAGCAACAGCCTTGAAACCGATTTTGCAGCATGTGGTTTGATGCTCCAGGTTTGAAGTCACGACCCCAGTGACCAAAATCAAATTTTTGACTCACAAGCCAAGTGGGACAGTACAGAAAAAAAATTCAACAAACCAAATTGTTTATTTATTTGTTTGTTTGTTTATTACAAAGAAAATCCATAGGTTTTATAAAAATAAAAAAAGATATTTTATTGATATTTGTTGAATTGAAATATAATATAAAAACAACTTTGTTGTTTTTGTCCAACTAAATTATTTTTAAGCAACTCCTTTATTTATTTCTAATCAGTTTTTGCTCTCTGCTTTTGCCATTTTCAAGAAGTCTATGAAGTTTTTTCTTCTTCTCACAAATAATTTGTTTCTGTTTTCTTTAGCACAGCAGCACCACACTGTGCTAAAAAAGGCCCCAGAAGAGGGGTGTCAGTCAGTCTGAACCAGCTGAAGAGAATAACAAGTCAAATGTTTTTAAGGAAGTTAAATAGCATAAAAGTAATTCATAAATGGGATGAATGTCTTTAATTTCATCTAACTGTAAACACAATTTAAAACATGCTGAGAAAACAAGGACTGATTTTCTAGAGGGGGCAGATTGAATAATTCTGCCTCCAGGTAATTCATTTTTATATAAAATCTTAACGTAAACATAATGTAAGTTGCACGTACTGATGACGCAATTGACGCTGTCATACGGTGTCTTTACTAACAATCTAGTTGTTTGTGATGCTTTAGTCACCACTGCCCATACAGGTCGATACGGGCTGTCTGCAAGTGAAAAATTGGCAAATCTGTACAGAGATCCAGCATAAAATTTTAAGATTGTCGACCCCTTGGTGAGTCCGTAGAGCGAAAATTTTCATGCACATTTTTTCTACGGGCATGCTGCAGACAGCAGGTTTTAGCAAACACTTAAAGGGCCTATATCATGCTTTTCTTAAGCCTTTTAGAGTTAACTATATCCATATATATGTTAATATATTACCTTTGGTACACTAAATAAATGTTTTTAATGAAATATGAGTTATTTCCACAGCTAATTTTCTTACCCAGAAGTGAGACGACTCAATCTCTGAGACACCGGTTCTCACTCCCTATGGGTGCTGCCCAGTTCATGACTAGAGCCGGCCTCAGCAGCATGTCTGCGTTTTGCCCATGAAAACAAACAACATCCGGACTTTAGCACAGATGGATGTGCATATAAAAGGAAAGGGTTCACCTGATCACTGCTAGCTACACACATAAAGTGGGTGTGTGCGTTAGGTCATGTCTATGACTTTCCATGGGCCGGGACAACCCAAAAGACCTGCAGCACCCAGAAAGGTCAGCAACCTCCGTACAGGTACATGTGACTAAGGCATAAGGTGCGTGTCTTGGCCCCTTACTGAGTGCACACAAATGCTGCACCCAAAATGCCCCACCCTCAAGGTGCACAGGCGTCCAATTACCCATAGGACACCCGTAGGATACCCACACAATAAATGAATGATCTGATTCTGCTTCACCCTTATTAATCTTTTTGTGTCGCTTAAGTCAGTATTTTTTTTTAAGTCAGTGTGCCGTGAGAGACAGTCAGGTGTTCTGTGGGAATTTATTCAATTTCACTAGTCACAAAAACATTTACCATTTCCAGAGTATCAGCTCTGCCTTCGTCCAAACAGGACCAGGTTTCTTACCGGCTAGTTAAGAAAATGAAAGATCGTAAAAATACTGTTTTGATTTTTTTTTTATTTGATTCCTGTTTAAGACACTTTGATCGGAATGACTGTTCCTCGATTTAGCAGCAACTTTAGCCGATTGGTCTCTTTTTGGAAAAGGCCTACCCCTCAAACTGTCTCCACCAATCTTTCTCGAAGGCTTTATCAATACGTCATCAGTCTAACCAATCAGAGGTGGTTACCGTCCTCATTTCCTTGTACCAACATAACTCAGAAAGTCTCTCAATTCCAACAAAATAACATCTAAAGGTGTTTTTTGCTGCGTAGCATCTTGCAGGATCCGCCGTCAGACAGTCCAAAAAGTGCATAAAATGATGAAGCTGAAAGACATTAATCCGTCCGGCTTCAGCCCCACAGTTTCTCATTACATCTCCCATGATTCACTGGGTTAATGTGATACCATCTCTGTGCTGCTGTTAACTGTAATGAAGCACAAATAACGCAAACATCCAACTGTCTGTTGTAGGCCTGCACAATATACCGCAAATGTATCGTTATCGCAAGATCAAGCTGTGCAATATGCATATCGCAAAACACAGCAAAAAATGCAATAAATGGTTACCTTAAATGTGCTAAAACAATCTTATGGCAGCTTAAATTATTTAACGAATCAAATAAATCCCTTTATGCATTTGACCAATCGGATAGAGCCTTTAGCGTTGTTGACCAATCAGATGGAGCCCTTTTATGTTAGATGTTCCGTCCTATGTCAACGAGAGTCATTTGGAGTACAGTTCTTAAACTGTTGCAAGAAAATGGTAGTGATGTTTTTGGTTGTTTCGCTATTTGTTTATATACCGCAAATTATATCGTTATCGCAATATTAATCCCTCATATCGCATATCGCAAGTTTTCCTCATATCGTGCAGCCCTAGTCTGTTGTAAACGTGTCTAAAAGAACAGTTAAGTTCTTAAATGTTTGTTCTGGAGCACAAAGGAATCATTATCAGCCTGAGATTCCTGTCATCTTTCTAACTGAAACATCTGCTTTCTAATAATGTCTGTTTGATGAACAAAATCTATTTCAGACTTCAAGCACTTCTGAAGTTAAGTTTAAATTTATACCATGGTCCGGTTGAATACTCGATTCTGATTGGCTGCTGGGTATGCGTTAAAACCTGATAACCGCACGGTGAAAAAAGAAGTTCCGGTCGGCTAGCTTAAATGATTTGTATCACTGCGCCGGCTTCTGTAAAACAACCTTTTGCTTCATCATCTGGGCAAAAACAAGCGGTAAGCGATTAACTTTCCCTCTGAATTGATGCTTTATTCAACCCATCGGGACGATCAGCATATATATATCGCCGAATCTTGACTGCAGCGGTGGTGCTGCGCGACGCGGACTATATGTTACGTGATGCGGCGCGATGCGCCGCATCACGTAACATATAGTACGCTGTTTATGAGAAAAGTGATCCAAATCGGAAAAAAAAACAAGAATTAAGGACTAAAACCTGGTTAATATGTATTGCTTTTGTAAGTGACCATGGTATAAGCGGGTTCGCGTCGGACGGTTCAGGCTTCCACGGCGTGCGTTAAAAAGTAGTAACCGCACACTTCGTCGGCCATTAACCCTTACATAAGTAATAAGTAATATAGGTAATAATAAAATAAAAGTAACAGCATTAATGTTAAGAGACCAACAGACACTTGGTAAACGGCGTATACCTGTATAGCACTTTTCTACCTTTTCTATCTTTTTACCTTCCTCAAAGTTACAGCTGCCCCTGGTGCAGCGGTAAGGCGGCCAATTTATTCACCCAAAAAAAAGTATTTTTTAAAGTTGCATTTTTGATTTAGACAAAAGAAAAGCTAAAACTTTCAGTGTTCACTACTTACATGAATATAATGTTGGTATTTTTTGTTTAAATTTTATCAAGCATCCTGTGATTATATATTTGTTCAGAAATTACAGTTACTTTTTAACAAACATTTAAAAATACATATTCTTAAATCGCTATTAAGAAACAATGTATTTAATGTTTTTATTTGCTATTTTGTTAATAGCATTTAAAAAAACTGGAGGTAAAAACAACTACTTTCAACTAATGTAGTTGAAAATTATTTCAAGTTTGATTACAACTTTTAGGAAAAACAGATGCAGCTTCCAGCTTTTTGTGCCTCTATTATCACAAAAACTGCACGCAAGATCATGAAAGGACTGACATAAATACAGACTACAGAGTTAAAAAACCCTATTTTTCAGTGTTTGCTACGACCTGGCTCTCACGGGATGCCTGTAGAAGAAATTTGCATGAAAAATATAATTTTATGGGCTCACCAAGCAGTCTACAACCTTATCATTTTCTGTGTGTCCCGTTGAAGTTTGCCTGTTTTTCGCCCGTGGACAGCCAGTGTCTACCTGTAAGCGCAGTTGTGACAAAGGCATTATACTTGAACGAGTATTAGGGCTACCTAACAAACTTTAAAAAAACGCTGAATTAAAGAGGGTTTAAGAAATATTCTGTTTTACCAATTCTATTAGTTTTTTGTAGTGTTTGCCTGAGTGCTGGTTTTTGTTTGTTTGTTTGTTTGCTTCAAGGTGTCCTGTTAGGCAACAAGTCAGATCTGTCCGGTAGGAGGGAAGTACAGGCATCTGTTGCCAAGGAATGGGCCCAGAGCCAGGGCCTGGAGTACCATGAGACATCAGCTGTGAGTGTTGCTGAAAGTACAGCATTTTCTGTGTCCTGCTCATGTAGATCCCGTGTTTTCAGGAGGAAATGTGAATTTTTATTCAAGTCTGTCCTTTGAGCATCTGCTGTGCAGCTTTGACATTTCACTGCACTGTGTTGTGTTGGTTTCTTGCAGAAGGAAATGGACAGCTCTGACGCACCACTCCTCAGTTTAGCTCGAGCCTACTACTCCCTCTACCAGGAGGACTGCGTGGCAGCCAAAAACCTGACTTTGGGATAGACCTTTTTCCAGTCAAACATGAACATAACGTAGGATTTTTTTATGTTTGTTGTGGAACCTATAATTAATGAAATATAAGAACCTACAATGCAACGAAAAACAAAAATGATCACTGTCTGATAAGCAGCTCTAAACATGTTTTTTTTTTATCTCTTAATTTGTTTGATATAAATGTATGAATGGGTTTATGTACTGAGGCCTCACAGAGAAAAAAAACCCTGGTTCAAATAAATCCCAGCAGAGGTCTTTCAAAGTGGAGTTTACTTGTTCTCCCCGTGCGTGTGTAGGTTGTTTTCATACACTGAGGTTGGCTGGTAACACAATTTTCCCTTAAAGGGCCTGTATCATGGAAAATCGACATTTTGAGTGTATTGTAAAGCGCTATTTTGATGCATTCACGCACAATCCTCTAAAACCCTGCTCTCTGAGCACCAGCCCCTCCCAATCCACAAAAGCTAGTGGGTTCTCAAATGCTGACGTAGATAAGTAAGGAACACCCTCTTCCAGGAGGAGTCTGTGCCGCAAGTGGCGCCCCCAGGCTAACGCACACACCAGCTGTCTCTGCGGCGCTAGCGGGGATCGGGTAAACGCTTTCCTTTAATATACACATCCATCTTTGCGAAAGTTCCGATGTTTGTTTTTGTGAGCGAAACACAGACACGCAGCTGAAGGCGGCTTTAGGGTGACGTCATGAAATGGGCGGCACCCACAAGGAGCAAAAGGAGGTGCCTCAGAGATGGAGTCGTCTTACATCTAGGTAGGAAGTGAGCTTGCAAAAATAACAAATATTTAATTAAAAAAAAGTCTTCTTTAGTGTGCTAACGATAATATATTATTATATATGGATATAGTTTACTCTAAAAGGCCTAAGAAAAGCACGATACAGACCCCTTGGCCACGTTGAAGTGGCCACTTCCAATGACAAGTCTATGAACACCCACGTAAACGTCTGTTTCTGGCTTCTCAGTTCAAAACCCTCACATTCACACGAAGCTACGCAATTTTTTAACTTGCAAAATGTGCAAAGTTAAACCAGCTTGAAATTAAACCAATCCAGCAATTTAGATTTGGTTGTAACGTAACGATGGCTTCTTTTTGAAATTACGGAAGTGCCAACTGTTTGAAAATTAATCAAGGAAGAGAAAGAATTAATTGTGGTTTTTGCACGACCGGTTGGAAATTTTATGTAACCATGTTTTTAATATATCAGACTATAGTAGTGAAAGAAAAAGCATGGAGAAATGTTTGCAAGATTTGCACTGCTTCAGCATTTGCCACCAAGCCTCTTCCAACTATAGGTGGTGAACATGCTCTGACAAACAGTACGAAAACAAAAGTAGAAGCCCCTCCCTGTTTGTCTAATGTGAACACCATGTATTAAACCCAAAACGCAGGTTCTTGAACGGGCATCACATCTCCAGTGTGTCTGTAGCTTTAAGGATAACCCTAACACTTTAGTGATGGACTGACAACCTGAATGCCATGACTTTGCACAGGACTGAGAGGGACAATTAAATAATATTAATAATAGTAAAATATTATGGGACTTGGACAAATCTGTGATCTGAATTTCAATCATGACAAAAAAGTTATTTCTTTTTCTTCCATGTCTCTTGTTTCTCTGGCCTTTATTGCTCACTTTTTTTCAGTTCTTGATGCTTCTCATAGTTACTTTCTTGCTGTGATTTGTACCCTGTTAATTTCAATCAAGTCCCCAGTGTGGCGCTAACAACCAGTAATCATTTCTCTAATTAGCACCCTCCTATTCAAGCAGGTCACAGCTTTGCCCTTGTTGTTTCCCTGCCTTTCAGACCAGCTGTCTCCATTCAAATGAGAGAATGTTTGTTTGAACCAGAAACAATAATGTGCTTTTTGTTTAATTACATTATTAGTCATATCCAGAAGAGTCACTGTGTGAGCCGGATTTACCATCTGCGTTTCATATCTTGAAATTGTACTGCAGCACATCAGTTTTTGTACTACAAAAATGATTAAAGCATTTAGGCTGTTTTTTAACTATAATTTAAATGTCAGTCATATTACTTCATTGTCTTACACCTGGCTTTGACAAGATATTTATGGGAACAAAGACAAAATATGAAAATCACTTTGTGAATGTTAATGAATTGTTCAAATTGAAATTTACACATTTTTCCTTTATTTCTAAACTACACTCATTTCGTTTGACAAGTATCCCAGTATTTGATTTGATGATGTGTATGCAATTTACTTACTAGAATTACTAACAAGAAAGCCTTTAAACAGGTTCAATTCAGGGGGGCCTTTAAAGATCAAATGCACATGGTCATATGAAAAAACGAATTCACCAGCCAAAGCTAAAACATCTTTGCATTTTTAAACTTTTTTTTTAAAACAAACTTCTTCCTTCCCCCTGTTCACTATTTGGGAAGAGCATCACATCCCGGGCCCCTAACTCAATAATTTTGTAAGACGGAGTGTGAGCCGAGAATTATTGCTTGGAGAGATTTCCTCAAAGATATTGAAATGGGATAACAGAAGTGTTGAACTGTTTTAATGTTTTGCCGCTGCAGGACATCTTCAAAAAGAATTAGGCACTGTTTTGTTTTTTTTAATCCTTACTCAGATCATGTTTATTTATGGGACGACATATGAAACACAACTGAAACAACTGTTGTTGGTTTGCAGTGTGTTTTAAAATTACTTTGTTATCATCAAGTTTAATGAAACTGTTCACACAGTTAAGGTAGCCAGTGTAAGAACATGAAAAATCATTGAACCTCATGTTTGAATGTGTGAGCTATTCTTTGAAGGCCTTTCGTCTTTTCTCTGCAAAGTGTCATGATGTCCTTCACTGTCAAACACCAGCCTTACTTTTTTTGCCTGTGTGTAAACAGCATTGTCCTCATTAGTTTTCTACCATAGTCTCTTTTTGTTCAGGTGGAGAAGGAAAGTGTGAGCTGACACTGTTGTACCCTTGTGTCTGCAAAATCAATAGGAGTTTTATATGTATTATTTAAACCAAACCTTCTTTTTTATTTCTCTTCTTTTTCTTTTTTCAGGGGGTTAGCTACAAGACAAGGTTAGCTACAAAATGAGGTTAGCTACAAGACAAGGTTAGCTACAAAATGAGGTTAGCTACAAGAGGAGGTTAGCTATTGAAGGAGGTAGCAACTATAGGATGTTGGTAAATGGCGTATACTTCTATAGCACTTTTCTACCTACAAGGCCCAAAGCACTTTACAGTCACAGACCCATTCACCCAGTCACACACACATTCTCACACTGGTGGCGGTGTAGGTACCATAATCGTTCGGCCAGGAACTTGCATACGGGGTCGTGGGACTAATGCTGACGCCACATTATGTGATTGGCTGTGCGTTGGTCTGATGACGTGTCAGATAGTGATTGGTCTGGAAAAATTAGGATACTACCATAGAAGAAAATATTATGAAGTCTGTTGTAAACGAACAGATCTCCGACATAAAGCAAGATGGTTTTCTAAAGTGCCTTTATTATTGTTATGAGTATTATTGAATGCATGTTCGCTTATAGTTTTTTTAATCAGTGCGCCCAGTGCTTTATTATTGACAGAACGGACTCGGAAGAACAACATTTAGCCGTGCTGACAACATTTTCAGCCACGGCTGAACTTCAACTGGAATAACAAGCGGATTGTGGCAAAATCTCTTTATAAAAATAACAAAGAATATTGTCAGACACAATTTATGAGGGAAAATAACCTTAGGTTACAAAAGGGAATGTGAAATGAAAATTTGTAGAGCTCATGCAGATCTCGACGCTACGTAGTTTGTCCAAGTGGGGTTACCGTAGTGGGACGTTAGCTTCAGTCGAAAGGACCCCGAATGGAAGTTCTAGGCCGAACGGTTATGGTACCTACAGTGGCTCCGCTGCTGAACACTGGCGCCAACCTCCCACCAGAGGCAAGGTGGGGTTCAGTGTCTTGCCCAAGGACACATCGACTCATGGGTGCGCAAGGCGGGAATCGAACCTGCAATGCTCAGTGGCCATGTGCTAGAGTGTTTGCCCTGTGACTGGAAGGTCGTGAGTTCCAATCTAGGCCGAGTCATAACGTCCCTGCTTGACGTTCAGCATTAAGGGGGTGAATTGGGGAGTTAAACCACCAAATGGTCCCCGAGCGCGGCTGTGTCTGCAGCTCACCGCTCCCCCAGGGGTTGGGTCAAATGCGGAGAACAAATTTCACACGTGTGAAAGATAGTGGGACTTTTGACTTTAACACATTTTTTTTTAGCTACAAAAGGAGGTTAGCTATAAGAGGAGGTTAGCAAAGTTAGGAGCCAACCTAACTTTGGTATTGGGTCAGACCATTAGCTTTTAATCACAGTTCCGAGCCATGTATTGTAAGGTAACACACAAAAAAACAAATGGCTGGATTTTTACCTTTATTTTAAATTGAAAATCAAATTTTTTAGTCATGGTTTTTGATCAAAATATTTTTTGTGAGTCGTGTGTTCAGAGCAGTTTTTGCTGTGCAGATTTTTTTCTTCTGTTAGGGCCTTGTCATGTGTGGTACAAACGTTTTTGAATTTTGTAACAATCTACTTCCAGCACAGTTGGTTTATTATCTTTTCCAATAAATTTCAGATGTTTTGAATCATAATGTCTTTGGATTTTTTTGGGAAAAATTAAGCTTGAATAATCTTTTGAGCCAAATATTACATTGATACAGGTTACGAACAATGCACATTTTGTTTCTTACAGATTATTGAATCTGTAATTTTCCATTGGAGACATTGGACACTTTTCTTATCTTCTTTTAAAAATCAAGCATCTCCTATAATGTTTGCAGTAAACATTGGTTTGTTGATCTCTATGATCATCTCTCCGAGATTGCAGTATGCAATATTGCTTTCACAGCAGCCCTCTAGCAGAGGGAACATTATGTCTTAGAATAAAATCACAGAAGTGCAAGATATTGAGCTAAGTCATGATTTTCCAGCCACCTACATGTTTGGTTACCGAGAAGTGAATCTTAATATTTGGAAAATTGACCGCTATTGACTAAACTCATTATGACTCACATCATTCATAAAGTGACACCATGTCATAGTGAGTCCATAACTTCACAGATACTGGATTGAAAAAGATTATATAAAACCTCCATCACTTTTTTTTACACCGTATGGAAATATTTTGGTCATGGGGATGTTTAGAGGAGCCAAGTGTACTTGCACATCACAGTTCAATTTAGCTGTAATCCTTACACAACCCTAACAGAGAGTTTAGTATGCATGACACAGTATAAGCACAGACTATTTATGTAACACATATCTTGTTTTTCAGACTCCAATTATTTTTTGGGTCTAGTGTGCTTCAATTTTCCCCGTCCAGCAACGAGCTGGCAACTTCCAACCATGGCTGCCTCTTTACAAATAACAGGGTAATCAGTCAATTTGATTAAGTTAAATTGAGTTTAGCTGCTTTTCTTTTACTATTTTGTATCTCTATTTAGGTTTGTCCAGCTTGGTGTACTCTGTAGCCCCAAACAGTCCATGACCTAGAAAAGCTGCTAATTGCAGGTGAGGAAGGACAGAACAGCTGTTTCCCCGTTCTGTTATCTTTCTGCCTGAGCTAAAACGTACTAGTTCTAGCTCAAATTCAAGCTGCTTAAGAAAAACTATTTCATCACTATTTCATCACTGCAAAAAATGTTTTCACTGCTTTCAATTCAGTCATTTTCTATATTTTCTCTTTTTTTTATTAACTTAATACATTTTTAGATTTTGTTTTTACAAAAAGATTGGTGAAGGCTTAAACAAACATGAAGGGGCATTACTTTAAAAGGATTTTCTAATAAAATGTTCCAGTATTTATTACCAACTCTGACCATTAGACACAAAAAAAGGGTCAAATTCAAGACTTACAACTAAAAAAAAAAAAGGCAAAAGCTGAAAACTATTTAAAAAATGTGTTTTACTTTTCAAATCTATTAACCTGAACTGTTAGAGATGCACAGTCAGTCGATATTTTATGAAGGGAGAGTAATCTAAACACCATACATCCATGATTAGGCATTGATGAAAGCCAAAAAGCTATTTGTACAAGCTACAGCGCAGTGGGAGCAAAGACATGAAGTGAGTCGAAGAATTTTGTCTTACAGACCTGTGAAAGGACAAAATCAGCTTTTGACTTTTATGATTCATGAAATTTTTATCAATATGCAGAGGGTGGAGTAGCTGTGATTAGGGATGGTGGAAGTTTGAAGTTTAAATGTTTTTCTAATAAGGTTTACTCAGTAAAAATACCGACATTTTACCACAGAACTACATATAAAGGGTTACCACGATAAATTGCTAAAATCTTATGCAACAGTCTAAAAGTCGCCGTTAAAGACCAACTCTTATGAAAATGATGTTTTGGTGTTTTTAACACGTTCTTGTGGCATTTTCTGATGACGAAGGATATATGTAAAGAACAGTTTTCTTCAAATCGTTGTGAATCAGGAGCAGATGAAAAAATGCCACTTGAAAAAGCTTGTGCCTACAGGAGCCACAGACTCCCTGCTCCGCTTCATTCTGATGCAGACAAATAGATCCGTGAAAGAGTGTAAAAATCTAGTGTTCTGAAATATAAATAATAGAAATGTACTCTGCGATAAAACAACAATAAACATTTTTCTTTATTCAAATTTTTGTGAATCAGAAGCAGATGAAAAATGCAGAGAGCTCTCAGCAACAGTCCAGCCAGAACTCCAGAACTCTGAGGCAAATTTCAAATGAACTACTGCTGATTTGCAAATGTCCTCGAAAATGACACAGGTTTTTTTTTTTTGGCTAAAAAAAAGGCATAATTATACTTAAAAGACCACTGGGACTGCTTTGAAAGTAGATCGAAAGATGATCACAGTTGCATGAGAATAGACTTGAATCAGCAGCTCTCCATGCTGCAAGTCCTAAGCCCTAAGCTGTTATTGTTCTTAAACATATTTCCGCACAGAACTTTGTATTTTTTGTCTTTTCTATCCTTAATCTGTTATCTGTTAATTCTTTGGGCTTGAGGTCACCTCTTTCTTGGGGTCTACTAAGGCCTCTTATAGCCCACCTTGAAGGGAGACCCTCCGGCTCACAACTGCCTCCTATTTTTTCAGTTGTATCAGTTCATTTAGTCCACAGCCCACGGCTCATCATCCTTTTTACTTAGATACAGACTGGTTGATGTATTTAAATTTTAAATAAGAAATTTCTTTTGTAAATAGCTGTGGCAGGATGTAAGAAAGCAAATCATTATGCAAATCTCCATCAAATGTTTTATTCTCTAATAACCATTAGTTGATTCATTGGCTCATGTGGCTCTATTTGTAATTATTTAAACATTTTTTGCTTTATTTTTCCAGACAGATTTGTTTTGTCCTTCCATAGCACAGATTTTTAGGCAAAGATTAACTCCAACAAGACAAAAATATGGAACATATGAGCAACCTACTAGGAAGGTAGCATCAGTTGAGCCAAAGGGATTGGCGCGACTAATGTGCCTTCGAGCCATGACATGAATGCTAAAATTATAAATGTAATAATAATTAGATGGAATTTGATAGTGTTGAATTCTGTAATACAATACTACAATACTAGTACAGCACACCCCAAATCCCTCTGTGGGCCTGGAGAATAATGTTCTCTGGATTTTGGCAAGGTCACAAAGTTTGTGCATTAAAATGAGAAACTTGTTGTGTACCTCCAGGCCAGATGGAGGCAGTGTGACACTGTTTCAGTCAGACTGAACATCTGCTCTACTCCCATGACTCTTTCCTCCTCCTCTCCCTTCTGCTGCCTCCCTCGCCTGTCCTCAGTGATCACAGCAGTGTCGTGGAGAGACATGCCAGTGACTGCGATCATCACACCAGGGGAGGAAAGAGCAAAGGAGAGACATAGATGGAAAGAGCATTTCACAGGCTCACGCAGAACACTAAATGTGATGTGGAAGCATCTGACATTTACTTTGGAGCTGATGGAACAGCAGTTTTTAAAACAAATGCTTGAACAGTGAAAAACTAAAAAACTGAGCAAACAGCATAACAATGAAGTGTGAACAAAACAGAATGCATTATGATTGTTATTGTGTCATCGTTAAAGCTGGTTTGGTGGATCAGTACTTGTGGTGGACTGACAGATATTGAGCTGGTGCTCTAAAACACAATAAAACTATTTGGGCAACAGCATTTTGCCAGGCCAAGAACAGTTTTTTTTTCAAGACCATTTCCCTTCAATATTTAGTAGTATAAAAGAAATACTTTTAAAAGTTGTTCTTGTGAGATTTTGTAGAAAGAATTTGGTTTCTCTGGTTTTTCTGGTTTCTACATCCTGATAGACCAGTGTTTTTCAACCTTTTTTGAGCCAAGGCACGCTTTCTCCTTGACAAAAATCCTGCGGCACACCAACATCCAAAAATTAAAAAAGAAGATACTCTATAGTCTGTTTTAATGTACAGTCCCTCTGCAATCTCATGTGCATTTTTGTGATAGTTGTGGTAGAAAAAGCTGGAAGTTGCTGCTGTTTTTTCTAAAAGATGTAATAAACGTTAAGTTAGTTTTCAGTAATAATTTTCAACTAAATTATTTGAAATGATAGGAGGGTCTCCAAGGTCCCCAAAATCTTCTGATGATTGGATGATTTCAGACTGCCACCCTTGTCCCTGTGCTGCCATCCCACTGCCACTGTCTCATTGTTAGAAAAATCGTAGGGGAGGAGGTAACAACTTTAGGAGGTTGGCAACTAGAGGAGGATAGCTACAGGAGGAGGTTAGCTAAAGAAGGAGATTAACTACTGGCATTGACCAGTTGTCAATCTGACGATCCCGAGCACCATGGGTCCTGTATATCAATGGGGAGGCAGCATTGTTGCAGCACAAAACGTATCATGTCACTGATAGCACCACAAAGAGTCCAAGACCTGCGTATTGACGAAATTGCAGTTGATGCTGAGAAGAATACGGAGAAGACAGATCATTGTGCTTGCTGCACTACTCATAGATGAAGAGTAACGCGCACACGATGAAGAAGAAGTTGTTATTAGATTAGACCATTGTTGCAGCCAAGAATATTTCTCGGGCAGTAAATAGAAAGTTTATATACCCCCAAGCGGCTGGCGGCAGATGACACTTGATATTGACGCCGCCATCCGGAGACATTTAGACATCGTCAGTCAGAGCTGCTGCCAGCTGGCGATCCAGCTGCCACTGCCCTGTGGCCGCCCGATTTCGAAACGTCGTCGTCCCCGCTTGACTGACAGAGATTTTGTTGATGCCTCCCCATCAAGCGGTGGCAGTTGTATTTGTGACCGAAACATTAGCAAGGCAGGACATTTCTTTTACATTTTTTGTGCCATTATTATTTAGCATTCGAACCAAAATTATTTTCAATCAGGCCACAAAATTTTTTTTCCTTTCAAATTTGTGATAATGTTGTCTGTTGGTTGGATAATGACAACTGCTGTTCATTGTAGCCATTCTTCCTTGCAGATTTTCTCAAGAGCTGTGATGTTTTACAGTTGTCACTGTTATCCTAGAAGATTCAGTCATGTTATCTTCAATACTTTCCCTGAGAATAGATTTTAGCCCGGAATCTCTCCATATATGGCCCTGATTTGTCATTTCCTTCATACTGATCCGTTCCCTTTCACAGAAAAACAGCTCCAAATAATGATGTGCCCACCCCATGCTTCACAGTGTGCTCTTGGTATGCAACTCTCCATTCTTCTCCCTGTAGACACTACGAGTAGAATTTATTATAAAGATTTCTGTTAAGTTCTCATTTGACCACATGACTTTCTACAAGTTTGCACATTCCACAAACTCCCTGATCTGCCCCGTCCAGCCTGCACAGGCTCAGGTGCAGGAGAAGAGGGCACCTTGCTGCATTCCCCGCATGCATTTTAAGTGGGTCCCAGGCTGGATTTTGTTGTTGACCGCACATTTTTAAAATTCAAGTGTAAGTCCCAAATGTGTTCTCCGCATTTGTGTTGCTTTATTTTTTGATGACCTCATTTGCGTATTTCTCGCCAACTGTCTGATCACATTGGTGCCAGTTTGTGACCCATTTTTTATCCGTTAAAAATGCACATTAGACATACACTGCATGAGGCACGCAGTATGTGTGCCTCAAGGCAGATGGCGCTGGTGATCCCAGAGAATGTGATACTGCGGATAAAGAATAATAGAATTAGCTGTAGCAAGTCAAGTGCAGTCTTTAATATTGTTTGCATCATTTTCTAAATGGAGGAATTTGTGGAGACCCACTGCAGTGATCTCCATTGAGACAGAAAGACTTTTAAAACTGAAAAAAGAAAAGGAACATTTCTACAAACAGGTTATCCATATGTTTCTTCGGAAGGAGTGGTGCATGGACTTCATTTATATATAAAAGTAAGTCAATTATAACAATTTTGGTACTTTTTTCAATGCTACCGGACCATTTTTGGAAAATACCTTCACATGCAGAATTCAGTCAGTGAAATTTGTCTCTGGTCATGTTGAAATCTGCTGTCTGCTCCAGAGAGGAGTAGAAGGCCGAAGTAAAAAAAGCCAACGTTTTCAGCTACTTTTTGCTAATAAGCCCAACACCAGAGATCTACCGTGCAGTTTTTTTATGGAAAAGTCTCAAGTATATCGGTTCATTCAGTTGTCCACTTTATATTACGTTATCTCTTGCAGTGCTTTTTTTCACAGTTTCTTAGTTGCACTGTGTAAATTATTAATTAACCACAAGCTAAGCTTAAGACAGTATAAGAACAATTAAACAAGGTTAATAAATCACACGGAAAACTGTAAAAACTGGGGAGTTACTCTGATCTACGGGGGTGTTGTACATCTTTTGTACATCCTCAATTTGTTCCCATTGGCAAAATGCAGTTCACGGTACAATCAATGATTTCCGTAAAGGTAAGGGTCCATTTTTATTTGTCATCAGGACTTGATGCATCCAAGTTCAGAGTCATTCTGTTTTTGGCAACTTGAACGAAGTTAAATCTAAAAATCGAATTTACACTGAAACAAAAACAAAAAAAAAATCAAATAAAATAAAGAAACAGGCTAAGGCTGTCTTAAAGATCTAATAATCTGTGAAAATAGCATGTAATGAAAAGCCAAAATAAAAGTTATTCAAAAACTATACACAATACTTTTCTCTTGTTTTTGTTTTTAATATGTAATTAATCAGCCCCCATCCCAAAATCTCTGATCAAAAGAAAAATAAATCAAAGAGACACAGTACTGTAACATTAATTTATATTTTCCCACTGCCCTTATATTGTATAATTGTTCATTTGTTTAAAACAGAAGTTCATTAAAAGTAGATCAGATGATTTTTGACAAGCATGCATGTAAATTCATTATTTGTCGTCACTTAGCTCAAGCTTTGTGGCAGCTATGTTCTCACACGCACTACTTTGTGTCTTTGGCAGTAGTGACGGCTCATTGTCCACAGTCTTCTTAAAGTTTGCAAAGAGAGCTTTCCAAAGTTCTCTCTGCTGTTTGTCCCGTTTTATGGGACAAAAAAAGCAACGACAAGAAAGCAAACAAACAAAAAAACCAGAGGTCAGCTTTTCCTTAAAAATATTTTGCTGTTGCAGAAAAAAGAACATGTCAAATGTTTACTACTTTCAGTTTTTCAGGTAAGCTTTAGCCTTTTCCATTACAGACTTCTTCATGGTGATGTGGTTTCCATGACACCTTGATTTAGTTTTACCAGTTAGCTACTCCTGGGTCACTTAACTTTATTTCTTGATGATAGTTTTGGCGCAGGGGAAGTATTTCTTTATGATATATTAACATATATATTCATATATTTATATAGAATCAATACATATAGTAATTTTATGATTTTTTTGCAGCATTAATAGCTCTTTGCTTGAATACCACACTGCAGTTTTTTCACAGTATTATGTGATTTAAAGAATGAAACCAAGAAGATACAGCAACTAAACAAAGGAGTGGGGTGTAACATCGGATTTACACTGGTCTGCGGCGTTGTGTGTGGAGTTCGTCTTACAACCATCAGTTAGTTTACATTGTCTCCGATGTGTGTCTAGTCCGCCCCCCCCACCTCTTAGCCTAAGTTCTGGAGGAGTTCTTACGACAGGAAAAATTGAAATAAAAAAGATTCTACTTAACCATCTCTATCCATTTTATGAGGACTCAGAGAGCTTTCCTCACTGAGTCCTTATAAAATGCATGTTTTATATCATAAATTATGATATAAAACATGCATGCATACTTCCAAATTAAACTTTTGTTGTCCAAAGTGAAAATGGAAGCTGGTATTATCTGCGGTGTTTAATTGCGTTATGACTTGGCCACGACACCCAATATATAAAATAAATATTTATACATTTTTATTTTGAAATTACAACAGAAGTTTTATGTTGAAACTCGTACCTTGTTGCTGTTTCTCTGGCTTTTTGCCGCAAAATCGGCTCAAATGGAAATAGAACTCCTCAAACTTGCGTTGTGGAGGGACGAACGTTAGATGGAGACTTGACAGAGATAATGTAAACATTCCGATTGATTAATAAACGCAACAGAGACGCATCACAGAAGGACTAGTGTAAATTAGGCTTAAGAGCGTTGAGGGCATGTGTGTTGGGGGCTTGTTGCGATGGTAGTGCAGGGGGGCAGGTTTTTAAGATGGGCCGAGGGGAGGGGGGCAGGCGGTGGTCCCTTTTTCTAAACCTAAGAAAAGTAAAAATATGAAGGTTACTTTTGAGCAGGTTTCCTGGCCCAGCCCATCCCTCCACAGTTCCTAGAAACAACCATTGCCTATCTTACCAAAGCATCCCAGATGTTCACCCCCTTAACCCCGACCGCTCAACACTTTACAAAAAACTTGTTAAACAATGGTTCATGGGTAGATCATGCACATTTTTTTTATGCATTTTGTTTTCCATTTTCTCTTTTTGTTTTATTAACAGAAACCCAATTCTTCACTCTTTTTTTCTATCCAAATATGAACAATTCCCCCACCCCGCACACAACAATCTGTCTTTTGCCACTTTCCAGTGTCTTCCGTCAAGTAATGTTATGCAAGGGTCTGTGGTCAATCTCTGTCTCATACAGGTGTAGTGCGCCGGTTGGCGGTGTTGCTGTGGCCACCTGAGTCTTTCAGGTCCTTTTGAATGCAGTTGTGGACCTGTAGGAAGTTGTGGTCCCTTTCTGTGGAGTTATAGGTAGCTGTAGGGGTGCCTGTTTGGCCTTTAGGCAAGGTGTACATTGACAGCTCAGTGGAAGGTAAAGTCCCAAAGGCCTTCAGGCCAACTGGTGATGCCTCGCGGGAGTGTGAGGGATCCGTTGAGCGGGATGAAGAACGTGAGCGGCGTCGGTATCGGTAGCGGTAGCTGGGAATACGAGTGATGGCTGCACCTTGGAGGTAGTCGGCGGCTCTTGCACCCACTCGCAGCTCTCTGTGGCGGTCGATGAACATGTGCACGGCTAGAACGCCCACCATTTCAGCCATGATAAAAGAGAGGGCGCCAAAATAAAAGGACCATCCGTATGAGTAACTATTCTTCTTGGAGTCGCTCTTAGAGGGGTCACCTGCATTGGCTGATATGTACACAATAATTCCTATGATGTTGCTCAGACCTGGAGGTTGGAAGAGAAGGGAAAACACAACAAGGTCAAATAGATTCTCTTTAAAAATGCTAATCCAAAAGGGTAACAATTTCAAGAAAACCCTAGTTGTAGGTTAGGGGCTGTCATCTGGACTTAGTTTTTAAAGTTAGAAGACGTTTCACCTCTTATCCAAAAGGCGTTGTCAATTCTGAATTAGCTGGTAAAAGAACTGGTCATCTCTTTCAGCTGTTAACGACCCAGGTGGATAACAGCTGAAAGAGATGACCTGGTTAGGGAGGGAGTCACTGACTCCCCAACCCACAGCTGAGGACAAAGGACTCTTAACGACCCGAAACCATGTAGGCTAGGTTGACAATACCATCCAGTTTCAGGTCTGACTCCTCCCCCATGAGCATATATATACCAGCTCTTTTACCAGCTAATTCAGAATTGACACAGCTTTTTGGATAAGAGGTGAAACGTATTCTAACTTTTTGGATTTGGATTTGGATTTAGAAATGGTTTATTTCAAGCAAACAAATAAGAATAATACACAAAAACAATACAATAATCAGTTATACATTCATACAATGACCTATCAAACTGAGGAAATTTGACTAAGTCCAGATGACAGCCCCTAACCCTACTACTATGATAGAATCAACCTGGATGAATGAGAGTCTTCATAGACACAATTTCAAGAAAACTTTACATTTTATTTTAGATGGATATTAAAGGCTTTTCTTTAAATTAATAGCCGTTTTCTATCATACAATGACACATCTTTAAAGACCCACACCAACTAAAATTGTGTTTTTGTTTTTTTGACATGTTCTTGTGGCATTTTTCTGATGACTGAGGATGTATTTGAGGAAAATTAAGCTTAAAATTGCATTTCTGAGTATTTCTTTATTCATATCTTTGTGAATCAGGAGGAGACACAAAAATGCTTTGGGAAAAAGCTTGCAGCTTTGATGTAGAACCTACAATGGCAACTTGCAAGTTCCCTGCTCCACTCCCTTCTGATTCATCCACTTGTAGAAGAAAACATCCATGTACATCTTTATTTTCCTCGTCTGAGATTAAATCTAGCTCAAAGCTGTATGGCTGGATAGCTCTGATATTGCTCACTATTTTTGTTGCACATGAAATTTTAGGATGGTGGTGTGAGGGGCTGAAAGCTTGCAGGAGAGAGTGTAGATGGATGGATAATGGGAAGTAGGGCCAGGCCAACAATTTGATTTGATTTTGCCTAAAAGTTGCAGAATTATAATTAAAAGAATATTGGAAATGCTTTAAAAATAGATCCAAAGATAATTGGCATGGGTCTTTGAACTGGACTAAATAACAAACTTAATTCCAACCAAAGGTTTATTTTACGATCTTTTGGGAATATGTAAGACGTTGTTTAAAACCTCCCTCATCATATTTCTCATTTTTAGTACTTGGTACTTAAGTGTCATAACGTCATGTTTGAATTTATTACCTTTGCTCAGAAAAGAAGGATTCTTTATTGTGGATGATAGAATGCCCAATCCAAGACAACTCTGGTACAGGTCCATTAATTATTCATTCATCCTCACTCAGGTTAATTAGTTATTTGGCTTAGCACAAAAGGCCTTGGATTAGAACCACTGCGGTTACATGGACAAAAGTAATCGGAATGAACGCCTGATCAGAATAAAAATGCGTCAAACACGCCGTTTGGAATACTCTGCTCCGATCAGACTCATTCGAGATAGGTGGGTTTTGCCGATTGTTGATCCGATCGTGGTGCATATAAACAATTTAAAGATAAAGTTCCACCATCTGTCACACACCTAGGCCTAGGTGTGCGAAATTTGTTCTCCGACCCATCCCCTGGGGGAGTGGTGAGCTGCAGATGAGCCCCGCAGCAGCGTTAAGGGACTTGCCCAAGGACCCTCACTGGGTGATGGTAATTGCCCCATTACCATTGCTGATTCATTCATTTGAACCCTGGATTCCTGCGTGGCAGCCTTCCACCTTACCAACCGAGCTACTATCCAGCCAACTTATTCTGATCGTGGGTCACTACTGCTCTGGTTTTACGTCATGGGTAGACGGTGTGGCGCTTCAGAGAAAGGCAGTCCGTCCGCTGCCCTGTGTGAGTGAGCTGCCAAACTCAGAAGAACCGTGTCTCCCCCGGGTGGACCGTGTCTCAGAGCGGAGGACGGTTTGTGAACTAACGGTGACGGCTTTTGAATGGACAAATGCTGCGCAGTCCTGAGGACCGTGCAAACAATCATGTGAATTTGTTTATCCAATCAGTTCCAGACAAAATAAAGGCTGATTTTATTCCCACATATTTACGTTCAGTCAAGATGTTGTTGGCACGTATTAGTCTAACCCAGGGGTCAGGAACCTATGGCTCGCGAGCCATATATGGCTCTTTTGATGGTCACATGTGGCTCGCAGACAAATCTTTAATTACACTTTTTTTTTTTTTTTTTTTTCATTGGACCAGTCCTTCTCGGGCGCCATGCGATGCCAGAGGCGCGCAGTAGTAGCGTTGCTTGGAGAGCACTATCAATTTACTATTATCTATTATTTCACAGAGTTTGTACCAGCCGGAAACCTGTGAATTGCCGTGCCTAAAACTGCGCGCTCCCGTCTCAGAGAAAGAGCGCGCAGTTGCGGGGACGGGATGTGTGAGGAAGAAAGCAGAGGGTGGGGGTGGGGGATGGAGTTGTGGGCACAGGTAGCAGGTGAATTGCGCAGGGATTGTAATAACGTAAAACCCGCTGCCTGTCACTCACTGCAGCGTGTGAGTGTGTGTTTGGCTCCGCGTGTGCACGTGAGCAGTCTTTCTCACATCTACAGAACATTCAGACCAACCTACGATCACGTTTAAAGTCTCAACGCCTTATTTATCAGCAACAGCATAACAATGTTATTAAAAAGAATCCACAGACTTATTGTACTTTAAAAATGTTGAAATCACATCAAATGCACACATTCATTTGTATATTTAGTTTGAAACATATCGTTGCCTACTGACTTGGACTGGGTGGCTGTTGGGCCGCGTTAAAAGTTCTGGAGTTCAATGAACGCATCAGGTAGAGATCTGATTGGCTCTCAGTTCTGTCGCTCAGCCTGTTGTTAGGTAATTTGGACCAATGGGGTTCAGCTATGGGCCGAATAAGGGAAATGGGAGGGCTGGAGCGGGAGCAGGGGAATATAAAGTTGGCAGAAGCGCTTTCATCTCGCTGGAGAGATTGAGGAGTTGCTGAATTAACTGTGCGGCGTTTGTTGCGGTCTACAGTAACCAGAATAAAGAACCTTAAAAGAGGTTAAGTCTCAGTGCCTCAGTGTGGGAAAGGGACACTACATTATTGTATGGCTCTTTCGAAATTACATTTCAAAATATGTGGCGTTTATGGCTCTCTTGGCCAAAAAGGTTCCCGACCCCTGGTCTAACCCTAACCCTTCTTCCAAACAAAGCACAGTTAAAAAAAATTGTGAGCGAACAAGCACTTAATAATAATCATAATAATAAAATCACGTTTAGAAGATCATCTCACTCTATGCTGCCGGTTTCTTTGTTTACAACGGAACTCAATATTTCTTGTTCTACGGTTGTTTCCGGTATTTTAGAGAGTTCTTCGCATGTCCAAATGATTTATTCTGACTGAAAATGTGGCGTATGTACACAGTTTAATTCTTATCCGATCTTTTCTCCGATCAAAGATATTTTGCACATGTAACCGCAGGTCTTTGTATTTCTCACTTTTTGTATATTTCATTTCCTTTACTATGTCTTTCATTAATCAATATTGAACCTTTTCATCCTTTTTCCTGTAATCTTTTTTCCCTAAAACTCAGACTTTACTCTCATGCCACTCTAGATCTTACTAAACTTTACAAAGTGATCTTGATTAATAACAGTTGTTATCGCTCTTTACCCTCTTCCCATGATACCTGCAGAGACGAAGAGGATGCCAGCGCTGAGGATGATGTTGTGGCGTGACTTGTAGAATTCGCTGGCGGCGATGCAAAGCCCCCCCATGAAGAGCAGGATCACACTCAGTATGGGGAAGATACTGGAGGCTCGCACAGCTCCTGGATGAAGAAGAATAGCTGTCAGAAACGTCAACAGGCAAACTAGCTTCAATGGATTTTTAGAGGAAATCAGATGACCACATCAACTGCTGATGGTGATGGATGGTTTTTAAATTTTGTGTATCCTTAGCCAAACCAAAGAAATTATATTCTTTTGGATCGGATATCATGCAGACATGTAGATATTATTTACACCAAATTTTGTTGCACACTATTCAAAAGTATTTAGATTTTCTTGATTTTTCAGCAGCAAATATAGACACAGAATCTACATGTTATCAGGAATTTACAGTTTCTTTTAAAGAAAAGAGATTAAGCACATCATTTTAAAATATGGGAAAATATTGTGGTTTCTATTTTAGGTGTAACATTTTATTCCAGGATTTTAAGAATTTAAAGTCCCACTCTGATCATCTTTTGATCTATTTTAAAATCGTTCCCAGTGGTCTTTTAATTATGATTATGCTTTCTTTTTTTCATAGCTAAAATAACAAAACTTGTGACAATTTTTTAGGTCTCCTGCAGAGTGGCAGGAGTCCATTAGAAATGTGCCTCTCAGTTGTGGACTGTTGGTGCAGAGCAGCCCCACTCCCTCCTCCTCCTTCCACTGCTGAGAGATCTCTGTTTACTTTTCTTAACGCCCCTCACACCCCCAGCCTCACATTAACTAAGATGCCAGCTGAGACGAAGAAAGCAAAGACGTACATGGATCTATTTTTCTGCAAGTGGCTGCTTTAGAATGGTACAGAGCAGAGAGCTGCAGAGTATTTTCTACAGAATGAACACAATCTTTGTTAAATGGTAGTTTACACCTGCTCCTGATTAACAACAACTTGAATAAATAAATATTCAGAAATGTCATTTTAAACCTAATTTTCTGAATTTAGAGGCCTCCATACTGAGAAAACTGACACAAGAACACATTAACACAATTGTAATCAAATTGGGTCTTTAAGAAAAACTTTAAAAAAATAAGCACAACTATATTCTTAATAAAACACAGCCTTCATTTGCTGTCTGTCAGATAGCACTGTGAGAAAAACGAAAGCAAACCATTATAAAGATACCGGTAGTCATAAAGAAATTACATTCTCCAACATGCACAAAGTTTTGCACTTGTTTTTTATAGGGAGAAACGTAATCTGGAATAGACTATTAGCATTTTGAAAGTGGAAATTTTTTACATTAGTCAGAGATAATCCTTTGAAAGATTAGACTCGGCATGGTCAAGATGAGATTAAATGAGAAAAGATGAGAAAAAAAGGCCACAAAAAGGGTTATCAGCAACAAGTTCAAAATTCAGGCTCTGTGATGATTACAAACCCCCCTGGGTAAAATATTTTATTCTGCTGCGATGGCAGCATTAATGCAAAAAAGCACATTTACTTCCTTCAGGATGACATCTTCTTAGGGGACATTCATGCATTTTTCAACAAGCCAGTTCTAAATCATATTCTGCACATTTGGTAAGTCTGCTACTGCACATATGTACTGCACACCTCTGAACACGGAGAACTCCAGAGGCATTTGCATTTGAAATTTAAAATCTGTACACATTTAAAACATTTAAAAACTGTGTTGTTATGGG
The DNA here is from genome assembly GCF_053564925.1 of Oryzias latipes. Lineage (NCBI taxonomy): Eukaryota > Metazoa > Chordata > Actinopteri > Beloniformes > Adrianichthyidae > Oryzias > Oryzias latipes. The sequence continues at coordinate 16,193,930 of NC_136237.1, read as the reverse complement.
ATCTTTACCCCTATATTTCAATTAAATTCAATTAGGATCGCAACATACAGCAAAATTCTGTAAAATTAGAATCACGCATTGTCTGAGAATTCTTTTCTGTTTTCCACAGTCATTTATCAAGTCCAGATTAACCCTTCAACACCGCCAGTGTCACCTAAAAAAGACCCTTTTGGACGTTCAGCAACTCTTCGACCGTTATCACAATCAACGTGAATCCACTGATTCTGACGTGAAGAAAAGCAGCTGTTCATATTGGCTTTGCACCAATATGCAAAACTAGTAAGGCAAAGCTGCTTTTCTCCACTTCAGAATCCACTAGTTACGGTTGAAGGTTTAGTGTAGTGTACACACTGGAGCTAAAGGTCTGTAAAGGTTTACCTGTCTGCAATTAAGACAAAAAATAATACCAGATATGACTTAAAACAGAGTAGAAATATGCAAGAAGATAGTTAATTTAAGAAATCGTGGCTGAAATAATTGCATCACAAGCACATGATAAAATTGCAGGAAACATTGTACTGATAGATAATGTGATGTACTTTATATAGAAATAATCTACTGGTAGTCAACATTGACACACTGGTTGACAAAACCAAATGGGCTCAATTTCTTGCTCAAGGGCATTTCACTTCAGGAACGAAGGAGTTAAGATCTAACTAGAAAAATTGGGGATATCCATGTGGCTTTGCTATTTTTTGCAATTGTTATTCTAAACGCATGTTTAAGCAGTCACTTCCAATGAAAAATCTATGTAAACGCACGTATATGCATGTTTAGGGCTTCCGCGGTCAAATCCCTCTTGTTCACAAAGCTACAATAGTTTTTAGTCTATTTTCGGACCCTATGTTTTTTAAAACATTTTAAAGTTAAACTATAACCAGTTAAACCAGTTTGATTCGCAGAAGTGCAAACCATTTGAAAATTGATAATGGAGAAAAACATAACTGCGGTCTGTGCCCAGCCGGAATTATATACCAAGTATTTTATATTTTGGAATAAAGCTGGAAACAACAATCCTGGAGCAAGATTTGCTAGATTTGCACCACTTCAGCATTTTGCACCAAGGCTCTTTTTAGCTGTTAGTGGTGAACAAGTATTGGGTAGTGACAGTCCAATGTGAACACCATGGGCTAAATAAGTGTTCACGCATTGCGTGTTTAGTGCGTTCTTGAACGGGCGATGCATGTCAGTTGTGAATGCAGCATTGTATGGTATTGTCAAAATATCACATGTAAGTTGTCGTGAATAAATAAAATGAAAAAAATAAGTCCAAAAATTTTGTATTCCTAGAGAACAGAAAATAGGCCAAAATGTGGAAGAGACATATATAATAGAAAACAAATGCCAGAGCTCACTGAAAAATAAAGAGAAGGTCACAAAAACAGGAAAATATTTCAGGATTTGACAGTTTAACTAAACAAAGAGTAAGAAAAAACAAATAAACAAGAAACTGTGAAAGAAAACTCAGACAAAACACAAGGATTACAGTCAGGATAAATATGGAAACGATTAGAAAATTGAAAACAAAACGAAAACGAGTGCAGAGGAGGTAAAAAAGGAGGCAAGAGGACAGGCTCAAAGACTTGAGGCTCAGAGTTCTCTGTGAAGCTGCTTTTGCCTACAGCACTCCTTGTCTCACTGTCTCTCCCTTCTTTCTTTACACTCCTGCTTTAAGCTGAAGGCAGAGAGTTTAAAAGGAAAAAAAAATTAATGCACAGGCCTCCAGGCAAACCTTGCTACCAAGCACATCATGGCACAGAGACAGAGAGATGGAGAGAGTTTAGCTGAGAGTGAATGTGCTGGAATGGCAGCAGCATAAAGAGATATGCACAGTATGGTTTTAGTTTTTTATGAGCATGCTGCAGGCCTCTGTGGATGCTAAGACTCTGTCTTCTTGGTTGTCTACTGATCTCAGTTTATGTGAAGCTGCACTTTCCCATTCTGCTGTATACTGTATCTCCACATGGTACACTTTGCCACATCACACATATTCTGCCTTTTTAAAACCCTTATAACAATAGATAAATTAGATTAGATTAAGAATAGATTAGTTGTCACATTGATAATTACAGCCAACCTAGAAGACTTAACATTGACATCCAACATTTGACCAAACATTCCCCTCATTTTACGGCAAATTTGTTTTTGTGGGACTAACAACACGGATCTACTGGGGCCTGTTTCAGAAAGGAGTTTAAGTGTAAACTCTGAGTGCGTTAACCCTGAAATCAGGGAAACCCTGGGTTTTCAATTTCAGAATGGGAGGTTTGTTAAACCAGAGAAAGCAGAGTAAGTCAAACCCGTTTCTGAAAGAGAGGTAACTTATACTCAGAGTCAGTGTCCATGGTTACTTACGCTGTCAACCTAACCTGGTCGGGAGCAGGTTTTATTCTCTAAACTCATGGTTTCTGCCGGTCCCCTCCCCTATTTAAAGATGAAGCGGTATTTTTCGCTTTAACCTTCATTGCCCACATTTCTATCACACAGAGACGGTCTAAGTGACAAGAATGGCTTGTCCTTTTTTGGAGGACCCAGTAGACGAGGAGGCTGCATTAATTCGTAGAGAATTAAATGTACGTCGTGCGAGGATTTTGAGACCAAGGCTCGATTTTTTGTCATTTCCCCATACGTTTTTGTTTGAGCGTTACCGTTTTTCGTTGCAGTCAATTACATATATACAATGAAAACAACATTAGATATGTATTGCTATGTAGATGTTTCATATGTCAAATATTGTCAACAAAGCCTACATCCATGACATGCTCAAATTTTACCTGATTGAATTATGTTTTTATACTTAATTCTTAGCTGCTGCCATGTTCTTTTAATTCCTGCAGGATTGCATCTACATGAAAATGAAATCAGGGACTTTGAATTAGATTAATGTAACAATTACTTTTTGGAAACACAATTTGCTAGTACTGCTTATTTTTCTTAATCCCATATAAACCTATACCACTTGATCAATACAAGGGTAGACAAAAGTTCACTTTTAAAAACACAATTGCATGTATTAATATTAAACTGACCAACGTTTGCAAGAGGGGAAGGTTAACAAAAAAAGTCCTCTAAACCTTACCGACGTTAAATGCATTTTCCCCCCAGATTGGTTCTGTACACTATGCAGCATTTCATGCAATTACACCACGAATAACACTGCAAAAGTACACCTAAATATCGCCATTTTTTAATTCACACCTTACGCTATTTAAAAAGTTATTACAGCCAATATTTTATAACAATGATTTAAATGCAAACTTGCGCATTAACTTGAGCAGCTATGTTTTCCCACGCTAACTGTCTCTGTTTTGCAGATGCAGCAGTGTTGCTTTTCTTCCGGAATATGTGCTCATATTCACTGTAACTCTGCAGCAGCACGTCAAGTTCAGCTGGCGAAAAATATGCAGACCTCTTTTTTTCCACGGTTGCCATGGTGACACGTAATATCTGCGCTTCATTGATAATGGCTTCTTATAGTCGCGGTGCACACGCTTAACTCCGAATCAGTCCACTCAGAGTTGATTAACCTAACTCCGATCAGCTGCTCTGAAACAGAAAACTCAGAGTTGTTAATCTCTCGATAGACCAACTCAGAGTTCAAGTTTTACCTCAGAGTTGGTTGAACCTTCTTTCTGAAACAGGCCCCTGAAGTCCAAATCACATCAACAAATCACTCAATGCAAAACATTTTAAAGATCCCAACGAAGGGGAAAATGAAAATACAACTTTGCATTTTAAAAATCAAAACAAAATTCCAGAAACTAAAATGCAGACAGAAAAAACAAAACAAAAACAAAGGTAATTTCCATATTTGTTTTGATTTTTTTAAGAACAGGGAAAACACAAAGATGTTTTGCCTGAACTGGGGTAAAAAGTTGATTAATCAAACACCAAACTTTTGCATTAGCTGCGCCCAGAAGCTAATGCAAAAGTTTATTATTTAATTTAAATTTTTAGCAGTTCATTACTTTTGTTTTTTTAATATGTTTACATTTTTGTTCCTGGATTTTTGTTTTGTTTTTTAAATTGCAATATTTCTTGTTAATTGTTTTGCTTTTCTATTTGTGGTTGTGTGATTGATTGAATGAAATATCTCACACCAGTTGTTTTGAAGGCATAAGTATGCATGTGTGCACACAATCTGTATTGTGTACATGTTAACACATGGACATTGGAGATTTGTATTAAATCTGAACCTTACTGTAATGATAAACATCCAGTAGCTTGTTGCTTTATGCTGCTTCATGATTTTATGAAGGGGGGGGGGGGGCTTCCTTTGATCACCTTCCTATCCCCCCCTAACATCCCTCTCTCTTCTTTCCTTCTTTCCTTTTCCGTCCGGTCCAACACAAAAGATTTTCAAACATGGTTGAAATTAATAACGTTTGGCCTCGATTACAAAAGGGCTTTATTCAGACATACCTCTGGTTTGTCTGAAGATTAATAACCCCTGTTGTTAAAGTAAAATATGTCCAACACAAGAGGCCTTCAGCTCTCATCTGTCTGCCCAGCTGTTGGACTGGACAAGTTAAAAAACAAAAAAACAAAAAGAAACTGATCAGTTTTGGAATGCTTTGTGTCATTTCCGGAGGGACGCCCCTTCAGAAGGCCATAGAGCAGGCGAATGGAAGGGTCTCCAAAGACCAAAGAGATTTGAGGACCAAGGAGATTCATAGATGAGGAAGCTCGATATCTCACTTACAATGGACTGCAGCTCGGCTGGATTTGATGATTTTTACTTGAAATCAGCGGTTCTCAAAAAGGTGGACAACAAAAGCACAGACTACTGAAATATCAATTGGCAAAAGGGTGTCTAGATACTGGCAAATGAAGAACAATTTGAGATCCATGAGGGATCGTAGGTTTTGATAGTATTTTAGGCGGGCTGAACCTCATGCAATTAGAGACGGATGACAACAAGTCTCCAAATGGAGATACTCTTAGTCGGGTGTCATCTGCTTGAAAACAGGGCAGACTAAGGCTTGGCTTGCGGACACAAATGTTAACTCTTGGAACTGAAGCTAGTGATATCGTTTCAACAGCCAGGATGAAATTAGCTCGTAATGTAAAGTTATTTAAACACTAAACCATGTCAACCGATGACACATTAACTATTTATCATCGCACTTCTTAAAACAACCTTTGTAATAATCTCCACGGCTGAATTCTCTCAGAAGCACATGATCGGTTAACGGAACATTGGTGCTGTGGATTTGGGTTTAATGTCCTAAATTTCTGGCGGCCGGACATTCATAAACCAGTCTTCATAAATTTCTCCCCAAAACCAACGGAGGGCGTAGCCTGAGAAAGCAAGTGGAGGGAGACCAAAGACCCGAAACAGTCATCGTCATAACACAAACCACTCCAAGAATCTAGAAACGCAAAAGACCGGGGATAATGGAGGAAAATCGACCACCAAGAAAACATCAAAAAGATGCAAAACGAAGGGGAGCCCAAAGGATTACACATAGTCCAGCACAGGGCTTCTGACAATGTAGTCAAAACCATGAGGACTTTTACGACAGCCGAAAGGTAAACTGATAAATAACACTTTGAGCGCCACCTAACATCAAGAAGACGCCACTGGGAGGGATGGAGAGGCAGAACAGTGAGAACATATGCAATATCCGCTTTCCCCAGCCATGCATTGCGTCCGGTGGATGTAATCATGGAGATGGCATGGTCAGTCGAAGTGCAAAACAAAACCGGAAGGATCACGAAGAATTAGGCTGTTGATGCCCAGAATGGATGAACAGCGAGGCGCAGACAGTTCCAACATAAGTCGCGTCAAACCTGAATACTTCCCAGTGGCCACCCTAGGGGCTGACTTGAAAACGGAAAAAATGGGGCCCTGGAAACAGCCCATCATATAACCCCCACAAACCAGCCAGAAACCCCTGAACCAACCAAAGAGAGAAAATAACAAAATATCTGTTAAGTTGAGAAGACGGGGCCGCGTACAAAGCTGTTAGTTCCCTGAAGGCTAGGGCTTGACTTTCTGGGGAACATAGAGCAGGGTGGCTGTCCACAAACCAGCCGGCCCCAAGAGAGAATCGGTGGAGCAGAACCAGACATCTGAGCATGCGGTCGTGTAGACACGAGGATCGCTGTTTCCGGACCCAGCGAATTAAAATGAAAAAAGAGCCACAGATGCTGCATAAAGAGACCAATGCTAAGTAAAATGTCCACAGATGAGAGACAGGTCGATAGACGGACCAAAATGCAGGTTAAACTATCGAATGTACACAGCTAAAACAGAAAAGAAACCAAAAAGAGAGCCAGCACAACAAAGCCAGCACCGAATGATGGCCAAAATTCACATCCGGGTCCTAAATAACACACAGCTACAGAGAAATACACCAAAAGCCACAACAAAGTCAGCCAGCATGAAAAACCCGACCTGGCGAGGACCGTCAGCCTTCACAACCACGGAAAAGACCTCACAATCCCCAAAACGACACCAGGACGACACATCATTACTTTTAAGAAAAATAACTGCAAATCCCAGGGTCCTTAGGGACGTGACATCACCGATGACCGGGTTGAGCAGGAACGAGGAAGAGCCGCAAACTCCAAAAAGCCTCAACACAGAAAAACACAGAAGAGGGCAGCACGGCCGCTCACCATACAGATTCCGGCGATCACGGCCCATACATCTCCCGATGGAGCGACACTGACAACCCGAATACTGCAGGACACTCCCCCTGCAGATGCACGCTGGAGACGCGAGAATTGCCGCGCCGAAAGACGCGCAGGTAGCCGGTACTGCGCCTGCTGAACAGCCGAAAAAGGAGGGGCAGACGCGGGGAGACGGATGCCCCCACACCAGAAGAAAGGGGACCATCGAGTCCGAAAAATCGGGGGGAAGACATCATGATGCTGAAAAAATTAGTAGGAGAACCGGCGACAAACGCAACGCTTGCGGTAAAAGAAGAGAAAGAATGGACACGCACGCCTGGGATTAAATAGGATGCTGAACAGGTGAGTTGATTGATTGAACCGCCCTAGGGAGGAGTAACCAGTTAAAACACAGATAAGTGAATTTCCCCATCGTGGGATAAATAAAGTCAACTAATCTAATCTAAAAAAAAACGCTCTGCTCGAGTTGTCAGCCTGAAATGCCTCCAAGGTCGCTCACTTGGATTGAGGCAATGTAAGTTTAGTTTACTATAAAGTAAAAACAAACAAGTGCATCACACCGGAAAACACACCTGGGAGGGCTGCAAAAAATGATCAGTCCATAATTCCAGTCCAGTGTGTGGAAACACTTTGAATTAAGCAAAGACACCTGACCATACAGTGTGGTAGAATGTCCAAATTATTTTTATGTGGAAAAACATAAAAACTTTATGGAAGTAAAATGTGAATTGATTTACCATTTATTATTGTTTTCTATTTGTTTGTACACATATTTAATTTACACTTGATTATCTTGCAAGAAATATAAGCAATCTGGAAAACTTCTGGTTGACGTTTTGGCTAAAGATGTCCTGCATCGATTTTAGGTCAGGGAATCGGATCGTTCAAAGTGAACTGATATGGATTATGAATTGGATCGGTCAGCACAAATCATGATATGAATCGTTGTTTAAATGACTCGTTACAGCACTACAGATAAATGCAGTTAAGAATAAATCTTGATTGTAAATACAACTGTTGACAGGGTTTGTGGAAAATATATTTAAATTGATTATTTGACTAAAGAACTTGATAAACACAGAAATGCACCTTCTTTCTACAAATTTTAACTTTCCTTGCATTGTTCTATTTTCAATAACTTTTTCAAAAGTAAATTATTTTCTTTGCTGCATGTTTCACTACTACCATATTAGGTTACATCTTGAACTATCAATCCCAATAGTGTTAAAAAAACTGTAGGAATCATTTATTGTTTTACTTTTCCCATTGCAAACTAACCAACCTCCAGCTTGCATGTGCGTCCTTGACTGTGAATTAAGTGATCCCACATAACAAATCAAAAGGTACCCTGTAATTTGCGCATGCTAAATATGTTTGTTTAGGAAAGTGAGAGAATTAGCAGATAACGTGAAAAGACAGAAGGACGCAGCGACATCTTATCATGGCTACATTTTAAAAACCACAGAGACGGTAAAATGATCAAATAAAGTGCTGGCCGGTCTACAGTTTTATTAGCGATTCATTAGCGGTAGTTTTAGCCCACAGCTGCGTTTGAATGTGTGTTAAAGCTGCAAAGAGCGGCCACATAGCTGATCTTGTAGCCGGTTCGGCGTACATCCGCCAGATCCTATACCAGTACGCAGTACCGTACCGTACCGTACCGGCTTACTTTCAGCCCTGCTTCTGGTAGAAAAATGAGCTGCGAAAATAACTTATAGTTCAATAAAAACATTGCTCTTTAGTGTGCTAAAGGTACTGGTAATATATTATCATCTATATGGATATAGTTTACTCTGAAAGGCTTGAGAAAAGCATTATATAGGCCCTTAAAGCCTGCAGATTATTTGTTCAAATATAAACATCTATCAAACAATTCATGATATTAACTTTGAAATTATCATTAATTTTCTCTAAGCTAAAATAATAATAAAATTGAGCTATTGATGCAAAAAAAGCAACAAAAAAGTTTGCAGGAAATTGCATTAGAAAAAACTTGAAAAAATGTCAGTACGAATATTGGGATTGAGTTCTGGGTCATCATTAGAAGACTATGTTGTATTTGTTTGTTGTTATACTTAATCAATAAAAGAAAAGGTTTGGTAAAAGCCTTATTTTTCAGTATGCTAGATTTTTATATGTTTTTCGTGGATCTAGTTGCACAGGAATGGACCGAAATGGAGTGGAGCATGGAGCTTGTTGCCCGCTAACAAGTACATCACAGCTACAACTTTTTCAAGCTGCATTTTTTTCATCTGTTCCTGATTCACAACGATTAAGGATTACTCAAAAATCACATTTTAATCTTAATTTTCTTTATATATGTCCCCTATCATGAGAAAAATGCCACAAAAACATGTTAAAAGCACCAATAAAACAATTTTCACCAGAGTAGGCCTTTCAAATGAATACAAGTGTTGTATCCTCATCAAGAATTATGAAACAGGGAAAGCATTCGATTCAGAGAGTTGACAAATGGGGACTCACAATTACAAGTAGGAATATGTTTTGACTTGAGGCCCCTGTGTATGAGTCTTAAAATGTCTTAAATGGTCTTAAAACCAAATGTACAAGCCTTTCTAGTTGGGATTGCTTTTTTAAGATTGTTTCAGAATAACAGCATTATATCAACACCTTTCAGCATCCTTTCAAATCACACTTGCAATTTAAATGTATGGGCAAGCTGCCAGTCTGTGATGTTCCACTGTTCTACACTGCAGTGTTGAAGCAGCGTGGGCAAACACACAAGGCTGGTAGTCTTACAGCTGCTGTATTCCACACTTTCAAGGCTCTTTATTTTTTCCTAAACTTTCATTTTTGTTAAATTCCTCTGACTGCCAGTTTGGTTCTGCTGCAGTGGTGTGTGTTTAAAAGTGTGTTTCTGGCTGACTTATGGTTTCATTAGTCGAAGCAGTGGAGAGGCTTGTAATAGTGGCTGAATTATAGAGGCGGGGGTGGACACCACCATGGGAGCTCCCGGGGTTGTACACACACATACAGGGTAGAGCGTACACATCCTACAGTGCAGAATATCTCTATTACTTGGTCACACATATGCTATCTCAACAAGCTACTGAGTGAGCACACTCATCGATCAGACTACTGCCTACTCACTGGCGTGCTCTCTGTCTAAAGTAGGGTGTTTCCCATTCACACTGTAGACTATTCATGCAGGAACAATCCCCCCCCCCTCAAACAAAATCCGCCCACGTGGGAGAACCCAGCAGCAAAGAACATGTGGTAATGGGAGCTCAGCACATCAGCTTAAGGGGAAGACCTATATGTGGGGATCTGCAGACACATGGTCATGTAAGGCTGGAACATAATTGTTCCTTAAAAAATGTTTGGAAATGATAAGACAAAAAGGCATGTAATCGCACGCAAAACACAGCATGCCAGTGTGAGCGTTTAGGTAGCACACACACGATGTGGCTTGCTTAACCTGCCAGTCATTATCATCCCGTATTACTCATGTAAATCGTGATATGCCCCTGTGTCACTACTGGCCAGCCAAAAATAGCAGCAGTGACATCAGTGAATCAGATGATGTCAACAGTGGGTGATGTAGCCTGTCTCCTAGCGTCCCGATCAGAATTATTAGGATTGTTATATATTCAATTTTCTATTTACAAAAGTACAAATATAGAGTGCTCTCATCACATTTTTTTCTGTGGATGTAGAAAAAACTGGAACTCTTAACATGTTTTTTTGTCTTTTACTCTTGCAGTAAAAAATGTTCAAAAGTGGTAGTCGGGTTCTTTAAGCCCTACTCCAATTAAAATTGTGTTTTTTTTATGTAACATGTTCTTGTAAAATTGTTCTGCTGAAGAAGGACATTAAACTTAAGTTAGATTAAATTAGACTTAAATTTGAGTTTCTCAGTATTTCTTTATACAAATCGTTGTGAATCAGAAGCCTTTTTAGCTTTTAGCTGTCACATACACTACATTACTAAAAGTATTTTCTCACTCATCCAAATGATCAGAATCAGGTGTCCTAATCAAACACTCAAGTACGCAGACTGATTTCACAAAGATTTGTGAAAGAACGGACCGCTCTCAGGAGCTCAGTGAATTCCAACGTGCTTTCATTGCAGTTTTGCAAAATGGGTTTTTACAAAAAGTTTGGATCAGCTAATTAGAGAGGGGTCTCAGAAATTCACATATCAAATAGAATATGAATACCGTATTTTCCGGACTATAAGTCGCACCGGAGTATAAGTCGCACCAGCCCAAAAACGCATTATAAAGTAGAAAAAAACACAGATAAGTCGCACTGGACTATAAGTCGCATTTTAACTTTCACAACCTTATATGACACAATCATAGCAGACTGTTTATCTAATAATTTCACAGTAATTTTTTCTCAAACTTATTTATTTATTCCTTTCATGAAGCATCATTGGCTAACTAATACTCTGTTTTCATCCTGTATTTGTAGAAACAGTTTTCACTTTTATTGCATTTCTGAATCTATGAAATCATTGGAAAATAGAATATTATGTTGTTAGCCTTCAAGATCTAACTGTAAAAAAAAGTTTGCTGATTCTCTGAGTCACTTAACATACTCTTAACACCTAACATACCTCATACATCAAATTGACCCAGGAACATCATCTCTGTTGCTCACAAATGAACATAACAGGAGGGTTAACAATGTATTTATTTCAATTTATTTCTAATATAAGTCGCTGCGGAGTATAAGTCGCACCCCTTGCCAAACTATGAAAAAAAGTGCGACTTATAGTCCGGAAAATACGGTAGTTAGAAAGGGTTGCGCATGTAGATGGACACGTCACAAAGAAAAAGCAACAAAATTTGTCATCAGCATTTGTGTTTCACCAATGGGGAGGCAAAAAGTTTCAATAAAGGATGAACAAGTTCTAAGGTAAAAATGGCATGGCCTGAATAACGGGGCATTCAAAACCATCACAACAAATCTCCTTAAAAAAAATGGGTCTTTTAATGGTCTCATTAGGCTGACGGCCTAAGTTTAGCAAATATTGTAGCCAGAGTGTTACAGCTGTTGCCTGCCAGTCAGGTTATTAGCTGCGTGATTCCAAGTCCTGAGAGTAGACATGTCCTTGGGTAAGCCAGTTAACTCCACTTAAACTCCACTTTGTAAACCTGACAAATTGTGTAAGCTGCTCTATACTAAAGCCCTTTATGTGCATTTTAGGTGCTTAAAAAGAGGAGGGGCCACTAAAATAGCTCCAACATTTTAGGAGTTTTTTTCAGAAAACCCATTAATTACTCCAATCAAGGAATATTATACATGCTATACAAAGAATTGTATCAGAAGAAATACTTATCAAGGATATGTATTGCAAGTGAACCCTCTGTTATTGCTTTGGTGACTGTTCACTTTATGATACTTTTTGCAGACCAGCACCCTTATTGCTCATCAGAGCAGATCTGACCTGAAGTTTAGACTCCGCTGTTTCACATACTCCACACAGTAGGTTGCGCTGTGCTCCCCTTTCACTGTATTACCATGCATTAAGAAAGGAAAGAAAGAGAGCTTGGGTAGAAAACAAAATATTGAAAGAAAAATGTTGAAAGTAGACAAAAATGTTTTAGTTTATGTTGTTTTTCCCTGATGCCTTTGTTCCCCTAACTATACCCCTTTGGGATGCCTCCTTTATGGATCAGTTTTTGTTGTGTTTAATAGAGGGTCTGTTTCCAATTGGTTTATCAGATGTGTTATATGAGCTGCAGTGGACGACGAAAAGCATTAGGGAGGAGTCAAAACATCAATCCCTGCGCAACAGAAAGTTAGAAAAACTCATACAAAATTCCTTCTTTAGTCTTACAATAATAAGTTCTATAACAAAATCCAGCAATTAGACCTGGAAAATCACCTATACTTGAGGATCTAAAGTACTTTGTAATACAATACAAATTGCATAGTTTAAATAGGCCTTACATAACAGAAAAGTTGTGGTGTAAGATAGAACGCCAAAAAGGAATAGGAGTAGGACCTGGACTTGGACTATACCACTGTTTTAGGTTCTGTTCACTTTTGTTATTTAAAAGCTGCAAATAAGTTAAATAGTGACAAATGTGGAGTTTTCTTAGGTTTCTTTTTACAGTTTAAACTTATGACTAAAAATTGAAAACTGTCTTAGCAAACATTTGTGTAAATGCTAGTCTTGTGTCTGTGGGCCTGTGATGGACTGATCACCTTATCCCACCTTTTGTCTGATGTCACTTCTGATAAGTTCTTGAATCTCCTCATGCATGGACAAAATGCATAAATAAATGATGAAATTACAACAGTTCCATCAAGGTCTTGCGATAATCGTTTTATGGATTGGGTTATGTTTTACCAGCTTACTCACTGGTGACAGAAACTGTGATGATCATGCCTCTTTATAGTAGATCAAACCAGTACTGCAAATGTACATTTAATTATATATAATCTCTCTCTCTCCATCTATATATACAGTATATATATATATATATTTGACACATTTGGTGTCACGGGAAACAGTCACTTCAGTTTGGCTTTCTACTGCTTAAGCTAACTGCAGTGAACTTGCATGCCGATTTTCCTCAAGCCTTCTCATCAGAAGACGCTCCTGTCGAGATGTTAGCTTCCTCGCACGGGCTGGATGTCTCTGACAGTTGGTGCACGTCCATCTTTCATACATTTTTGGATCACTTTTGCCATAGTAGTTTTATTTATATGTAAAGGTTTGCTGATCTTAAAGTAGCCCTCATCTTTTTTTGTGTAGAGAATTGATTCCCTTTCTCAGATTTTGTAACATTTCTTTTCCATGGCGAGCCAGTGCTGACAGCATGAAATGGGAAAGGCTTTTCTTTGCTAAGTAATGCCCATTTATAGTCACCTGTGTGCTGGACACCCCTTAAATGAATTATTGGACTCCCCTGTGGTTAAATGCCTGTTAATAAGAATTCTGTAGTTTCAAGTGTTTTCTCCGAAAACTATTATTGTGGTGTGCTCATTTTTGCAAAATGGGATTTAATTATTCTGTAAGGATAACCACTTTTTTATGTGAGCAAATGAAAAATATCTTGTTTGCAATTATTAGCCCACATATGTGGGAGTATTTTGTAGTATAGTATCTCATAGAAAATGTTAATTCTGAAAGGACACAAAGGTTTTTTTGATTTCCATTCCTACGTTCCAACCAGATCAATCTGTCTGAGGCAGAATCTAAATGAATCGACCTGTACCATTGAAAAAAACGTTTCAAAAGCAGATAAATCAATAACTGAATCGCGGTGGCGCAGTGGTTAGCACTCTTGCCTCGCTGCAAGAAGGCCCCTGGTTCAAGTTCCGGCTCGGGGACCTGAAACAGAACACTAATGGGGGACCCTTCTTTGTAGAGTTTAAATGTTCTCCCGTGCATGCGTGGGATTTCTCCGTGGAGTCTGGCTTCCTCCCACCGTCCAAAAACATGCGTCATAGGTTAATTTTGGTTAACTAAATTGTCCCTAGGTGTGTATAGGAGTGTGCATGGGTGTGTGATATGTGGCCCTGCGACCTGTCTAGTTACCGGTACGGTACCTTTACCCACCATTGGATGGGAAAGGCTCCAGCAGCACAGTGACACCGAAAGGGACAAAACTGGTTTAGAAGATGAATGAATGAATGAATCGATATAGAAAAATACCATTTGGATTGAAATATGGTAGGTTTACTATAACACAAAATCGACCAAGTGCCATCTCAGTAAACAAAACATGTGATGTCATGTGTGGAAACACTGAATTTTGCAAATACATGTGAGCATGCAGTGTGGTAGAATGTTCTAATAATGTTTTGTTTGTATTATTTCGATGTGCAAAAACAACAGTAGGCTGAACTTTGTGAAGCTAAAATATAAAAGGATTTGCCATTATTTCTTGTTTGCTTGTTTGTTAGTACACACATTAAAATTAAACTTGATTATCTTGCAAGAGATATAAAGAATCTGGAAAACCTCACTTGTACTGTTCAGTACCCTGGTATTTATCTCTGAGTCACTGGTTGAATTTTTGGCTAAAGATGTGCTGGATCGATTTTAGGTAATTTAATAGGATCAAATTAAATTGTTTAAAGGATGGTTACTCCCTTAGTATCAATATTCAGAAACTTTTGCTTGAATTTATGTTATGGTAATGGAAAGTTTTATTTCAAGGACAGCAGGAGTTCAAGAGTATTATGGTAGATAGGGTACAATGTAGACTGCATGCCCCACAAACACTATTTCACTGTATGTAGGACATGAAAGAGTCTTACCAGGCTAAGGTGAAAGTTCTGCTCATGTCGTCTAACTGCTCAGGAGAGCTTGTTCCTTTTGTAGGTTCCTGATCTTATCTGATGATTAAGTCTTGCAAATTTAGGCATTCTTCCCCGTTAATTTCCGCTGCGTGGCTACAGAAGATAGTCACTGTACTGCAATTGAGTCATGGTTCCAAAATGATGCATATCAAAAGGGAAGAAAATGAGTACACCAGCACGGTAAAGTCTTATCGCTATCTTTTATTCTGTGCTGCAATGAAGTATGGGGGTGGCGACTGCTGTGGCATTTTTGTACATCTGCTGCAAGATGAGGCTGGGTGCTTGCTCTTACATAAGAGCATCTGCACATTCATCCACAAAGCGGGAGGATGAGGTGGGGGGTGGTAGCAGTGGGGCGGTAGGGGTGTGGGGTTGGGGTGTTAAGCATGAGATGGCTCAGAGATCAAGAGACTGAGGAAGATAGACTGAAAATGCTCCTGGGAAAATAGGGGGAGACAGAGAATGAACGAGTGGAAGCGTACAATACATTCAAAATGACAGCTTGAATGTATATGTCATATTGATCTATTTATGTTTCAGGCCTTCGACATTGTCTAAATGGGAACACTGGTTTTATTTTGAGACACTTAATAGAAATGTAATACATATTATATATTACATTTATGTATAGGAGCCATGCATTTAAATGTGTAATTATCATAAATATTGTTCTTTTATATACCTCCTCAAATATACACTTAAGAAATATTTTCGTGGAATACTTTGCTTTGTTTTGACATATAACTTTTCTTCAGGAAACACACAAGCAAACTTTGGTCAAAACCAAAAAAAGTTTTAGTTTGTTTTTGGAGGACTGAGGACATTACCACGGTTCACTTAGAGGGCAAATGCAGAACAGTTTGAAAAAAAAACAAAAGAAAGGATGGAAAGAATGAAATTTAAGTAAGTGTAGCAAAAACAGTCAAATAAAAAAAAGTTTACAGCACAAATCGAAGTACATTAAGAAAAAATCGGAAAAATCTAATTTGCACTAATATATTTTTTTAGGGTTTGTGGACTATATAATAGTTAATGTAATAATTGTTTGTTTGATTTTTTCAAGCTAATTTGCTCTTTTGGTTAAGCTGTACGGTTGCCTCACCTCACAGCGAGAAGTCCCTGGTTTGAATTCTGGCCGGGACCTTTCTGTGTGAGGTTTGCATGTTGTCCTCGGGTTTTTCTGTGCACTCCGGCTTCGTCCTACAGTTCAAAAACATGCTTTGTAGGTCAATTGGTGACTCTAAATTGCCTCTTGGGTATGAGTGTGTGTGATTATGTGGCCCTGTGCTAAACATGTGATCCAGAAAGGATTAGGTGGGTTGGAAAATGGATGGATGGATGATTGAACTGTATCTTGTAATATTACTCCCAAAAAACTGTTTCTGGAACTGCATGCCAATGTCCAACTGGTTTAGTCATCCTCAAAAACTTAGGATATACTGCACTGATAATCTGGCGTCACCAATTAAGCTAGGTTGACACCATCCTCTGCAACGCGCGTTTAAGCAACCACTTCCAGTGAAAAGTCTATGCAAATGGAGGTAAACATGCATTTCGAGCTTCTTTGTTGAAAACTCATGTTCAAGCATAGCTTGCAAGTATTTATGACTGTTTTCGGGCTCTACGTACAAAACTTGTAGCCACTGAATGCGTGTTGCAAGTTGAAATTGGTCAAACTTTGACCAATCACGGACTCGCATTGGGTATTGACATATGGTCCTTTTCAAAACACGTAAGGGCCAACTGTTTGAAAATTGGTCATGGAGTTGAAATTAATAACTGTGGTTTGTGCCCAGCCAGAATTATGTGACACAACATCTTTCATGTATCGGAATAGAGCTGTGAAATAGGCCTGGTGGGACATTGCACATCAAGCCTCTTCCAGCTGCCGGTGGTGGACATGCGCTACTAAACAGTAGAAAAAGAAGGAACTCAGGTTTGTTAACTCAGGTGAGAATGTTGACGAGCACAAGGCTGGAAATCATTATGTCGGGCTGATTGGGTAGAATGCCAGACAAAGGAGCGTGATACACCAGGATTGTTTCCCTAAAGAGGATTCAGCTGTAGAATCGGAGTGCCACCAGTGCAGAACTTGGTCAGGAATGGCAGCAGGCAGGTGTGAGCGCATCTGCACGCACAGTGAGGCGAAGACTTTTGGAAGATAGCCCAGTGTCAAGAATGGTAGCAAAGAAGCCACTTTCTCCCCCCAAAAAACCTGAGGGACAGATTGATCTTCTGCAAAAAAGTATGGTGAATGGACTGCTGAGGACAGGAGCAAAGTCATATTCCCTGATGAAGCCTCTTACCGATTGTTTGGGGCATCTGGAAAAAGGCTTGTCCGGAGAAGAAAAGATGAGCATTACCATCAGTCCTGTGTCGTGCAAACAGTAAAGCATCCTGAGACCATTCATGTGTGGGGTTGTTTCTCATCCAAGGGAGTGAGCTCACTCACAAATTTGCCCAAAAACACAGCCATGAATAAAAAATTGTACCAAAACACCCACCAACAGCAACTTCTTCAAACAACCCAACAACAGTTTGGTGACAAACAATGTATTTTCCAGTACGATGGAGCACCGTGCCATAAGGCAAAAATGATAACTAAGTGGCTCGGTGACCAGAACGTTAAGATTTTGGGTTAATGGCCTGAAAACCCCCCAGATCTTAATCCCATTTAGGTCAATGGGATTATTGTGGTCAATTCTCAAGAGGCGGGTGGACAAACAATAGCAATTAATAATTACCATCGAAGGCCATGGTAATTATTAATTATATCTGTAGACATTTCTATTCAGACTAAAAAACATGGAACCGTTTGGTTATTAGGGCAACATAATTCTACTTCACCTGTTGGTCCAGGAACAGGTCGAGCCCCTGCTTTTGCTGAGTTTTGCTTTGCTTCTCTGACCAATGATGCTGACTGTCCCTCGTCGGATGCCGTCTCATGTTTGTCTTCCTCATTATCTTCTGTCATAAATGCTTACTGTGGATCATGCTGCTGTCTCATCTTCCTCCTTCTAACACCTCTGTTGCTCCCCTACTATCTCGTTTGCTCCTTCTGCAGTACTTTTCTTCTTAAAATAATAATATGTATAGACTTTCTCTTCGTTCTCTGAAAATTGACATACACAAGCATCAACTAATGACTTTAGGTAACTCTGTGGAAACAGGTCAAAAACACATCAAAATGCTCCGGTGACACAACAAACCAGTCCTCTAATAGTGCCATGAAATGCGAGGCGCGTGTGACAGTGACATCCTTTTTTATGTACTGATAAACTGTCATTGCACATCCACCACCGCTGATGCTGTGATGTATTTGCAATTACATTTGCGCACAATACAGATCAGGTGATCTAAAGTCTAAAGTGCAGTAATAAGATTGTTAAAAGACACCACGTAAAATATTTAACAGGTGTGAAAAGAAATGAAGTGTTTTGGAATGTGTGTGTAAGCGTGTGTGTGTGTGTGTGCGTGTGTCCGTGTGTGCTGAAACCGGTGCTCGCACAATGCAGAAAGGGAGAGGCGAGGGCGCATCGATGTTTGCCTCTTCTGCAGCAGACAGATTGTTTGTCTCTATTTGATCCGCTAATGTCAGCAAAGCCATGCAGATGTCGCAGAAATATGTCATCTTTCTAACTGGCACACCTCAGAGCGGGGAACTAGGAATATGAGGCGATTTCAAGGGATCAATCAATGTGTGTTTAGATCCCACCCATTTTCACTGATTCTGCTGATTAAGCTCGTCATGAAATAAATAAGTCATTCTAAAAAAACAGCAATGTGAAATAAAAACAAAGCTACTTTGGAAAATATTGCTTTTGAAATCTGTGGTTCTGAAAAAAAAAACAGAATCATAATAATATCCAACATAATTAAAATTAATAATTTAAAATGCTGTTTTAAAATAATGAACAAGCAAAATGAAGCCAGAGAGGTAAACTTGACAATAAAAGAACCTGCTTGGTTTCTGATTTTTGGTAGCAGAGACTGTTCTAGATAAATATGGCAACTTGATTGGATGGAATCTAGACCAATCTGCATGAACTCTCTTTTCTGTGATTGGCTTTTTGGTGGCACAAACATCACACTAAACTGAGATGTGAATGCAAAATCAAAGATTTGAGATGCAAGACAACACATCTGACACATTTGTTTCACAAACGCAAACATTTGAAAGCAAAGAAAAAGATTTTGAAAGCCAGAAAGTTTTGTTTTTAATACTGAACATTTTGGTCACAATTTGGGAAAGTTTGATCTCAAAACTGTGCCTTCTCTTCTCAATGTGTTGGCACAAATATTAATTCATAAGAATTAGTTTGACGGAGCTGCTCAAAAACAGTGTTGTGTGAGTTTGTTGCAGTCTTGATCCCCAAAAAACCTTACTAACTTTAACAAATGTTTAAAAAAAATCTGACATTACTTTCCTCTTCTCTTCCCAGTGATCTCTCAACTACCACATAATCTCCATCCTCCAGCTGTCAGACAGGCGAGAAAGCCTCAATGGAAATGGACAGACAGATGGGTGGAAAGCAACAGGAAAAGGCACGGATGCAGGGAAAGGAGGAGGACATGAAGAAGTATGACCCACTTTGCAGGAGCCTGGAGTATTTATGGAAGAAACTGTCCTATTTGGTGAACCGCTGGGAGGGCGACAGCACTGCACTGATACCCTTCTCTTTGTCCTTCATCTCCTAAATCCTTTCATCTCTTCATTTTTGCTTTCCTTTTTAACCCATTCTATCTACCCATCTTTTAAAAAAAATCTTCACCTTTTTGGTGCAGTTCCTGTGTCAGTCCTTATCAGGTGTTGCTTGTGAAAAGTTTTCCCATCTTTGAGTCTCAGTTCTTTGACTTTACCTTGTTCTTTAACAATTTTTCCTCATCAGGTATGTTCCTCACATAGTCCCTGTCCTCTCTTATCCTCTTGTCCTCTTTATAAATCTTCCCTTTGTCCTCAGTGGATAAGTTTCCTTTGGCCTCGTTCTCACTTTTGCATTTACTCTCATTTTTTAGTTGGCACTGGCTACCTCGTATACCTCAAGACTTTAAAAAAAGATTTCTCAGATCTTTTCACTCAGACAATGTTGACTGTTCCCTTTATATATTTTAAGTTACAAAAATAAAAGCACTATAAATTTGCTTAGGTAAAAGCAACTTATATATGAGATACAGTTCCAGTGCTTAACATTGTAATCATTAAATAAACTGAATTTGACAATTTTATTACAATGGAAGACTTATTAAAATTTAAGGTAGAGTTTTTTTTCCAAGTAATACTTTAAAAAAAAGAAAGAAAAAATGTGTTCCGGTACAATGGCGGGACACGTATCGTGTCGTGAGGCCCATATCGGGACAAGTATTGAATCGCCAAACTATTGCCAATACACACTCCTAGTAATTTCTATTGACAGCAGGGCAGAAAAAGACTCGCCGCTCCATCTGATCAGCGGGTGAAGTTGAAAAAAACATGGAGGAGAATTTGATCGTTCTCCTCCCAAACTTTATGACATTTTTGACATAATTATTGTTTTAATTTCTTCCTTCCATGTGCTAATACGGGACAGCAAGTCATAAACTGGGTCACAGTGAGACAAAAGTACCACCGAAAGCGGCCGCCATTCAGACAGCTCCTGCAATAGATGGTGAACCTCACCATAAACAAAAAGACTAAATAATACCATAAACCCAGACAAGAGAGGCAGCTGACACAAATTTGATGTAAAATACGTTTTTTTGTTTGATTTTTGTCTGCTACGGAGCCCGTGACCTGACATGAGTAAAAAAAACAATGAATTCGTTCCCACTAAATAATTAAGTCGTTCCCATGAAATAATTCACGTGATAAGTCGTTCATAAACACGGAAGTGAACAATACTTGGATTTACAGCAGATACCTTCACATTTCTGTCTGTGTGTCTCTCAGGACAATGCATGGAAGACACGGAGGATGTTTAGAGATTGGATTTATTTATTCTAAAAACCTCTACAAAAGCATCTGTAATCGCATCTCCATGTCTGGAGACTGTTCATTCACAGTCTTTCCTGGTACTCACTCTGTCCTGCTGCAAAAGCTGCTTTCCGCTGCAACATCCGTGTCTCTGTGACCCACATTAATTCAAGTGGGGAAAAATGATAAACAAGAATCAAACTAGGGGATCTCGCTCTGCTGCCCGGCATAGAGTGCTCCGGCCGGCAGCGGAGCTCACTCTGCGCCTGCAATCTCTCTCTCTCTTATTGTGACTGCACTTTATGATTTGTCATTCTTTTTTTTCATTTGTTCATCTTCTAATCCGTTTCTTTCTTTTCGGGGCCTATTCCGGCCACTTGTGGGCGAAGGCAGGGGACACCCTGGACTGGTTAAGTCTGTCGCAGGGCCACAATCACACACCCATGCACTATCACATTTACACCTAGGGACAATTTAGAGTAACCAAATAAACCATGAGGCATGTTTTTGGACGGTGGAAGGAAGCTGGAGTCCCCGGAGAAAGCCCATGCACGGGGAGAACATGCAAACTCCACACAGAAAGCTCCCCCACGGATGATCTGTTTCAGGTCCCCCAGTGAACCAGGGGCCTTCTTGTTGTGAGGCATGAGTGCTAGCCACTGCGCCACTGCAGATGATTTGTCAATAAGGTCTAATAAGGTCACTGTGAGACACAAAGAAGCAGGTAAAACATGAAGAGAAATGTAGTGGTGTGTATTGGTGTAAGTTGTTGTTTTCATTTTTGTAAACCATATCTTCCACACTATAAGGTGCATTTTAAAGACTTAATGTTTTTCTAAAAAAGTGCACTTTATAATCCTGAGTACCTTCTGCATGGATTGATTCTGGTTGATGATATCGGAGGTACTTGTAAATATGCTAACGTGGCGAACGTGTAGCAGTATCAGATTGTGGTTTTTAAATGTGTTGCTAGAAAGGCTGGGAGTTGGTGTTGAAAGAATGCAGGGAACAGCACCAGGACTTTGGCACAGTGGCGTGCAAAGGGGGACCCTCAGGCTCCACTGGACAACACAAGGGGCAAGGGAACAAGAGGCACACCATCTCCAGACCACAGGACATGTCCCCAGTTTAAACCTTGAGTATGCTCAAATTTATGCTCGGATTGAGCAAAAAGGTTACATTTTATATGACACTGTGAGCTAAACATTTATTAAAACATGCAGTAAAAGGGGGTTATAATTTCCAATGTCAGTGTGGTTGATGTCGCCCTGTCTGATCATTTCTGTGTGTTCTTTGACCTGTCCGTTGCTCCCAAACCACCACTTGGTCCTGCAGTTGTTCGAAGGAGACACATAAATGAAAACACCAGGGCACAATTTGCAGAATTGGTAAACTTTGAAAACGCCTCTGGTGCTAATGTTAATGAATTAGTGAACTCTGTTACTTCTTGCATTTTGAATCTTCTGGATGCCATTGCCCTATGAAGATAAAAATCAGAAAAGGTAGAGAAGCTCCCTGGATGAACGATGATGTGGTCAGGGCACAGAAAAGGCAGTGTTGCAGAGCTGAGCGGAGCATGTCAAAACTCCAAGTTCATCACGAAATGTATAAGGGGGAGTTGTACACCTACAACCAAATCTTATGCAGAACAAGAGAAAGATACTTTTCTGAAATCATTGGAAGTTGCAGCAGCAACTCTCGCGTCTTGTTCGCAACGGTAAACAAATTAACGAACCCTCCAGCTCAGCTGCCATTGGAACTGGTTTGCACATCTAAATGTAATGAGTTTGCTGTATTTTCAATGACAAGGTTCAAGGCATTAAAAAAGTCATAAACTCCACAACAAAAATAACTACCCAACAGCTACCAAGTCACTCTAAGCCAGGGGTCGGGAACCTATGGCTCTTTTGATGGTCACATGTGGCTCGCAGACAAATCTTTAATTATGCTTTTTTTTATCATTAGTCCAGTCCTTCTCGGGCGCGATGCGATGCCAGAGGCGCGCAGTAGTAGCGGTGCTTGGAGAGAAAAATCTGCGCCAGCACCATCAGTTACTATTATCTATAATTTCACAGAGTTTGTACCAGCTGGAAACCTGTGAATTGCCGTGCCTAAAAGTGCGCGCTCCCGTCTCTGAGAAAGAGCGCGCAGTTGCGGGGACGGGATGTGTGAGGAAGAAAGCAGAGGGTGGGGCTGAGGTGTTGTGGGGACAGGCAGCAGGTGAACCGCGCAGGGATTGTAAATACGTAAAACCCGCTGCCCGTCACTCACTGCAGTGTGTGAGTGTGTGTTTGTCTCCCCGTATGCATGTGAGCGTCTGCCTCACATCTAAAGAACAGTCAGACATAAGATCACGTTTAAAGTCTCAATGCCTGCATGAAGCAGAAACTCACCACGTATCAACCAGACTAGACCATCAGCAAAACTACCACGAGAAATACTCATCATTTATTAGCAATAGCATAACAATGTTATTAAAAATAATCCACAGACTTATTGTACTTTAAAAGTGTTGAAATTACATCAAATGCACACATTCACTTGTATATTTAGTTTCAAACATATCGTTGCGGTCTGAGTTGGACTGGGTGGCTGTTGGGCCGCGTTATAAGTTCTGGAGTTCTTGAAACGCATCAAGCAGAGATCTGATTGGCTCTCAGTTCTGTCGCTGAGCCTGTTGTTAGGTAGTTTGGACCAATGGGGTTCAGCTATGGGCCGAATAAGGGAAATGGGAGGGCTGGAGCGGGAGCAGGGGAATATAAAGTTGGGAGAAGCGCTCTCGTCTCGTGTCGACAGGAGAGATTCAGGAGTTGCTGAATTAATTTTACGGCGTTTGTTGTGGTCTACAGTAACCAGAATAAAGAACCTTAAAAGAGGTTAAGTCTCCGTGCCTCAGTGTGGGAAAGGGACGCTACATTATTGTATGGCTCTTTTTAAATTACATTTAAAAATATGTGGCGTTTTATGGCTCTCTTGGCCAAAAAGGTTCCCGACCCCTGCTCTAAGCTGACTCACTTTGTAACTGTAACTGACTGATAAACACCTTTCTTAGTTCGTCTGCATGCTGCCTTGATGTGTTTAGATTTCTAAAGTATGTACTGAACATTTTGTCAGCAACAATTACTCAAATAGTTAACATGTCGCTTCAATCTGGAACATTTCCAGAGGCCTTAAAAACTGCAGTCATTAAACCTTTCCTGAAGAAGAGCAATCTTGATGTCACAGTAGTGAATAATTACAGACCCATCTCAAACTTGCCATTTTTAGGAAAAGTCCTAGAAAAAGTTGTTTTCCAACAGCTCACTGATTTTCTCTTAACAAAAAATTCATTTGATGTTTTACAGTCAGGTTTTAGACCCCATCATAGAACAGAAACTGCTCTTATCAAGGTACCTAACGACATCTGCCTCAAACACTGACGCTGGCAAAGTCACTGTCTTAATCCTGCTAGACCTGAGCGCTGCTTTTGACATTGTTCTTCATGGGATCCTTTTAAAAAGACTCAAAGACTGGCTTGGAATTTCTGGCTCTGCCCTTAGTTGGTTCAAGTCCTATCTAGAAGACAGGAAATATTTTGTTGAAATTGGGGGTTGTGTCTCATGTTCATGGCCTTGAACTGTGGTGTGCCCCAGGGATCAATCCTGGGACCCCTTTTGTTCAACCTCTACATGCTGCCACTAGGTCAGTTAATTCGCAGTAATAACATATCTTATCAGAACTCTGCAGACGATACTTAGATCTATGTGTCACTGACAGCAGGTGAAAATGGGGCAGTGGATTCACTTAGTTGTTGCATCCAACAGATCAGTGCTTGGATGCAAAACAACTTTCTCCAGCTAAACTCAGACAAGACTGAAGTTATTGTCTTTAGTCCACAGAAACAAGGAGAAAGTGTTAGCAGTTACCTTTCATTCTCTGTCTCTAACAGCTTCAAATCAAGTCAGAAACCCAGGGGTAATCATGGACTCTGACCTGCACTTTAACAGCCATATCAAGTCAGTAACATCAGCAGTATACTTATACAATATACATTATTGCTACTTTATGATTTAAAAAAACAGGTTGGAACCAATTTCTGTATTTATTTTTTAAAGACAAAAGAACTGTGCTGCATTTCACAAAGGAATTACAGAAACATCCGTAATTGTTTCTTTCCCTTGTACAAAAGGTTTTGTGGCAAAGTGTAAAGTAACAATGACGCATTAAAATTCACCTTTGACTCCTGAAAAAATTGGCACACAACTAAAAAAGATCTTTCGAAAATATAAATGGATGAAAGTACTCACGTAGAAAGTATTCTGAAGCGTCTGCCTCATAATCAGCATCTTCTGGGAAGTGATCTATCTGCTTACACATGCCTTTAAAAGATCCTGTGAAGGAGAAAAAACAAATAAATTCATTAACATTATGCAAGAGAAAATCCTTATGTCTAAATAAAGGTTTGATGTATTTTATTTTGTTTATACAGTCTTTTAACCCTAAATGTGTGAAATGGCTTACTACAGTGTTCCCCTGCGTATTCGCGTTTCACTATTCGCAGATTTTTTTCAGTCACGTGACTCCTCCGGTTCATCACAAAAACTCAGCTTAAGACACTGGTATGAGACTTTTGCATCCAAAGGAGGTGCTGCGGGGGAGGAAGGGAGCGGAGATGAAGAGCATGCCCGCCCCTCGGCTTCCTTGATGGCTGCTAAGGAATATTTCACAGCTATTTTCACCGGTTCCTCAATCGCTACAAACCAAAGCTTGTGCCCCTGCATGGAGAAATATCATCAGCTAGCTCAGAAGCGGCTGCAAAAAAATCCTGATATGCTGAGGAAGATAATCGAGGAGAATAATTATCATCTTGAGCAGGTGTTTAATTTGGATGAAACCGGCCTCTTCTTGAAGAAGATGCACT
Organism: Oryzias latipes; assembly: GCF_053564925.1. Classification (NCBI taxonomy): domain Eukaryota; kingdom Metazoa; phylum Chordata; class Actinopteri; order Beloniformes; family Adrianichthyidae; genus Oryzias; species Oryzias latipes. The sequence continues at coordinate 16,168,155 of NC_136237.1, read as the reverse complement.
TTCGCACTAAACTGATGACGGAGGAAGCACAAACTCCTGGTTTTAAGGCACCGAGTGACACACCTAATGTGTGTTATAAAGTAAGCTACTGCACAGTCTATTGCTCTGATGAAAAATGATTAAAAAAACTCTTTATGTTGAACAATATTCCAGTGTTCTTTAACAAATATTTTACAAAGCATCAGAAATGTTTCAGAACTGTTTTTGAGGAATAAGGATTGGTGACAGACATTCTTCAGCTGCGGTTGGTTCTCCGTATTCGCATATTATTCACAGGTGTCTCTTGTCCCTAAGCCCTGCAAATAAGGCGGTAATACTGTTTTTTAATTAATGTAATAGTGTCCCGTATTTTCTGTACTGTAAGGTGCACTTAAAAGCCTCAATATTTTTCAAAATATAATAGCGCACCTTATATTTTAATTAAATCTGGCTGTGCCTACTGATGTGGAAATAATTTTGAGAAGTACACGGCACTCTGTCAGAACATTAGTCTGTTTTTTAAAGCTGCAAATAAATTTAGGTGTTATTGTACACACGCTTAAGTGGTTAACATGTAGCAGTGTTGGACTGTGTTTTGTGTTTTTTTGGGTGTTACCAACAAGATTAGGAGTTAGTGCCGTCACGGTAACTTTTGTTTAAGCAGCGTCAGTCGGCTTTTAATGTGTTGCAAACAATGTTGGAAGTTACAGGGAGCCTATTGTGAGTACGCTAATGTGTAGCTGTGTCAGACTGTGCTCTCTTTTACATGTTGTAATCAAAGTTAGGAGTAAAGGCCTGTTCACACCGGGACGAATTTTGCCGGCGATTTTCGCCGACGTTTAACGCCTCGTGACTAAACAAAGGGCACCAACGAGAGTGTGCACACCGACGCGAAAAAACGCCACGCGTTAAAGCGTCAAAAAAAAAACCGCCTCGGGTTCGTTTTTTTTTTTCGACGCGTCGCGTCGAAATCTACTCGACCAATGAGAATGGCGCATTTGCTCACGTGTCTGGAGCTTCTGAAGTTACAGTAAAACACAACTTGGGGGCGCTCAAACACAAAACTGCCTTGCTGAGCACACATACCAGCGAAGAAGATAGACGCCAAGTAGCGTCTACACAGCCGCAAAGCAATAATGACGGACATTCTAAAATATCCCCGAACCAAGCACCAGTTGGAGCAACTGGTGCTTGAAATATTCATGTTTTCTTTGTTTGATTTTGACAAGCGTGTAAATACTTGCTCTCTTCTTCTGAGTGAAAAGCGACTTTAAGAAGCGTAAAGTTGCGCAGCGCCAACTTGTGTACAGGAGTATTTCTGTTTTACATTAAGCGCCATCTAATGTCAGGGAATGAAATTGCATGTTCACTCCACTCATCGTCAGCGAAAATCGCCTGGGTGTGAACACAAAAAACGTGGCGAAAAACGCTGGCGAATAACGCCTGGCGTATATTCGTCCCGGTGTGTACGGGCCTTAAGAATAGTCACAGTAGCGTTTGTTTTTGACGTATCTGTCTGTCTTTTTTTTATGTTACAAACAAGGTCGGAAGTTACAGGTATCGTGAATAATCCTGTGGCTAATCTTTCTAATGTAGTGGGTTACATTTTAGACTAACTGTAAATATGTTAATAAAGTCTGAATGACTGATGGACTTATCTCTGACTTTTTTGTCTAACTTAAGGCTCCTCATGGTTTGGTGCGTCTTTATCTGACAAATTTGAAAATAGACCATCTATTAACAGTGTCCCTTATAAACTGGTGCGCCCTACAGTGGGGAAATTACGGTATTAACTACTAATGAAAATAGATGACATTACAATAGAAAAAAAAAGTCAGAGAGAGGGAAAAATTCTTTGGAGGTTAAGAAAAAAAATACACATAAAAATGTTGTAAAGTTGATTTAAGACTATTTTCTTAAAAAAGCAAGATATTGCTGTAAATATAAAAAGAACAGCACAAAAAAGACAGTGAGTGCCTAAAAAGATGCATGTCTTACAATACGAGTGTGTGGGAGTGGTGATGATATTGAAGGAGGGAGGAGAGAATGAGCCACATGTAAATAAAAGAGAGAACAAACATGGAGGTGAAGGTGCTAGTCATCAAGGCAGACTGCTGCAATACACGTGTTTGCCTGTGTGAAGCTTGGGTGTCTGCAAGTGGTAATTGCATGCCCTCCCAATTAAAACAGCTTTTGATAAACAGCAATCGAAGGACAAAAGAACTGTTGCCCTTCTATACACACGCTTCATGAGTCACACTAAGGGAGCTGACACACAAAAACACACTACTGCTCCAGACCTCTGGTCAAAAGCTTCACTATGGTTGTAACTTCAGTCATTAGTTAGGTATTAAAATATATAAAACATAATTCATTATATACTCTGTACAGTGAAAAAAGCCTGAGTAGGGTCCTTGTATATTAGTAGTCAAGATAAAAAGCTGTTGTAGTATTAAACTAGACGTGTTTTTTTTTTCTTAACTGGAGTTTTGGTGGTAATTTAATTTCACCTCTAGTGGAAATTAAAGCGGTTTTACAGAAAAGTAGACCAACAAACTATCAAGTACCATTAAAACACTGTGTAATAAATATCCTTGCTAAAAGTTAATAAAATAAGGGCTTCACAGGGGTCTCTGGCTTATTTTCACAGTCCAAAAACATGCATCATAGACTAAATTGTCCTTAGGTGTGACTGTGTGTTGTGACAGGCTGACGACCTGTCCTGGATGTACCCCACCTTCGCCCAACAATAGCCAAGTTAGGCCCTAGCAGCCAGTGACCCTAAAAGGAAGGCCGGTGTCCAACAAGTTTTCCAGCCAATCGGCTATTAAAGCTCCCTATTTGCTAAACACACCCGATCCAGGTTAACAGCCTAAAGGCCCGTACACACCGGGACGAATATTCGCCAGCGTTTTTCGCCACGTTTTTTGTGTTCACACCCAGGCGATTTTCGCTGACGATGAGCCGAGTGAACATGCAATTTCATTCCCTGACATTAGATGGCGCTTAATGTAAAACAGAAATACTCCTGTACACAAGGTGGCGCTGCGTAACTTTACACTTCTTAAAGTCGCTTTTCACTCAGAAGAAGAGAGCAAGTATTTACGCGCTTGTCAGAATCATACAAAGAAAACATGAATATTTCAAGCACCAGTTGCTCCAACTGGTGCTTGGTTCGGGGATATTTTAGAATGTCCGTCATTATTTCTTCGCGGCTGTGTAGATGCAACTCGGCGATTATCTTCTTCGCTGATATGTGTGCTCAGCAATGCAGTTTTGTGTTCGAGCGCCCCCAAGTTGCGTTTTACTGTAACTTCAGAGGCTCCAGACACGTGTGCAAAAGCGCCATTCTCATTGGTCGAATAGATTTCGACGCAACGCGTCAAAAAAAACAAAAACGAACAAGAGGCGGTTTTTTTTTGAAGCTTTGACGCGTGTCGTTTTTTTCGCGTCGGTGTGCACACTCTCATTGGTGCCCTTTGTTTAGTCACGAGGCGTTAAACGTCGGCGAAAATCGCGCGCGAAATCCGTCCCGGTGTGTACAGGCCTTTAGATAGAGAAGGATTTCTGTAAAACCAACAGGAGGCCGGCCCCCGAGGCCTTGAGTTTGACACCAATTGCCCCAATGTGTGACTGTGAGTGTGGGTATGATTGTGTGACCCTGTGACACACTGGCAATCTGTTTTAGTTTATCCCACCTTCACCCAACAGTGTCTGGGATAGGCTCCAGCAGCAATGCAATCCCAAAATAGGTTTGGGTATTGGATTGAAGTTATTATTGGGTGTCATTAAACATTAAACACGCTCACTGTTAATGTTTTTAGTAGATCTGAAATCCACAATCTGCCTGATTAAAGGGCATATACCATGCAAAATCAAAATGTTGAGCTTTTAAGTGTATTATAATGTTCATTTTCACGAAAAGAAACCCCAGAGCGATATTTTGATCCGTTCATGCATTTCTGAGTATTCCTCTAAAAACCTACACTCTGACCACCAGCCCCTCCCAATACATGAAAACGAGCGGGTCCTCACGAGCTAACATAGACAAGTGAGAACAGCCCGTTCCAGGAAGAGTCTGCGCTGCCAGCACCACCCCCAGGTTAACACCCACTTCCTCTGTGGAGCTAGCAGTGTTCGGCAAAAACTCTTTCCTTTTATATGCACAATGCACATCTATCTTCACAAAAGTTTGGATGTTGTTTGTTTTCGTAGGTGAGACACAGACACAATGCCAATGCTGACACTAGGTTGACGTCATGAAATGGGCAGTACTGACAAGAAGCTAAAGCCGGGGCGTCAGAGATCAATTCATCTTACTTCCAGGTAAGAACTCAGGAAAATAACCTTTTCATTGAAAAATGGTTCTTTTGTGTGTTGTTATGTTGACTAGATGCATAACGCCACTCTAAAAGAGGTAAAAACAACATGGCTTCTGATTCTTTTATGTCCAATTTGAATTTATACCCTAGTTACAAACACAGTAAACAGTTCATTGAGCTAAATGGGATTCTTTTGTGATTTAAACCTCACCTATTAGCATAAACTGATGATTCTGTCTTGTAATGCAGTTATTTTGGGACATCATAATATTATTCAGCCTGTTCCTGTCATTGTCATTATAGTGAACCATGCATGCAATTATAGGTGGCATAACACATTCCCTATAGTGGTTGCCAGGTGATGTAGAAAGTAGAAGATAAAGACACGCTGCTTCCAAAACTCCCACAGATTTAATTACAGTTGTCTTTGTTTCTGGATTTCACTTTTAATGGATAGATGGATGGATATACACTAAAGTGTTCATTTGATTATCACATAATGTGTTAAATGCACGCCAACACCACTAGGTAGGAACTCCATAATATTAGTCCCTCTCCACCAACACTGCTCTCTGTGTCTCTCCCAGCCTCCAACACATGCCCACCCACGCTGCACCACAAGCACATGTAATCTGGAATTGCATTTTCCCTTCCTTCTCTTTTCTACATCTCTCATGCACAACCCCCTTCATCTCTTTTACTGACTCTCCTATCTGCCTCTCACATACATACATGAGCCTGTACCCTGAAGACCAAATTCCCATTTGAAGTGAGCTGGCAGCTCAGCCCTCCGCTGCTCCTCTTCCTCCTAACAACCTCTGAATTACAAATCAATCTCTTGCTTCATTGTCGATTTATAAAAAGACCATTTTTACATGGTAACACTGGAAAAGATTTCCTTCTCAAAACAGGTTAAAAGATACATAATATAGGATCTTTTTCTTTGTTTAAAAGAGTGAAAAAGTCTGACAATGGAAATAGTAAAATATGTCTTGGTAAGATTTATTTTAAAAAATGGTGATGTCCTGCCCTTTTAAGACTAAATTAAGCGTTAAAGCACTCATGTTTAAGTATTTTGCTCTGGAAATTGGTAATATTAGGTCTTAAAATAAAGGTGCCTTGCTTAGTTTTTTCCCACGATTTTTAAAGTTTATACACTTTCCCCTCAAATATATCCTATTTTAGGTGCTACAGTACATGTACAGTACATGTACAGACTTCTTTCTAAACTATAATATCTCAAAAATAGAACTAAAATTACGTGGTCTAAAATAAATTTAGATTTATTTAAGGACTTTGTTATTTAATTTCTGTACCGGCGTATAAAAGTAAAAAAAGAAAATACTTATGAATTCTCAACTATGTTTTTGAGGTTTCTATACTGCAAATTATTTTGAGTAACAATGTGTAAATAGTTGTAGATATACCATAGATAAGATGTCATGCATAGATTTTTAATGTATATGTTTTCCGGTGGAAATGAAATAAAAAAAGAGAAAAACAATGTCTGAAAAAATAATGATTGATTATGAGACAAACACAACAGTCTAGTTTCCCTAAATCAGGCAAGTCTGTTTCTTGAATAAAACCACCTATCATTCACAAATAAAACCTCATAGAAAAATAATGTAAAGTTAAAAAAAAATCTTGCTTCTTTTTAAGTATTGCTTTAAATAATTAATCTTTAAAAGATGTTTTCAAGATCAAATGACTCAAGGTTTATCGTCTTGTCGTTAGGCCTTACTGAAGGTGGTTTTGCCTTAAGTCAGATATTTACACTAAAAACTAGACCAAAATACTTGTGGTGGTGATATTTGGTGATATTTTGTGTTTTTGCTGTGCACTCAAAAAATCTGACAATTCGAGGAATTAAGTAATGTGGAAATTGACAGCTCTTGTGCTGCCTCTCATCTTTGTGCCTGCTGTAAAACCCACTCTGAGAAACACCTCCACATCTTCTCCAACTGCTCCTCAATGCTGTCATAATGAAGTGTTGCCCTTCCAAATTGCCTCTCGAAAATTATGCATTCTTCTCGGAGCAGATATGATTACTATGATACCAACCTGCACCTTTAGGGATTAAGACCATCCGGTCTCCCACTTTTCTTAGCTGCTAGGGATGACCCTCACAGTCTCTCAAAAGATTATCTATATCAATAAGAGAGACCCTGGCGAACCTCCTGAGTAGTCGGAGGTCATTCAGAAACATGCTCATTGGCTGACCACATAGCTGTAAAGAATGAGTTAATGTAGTGTGATAAAACACTTACAGACAGCCTTTTATGAAATATTAACATCTTAACCCTCTCAATGAGGTATAGAAAATGTGTGCAAGACCAGCAAATAAGATGTGTCATTGCCCTTCTCTAGGCAGGCATGGTGTTTTATGCAAATACATGGCAGGCTGTCTTTATTCCCGATGTAAATTCTGTCTCAGTGTATCTGCCATTGAAGTAATGCCACAGCTGCAAAGGTGGATGAGCATTGGAGTAGATTTGTTGCACAGTAGACAGTAGCTCACTGTAGTGAATTACAAGTGTGAAGCACAGAAAATGTTTCTCTTTTTTCTTAAAGACCCAATTCCATTGAAGATTTTGGTTTTGCTGTTTTTAACATGTTCTTGTGGCATTTTGCCGATGATGGAGGACATATATAAAAGAAAATTAAGATTAAAATTGTATTTCTGTGTATTTCTTTATTAAAATTGTCATAAATCAGGAGCAGAATAAAAAATAAACACAGTTTGAGAACTTATTTGTTACACAGAAAATACACTGGGTGGGCAACAAGCTCCCTGATCAGCTCCATTCTGTTGCATCCACTTGTAGACGTCTATGTCCATGTACGTCTTTGCTTTCCTTGTCCCAGCTGGAATATGGTACAAAACTGTACAGCTGCCTAGCTTCAATATCACTTGCATTTTTTATTGAACTGGTAATGTTAGGTTGGAGGTGGGGGGGGGGGTCTATAAACTAAAAGGGAACATGTAAACAGATGGGTAATTGGAAGTGGGTTACGGGTATGCTCCGTACCAACAGCCCCACCCACCAACTCAGATGGGAATCTCTAATGCCCCTCTACAGAAACTATGCCCTAGAAAATGACATCTAAAAACTCAAGTTTTGGGATTTTACCAAAAAAAGGTATGATCACAGTTAAAAGACCATTGAGAACGCTTTTACAATGGATCAAAAGATGATCAGAGTGGGACTGTAACACTTTTTTCTTGACTACAAGATACTCCTCCTCCTTAATTTGTCATAAACATTTCTTTGTCTGTTCCATTAGCACTACTCAACAATGCAAATTGTAAAAAATAATTTGAAACTAAAGACATTACATGTTCATTTAGATTTCTGTCATTCACTCTTAAATCTACATAAGAAACAGACTTGTAAAGGAAACATTTAAACAGTTTTAAATGTTGTCCTGATTAGGGCTGCTGATAAATCAGGGTCTACTGGATCAAGCTATCTGAGATTAAATAAAAAGAAACAAAAGTCATCTTGGTCTAGTACAGAACCGTCCTGGAAGCCCACCAATTGTTATATCCTACTGGGCTGGAAAATGTAATCAGTTGTGGTAAACAACATTATAAACTGGAGCGCACTTTTTTTTAAAGTTTGGAATCATAATGAAGCCAATAATGCATGGAACATCTTTGAAAAGTTTTCACATGTCATGTAACACTTAAACATGGAATGTCAAATGCTATGTTTGTGTCCAACAGTGTTTGGGGTACAAAGTAATGAATTACTGTAATTTAATTACTTTTGTCAGTAACTGAGTAACGTAATAAATCACAGTTCAAATTTCAGTAATTAAATTACAATTACTAGACTACAGAAACCCTCATTACTTCAGTATTCACATTTTGGGACAGTGAAACCATAGGTGACTGATGAAACAAATGAATTCATGTAAACAGTTGGCACTGACATTGTCTCTTAGTTAAAAAAAAAAGCAAAACGGATACTAATAAAAAAAACAGAGTTACTGATGCATGAGTGCACACATGTGCACACATGTGCACTATTGCAGAGTTGGAGATTGGTCAAAGTAATATAAAGACGGCGGAAACATGGATGTGGACGAATTTGTAGGGACATTCGGCAACTGGAGATACTTAAATTATTTCCGAACAACATTTCAGTGAAGTGCAAGTTATGTCCTGGAATGAACTGCTTTCCACTGCCCTAGTGTCAATGAGCAACCCATCCACATTCTATGTAGGCTACTATACAATGTACATTCTTTCATGGTCATGTGGTGAAATTTATGTAGGGAAATTCTTGTGTATTTTCTGTTTAATTTAGTAGATTTTACAAGGGTATCTTGTTTATGCTAGCTTTATTTCCTGAGAATTTTTAGGTGAGTGGGAAAAAAGTAAAGTAACGAATACTGAATTATTTTTTCAATTAAGGAATTAGTAAATTCATTTAATCCAGTTACTACAGTAAAGTAATCAATTACTCTTTAAAAGTAAATTACACAACACTGGTGTCCAATCAGTCATTGTTCAGGGTGAAAATGTTACCGAAGGCTCACAAAATTGTCTCAATTGTTGATTCATGGAAACTCAACCCAGAACAAAGTGGGACATTTTGAGCATAGATTTTATAACATAGCATACAAAGTGTTTATGTTTGAATTCCAGGGACAAAGGACTAAAACTATATGACGCACTTCAAATAATTCCTTGACGAAGCCGTTCGAAGATTGAGATTAACATGGAAGCATTTTTTTTGTGAATAAACCCTCTTACAGAAATGTTAAGCTTTTAGACCTAATGCTACTTCATATGGGTTAATTTCCTAAAATTTTAAATAAAGTTCTGATTATTTGAATTTAGCATGTTCGACTCCAGTGTGAGGCATCAGAGATCCTTAATCTCATTGAATATTTAGGATTCTAACTCCTGTGGTGTGGGGCGATTCCATTATCAGACGCAGCTAGACTGCATCATGTGTGTTAGGTATTATCCCAATTAGTCCAACCTTAGTTACCTGGAGAAAAATTAGTTCATGAAATAAATATTTGATCAAAAAGAGAAAAATGAAGTTTGTACCAAAAAATGAATATGTACCCTCAGCTTTCGTGTACAGTATGTGAAGGTCAAAGTTACAATTACCCAAAAGAATGCCTGTCATATTTATTGCGATTTGAAATTTTTCGAGGTTGCAATTCATATGCTTGTGATGTTATGTTCACACAGCCCTCTGTAATGTGCAGTCAAGCAACCACTTTCAATGAAACGTCTAAGTAAACTGCGCGTTTCAGGCTTCTGTGTTTAAAACTCTTGCATTTAGGCAAAGCTACACACAGCAAGAAAATAACAATTTTACATAAAGAAATATTGTTGGATAATAGAATATTTCCATTTGCAATTAAAATGTACTCCCCAGTAAAATAAAAAGTAAATTTTCAGAGTTTATTTTAAGACTTTTATAAAATTGATACAAAAATCTGATAATATAACAAAACTCCCAATGCACTTCGGAAAAAAATCCTTTTGATTTAAGAAGAATTAAAGTAATAGGAAAACCCTCACTTGATTAAGTGACTTTATTGTGAGCTGCATTTCATTTCAGTCTTTGAACCAGAATGAGCTCTTTCCTTTCTACACAATTTCAGCACACGTCTGACAACACAGACCTATTAAAGATAATCGTTATAAATGTGGAATTAAGTTCTTACCCTATTTGCTCTAACTAATTTAGAGTAAGCAATTACTTTTCATATCAGCAGACCCATACATGTGTGTGAACAGAACACGTAAATTAATTTGATATGTAGTTGTGCCAGAGAAAAAGAAAGAGTGAATTCTTACACCTTGCTTTGGGAAAAGAGACTTTTTTTTTGTTTTTTTGAAGAGTGGAGCAGCTTTCTTGATGCAATGCACAGTAGAAAGTAACAAAATGTAACAAGAATTTAGAAGTATGTTGGTAAGAAACATTTTGGTAATTAAAATATATGTAGAAATGAATCCCATAAATTACTTTTAAACAATAATTTGTTTTTGCACTGGACAAAAAAACAGTTCAGACCCTTAGATCAAAGTAGTACAAAATCAAACTGCTTTTAAATGCATTTAGTTTTAATTTCAAAATATTTTTCATATTTTATAGTTTCATGGCAAGGCAAGCTTAAGGTGGATAATGCACGTGATACATACATTAAAGTTTGACAAAAACTATAAAAGTGAGGGTTTCCTTCAACATTTTTAATGTCAAGACTGTTTTCTTCCTTTTATAGTATCTACTGTTAGAGCTTGTCTGTTTCATTTAAGTCTATTAGGCTTTAGATTTACTTAAAGGGGCCTATACCATGCGAAATCAAATTTTTGAGACTTTAAGTGTATTATAATGTTTTATTCCTCAAGAAAAGAAACCCCAAAACTGTACTTTGATCTGTTCACGCATTTTTAAATATTCCTCTAAAAACCTACACTTTGAGCACCAGCAACTCCCAACCCACATAAACGACCGGTTCTCATGAGCTGACGTAGACAAACAAGAGCAGCCCCTGTCAGGAAGAGTCTGTGCTGCCAGCACTGCCGCCAGGCTAACAAAAATACCCCTTTTCTTCACAGAGCTAGCCTTGATCGCAAACATGCTTTCATTTTATATGCACAATATGTACATCCATCTTGGATGTTGTTTGTTTTCGTGAGAGGCAGACTAGGTTGATGTCATGAAATGGGCAGCACCCACAAGAAGCAAAAACCGGTGACTCAAAAATAGTCATCTTACTTCCGGGTTGAAAGAAAGCTCAGGAAAATAACTAATATTTAATAAAAGATTTGTTCTTTTGTTTACCAAAGGTAATAAATTATCATATACATGGATATTGTTTACTTTACAATTCTTAAGAATACTATTGGGGCGGCAGTGGTGCAGCGGTAGGGCGGTCGACCCATGATCATAATATTGCAGGTTCGATTCCCGCCTTGCACGCCCATGTATCGAAGTGTCCTTGGGCAAGACACTGAACCCCACCTTGCCTCTGGTGGGAGGTTGGCGCCAGTGTTCGGCAGCGGAGCCGCCATCAGTGTGTGAATGTGTGTGTGAATGGGACTGTGACTGTAAAGCGCTTTGGGCCTTCGTAAGAAGGTAGAAAGCACTATATAAGTATACGCCATTTATTGTAAAGTCCTTTTAAAAATTGCGGAATGCTAATTTGTGTGCCCAAAATGCTAAAGCATGCCTACAAAATGCAAATACAATGCTAATTTGTGGCCAAGAAATATTAATTTTGTAAGCACAAAATATTAATTTTGTAAGCACAGAATCATCATTCAGCTCATTTAAAGTACTATATTGTGCACACAAAATACTAAATTGTGTACACAAAAATGCTAATTTGTGTACACAAAATGCTAATTTGTGCGCACAGAATACTAATTTGTGTGTACAAAGTGCTAATTTGGGGAAATAGTCATAAGAGTTCACTACATCCTCTCATTTTACTTAAAAAAGAGCCATCTGAATTATACATAAAGCCGGCTATCTTGATAATACAATTAATTTTTATCCAGACTTTTAAACTGTATGGCAGCCAAGGAGAAATCATTACCATGCAGTATACAAAATCAGTTCTTCGAAAATGAAGGAGGGTTATCAAATTGATAAGAAACAGCAAATAAAAGTTTCTTGTGTCTGTGAGAGGCACTACATTTTGGAAGGGGTTATGTAATGAGATCAAACAATGTTTAAATATCCAAATATTCAAGAAAATGTATAAAGAAACTCTAATTTCAGGATATGAAGTTAAAAGAGATATAAGGATCAAGAGGTGTCTGAATAATTCTACATTCATGTGTGAACTTGATTGTGGTGACATAATCAAAGATTTTTTAAATTACAACCAATAAGTATTACGTTGTGTAATGATTACTGAAATGTTTAAATTACAATCAATAAGCAATTAATTTTCTTTACTTCTACATCTGCAATGTGTAACAATAATCACTGGTTTAATGTGATAATCTATTCTAATTATAGTTAATGATTGTTGATTATTATTAATGATTATTAGCTAAATTGTGAATCATTAATGTTTACTGAAAGGATGTTAGAATTCTCTCTGAGGATAATCAACAAGCACTCAATTTTGTTACTTGATAACTTGATCTGCAATGTGTAGCAATGATTTTAATGAAATTGTATTCTGATAATAATCAATGAGTATTACATGTCTGTTACATGGTGTGTGATTCACGTTACTGTTTACTGAAATCATGAACGAATGTTTTCTGAAGATAATCATCAGTAAGCACTTGGTTTTATTCCTTGAAAATAATCTATCTGATCAGAATCGGATTACGAAAACCATGCAAAACTATAAAATGAATTAACTCAGTAAGGGTGGGATAAGATAAAGTTGATTATTTCTACTCCTTTTCAAGCAATAAATCAGCTAAATATACTGAGTTTAGATAATGATCACTATATGATCATTATATTTTCATTCACTTCCGGTTCTCAGAGAAGACGCCACGCAGGCATAGAGCAGCTGCACTTCTCAACCCTATTTACCACATAAAAGCGTAAATATTGGGAAAAGCAGTTCCTAAACATGCCACCGAAAAAAAAAACTAGTGTCTGAGGAATATGAGGACTTGAGGAAGATGTTTGATTTCGTGCTGGAGGAGATCAAGCTATGAAGATTGTTCATGGACAAATTCTGTATGCTATTGGAGAGGTGAAGCAGGTTCTGGCTTTGCAGGAACAGTGCTTCAACAGGAAGGATATAATTGAAAAACAAATGGATGACCAAGAGCAGATCTCCATTTCTAACGACGTGATAGTCACCGGATTGAAAATCAAACCCAAGTCATAGGCGCACGCATTGAAAAACAGGTGGAGGAGTTCTTAAAGTCCAATGGAATTCCTCTGGACACACACAATGTGGAGATCTGCAGACCGCTTCCCAGGAGAAGAGACACCGACAAACCACCAATCCTCTTAAAGTTTGTCAATCGGAACCACAAAGCTTTATTAGTACTTGATTAATTGTCTGTTGCAGTGGATGGAAATACTGGAATGTCTTACAATTGAAATATGTAACGACTCAGGGAAAAATGTCATTATAAGCTGTGTTTACAGGTCGCCAGGGTCAAGCCTAGAAGTGTTCAGTGACTGGATGGAAAAGATGTTTTTCCTCAAAATAACAAAATAATATACATCTGTGGAGACTTCAATATCAATCTGATAAACCCCAGCAAACATAAAGCAACCGATGACTTTATCAAAAGAATGTTTGGAATGGGTTTCTATCCAACCATAACAAGACCCAGCAGAATCACTACTCAAAGTGCTACTCTGATTGATATTTTACAAATAATATAGAACACACTCATATGAGTGTTTTTTTAACCAGTTTTTGCACTATTTTACATCAAGGTGAAGACAAAGAAAATAATAAAAGAACCAGTCTACAAAAGATTAAGAAACAAAAAAAACATGAAATCTCTTAATAATGACTTATCCAGACAAAACTGGAACTCTGTGTACAGACAGAAAGATGTGGATATCCCTTATGAATGTTTTTGAGAAATATTTAGCTCACTTTACAATAAGAACTGTCCAATTTATAAATTTAAGAAAAAATTTGCCAAATGCTCTTGGTTAACTACCGGTCTACAAAATGCTTGTAAAAAGAAAAATAACCTCTATAAAAAATTCTTAAAACAGAGGACAAGAGAAATTGAACAAAGATGTAAGTCATATAAAGATAAACTAACTGATATAACACTGCACAGTAAAAAAGTGTACTTTAATAATCTACTGAATGAAAATAAAAACAACGTAAAGTGAGTTTGGAAAATAATAAATAACATAATTAAAAATGGGACAAAAAGCAAATATATCCAGAGTACTTTACAGATGAGAAGGGTTAAAGCTTTAACATCACTGAAGCAGCAAAAGGTCTCAATAACTATTTTGTAAACGTGGGTCTAGAGTTGGCAGTGGAATTCCAAAATGCAAAACTAGCAAAGGCAGTAATCCACCCATCGAAAGGATCCCAAACTCAATCTTTCTCTCTGATGTGAACGAAAATGAGCTGATATCAATTGTAATTGATAAATTCAAGAATAAAAACTCAAAAGATTGTGAGGATAAAGATATGAAGGTGGTGGAAAAGGTAATTAGTAGTATCTCTAAGCCTTTAACCTATATATGTAACTTATCATTACGAACTGGGAGATTCCCAAACCAAATGAAAATTCCAAAGTGATTCCTATCTATAAGAGTGGAGACAAACACCAATTTACAAACTATAGACCTGTCTCTCTTCTTCCACAATTCTCAAAAAGTTTAGAAAAACTATTCAATGATAAATTGGTTACATTTATTGATAACTACAACATTATAAATGAAAACAAATATGGTTTTAGAGAAAACAGATCAACCTCATTGGCTATCATTGATGCTGTGGAGGAAATCACAAATGATCTGGACAGAAAGAAATATGCAGCTGGAATTTTCATTGAATTAAAAAAAAGCATTTGACACTCTCAATCATGACATCCTACTTGATAAACTTGAAGTGTATTGGATAAGAGGAACAGCGCTAACTTGGGTCAAAACCTATTTAACGGGAAGAAAACAATTTGTAAAGATTGATGAATTTACATCAGAAACCAAAGAGATGTTCAAAGCTTATGAAACTCATTATTTTCTGATGACACAAACATATTCTATTGTACAGATAATCACAGGGAACTAATCAATGTGGTAAACACAGAGTTAAACAAAATAAAATTATATGTCATGGTGCCTGTCAGACTCCTCCCCCTCCAGCTCTGCTCCACTCCACTCCTGATTACCACCAGCTGCAGTCACTCATCCTCGTCACCTCACCTCCTTTTAAGGAGCTGCAAGCCTTCAAGCCGACGCCAGTTCGTTGCCCTTCAACGGAAACCACTTCAGGAGTGACGCCAGTGTGGACCTTCTGCTAAGCAGCAACTGGAAACCTGCAGCCTCTGCTTCTGCTGACCTTCTGCTAAGCAGCATCTGGAAACCTGCAGTCTCTGCCTCTGTCGCTAACCGCGTTAGCACCTCCAGCCACGCCACCAGCCAACCTCAAGTCTGGACCTCGTACAAAGCCAAGTCATAGCCATCCTCGGAGAAACAATAAACCTTTACTCACCTTCAACTCACCTCTCATTATTCTGGGTTCCAGCGTCTGGGTCCTTTCCGCCTGAAAATCCTGACATTATAGATGGATACAACAAATTACCATTCAATAGTGACGTCGAAGCCTGCAGCGGTTTCCTCCTCCAGTGCTGGCTATTATTTCGGCAAACCCTGAGGTACTATCAGTCAGACCACAGCAAAATTTCATTAATCATCAATTCGCTGCGCAACAAGGCTCTACAGTGGGCCCAGGCTTTCCGGACGGGTCCTACGTTAAAGAGTTTTTTTTACCAACCGCTGAATGAGTTCATCAAAGACTATATATGTACGCAACCAGAAACCCACACCTTTGAGGAGCTCGTCACCGCAGCTCTCCGCTCTGACACCTGATTACGTGAGCGTCAACATGAGAAACCCGCTCAGACTCACAAAAGTCCAGTTAAGATTACTCAAGGTACGACACACTACTCTCCACCTACTTCCTTGTCTGAAAACCTCCGTGTTCCACTTGAAGAACCCATGCAGATGGGACTTTCTAAAATATCTGCTGAAGAACGTCAACGACGGCGCGAAGAAGGGGCATGTTTCTACTGCGGCCAGCAGGGCCACCAAGTCAGTCAATGTACGGCTCGTTTAAACTCCAGAACCCCCCCGCTGGACGACAGGCTGCAGGTGGGTGACTCTATTTCCATTTCTAAAGTTTTTTTCTTCGTTCCTGTCAAGCTCTACCATCAGTCCAAGATTTCTGAACTCCAAGCTCTCATAGACTCAGGGGCTGAACAAAGCCTTCTTGACCACAGTGTGGTATCTCGTCTCTCGCTATACCCACAGAAAAACTAAAATCTCCTGTTAAAGCCGCTGGTCTAGGGGGACAACATCTCTCTGTTATAACTCACTGTACCAAACCTGTTTTACACGTCACCTCCGGTAACCTTCGGGAATTTTTTCGTCACTCACTCCCCCCAGAATCTGGTCGTGCTAGGGTTTTCTTGGCTCCAACGCCATCACCCCCAGTTTGATTGGGTTCTCCATCGCATCACTAGTTGGAGCGAATTTTGTTTAGCAAACTGTCTAAAATCTGCGGTACCTCCTATTAATGCCTCAGTTGTTTCCAGTCATGAAGAGATCGATCTGTCTAACGTGCCAGACTGTTCTCATGATTTAAGAACAGTTTTTAGTAAAGCCAAAGCTAGTGCTCTTTCGCCACATAGACCCTACGATTGTTCCATAAACTTGCTCGACAGCGCTCCGCTTCCTAAAAGAAGGTTATTTAATCTCTCAGGTCCTGAAAAAGCAGCTATGGAGAAGTACATCCAAGAGGCACTTTCTTCAGGACACATCCGTCCCTCGTCTTCTCCTGTAGGTGCTGGGTTCTTCTTCGTCGAAAAGAAGGACAAGACCCTGAGGCCGTGTATTGATTACCGCGAGCTAAATCAAATCACGGTTAAAGATAAAACATTCTCTCCTTCTCATAAGTTCGATATTTGATTCCATACAGGAGGCTCGGATTTTCTCAAAACTAGACCTTCATAATGCGTATCATCTCGTTCGGGTCAAAGAGGGGGATGAATGGAAGAGGGCTTTTAATCCTCCCTGGGGTCATTATGAATATTTGGTCATGCCTTTCGGTCTGACCAACGCTCCCGCCATTTTCCAACGTTTGGTGAATGATATTTTACGAGACTTTATAAATCGTTTTGTGTTCGTCTATCTTGACGACATACTGATTTATTCTAAAGATCCCCCTTAACACCAAGAGCAGGTCTGACTCGTACTTCAAAGACTAGCCGAAAACCAGCTCTTCGTCAAAGCCGAGAAATCCCAGTTTCGTACCACCGCCATTACCTTCCTAGGGTACATTTTCGCGGCTGGCAGTATCCGACCTGATCCCGCCAAAATTGAAGCCGTCGCTCAGTGGGAACCTCCCACCTCACGTGGAAAAATTCGGCAATTCCTCTGTTTCGCTAATTCCTACAGACGGTTTATTAGAAACTATAGTTCCATCGCCGCCCCACTTACTCAACTAACATCCACCCTCAGAACCTTCCAGTGGAACCCCGCTGCTCAAGATGCCTTTGACACCCTCAAAAGACTTTTTGTCACTGCCCCTATCCTAATACAACTGGATCCCACCAGACAATTCATCGTCGAGGTTGAGTGCTCTCGCAACGGGAAGAAAAGTCCGGCAAATTGAAACCCTGTGCGTATTATTCCAGGAAACTCACTCCCGCAGAACGAAATTATGATGTGGGCAACCATGAACTCCTCTCCATCAAGTTGGCGTTAGAAGAGTGGCGACATTGGCTGGAGGGAGCGGTTCAACCATTCATCGTTTGGACCGACCACAAAAACCTGTCATACCTACGTTCAGCAAAAAGGTTAAATTCACGTCAAGCCCGTTGTTGTCAGTTCTTTGACCGCTTCACCTTTTCCATAACCTATTGACCAGGCTCTCGTAATGTCAAACCAGATGCTCTCTCCTGTAAATTCTGCTCCTCAGAGAAGCAGGACTGCACCAACACCACCATCATCCCGCAGTCCTGCATCATTGGAACCCTCACCTGGGACATAGAAACTAAAGTTCTCCAAGCCCAAGGTGAGGAACCCGACCATCCCACTCCTCCTAACGGCATGCTATATGTTCCATCTTGTCTCAGATCTGATGACATAACCTGGGCCCTTTCGTCCCGTATCGCATGTCACGGAGCAGTCACAAGGACCCTCAACCTGCTCCGCAGACGGTTCTTTGGCCATCTATGAGCAAGGACGTCAAAGAGTATGTTGCAGCCTGTCCAACTTGTGCACGCTCCAAGACCTCCAACGCTCCACCTTCAGGACTGCTTCATCCCCTATCTACCCCAAGCCGGCCATGGTCTCACATCGCTGTGGACTTCGTTACGGGTCTCCCCATCTCTCAAGGCAACTCTGTGGTGTTTACAGTCATTGACCGGTTTTCCAAGTTTGTGCATTTCATCCCATTACCTCAATTACCCATAGCCACCGAGACTGCAGAGATTTTGGTCCAGCAGGTATTTCGACACCATGGCATCCCTTCAGACATTGTTTCAGATCGAGGACCACAATTCATCTCCCAAGTTTGGAGGGCTTTCTGCTCAGCGTTGGGCGCTACTGTAAGCCTCACTTCTGGATACCATCCTCAGTCCAATGGACAGGCAGAACGGGCAAATCAGGAGCTGGAAACCTCTCTTCGTTGTCTGGCCTCTCAGAACTCTACAGACTGGGCTAAATATCTTGTCTGGGCAGAATACGCTCATAATTCACATCCCTCTTCTGCCACAGGAATGTCTCCGTTCGAGGCCGCCCTCCGGTACCCACCACCACTGTTTCCATCTCAGGAGCTGGACTTGGCAGTGCCCTCAGTTCAGGAACATCTTCAACGGTGCCAGGACATCTGGCACCAAACCAGGGCAGCTCTCCTCCACACCAAGGAGAGCAACTGCCGGTCCGCCAACCACCACAGGGTGGTGGGGCCCACCTACCAGCCAGGACAGAGGGTGTGGTTGTCCTCACGGAACATTCCCATCCAAGCTAAGCCACGTCACGAAAACTCGCTCCTCGCTTCATCGGCCCGTACACGATTGAAAAAGGTCATCAATCCCTCCTGTGTTCATCTCAAGCTGCCCGCTGCCCTCAAAATCCATCCATCATTCCACATCTCCCAGATCAAGCCTGTTCAAGACAGCGCTCTTTGCCCGCCTTCCGCATCCCCACCACCCGCCCGGCTCATTGACGGTGCGCCGGCCTACACGGCCAGCCGCATTCTGGACGTCCGACGCCGGGGTCTTGGCCACCAATTCCTGGTGGATTGGGAGGGGTACAGTCCGGAGGAACATTCTTGGGTTTCCCGTTCCCTCATCCTGGACCGTACCCTCATCGACGATTTCTATCGTGCCCACCCGGATCGGCGTCCAGGACCGCCTGGAGGCGGGCGTTGAGGGGGGGGGGGGTTCTGTCATGGTGCCTGTCAGACTCCTCCCCCTCCAGCTGTGCTCCACTCCACTCCTGATTACCACCAGCTGCAGTCACTCATCCTTGTCACCTCAGCTCATCTTAAGGAGCTGAAAGCCTTTAAACCGACACCAGTTCGTTGCCCTTTAACAGAAACCACTTCAGGAGTGACGCCAGTGTGGACCTTCTGCTAAGCAGCAACTGGAAACCTGCAGCCTCTGCCACTGTGGACCTTCTGCTAAGCAGCATCTGGAAACCTGCAGTCTCTGCCTCTGTCGCTAACCGCGTTAGCACCTCCAGCCACGCAACCAGCCAACCTCAAGTCCGGACCTCGTACAAAGCCAAGTCATAACCATCCTCGGAGAAACAATAAACTTTTACTCACCTTCAACTCACCTCTCATTATTCTGGGTTCCAGCGTCTGGGTCCTTTCCGCCTGAAAATCATGACATTATAGATGGATACAACAAATTATCTTTGAACCTACATAAAACCAAAGTAATGTTTTTTGGTAACTACAACGCCAATAAAGAGCTCTCGATTGAAATAAATATCTTAATTGAAAGTTTTACAGAAATCAAATTCTTAGGGGTTTTGATTGATGACAAACTAAGTTGGAAGCAACACATCAGACACATACAAACTAAAGTCTCAAAAAGTATTTCAATCGTAAATAAATCTAAACATATATTAGAATAAAACAGTAGATATTTATTGTACTGTAATTTAATACTACCATATTTCACCTACTGTACAGAAATTTGGGGGAATAATTATAAGAGCTCACTACATTCTCTCTTTTTACTTCAAAAAGGAGCCGTCAGAATTGCACATAAAACCGGATATCTTGATCATACAATCAATTTATTTTATCAATCTAGACTTTTAAAACTGTATGACCTTGTGGATTTTTACACTGCGCAACTTTTATACAGAGCCAGTGGGAAATCGTTACCATTCAATATCCAAAAACAGTTCTTAGAAAATGAAGGAGGCTACAAACTGAGGGGATGTAGGAACTTCAAGATCAAACTGATAAGAACCACAAAGAAAAGTTTCTGTGTGTCGGTGTGTGGCACTAAAATTCGGAACAGGTTAAGTAATGAGCTCAAACAATGTTCAAATATCCAAATATTCAAGAAAAGGTATAAAGAAACTCTGATTTCAGGATATGAAGATAAGAGGAGTTATACGAGGAGTTTTTGAATAATTCCGAATACGTGTGTGAACTTTATTGTGGTGAAATAAGATCTTTTAATTACAACCAATGAGTATTACATTGTAATGTGCATTAATTATTACTGAAAGGTTTTAATTGCAATCAATAAGCTATCAATTTTGTTTACTTGCAATGTGTAGCAATAATTAATGGTTTATTGTCATCATGTTTTCTAATGATAATCAATGATTATTACGTATTGGTACCGTTACTGTTTATTGAAATTGTGAATGAATGTTTTCTGAAGATAATAAATCATCAATAAGCACTGGATTTTGTTACTTGAATAGAATCTTTCCTTGATCAGAACCGGATCTCAAAAACTGTAAAACCATCAAATGAGTTAACTCAGTAGGGGTGGGATTATATAAATTCGCTTCTTCCCACTCCTTTTCAAGCAATAAATCAAGCTCTACTTAACTGTAGTTAATTATCTCTATATTTAATTAAGCAAATGTGATTTAAGTTACTTTTTTGTTTTGTTTTATTTTTTGTCTTTTTAAACTATGGATTTCAACATTTCTGTAATGAATTTGATAAATGTGTAATTTCTTTATTGCTTTGACCACAATGCTTGAAATAAATCAATAAATCAAATCAAATATTAAATTAAGTAATTGTGACTTTAGAGTGTCTTTGTTTATCTTTTACTTTTATCTATGCATTTCATTATTTCTGTAATTAGTTTGATAAATATGTGTGATTTATTTATAGTACTAACTACAATTAATGCTTGAAAGAAAAATAAATCAAAACATATCAAACTCAAATCAATTTGTGTCCCCACAAAATGCTAATATAATGCTAATTTGTCTGCCTAAAAACCTAAATTTGTCTGCAAAGAATCTGATGTGTGCCTACAAAATGCTAATAAAATACTAATTTCTGGCCACAAAATGCCTATTTGTGTGTACAAAGTACTAACTTGTGGTCATTGTGCTAATTTGTGTGCACAAAATGGTAATTTGTGTACACAGAATGCTAATTTGTGTGCACAAAATTAAAATAAAATGCTAAATTGTGCCCGCAAAGTACTAAATCGCTCCACACAATGCTGAATGGTATGCATAAAAGGCACATTTGTGCCCACAAAACGCTAATTTGTCTGCACAAAATACTAAGTTATGTGCACAAAGTGCTAATTAGAGTTCAAAAATATAAATGTATGTCAACACTTTTTTTTTGTCCAGTGCTCAGTACATTTCCTTTCTGATTACTCTTTTTATTTTTTTTTTTTACCTTTTTGCTTTTACCTGAATGTGGACACGTCAATACTGTCACTTGCAAACAAGGATGTATTGTTTCATGCGTCCAGTAAAGGCAGCTGGTTCTGGTGTCTTAACATTTTAGTTTGTTTCCTTTAGTCAATTTCTAGTTTTAATGTTGCTGTCAAACCTTTACTCTGTGGAGCATCCTTTTGTTTTTAATCCACCTCTTAAAATTTTTTCCTGACAAATTTCTAAACCGGATCATAAAGATGATTTCGTTGAATATAATTATAAAAGCGAAATACGCTTACCAAAGGTATTTGCTCACCCATCCAAATGATCAGAATCAGGTGTCCTAATCACTTGGCCTGGGTACAGTTGTATAAAATCAAGTACTCAGGCATGCAGACTGTTTTCACAAACATTTGTGAAAGAATGGGCCGCTCTCAGGAGCTCAGTGAATTCCAGTGTGGAACTGTCATGGGAGGCCACCTGTGCAACAAATCCACTGGTAAAATGTCCTCTCTCCTAAATATTCCACAGTCAACTCTCAGCTTTATCATAGCAAAATGGAAGAGTTTGGGAACAACAGCAATTCAGCCATGAAGTGGTAACCCATGTAAACTGACCGAGAAGGGACAGCAGCTACTGAAGCGCCAAGTGGCAAGATGTCTGCGATTTACTGCACGATAAATTGCTACAGAGATCAAAACTTCATATGAGCTTCAGATTAACCCAAGCACAGTAGAGAGCTTCATGGAATGGGTATTAAATGGGTTTCCATAGCATCCAACCCACACATCACCAAGTGCAATGCAAAGCGTCAGATGCAGTGACGTAAAGCACGTCACCACTAGACTTTAGAGCGGTGGAGATGTATTCTCTGGATTGATGAATCACACTTATTCATCTGGCAATCTGATAGAGGAGTCTGGGTTTGGAGGTTGCCATGTGAGAACAGTACATTTAGAACTGCATTGTGCTGAGTATAATATTTGGTGGAGGTGGAATTATGGTGTGGGATGGTTTTCGAATTCTGCACAGAGTCCAGACCTGAACCCAAGAGAACACCTTTGGTATAAAATAGAGTGGAAACTGAAAGCCAGGCCTTTTTGACCACCATCAATGTGTGACCTCACCAATACGCTTACGCAATACGCATGGTCAGAAATTCCTATAAACACACTCCACAACCTTGTGGACAGCCTTCCCAGAAGAGTTGAAGCTGTAATAGCTGAAAAAGGTGGACCAACATCATGTTGAACTCTATGGGTTAGGAATGGAATGGTACTTCAGTTCATATGTGAGTCAAGATGGGTGAGCGAATACCTTTGTTTTTGACAATATGGTGTACAGTGATCCCTCGCTATAACACGGTTTACTTTTCACGGTTTTGCTACTTCACGGATTTGCAGCGTGCATTGTGTTCTGCATTCTGATTGGCTAAAAAGCCACTCTGCTTCTTCTCTACCTGTGCGTCAATAACGTTGCAGTTTAATATGTACACGTACGTAAAACAGCTTGCCAAATTTACATTATGTACTTGCAAATTCTCTTGATGTTGGCATGTCGGTGTATAAGGATGTTTTTGCGAAGAAGAAAAAAGAGCGACACCAACTGCAGATCACTATGTTCTTCTCCCGAACAAACACACCTGCAGCTGCACCGCGGGCTTTAAATGAAGAAAAATCTGCAGAGCGGAGTCAGGATGCAGCGGCTCAGTCTGAACTTAGAGCAGTTAAATACACCCGAGTCACTATTTGTCCGACTGTACTTTGTATTTTTTCATAATCATCATTTTATATTTTCTCCCGTTTAATCCAATTACGCGGGTCGCGGTGGGCGGGGCTAATCTCCGCGATTTGAAGCCTTCTGTTCACATTGATGATTAAAATTATCATTTAACAGTACAGAACAGAAGTTATTTGTTAAAAAACGTTTCTAAAGTACTTTGATTTGTGAAACAAATGTTTGAGCCTGTAAAATGGTTTGTTCTTTCTTTTCAATGTATAATGGAGGATTTAATTGTATCATAATTGTAAAAAAAAAATAGAGGTTTCTACTTCACGGTTTTTGACTATCACGGGCTCTTTCTGGAACGTAACCCCCGCGAAAAACAAGGGTTTACTGTACAACAATAACATTAATGTTATTTTTAAAAAAATTGAATCAATATAATAATAAATCAAACATATATATACAGTCTGGCTGACCTTAAAAAAAAGTGGTTCACATAAAAGTCAAACAATAATACAGTTACGCTTGATAAACTGTTGATCTCTTAATAGAAAGTAACATCAACTGCCAGTCCGTAACAGCAGGATGCCCCTCTTTTAAGTAATCCCTCTGCGCTTTCTCTGGTCCCTGCGCTGTTCTATCCTGGTTTTGTTTTTTTAAAACTTCTGCTGTGTTTTCCTTCGTCTCCCAGTCTGATAAATCCCTTTGGCACAGAGACAAAGACATCAAAAAATGAGAGTAGCTAATTAAAAAACGAGGGAGAAAGGTTTGGGTAAGAGACAGAGGTAGAATAAATAAAAGGAGGGTTAGCTTCTCAGATATGATGGTATCAGTGCATATTCATTGATAATTAAGTCAGCAGATGTTTGGATCACTATATAAGCACATATACAGTAACAGCTGCAAATCTGCCTACATCAAAACATTTTTTTTCCAAATGCAAAAGAGCAAAGAATTGGCTAATTGAAGACTTTATGAAGTAGCTCTCATCAATATAAGCTGAATTTTTTCCCCAAAATAGTTTTACTTGTTATAGTTTTTCTTCAACTCCACAAGTGGTTCCAGATAATAAAAACAAATTTTCTAATTCACAGGAACTGAACTACGATATTATAACTAAAGAATCTCCTAAGCACTGTCACAGTAGGGCTTGATTCTCCACATCATAGAGCACAATAAAAAAAAATAAAATAAACCTAGAATGAATTTCGGCGGCACTGTCCAGTGCCAAACCACCACCTTCCAATCTTTCCTCAGATGAAAGAAAGGCCTTGACAGCCCTGGAGAAGGACCACAGTATCAACATTTTACCAGCGGATAAAGGGAGATGTACTGTGATCCTGAATGCGGCGGACTATGAAGCCAAAGTTACCAACCTACTCAGCGACACCACCACATATGAAGCACTGAGAAGAGACCCAGCCAGCGGCTACAAGAAAAAGGTTATAGACTGCCTACAAAGACTGGAGAGAGATCAAGTCATCGACAAGCCTCTTTATTACAGACTGTACCCGGGTAATACCACTCCATGCATTTATGGCCTCCCAGAAAATCCACAAGGAAGGAATACCACTGAGACTCATTGTCAGCAGCATTGACTCAATAACTCACAACATGGCTAAACACCTGGCTACTATTTTGGCCCCTCTAGTTGGCAACACAGAGCATCATGTTAGGAATTCACAAGATTTTGCAAACAAAGTCAAACATCTTCAGCTGGATTCCGACGAGACGATGGTGTCTTACGACGTAACTTCCCTTTTCACCTGCATTCCCACCACGGAGGCAGTGATTTCAGTGAGGACGAGATTACTGCAGGATTCTCAGCTACAAGACAGAACAAATCTGACACCAGACCACATCTGCGAACTGCTGGAAGTGTGCCTCAACTCCACATATTTCCAATTCAGGGGAAACTTCTACAGGCAGAGGCACGGCTGTGCTATGGGCTTTCCAATCTCACCCATTGTGGCCAATTTGTGCATGGAAGAAGTCGAGAGAAGAGCCCTGGACTCCTTCCCAGGTACTACTCCAAGCCACTGGTTCAGATATGTGGACGACACTTGGGTCAAGATCAAAAGCCAGGAAGTGGAGACTTTCACAGATCATATCAACGCAGTAGACAAGAACATCAAGAACATTACAGCACAAACTAGGCGTCATCAAGACATTACAACACAGAGCCCAGGAGGTCCCCACAAGCTCTGATGGAAAGAAGAAGGAAGAGCAACATATCCACCAAGCCCTCCGAACCTGTGGATATCCCAAGTGGGCATTCACCAGATCCCAACATGCAGGAAAACAAGACAAGAAGGAACAAGAGCCGAAATGGAACAGTATTTCAATTCCCTATATCTCAGGCCTGTCTGAAAAACTTAAAAGGATTTTCAAACAACATAACATCCCAGTTCATCCCAAACCAATCAATACCCTCAGACAAAAACTGGTTCATCCAAAGGACAAAATTCCCAGCTACAAACAGAGTAATGTTGTGTACTCTATCCACTGCAAAGAGAACTGCAATGAACAGTATATAGGAGAAACCAAACAACCTCTACACAAGCGGCTTTAACAACATCGCAGAGCCAACCCAAGTGGACCTGAGTCTGCAGTACATCTCCACCTGAAGGCCACAAACCACTCTTTCGAGGGCAGTGAAGTCCGAATACTAGCCAGAGAGAAAGGATGGTTTGAGCGAGGAGTGAAAGAAGCCATCTTTGTCAAGGAGGATAAACCTTCTCTTAATAGGAATGGTGGTCTCAGGTTTATTCTTCCATCCATCTACGGCAGTGTTTTGAAACATTAACAAACCAAACCAGTTCCACCTGAGTCGTTAACCGCTGAAAGAGACGACCAATTTGGAGAGCGAGTCACTGGGTCCCCAACCCCCAGCTGAGGACAAAGGACTATTAACGACCCGAAACCATGTAGGCTAAGTGGACAACACCTCCAGTTTCAGGTCTGACTCCTCCCCCATGAGCGCATATATACCAGCTCTTAGACCAGCTATTTCAGAATTGACAAAGCCTCTTGGATAAAAGGCGAAACGTCTTCCAACTTTAAAACCAAGTCCAGATGACATCCCCTAAACCTACTACAATCAATCATATCAGGTTAATTTAAGGTGTGTTTACCTGACAACCTTTACAACACATTTTGCATTGCTTCAGAAAACACATCTATTTCTTCAGTCACTGTTTTGGCTCATCTTTTGTCCATTATGAGCAGTTTGGGCTGATGTCTTAGATTGCTGCCTTGTCTTTTCTCAACTTACATGTCAGCCACTAAACATCTCATTTTGTGCTTGTTTTTTTTGTTTTGTTTTTTGTCCCAGATTTTATAAGGGACTTTATATTCTCCATCTACGGTAACTCAATTGGGTTTGGGGGGAGTTTTGTCTGAGTTCTGGAAAGCAAAACTATTACCTTATTTAAATGATAGATCTCAATTTTGGCACCTCAAATCCTCCTGACAAGTTACATTTATTGTTTTTTGTGACTCCCTTTAAACGTTTGTTTTTTTGTCGTCAAAATTTGTCGATTTCACATATAGTTGCCAAATGGTAGCCAATTTAATTTTTATATAAAAAAACTAAAATATTTTGTAAAAATTATAAATTATAGGCATTTTGCTGTTTATCTGACATCTAACCAACTTTAATGAACCAGTTTTATTTTCTTGTTTAAATCTTTATTTCCAATTAGATAGAATCTAAAAAGCAGCTTTGACAATTTTTCCACACAACTGAAGCCCTCTTGAAAAATTCAACACAAATAAGAAAAAGTACATTCTTTGGCATAAAAGAGTCTCTAAACTCTAGTTTTATGATTTGTATTTTCCAGATTTTATTTTAAATTTTTTAGGTTTTTAGTATGTTTTCAAGATGTTTTAAAAGTTTCGAAATTTTAACGTGCAAATATGTATTTCTACACCTATCAGCTAGAATTTTGTACACTTGTACATAGGACACCATCCCTATAGCATGGAGGTGATAGCATCATGTTATTGGGGTGTTTTTATGCACACTGGACAGGACGACTGCACTGTATTAAGGAAAGGATTACTGGGGCCATGTATTGTGAGTTTTTGGGAAAACACCTCCTTCCCTCAGTTAGAGCATGGAAGACAGACAGGTCATAGCTGGGACTTCAAACATGACAATGACCCGAACACTGCTGGGATAACCAAGGAGTAAAATCAAATCAGATCAGTCTTTATTTATATAGAAGTTAACGTAATTGTAGCCCACATGAGGAATCAAAAAATTCATTACAGTAAACCCTTGTTTTTCGCGGGGGTTACGTTCCAAAAAGAACCCGTGATAGGCAAAATCCGTGAAGTAGAAACCTTTTTTTTTTTTTAACAATTATTATACAATTAAATACTGTATTATACATTGATAAGAAAGAAAAAAAACATTTTACATGCTCAAGCATTTGTTTCACAAATAAAAGTACTTTAAAAAACGTTTTTTTCAACAAATAACTTCTGTACTATACTGTCAAATAATAATTTGAATCATCAATATGAACAGAAGGCTTCAAATTGCGGAGATAAGCCCCGCCCACCGCGACCCGAGTAATTGGATTAAACGGGAGAAAATTTAAAATGATTTTGAAAAAAATACAAAGTACAATCGGACAAATAGTGATTCAGGTGTATTTCACTGCTCTTCAGACTGAGCCGCTGCATCCTGCATCATGAAGCCCGCGGTGCAGGTGTGTTTGTTCGGGGGAAGAACATAATGATAGGCAGTTGTTGTCGCTCTTTTTTCCATTAGCAAACTCGAAATTGCAAGAGAATTTGCACCTACGTAATGTAAATTTGGCAAGCTGTTTTACGTACGTGTACATATTAAACTGCAACGTTATTGACGCACAGGTAGAGAAGAAGCAGAGTGACTTTTTAGCCAATCAGAATGCAGAACACAATGCAAATCCATGAAGTAGCGAAAACGTGAAAAGTAAACCCCGTTATAGCAAGGGATCACTGTATTTCATTTACTTTATTTCCAACAGTAACGTTTTAAATGTCCTACAACACTTGAATGCATCATCCTGTTCACCAAACCCCCACACGGGGGCATCTATTACACTGGGTTAGCAGCTCTGAGCACTGCTCTGAAGCACGATTTCACTACGTAACGGTCTTTTCACTTCAGTCACAGAGAATGGGCGAGGTGCAGCTGCCTAAGTTAAGCAACACAAGGACTTGGAACAACTTGTGTCAGCTGATTTTTCTCTTCAACCACAAAAAGACAGGACAGGCGTTGCTATCATAGCATAGGAAGATGAGTGGGGTGTCAATACTCGGGACATTAGCCATGTCAGCTAACTCCTTACCGGCCAGTTTGTGGGCTGTAGCGCGTGCTGAAATCAACGTGCTAAGTCTTGAACCAAGAACAGTGGTGAGAAGCATGTTTCTTTAGCTATGAGGCTGCGATATCTTTGTGTAAAAAATAATCTTATGCCAAAGCATGAAAGTATAGGAGGCTGTGAGGGTGAACTGAGGGAAATAATGTTGTGTTCCAACATGTTATTTATGATTTCACAGTTAAAAACCTTCTCACTTTGCTGTTACTAATTAAAAGAAAGGATATTATGTTAATACATCACGTAGTGATCCATGGTTTGCCTTATTTTTGTAAATGCATATTATTGGAAGTATTTCAGAAATGTTTGGTTCAGCTTTTCTATCACACTAAGAGGCCTGTAGTGGAGGAAGAGTATTTATTCATCATTCATTCATCTTCTACTGTTTATTCCCTTTTGGGGTCACAGGGCTGCTGGAGCCTATCCCGGCCACTTGTGGGCGAAGGCAGGGGACACCCTGGACAGGGTCGCAGGGTAGAGTGTCCGCAATCACACACCCATGCACTCTCACATTCACACTTAGGGACAATTTAGGTTGACCAATTAACCTAAGAAGCATGTTTTTGGACGGTGGGAGGAAGCCAGAGACCCCGGAGAGAACCCACGCATGCACGGGGAGAACATGCAAACGCCAAACAGAAAGGTCCCCCATTGATGTTCTGGTTCAGGTCCCCCAGCCGGGACTTGAACCGGAGCCTTCTTGCTGTGAGGCAAGAGCGCTAACCGCTACACCACCGTGCAGCCCGTGGAGGAAGAGAAATGAAGCAAAAAATCTTTGATATCTCTGAAACTATTTTGCATATGTTTTACTGTTTATTACATTTTATGTTACTGCAGTTATGATAAGCTATCCTACAAGATTAGGGTAATGTTGTTTACTTACCACAATGTGAAAACTTCAATACAGTTCTGGGAAGGTAAAATGTATGATTTCCTTCATGTACGTATATGGTTAAATTTGATTGTTGATATTTTGAATGTTGTACAAATAAAATACAATTGGATTTGATTATTATTATTATTTTAGGAGGAGTCTGACATATGTGAACTCATCAATAGGTCAGTTTTTTTGGTGGACCAGAAATCAGAAGAACAAGACCCAGATGGAGAGCTGAAAAACCCAGGAGAACAGAAGGAGGCAGAGGAGTAGTAAGCGTGGAAGCCACCATCCAGGATGAAACATCCAAGATGCATGAGTATATCAAGCTCAAGGCCCCAACTGACAGTGTGCTCAGTGAATGTCTCAGACAATGGAGAGCAGAGGAAACGGTGCTGGAGGACAGATCCTCATGGGAGGACAAACCCCTGCATGGAATGCACCACCATAACTGAAGTGGCTGATATCAAGAAGTCCTACCAATGGCTAGAAAGGGCTGGCCTATGGAAGGCACTGAAGCACTCATCCTGGGAGCTCAGGAACAAGCCCTGAGCACCAGAGCGATAGAGGCTCAGATCTACCACACTAGACAAGACCCAAGGTGTAGGCTGTGCAAAAAGGCGGCTAAAACAATCAAACACATAACTGCAGGGTGTAAGATGTTGGCAGGTAAAGCATACATGGAACGCCACAATCAAGTGGCTGGAATAATAAACAGGAACATGTGTGCTGAATATGAACTGGAAACCCCAAGGTCAAAATGGGAAACACCTCCGTAGGTGGTAGAGAATGAAAGGGCACAGATCCTGTGGGACTTCCAGATCCAGACCGATAGGATGGTAATGGCGAACCAACCAGACATTGTAGTGGTGGACAAAGAACAGAGGAGAGCCGTTGTGATGGATGTGGCAGTGCCAAGCGATGGGAACATCAGGAAGAAGGAACATGAGAAACTGGAGAAAAACCAGGGACTCAGAGAAGAGCTGGAGAAAGCCTGGAAAGTGAAGGTGACAGTGGTGCCTGTGGTAATTGGAGCACTCGGGGCAGTAACCCCCAAGCTGGAGGAGTGGCTACAACAGATACCTGGAAAGACCTCAGACCTCTCAGTCCAGAAAAGCGCAGTGCTAGGAACAGCTAAGATACTACGCAGGACCCTCAAGCTCCCAGGCCTCTGTTAGAGGATTCCGGTTTTTTAGGAGTTTTTCCTAACGCAAAGGGGGGGTCTAAGGGCAGGGATGCCAGTATAGCTTAGTCAGTTTGTTAGTTCATTTTAGTATTTTCCTATTGAACTCTCTGTATTCATGATCCTTTTGAGTTCATGTTTCACTTCGAAGCCCATCTGTTGTTGTGATTCTATACAAATAAAATTGAATTGAATTGAATTGAATTGAATTGAATTGAATTGAATAGAGGACCCAAGCTTGTGTGAGTAACCACCAGCGGAAGGGTGAGAGGGGTGTTTTTTTTATTGCAATCGTCACACAAACTGTGTAGTACGACGGAGTATTAAAAAAAAAAAGTAAAATTACGAGTTTTTATCTCGTAAATTTAGGAGATAAAAACTCGTAAATTTAAGAGAAAAAATCGTAAATTTAAAAGATTTTAAGTCGTAAATTTATGAGAAAAAAACTTGTACATTTACGATATTAAGTGGAAGTGAGCATGCAGAGCAGCAGGTGAATGCCGCGCAGCAACAGAGCAGACCGACTTAACTCAGTAGAACAGGTGATCTGAATGAGCGTGAACGTTCCAAATATCTGGAAGCTCATTTGTTTGATTTACAATTTATTAAAGTTTTATTTATTGATGGTTGGTTTGCAGGATCCCTGCAGCCCGATAAAGCCATCGGTGTCCCTGCAGCTTTCCACTTCAATCCTTTCCTCCTCAGCCAAAAACAAGATCTCTACGTTTGTGTGACACTTCCGTCTGAGGAGGAGGATCCCTTTTTTGGCATTTTCAACGTTCTAATGCTAATATAATAGACTATTTTCATTCATCTTTGTTGTTTAATGTAAAAGAACGGGCCGCTCTCAGAAGCTCAGTGAATTCCAGCGTGGAACTGTCATAGGATGCCACCTGTGCAGCATATCCCATCGTGAAATGTCCTCACTCCTAAATATTCCACAGTCAACTGTCAGCTCTATCATAAATTAATTCTGAATGCTTTAGTATACCAAAACATTTTGAACAATCCCATGCTCCCAACCTTGTGGAAACAGTTTTGGGCGGCCCCTTCCTCTTCCAAAATGACTGTGCACCAGTGCACAAAGTAGTCATCCATGTCTTTATGGACAAAGGTCCATAAAGACATGGATGACAGAGTCTGACGTGAATGAACTTCACTGGCCTGAGTCCTGACCTGAACCTGATAGAATACCTTTGGGATAAATTAGAGCGGAGACTGAGAGCCAGGCCTTCTCACCAATGCGCTTTTGGAAGAATGATAAGAAATTCCTATGAACACTCTCCTCAACCTTGCGGATAGCCTTCCCAGAAGAGTTGAACCTGTAATAGCTGCAAAAGGTGGACCAACATCATAATGAACTCAATGGGTTAGGAATGGGATGGCACTTCAGTTCTCATGTGAGTCAAGGCAGGTGAGCGAAAACTTTTGGTAATATAGTGAAAATGTTTATGAGGAAACTTTAGTTCTAAATCTCAAAACAATTCTAGAAATTTATATTTAGTAAATGTAACTTTGTGTGTACAAAAATGAATTATTGGAAATCAAATCGTACATACATGTGTGCTGCGCTGTCTTGCAAAAAAGCCCAAATTATATTTGCTTTACAGTGAATCTCTGCATGCTTATGAATCTGAGCAATTAGCTCTTGTCCACAGGGAGGACATGTTAAGGGGTTTGACTACCTCGGAGAGGGCTGGTAAGAAACCATCAGGAGCTCTGTGTGTTTGTGCATGCAAATGCAGCTGCATGTGTTTACGTGTGTGAGGTCCCATTGAGTCAGTGCATGGAAAGTAGGGGATATGAGTGTAAAGGATAGGGGGGCTTGGGGGGCTATGACTAATCAACTGCATGGGCCTCTGGTTTAACATCCTTTCATAGAAGTTTATGTTCAAAAGCTTTTGTAAGTTCAAAACTACCAGAACTGATATGGCAGGTACCCATATGCCATACAAGCACAAATTGTGCCATGAAAAAAATTGTAGTGTTTATTGTAGACAGTTTGTTGATGAAGACGATGGATGGAGTTGTCGGTTAGGGCAGTGGTCCTCGAATTTTTTAACACCACGGACCAGTATGACGTCAGACAAAGTTTTCATGGACCGGTCTTTAAGAAGTGGCGGACGATTAATGTAGCAACGTTTCGACGAAGGAGGAACAGAGATGTGTCAAGACGCCTTTTGAGCTTTTATTTTGACACGCATGACATTGTACATCGCACAGGTGTCATCATCCTCTCCCCTTCCCACAATCATGGTGCATAAAAGAAGTACTGTCTATTAAATATAGCTTTCTTTTTTTTGGAAGTTGAAGGCTCCTCTTCTGTCTCCTGACTGGGCTTTTTCCCCTTGGCATTTAAATTTTTTAAAATACGTTTGTTTTTTACTCATTTTGCTAGCTCCTGGGATTTATTTTAGCAGTACCCTATCATGTGACCGAGAAGAGCGCCTTGGTCTGCATCAAGAGTGACATAAGCCGCGTTTACATGGGCAAAAGTAATCGGAAAGAACGCCTGATCGGAAAGAAAATGCGTCATGTAAACACACCGTTCGGAATACTCTGCCCCGATCAGACTCGTTCGGATCAAAATTTCTTTCCGATCGAGATAGGTGGGTTATTCCGATCGTTTATCCGATCGTGGACCATGTCAACGGTTAATTCCGATCGTGTGTCACTACTGCTCTGGTTTACGTCATGCATAGATGGTGTTTCGCTGAGAGAAAGCTTAGGAGCGCATACAGGACCGACCAGCTGCTCTGCAGACGCCCCGTGAAAAGCGCTGCTCCGCTCTCGCCCCGCTGGCTCTCCCCTCTCGCCCCGCTGGCTCTCCCCTCTCTTTCACCCCTCACGAGGGAGATGCGGCGTACTACTTTGAGACAAAAGAGTCAGATAAGTTAGTCAGTCAGACTTTAGTACCTAATTATTAATTCTAGAGCTTGTTTGTATCATGCTACATGTTAGCCACGTTAGTGTATTTACAATACCTGTAACTCCCAACGTTGGTTGTAACATATTAAAAAAAAAACTGATACTGATAACAAATGTTATTGTGATTACGCTAACTCCCAACCTATTTAGTAACAAGTAAAAAAAACATTCCAACACCATTACACGTTAGCCATGTTACCATATAAGCATTAACACCCAAAATTGTTTGCAACATACAAAAACAGATCAATGATGCTAAAATAAATGCTACTGTGATTATGCAAACTTTTTGGTAACACATAAAAGAAACACAGTGTGACACTATTAGCCGCATTAGCAAATTTACAAAACACCCAACCTTGTTTGCAACATATAAAAGGGGATTTTATCTGCTAAAACAAACAGTACTATGACAACGCTAACTTCCATCCTTTTTAATACCATCTAAAAAAACACAGGCTAACACCGCTACATGTTAGCCACATAAGCATATATACAAAACAGCCAACCTTGTTTGAAGTTCCTATAAAAACAGCCTGACATTTTGATAGAGTACAAGATGCTGTGGATTATGAGGTGCACTCTTGTTTTTTTTAAATGTATTGCGGAAAATACCACACTGACATATATAAAAATGTCACAGAAACAGTAATAAAATCCCTGTACAGTAAAGGTAAAATACACATTTTAAAGTTTTATTTGTTATACAAGTGGACACATTGTATAATATTTTTACATCTGGGATGCATCACGTTTATAAAGAAGAAAGCCAAAAAACAGATAATGTATGAAAATCAGAAGATGGTATTATTTGACAAATGTTGATGATTTTGCATGCAAATCAAATACTGCCTTCTTATTTTAATTTGAAAAAATACTTTGTTTCTCATTCCTTGATCTGTATCTAGCTCTTTCAGCCATCCATTCATTTATCTATCCAATTTCCAAACCTGCCAAATTCCTTTCTGGGTCACATGGTTGCTGGAGCCTATCCCAGCCACTATTGAGTGAAGGCGGGGTACATCCTGGATGAGTTGCCAGTTCTTTGCAGAGCTCTATTAACCATTGATGAAAAACTAAAGGCAAATCTTAAAAACTCCATCCTTTTAATGACAGTCTTGTTAACGATTCAATATCAAACCTTTTGAATGGTGTTCAACCTTCTAGGCCCAAAGCATAGTCATTTTGTAGCAATAAATACTAAATGAGTGCCTTCCCCAATGCAGACATTATTTTTTATCTGTGCACATAAACACACACCCACTTATACACACAGTGTCATAATCCTGTTCCGCCCCCTGATCTTCCTTATCTTTTTGGTCCTCCTGTGTTTTCATGCTCTCTTCTGCTGGAGTCAAGCTCCTATTCCTCAGCTTTGCAAATATATATTGTCCTCCAGATCCCCACTCCAGTTACAGTTTGTAGTAGAATTCCGGCACATTCCAGCACATTCCAGCATTCTTCTTCTGCCCATTACTGACCACGTTTCTGTCTTAGACCACGCTTTAGCCCTTAAACCTGTACATTCTGTGGTTTTATAATACCAAACCTGACCTGTATGCTTTGAGATATTCCATCTGGACTCACCCTTCCCTTCTGCCAGGTAAAAGACCTTTTATCTGCCACAGCTCTATTACGATTAAATGAAAACTTGGCGTCACATAATTCCGGCCGTGCACGAACCGCACTTATTAATTTCTCCTCCGTGATGAATTTTCAAACAGTTGGCACAACGGCTAATAAGAAGGGATACCATACATACGTCACAAGGGAAGGTCAAAGTCTGACCTGGTTTAACTTGCAATGCACTTTCTATGGTCACACGTTTTTTATGTAGAGCCCCCAAAAAGTTGTAAAAGGTTGTGTAGCTACGTATGAACATGTGAACGTGCATC
Organism: Oryzias latipes; assembly: GCF_053564925.1. NCBI lineage: Eukaryota > Metazoa > Chordata > Actinopteri > Beloniformes > Adrianichthyidae > Oryzias > Oryzias latipes. The sequence continues at coordinate 16,132,325 of NC_136237.1, read as the reverse complement.
TCGAAAGCCCAAAATGCGCAAATATCTATTAACATAGACTTTTGTTTGGACTTTTCATGTCAGTGTTAACATAGTTTAAGGCAGTGCTATGTTGGCAGTGACCAGAAAAATGTAATATATGGAAATAGAAAACACAATTTGGTTATTAGCTGGTTATTCTGGCCTTTTATAGCTCTGTTACCACTAGTAACGATATTAACCCTTGTGCTATCTTAGATGACCCCACCCTTGCATTGATGTATTCTCCCCACCTTGACGAAGGTGGATAAAGGTGAAAAGATTTCATGTAATCCATGGACACCAGTGAAGATCACAAATCATGTCTAGTGGGTCTAGATGACCCAACTCCTAATGTTAAAGTGCTCAGGATAGCACAAGGGTTACCAGGATATGTTTACATGTGGGAACTTATTACTGATTTTTCCAAAGCCTACATAATGCCTGTTATTACACCTTAAATCCAAACAGGGTTGAAGAACAGATTTTGAGGGATGAGGGGGAAATACAGACCTTTTTTACAACGTAATATGTGTGAAAGGATGGCAGACAGAACAGGTAGGAACAGAGTGCTGATAGGAGCACAGAAACAGTCCTTAAAAGGCATGATGACAGAGACAGATCATATTCCAAACTCTAACATCTCTTGATGAACTTTAGACAACCCGAGAGACTTTTCTGTGCATAACCTGTAACTGCTGCTTGTGATGTTATAGACTCACCCCTTGCTATGCTACAGGTATGAAAAAAACTAATAACTTTGTAATCTCTGGAGATGTCAATCATTATTCATTGCTGTCCTGTCATCCATCATTACATAAATAAAGAAAATTGTCTTTTTTTCACTGGAGAGCAATATTGGAGCTATCCAGCCATACAGTTATTAGCCAGATACCAGCTTGGACAAGGAAAAACAAAGAAATACATGGATGGATGCATCAGAGTGGACCAGAGAAGGGAGACTTTGGCCCCCCCCATTTCAGTTGCTGCGTCACAATTGAGAGCTTCTTTAAACTGCGGGTTTTTATCTGCTCCTGATCCATCACGATTTGACTAAAGACACACTCAGAAACTCAGTTTTAATCTTAAATTATTTGATAAAACTCCTCCATCATGAGAAAAATGCTACAAGAACATGTTAAAAACAACAAAAAGACGATTTTTATTGGAGTGGGTATTAAACAGCGTAAAGCTACGTACACACCGGGTTTGTGTGGCGCATTCAAGAACCAGCTAAACATGGGTTTTGGAATGTGCTTTTAGCATACAGTGTTCACATTGGACTGTCGCTAACCGATGCCAGTACATTATGGAGTTAATTCAGTCTCAATAATCAGAAATGCACACAACCTGTTTCACAAATACACACGCTCTGATTCACAACTGTAATTTTATGCAAACGTGCAATATTAATTTAGAAATGCAGATGTTGTGTTTCACAAATGCACACCCTGTTTTTCACAAACACACACGTTGTATTTCAAACATGCACACTAAATGTTTCACACATGCACAATAAGTGTTTCTCACAAATGTACACACTGTGTTTCACAAAAACACAATATATTTTTCAGAAATTCACAAAGAAAAATTTCAGAATTGCACAATAGATGCTTCACAAACATGAATTTTAGGTACACTTGTACTATGAACTCAAAGATCGTGCAAATTTTAGAACTCATTTGTGAATCTCCCCACATTTGTGAAAGATTTCTCTGCGGTGAATATTGAGACTCCCTTCACGCTGCAGGTAAACTAATGTCACCATTGGCTAATGAATCTGTCAATCAAACTCATCAGCAAATCAGGCGTGCTAGCTTTCAGCCAATCGAATGGCCTCTTAGACTTTCCTAATTTTTTCTTTTATTTCACTGTTGTGTCTGTGAAATTTAGTAACATCAACAAGAATCAGTTGAACCATCAGCAATCCTAACTTTACTCAGGAGTTTTTTACTCGACTGCTTCAGATGTTAATTTCATTGCAGATGTTTGGGAAATTTCCTTCATTCGCTTCACATTCATAATCACCTCTTCCTCCAACACATATACTATTTCGCCCATCACTGCTAACTCCTGTTCTCCTGTTCTTTTTTTTCCTGTTCTTTATGTCCCAAGTGTATGCTTTAACTCTTGTGCTATCCTAGGCACGTTAACGCTGGGAGTTGGGTCATTTAGACCCACAAGATAGTGCTCTGAACCTTTTTTCTTCGATGATTTGTGAACCTCAATGGTCTCCATGGATTACATGAAATCTTTCCACCTTTATCCACCTTTGTCATGGTAGGGAGAACACGTCAATGTAAGGGGGGGGTCATATAAGATAGCACAAGGGTTAAGGCAGGCGTCCCCAAATCCAGGCCTCGAGGGCTGGTGTCCTGCTGGTTATCCAGAAACCCTGCCTTATTTGATGCTGATTACCTGGATCAGGTGTGTTTAGCCAATAGGGAGTTTTAATGGCAGGTTGGTTGGAAAACATGTCCCTAAATCCGGCCTTCGAGGCCTGGATTTAGGGACCACTGCTTTGAGGTCTTTACATCTAATATTCTTTTCAATATTTCTGTTCTATTTTTCTTTTTACAGTCTAAGTCTTCCTCCCTTTGGACAAAGAGAAAGCTAAAATCCAACCAAACCTTGTTTCTGGATCAGTGCTATGGTCACTTTAGGCCAGGGGTTCCTCAAAGTTTTTGTAGCGGAGTGCCAAATTAGGAACTCGACATTAGACTGGAGCCAGGTTTGAAAAAAATGGATAAACAGAAAAAGTTGTTTTAATAACTTTAATGAACAAAGGTACGTTCTCATTTGCTCTAAACAAACAATGAAAGCTACCTTCAGCATACAGTCTTATTACAAACTCCCCGTCACTTAAGGGCTTGTTACGCCGGGCCAATTCCAAAGCCACAACGTCACTCGCTTCTGTGACAACTTCACTGGATTTAGCCATTTTGGTAAAAATTATCTGCTGTGCAGCATAGGCATATTGTAGTTGTTAAAGCTTATTGTTGCGCTCCTTGCTGGTAAATTTGTAATAGTTTTTATAATATAGTTTTGTAATATAATGATGATTTATTTTGAATGACTGGAGAATTGCATTTACCTGCTTGCAAACAAGGCACAGGACTTAATCCAGCCCAAGAGGTACGACAAAGTAAGCATTTGTCCACTTAGCTCGAAAGCGCCTTTTCTTCTCGCCAACACAACGTTTTTCCTCAAAGAACCCTGCTCTGGCTCTCTCTCTGAATCCCGCTCTGATTCAATTTCTACTGCGTCACGGTCCTTCCTTTCGCAGAGGCAGTGACATACAAAATCTTGTCTGCCTTCTTGTGGTGAAATTAATACACTGTACCGTTAATGCCTGAATGTAATTACCTTTTTTTTTCCTGCAGATGCCGCCACAAACCATGAAACAATATTTCCGTTGTAACGTATTGACTATGCTTGACATTTAAAATGCATTAACCCTTGTGCTATCCTAGGCACTTCAACATTGGGAGTGAGGTCATCTAGACCCACTAGACAGTGCGCTGAACTTTTTTCTTCAATGATTTGTGATCTTCACTGGTGTCCATGGATTACATGAAATCCTCTTCACCTTGTCATGGTAGGGATAACACGTCAATGGTCATCTTGACCCCATAAGATAGCACAAGGGTTAATAACCATCAATTAGGATTGAAATTACGGTACTTTAGAATCATTATCCTATTGGAAGACCCATGAAATGTAGGCAAGCTTTTCTGTGCTTATTTTTCTCCAGAGCATCTGTGGACATAAAACGAATGTTGTCCAAAAGCTCCAGTTTTATCTCATCTCTCTAACGGATCATTTGAAGTTCTGTGAAAAGAATAGACGCATCACTATCAACAGTGGTGTTTCTCCATTAACTTTCCTTTGGCTGAGATGCTTAAGAATGCGGGGATCTTTACGATAAGACCATACATTACTTTTGAGGTTGTTCTGGGTCCTCTGGTTTCCATTCATATTCTTTTTTATTTATTCATATACAAAACACCAGACAACATAAAACAGAGAAATTACTTATCCCAAAATTTTCACATGCTTTTGATGTATGTTAAAAGACAAGATTTTGTGTCTTTAACTTGTTTTCCCTATTTTCCTGTTGGATTTATGTCTGAGGATCAATATACTGATTGGAGATGGTTTTGGGACCTTTACTTTTAACAGATTCATGTATGATAGTTTTCTCAACTCCTGAAACAATTGTGTTTTGTGATACCATGTTTGTACTGTTGGATAATTTTAACCATTTAACTACCAAGCCAAGAATAATATCAATGAAAACATTTTTTTTTTGCTGCTTATTGCTTTGGGGTTTGTTTTGATTTGTTTTTTCTTACAAGATTGTGTTTGAAAGAAAAGTAAGATCACCATTACTTTTCTCTGTTTCAAGTTGTTTCACAGATCAGTGCAGCTTTTTCTTTAAATACTATAGCAGTACAAACAATTTTGTCCACGGTTCTCCATCCATCCATAAATCAATCACTCCATCAGACCATTCATTAATCCATCCATCTGACCATAGCCAAACGTTCGAATGGACTAATAATTAAATATGTTGATAATGTAAAAGAGCATCTACCAAGGTTTCCACAACAATCGCCATGACAACAGTGATTAGACATCACTAAATAAGTGAAACAACAGAGAAGATTTAATCAGAAAAAACTCACTGACGGTTTGGTGATGAACACTAATGCCGCCTCTCTGCTCCATGCAAACCATGTCTCTGTCCCCTCGTTTCTGAAAGTGCTCTGGGCAGAATGATTAATTCCAGACTATTGAAAAAGAGCAAATGAAGTACGTAAGGAGCATCTAGTGTTCTGAGGAGCGCCTTGTTGCAGCTTTCCCGTCCAGTGTTTTTCATTTAAGAAAAAGCCACCAAGTGCAGAGTTTGGCTTTGCAAAATAACCTCCATCCATCTCTCATGCTTTCGTCATCTTCCTCTTAAACTTTATCCATTCATCCCTTGGTTTTTTCTTCTTTTCCCTTTTATCTTCCTTCAACTTCCCTCCTTTTGTTTTCTCTAAAATCTAATCTGTCTATAAATATTCAACAAATTCCTAAATGTGAGACACCAAGCAGGAAGGAACAGAAGGCAAAGGGAGAAAAAGGAGAGGAAATAAGCAACCAAGTGCTTAGAAAGCAATACTAAAAGTATTTGGCCCTCTGGGTTCATGAACTATTTATCGCAACACCTAAATATCCATAGCGAAATTCTAATTTAGCATTTTAATTTGGCAAAATAAAATAAAAAAGTATTTTTATTGTTGCCACCCTGAGATGGACTGGTGACCTGTCCAGGCTGTACCCCGCCTTCGCCCAACACACTCACTGTATATAGAGAGACAGAGAGGGTGTGATGGCACCTATAATAAATGCCTTTCCTCCAGCTCCAGCAAAATTAAGCCAATTCAGTCACCATTTTTCCGTTAGACGGATGTGGCCATGTAGGAGCCATACAACAGTGATTGGTCCAAGTCAGTCAACATTTTTATGGCAACTACTGTCACCAATTACGAGTAAGTTTGTTCCAAGTCCCACACCCCTTCCATTAAAAGCAGGTTCGAGAGAATCAATCGTTAGAGGTGGGGGCCAGCGGGCACCACATGCTTTGACTGAGGCATCTGATTGGTCAGTTTTTATGACACTGTGGTGGCCACAGTAGTCCTTTATGGAGTTGTGTGCTGGGCAGGGGGCAGTACAAACATTGACAGGAAGAGACTTAACAAACTGGTTGAGAAGACTCTGTCCTGGACTGCACACTGGAGTCCATCGAAGAGATGGCACACAAGAGGATGTTGGTTATGTTAACATCCATCATGGATAACCCTTCCCACCCCCTGCATCAAACTGCAGAGGTACTGACCAGCTCCTTCTGCAGGAGACTGTTACAACCACAGTGCAAGAAAGAGCGCTACTGTAGGTCCTTTCCTCCCCACAGCCATTAGACTATACATCACAGTACTACAGTGACACACTATTTCATTTGTTGTCACTGTTGTTGTTGTTTCTGTCATTTTTGTTCTTACAACTGGTATCATTGTTTGGTATGTATTTTAATTTTAATGTAATTGTTGTGTAAGACAAAGATGTTCTTCTGTTCTTTTATACTGTTCCACTGTTGAATGTCACTTTGCTGCTGCAGACAAAAGAATTTCCCCATCTTGGGATAATTAAAGTCTTACCTTATCTTTATAATTTGAATGACTCGCAATAAAGAAAAAATATTATGAAAAAAAAAAGAATTAATAAGAAGATGTTGAGAAAAAATTATCAGTACAAGAATGGTTTTACTGACATATACAATGACTGAGTACTAACAGTTTATTTCTCAGTAGAATTCTATAAGATTTTGGCTTCTTGGAGCTACCATGTATTTCCTATTCAGAATGTGTGGGGGGGAGGGGTCACTTGTCTAGTTCTCTATATCCAATCACTGGTCTAACAGTAGCTGCGGCAAGCTGCAATAACCCTGTGACCTCGAAAGGGATATAGGGGTATAGAAAATGGATGGATGGATGAATAGAAGTTTTTGACAGGAAAAAAAAAAACTACAGAGTCAAACATTTTACCCACCTCAAATGCAAAGTTTACTCAGGACAAAGATTACGATGTTTTGTTTATTTTCTTTTACACTTTTGCTATTGTTGTGTTACTTAAAATCAAACAATGACAAAGATTTCTCAAGTAAACGTTAAGTGTTTAAATAAAACGAGAATGTAAATTATGTACTTTTCCATTAAAGGCTTTGAGGAGCAATATATTTTTAATTTTTATCTTTTTAATTGTCCTGTCCAACAGCTGAGCACGCAGTTAGGAGCTGAAGGCCTCTTGCGTTGGACAATATTTTACTGTTACAACAGGGGGTTGTGGATCTTCCAATACACACAAGGTGTGTATTTGTATTAATCCCTTTTGTAATTTAGGTGAAACTTTATTTATATTGATTACATTTGAACCATTTTTTTTGTTGGACCGGACGGAAAAGAAGAGGAAAGAAGAGAGGGCTATTGGAGACGGGGAGTAAGGGCACAGAAGAAAAGGGGGTAAACAGGAGTTGGGAGAATGAATTTGTGCAATGTGAGAATGATGGAATGCAAAAAGAGGGAGAGTGCCCGTCTGTCTCCACACCAAGACCCCCTCTGAAGTGTCAGCGGAGGCCAGGGCCCCCCGACACCAGCATGGTATAGCAGATTGATGAAATCCAGCCAGACACCCAGACCAGGGCTAGCAGGACTGCGGCAGGGACCCCAAAGGCCAAAGAGCAGGGAGGCACAGGAGCACAGAGAGTGCAGACCCCAGCCCAGCCAGCAGGATAGCTCCGCCTCGCCAGGGGCCCAGCACGGGACCCCACCCCCTGAGAGCTCCCCAGTCCCAGACAAGCAGCCCAACACCATCAGGGACATCCGGGCATCCCCTCATCCCCAACCCCAGGCACGAGCCAGGGCCCCCCATGGGAGACCTGCCCATGTGCCAGGCAACCACCCTTCCACGCCGCGGGAGGTCAGGAAGAGAGAAAGACAGGGGCTGCCCACCTCCACCCATGAAAAGGACACCCAAGAGAGGTGGGGGGTCCCTGACGAGCCTAGTAAACATTACCTGACCAGGCTCACCCAAAGTTGGAATTTTGGAGGGGCCAATGCTCGAGAGAAAGGACCAAAACCCCCACCACAGGTTGGGATAAGATCATGGTCCCACCAGAGAACTCAGGGATCCCTCTCCCTGCATGGAGAAGTGTCTGTCTGGATCAGGAAGCCAGAACCCCATTGCCAAGGGGCCTGATTTCCCCCACCAGGGATGGGTAGGGGGCAGATGATCAGAGGTCCCACCTTCCTTGTGTAAGATACATGTTGGTTGTTTGTGTGAGTGTTGGAGTGAATATTGTTTAGATGTAAGGGGTGTCTGCAGTAAAAGGTGCAGTTAAAATTGAATCGGTTAGTTCAAAAGGGGCCCAAGTCCAAGAGGTTTGTTTTTCCAGGAAATGATTTTAATTGCATAGCTTAAAGGGAGGCTACACCAATTGACTAATACTTTACCCAGATTTAGCACCAGTTCATAGCTTACAAATGCTATAATATGAAGCACCTCACTTTTATAATTTCAGGGGACTAGCAAACTAATGACTCTGGACTACCCTTCTTGAATTAAACAGGGGCGCTGCCATATTGGATAACTAGTGCTGCCATCTATGGGATAAAGCAAAACCCATGCAAGAGAGGCCCAAGTCCAGGAATTTTGCACTTAACCCTTGTGCTATCTTAGATGACCCTTAGACCTAAAGTTCTTTCTGTATTTACAGTCAAAACGGCTAATTAAGCTTAGTGCCATAATACCTATAAAGCATGATAAAAAAGTGATGTGAAACGAAAAACCATTTTGATTTTGTGCGTTTCGACTGCATGTTTTATTTGTCAGTAAGCACATCTCAGCAAAAAACCAAAAAACAAAACAAAACTAAAACCGTAAAAATAAAACATCAAAATACATGCAGTGCTGCTGGAAGCCATTTTATATCCACATACTTGTGTCACTGCACTGACCTGAATCCTGCAGAGGCTTCAGGAAACTGCTGAATCGTTTCACTTATACTGACTCAGCATGTGCACGAGTACCTGCTGCAGGGAAAGACGCTCCATTTTCTCCAATCAGAACATTAAGCGAAGACAACATTCCTACAGCGGTTTGTGATGTTGAAGCACATCCAGATGGTAAAAAAAATCCTGAACTTGTTTTTAATTTAAAGGAAAAAAAATTAAGTTTATGAATTTAAATCAAACAGAAAAAGGTAATAAGGAATTAAAAATATTCATAGCAGTGAACAACACAAAATACCGTAAATGATTCATTTCTTGTCACCATCATGTTTTAGCGGTTTTACTACAATAATATGAAAAATTGAACAATGGCACAGAAACAGATCAAAGAGCAGTTTTAGTAATGGATAGGGATGGATGAACACACAGAGATCCAGCAGCAGTAGATACCTCATTGTACATTTACACACCATCACACAACATGACCTGCCCATTAAAACCTCAGTCTTTTACTGGGTCATTTGGCACTGGAGTTAATCAATGAGTAGTTAAACATCTGAGTAACTGATTCACTCCACAGGCAATTACAGTGGGTCTCTCTATGACTCTGCACTTCAGTTCTGCAGGACAGATAGGTGACAAACCAGAACCCAGAGTAACCCAAACACAGGAGGTACAGTTGCTTTTACTTTCTACAACTCTAAACATAAATCTCCTGAGAATCTATTTAAATGTATTTGCAGATTGTCCCATTACCACCTGGCCCTGATTGTGATTGTAGCCCTGTGACAGACTGGCAACCTGTGCGGGGTGTCCCCAGCATTTGCCTGCAAGTGACCTGGATAGGCCCCGGCAGCCTCATGACCCCGAAAGGGACAAAAATGGATTAGAAGATGAATGGGTTGTGGTTTCAGTGTTTTTTGTTGTTTCTCTTTTTCAATTTGTGTAACCCTTGTGCGATCCTAGGCACTTTACCATTGGGAGTTGGGTCATCTAGACCAGTGTTTTTCAACCTTTTTTGAGCCACGGCACACTTTAACCTTGACAAAAATCCCGCGGCACACCAGCATCCAAAAAAAAAAAAAAAAAACAGAACTTCATGGTCTGTATTGATCGACAGCCCCCCCCGCCCGCAATCTCACGTGTATTTTTGTGATAATTGTGGCCGGAAAAGCAGGAAGTTGCGGCTGTTTTTTCTAAGAGATGAAATGAAAGTTAAATTAGAAAAATTTAGAAACTGTTTGTTTGTTGGGGTTTCAAGGCGTTTCGCAAGGACAACTCATTGTGCGCTGGGACACTGGCTCTTTAAGCCAATGCATCATGGGAGATGTAGTGTGAAAAGTGCCGAAAACTTGCAGAAAGACTGGCGTCTCTGAGATTTATTGTATTGTCCACTTGTTTCACTGTCTGACACCGGACTCTGTGGAAAGCTACACCGCTAAAGAAGAGCTTTAGCCGGTATTTTTGTTATAACTGAGCGACTTTATCAGCAGAATTAAGAACAAGGAAGTGAAGACTTTAAGCACTTCTGATTGGTCAGACTGATGACATGTGATTAAGCCTTCAAGAATGATTGGTGGAGACAGTTAAAGGGACGGGACTTTTCCGCAAACTGTCATAGCTGCAGGTAAATCGCGGTAACGTAATCCTTATCAAAATGTCTTTAATAGAATTAAATAAACACAAAGAAAAAGTAATTTTAAGATCTTTCATATTCCTAACTACTCAGTGTTTTATCAGGGCCTGTTTGGATGAACAAAGAGCTGATATCCTGGAGATGGGAAATGTTTTTAGATCAGTGAATGATTAATGAGGGCAATTTCTCCACGGCACACTTGACCATCTCCCACGGCACACTAGTGTGCCGCGGCACACTGGTTGAAAAACACTGATCTAGACCCACTAGACAGTCCTCTGAACCTTTTTTCTTCAATGATTTGTGATCTTCACTGGTGTCCATGGATTACATGAAATCTTTCCACCTTTATCCACCTTTGTCATGGTAGGGAGAACACGTCAATGTAAGGGTGGGATCATCTAAGATAGCACAAGGGTTTAAAAGGAAAAAAAATGTTTTAATTCCATAGTTTTTAGTAGGATTGTAGTTTTTTGTAATTTATAATTGATTCTTTACATTTTATCAGTGGTGAACAAATAAAGCATATTTATATCAAAGATATATTACGAAAAAAGTTTCTTAACATTAACATGTCATTTAAATTAAGGAAACAAAACCATATGAAGAGCCAGGATCCTGACTACCCCTGTCTCTTCTCTGATGCTCTCACTCCCGTTATTGACTGAAGCCTTCCTAACATTGAACTTCTTTCCTTGAAGTTCTTTATGATCCTATAAATTGTTGATTTAGGTGAAATCTTAGTAGCCACAATGTCCTTGCATATAACGCCATTTTTATGCAACGCAATGATGGCTACACACACTTCTTTGCAGGTCACCATGGTTAACTATAGAAAAACAATGATTTCAAGCATCACCCTCCTTTTAACATCTCTTGTCTGCCATTCTAACCCAATCAGCCAGACATAATGATCTCCAGCCTTGTGTTCGTCAACATTCTCACCTGAGTTAAAAAACCTGAGTTAACAAGACGATTATTGAAATGATCTCAGCAGGTCCTTTAATGACAGCAATGAAATTCAGTGAAACGTTTTTTTCGGGACTAAATTCATTTTCATGGCATAGAAGGACTGTAGTGCAATTCATCTGATCACTCTTCATAACATTTTGGAGTATACACAAATTGCTGTTATAAAAACTTAAGCTGCAACTTGTCCAATTTCCAATATTTATGTAATTCTCAAAACGTTTGGCCACGACTGTATAAGTAAACCTACCATTAAGGTGGCAAAGTGTTAATTTATTTTCTAGGTGGGCAAAATTACTAAATCAGCAAGGGTTTAAATACTTATTAACTTCACAGTGTAAAAAAATATGTAATAATTGTTATAATTTAACAGTGCACCTGCTCATTTTTCATCATTTTAATCCTAAATTGTTCAACTGTGTTAACCAAACCAGGTCATTAGTGTAAATAAGGACATATTCTTAATAGCTTACCTGGTTAAATAAAGGTAAAATAAATGAACACAAAAGCAAATAACGCTTTAGTGACCCCTTTTACTCATCTAATCGTTAATCTGATTTAAATCTGAATCAGGTGTGTCTAGACTCAGTTTCATCTGCACCGTTTTCTCCATGCGCACAAATGTTAACAGTGTACCAATGCAATCAAAAGCTGGAGAATCAACCCAGTAAAACACTTATCTGCTAATTATAGTAATCATCAACCCACTTGTCCTATTGCCTCTGCATGACTGCAGTCATTGTTTCTCCATGCTCAGAGCTAAAGCAATTGACAAGTAAAATAATATTGGGCTCATAAGCTACGCCATTTTTTTAAATTATAATTTTAATTTGCATTGCTTAACACTTTAAATGAAGATACAATATTTAAGGAAATCTCAGTTCTTGAAGAACGATCTATTACTTGTCTGAACATATCTGTACACACTGTATTTGCTTGATATTCATCTCCTTTTGCACAGAAATAAACCTGAGAAGATGTCCCATTCATAAACCATGGGGTTTAATGTGACAGTGACCCAACCTTTGCAGATGTAACAGTTTCAACTATTCTGTGAAGGATTTTCGCAGGTTTTTGGAGTGTTTTCTGTGTGAATATTTTATCATTCTTCCAAAGGAACATTTCTAGGGTCACATAGTGATGCTGAACAAGAAGGTCTGGCTCCCAGCCCTCACTCTAATTCATCCTAAAGATGTTCTGTCAGGTTGAAGTCTGAACTCTGCACAGACGAGTCAAGTTTTCAACAAACTCACTCATTCATCTTTATTGATGAGCAGTAATAATAGAACAAAAATAAGTCTTCCAAACAGTGTTTTTCTAATGAATCTCTTTGCACACTGGGCTGGAGCTACTCTTAAGGCGGAGGACAGTAGCAAAGTGGATGATTTCAGTTTTATGGCCTACCACTTTATAGCTAAGGTCTTAGTCACAACTTTAACATGTGTTACTCCCAAATTTGTATGGGGTACACAGGTGAAATTTTAAGATCGCAGACCACTCTATAGGAAGAGAGAGAGACAGGGAGAGAGACAGACAGACAGACAGCGCTTGTTCATCAAAAAAGTGTGGGCACTCCTTCTTTAGGTAATCTACTGTATTTAAGATATTAATCATTAAATTCATTGGAAAATTAATGAAAGAAAAGTTTCTTCTTAACTTCATAATTACTCCTAACCTGTCTGTTCTTGTGTCTAAACTTAAAAAAACTTTTAAACTGCAGTACTGCACACCAAGCTCATAAAAGCTCAAACCATTTGACATATACATAACACAAGCAGGGGATTAATGGAGGATCACACAACATAAAATCAAGGAATGGAGTTCATCATTGCTGCATCATTCCTGTTGATGTCAGTTAGCCATATGTGCTGTTTAGCATTAAAGCTGTCCACTGGCCATAAAGATATGATGAATCGCAGACTGACACCTGGCTTTGTTCCATTTTAGGCAGTATAGATGGGTACCTCGCCTCATTTGTGCCTCTTTTTCAGACAATAGATGGATCATGAAGCAGTTTGTTTTCCTCCTGAGACATTGACTGGGGTTTGAGTGGGTGTACTACTTACAACAATGCATCCTTTGTCCTCAAGAATACATGGGGGTACGATATAGAATAGTTCGCTGACTAGATTCTACCTGGAGAACTGCAACAAAGTTTAGTTTAAAAACTTGAATGGTCATCCTTTCTCATTATCCGATGCTAAGAAAAAGAGCACCAGAGCTCCTTTTTTGTCACTCACTTCAGGTGTGTTATTTGCTAAAACAATGGGCTGGTTTGCATTTGATGTTCCCACATCTATAACCTTATAAATAGTCTTTTTCCCTGTTAAAAAATTGTATATATGAATGTACTCTACGTGCCTGAAAATGTGGTAAAAAAATCAATATTTCGCAAAAAAGGTCAGAAAACAGTTAAAAGAAAGACCTGGAAATGATCTGATGACGATTATGTCAGTTTCAAATTGTGCTTGTGTGTGGCTGTGGTGCAGAGGTAGAGTGGTTGGCTTTTGATTGGAAGATCAGAGGTTCAACCTTGCCCGCTCAAGTGTTGAAGAGGGCAAGATACGAACGTTCCAAAATGGACGAGCTTGTAGATTTGATGTGAGAACTTGTAAAATAGAATGTGAAAACTTGTGCACCAAAAACCTGCATCCTTGTGTTAAAATCTTCTGCTGTAAAGTCTGACAAACAGAATCAGAACTGACAAATTCCCATTTGAATGTGTTCATATAGAGTTACAACGTCAAATCTGTGATTACAACTGTTAAAATCTGCTTCTGCGTGTGTTCGAATCTGCTGGTGCAAATCCCAAGTGCGCTACAACTGCGCTCTGACTTCCGACACATTCCTTGCGAGAAACTTGTGTCAAAACTGATCTGTGTACGATATTGGAACAAAGGGGGAGGGGGGTTCGAGGAGGGGGGAGTCAACCAATCACAGTGCAGGAGTCAGAGGACTTGTAAAGTTATAAAGGTCTTCACAGATTCACACTTCCTGCTTCAATAACTATTCTGATAAACGTTCAAATGTGACAGCAAGTATCTCAGTCCTTTTGTATTAACACAGAGAGTGAACTAAAATTGCATTTCAAAAGAATTTTTTTTTTTTTTTTCCCCACCTTTTAATGAGAAAGGATCTCTTCCAGCTGCAAATGCAGACATGCTGCGATTTGGTAGTGACGTGGCATGCATTTTAATTAGGGGAAATGCCAACCGTTTACAAATTGATCATGAAGGAGAAATTAATAATTGCGGTTTGTGCCTGGCCGGAATTCTGTTACACCAAATCTTTCATACATTGAAATAGAGCTGTGAAAGAAAAAGCCTAGAGCAAGATTTGTGAGATTTGAACTGCTTTTGAATGTGGCACCAAGTCTTTTTAAAATGATAGGTTGTGGACATACTCTGGTAAACAGTAGAAAAAAAAAGAAGTCCCTCCCTGCTTTTCAATGGGAACACCATAGTGTGTGAATGTGCGCATGCATAGGTGGATGGGACTGTGACTGTAAAGCGCTTTGTACCTTAAAGTAAGAAAGAGAAGCGTTATAAAAGTTTACGCCATTTACTATTTGCTTTGAGATTAAAAAACAATTCTTTTGGCCAGTTTTGGAATTTGGGTAGCTTTTGAAGATCTATAAAATGCATATTGTGTGGTTGTATTAATGACGCTCTTGTAAAAGGGATATGAATTAAAGTCATATCAAAGAGGGCTTAATGTTTAGAGTGCCCAAGTTTCCTTAAATCGACATAAAAAATGTTACGTTTTAATTTAAAATGGGACTGTCATTTTCAGAATGAAGTCACCATTAATGGTTAGACATTGGGTAAGGATCCCTTTTGTGAATGTTTTCAAATGTTTTGTGCATAAAAAAACTGCAATGATTGCTTCAGACAGAATGCAATATTCCTTTAGAAATCATCAATTCACACTAAAACATGATGTGAAAAGAGAAACCTAAACTTTAGACATTTAAATATGATTTATCTTTGAAAGGTTAAAAACAACATTTCTAGAGCCGAAACCACAAATGGATAATGAATGATATCTAAGCGACGCACTCTGAGTAGCCGTTGGATCACAGATGGTCTCTCCCCGTGGCTACACTGCAGTTCTCCAGAGGCACAAGTCTGCTGCTGCTTCGTCCTTTCATCAACCCCCATCTGGGCCCGTGGATCTCCCATGGTGGAGGTTGCAGCTGGTGGAACCAGCAATCTTCTTTGCAAGTCAGCTTTTGCAGTCAAAAACACTGCTTGAGCATTTCTCCTGACTGAATGGCTCTTTAATCACCAATGTACTTTTATGTACTCTGTTGAATGCTGTTACTCTTTATTATATTGTGTATTTTAAACTAAATGAATTAATCTGTACACCTACTGTATGTAAAAAGCTTTTTGAAAACTTAAAGAAATATATAGAATGTATAGAATCACCCTTTTAAACTTACAGTCCCATTGGTTGTCACGCACATAGGTGCGTGAAATTTGTTCTCCGCACTTGACCCATCCTCTGAGGGAGCGGTGAGCTGCAGACACAGCCGCAATCAGAAACCATTTGGTGGTTCAACCCCCAATCAAACTCATAATGCTGAGTTTCAAACATTTTTACAGTCTTTGGTGTGACTCGGCCTGTAAGTCTTAGGCTGAACACTCTCTCACAAAGCCACTGACCTGGTAGTAAATACAGATGAAAATATCAGAATTTAGTTCATTTGAATAAATATCCCAAAAATTGCAGAACAACATTTTAAAATATCTAAAACTATATGCAAAAAATAGATATGGCGTTTGCATCTAATGAAGTGCACACAATGTAAACTTGCATTTCTGAGGGTGGTGTGAGTGTAGCTTGAGAGAGAGCGACAACAAAACGGCATGATAACAATAGAGTAAGGATATGTAACTTTATTCATATAGCCCTTTACAACTCCTTCAGGGTACCAAAGGGCCTCACAATAAAAGAAAGACATAAATTTAAAATTAGACACATCAGAGAAGAAAAACGTTAAGTGGCCTTCATAAGAAAAAGTTTGGGTACCCCGCTCCAGAGCAGGGATGGGCCATATGCTAAACTATTTATATGTTAAACTACTTAATCTGGGCCGCCAAACTGGAATTTTGGAAATTGTATTGATAATCTGTTCATTTTATTTTCCCTACAATTCTGGAGTCTCCCCATTGATGGTGCACTACAAATAAATTGACCATTAAGTTCAGAGGGTGATTGCGCATCCATGTGGTGTTGGATTGTGGATTTTTCATTTTCTTGTGTCAATGCAATGGAGATGCACCACAGAGGGACCAGTGGAAATCAGCCTTTAAAACTGCTAAAAAGCACACCAACACCATTACTCTTGTAGCTTACAAATGACACAGTCATCAGTCCATGTCCATATGTTACCACCAACACCAACTCCATTGAGGCTTTACCCTTCATTCACAGTGATCTCAGATTATCTGTTGCCCCGCTCTGACTGATGGTGTGTGGCATAGAACCAGGGCACAAACATGGCCCATGTGTGTACATCCACACAGGCCCTTCCACATGCTGCTCATGCACACAAACACAAAGAACCACTGAGTGCGTGGTCATTGCAGTTGGCTCATGATGTCTGCAGGATCAGGCAATAGTTGGCCTGTGTGCACCGCTCCCACCAGGCGTTAAACAGCCTGTGTGGAGGTGCCAACAGCTTTCTGCTGCACCACTCTAAACCTACTATACTGTAAAACAAAGAGCGTGACGTACTGTTACTACTGTACAATGCAGGAGTCCCACTGTGAAATACAGCATATGACACACTGTTATGTTGGAAAGTGTTGTGTTACAGAATGGAAGTGAGGCATGCACACAGAACTGTTGCTCTCCACAATGAAATATGAAATTACTGCATCGTTGCTATCCCTTAACCATGGTACGATAATTACTTCTACATTTTTTTATGTCTGATTTAGAACTGCAATACTTAAAAAAGTGTCAAAAATGTGGACAGTTTTTATTACAGGTTTGTTTTGTTTGCATTTGTTGAGCTGAGCAGTACTGTAAGCTCAAATAGTGTTTGTCACACATTCAACAGTACAAATATTATGGATTTTGGTGTCATTAGTAGACAAACTACCATTTATTTCTGCACCATAAGGTGGACTTAAAAACCTTTTTTTTTTTTTTAGATAAAATGACAGAGCCTTATTATCCGGAGCACCTTCTGCATACGGACTCATTCTGTTGGCATTACTGATGTTGAAGCAATTTTGGGAGATACACGGCGCTCTGTCTAAATGTCAATCACGTTTTCACGTTTTTACGAGTTGGATTGAGACATAGTAGGTTCATTTTACTATAATATAAAAATGACAAGTGCCATCACAGTGGATAACACACATGTGATGGCAGAAAATAATGATCAAGCCATGTGACCATACAGCATGGCATGATGTTCTAATAATGTTCTTTTTGTATTATTCTTATGCTGAAAAAAAACAGAGGGCTGAACTTCATGGAAATAAAATGTGAA
Organism: Oryzias latipes; assembly: GCF_053564925.1. Lineage (NCBI taxonomy): Eukaryota > Metazoa > Chordata > Actinopteri > Beloniformes > Adrianichthyidae > Oryzias > Oryzias latipes. The sequence goes on along the minus strand of NC_136237.1, from coordinate 16,114,663 downwards.
TGGACTTACCAATAATTCTTGTTAACTTGTTTGTTAATGAGCAAAAAGGGAAAAAATATGTAAAATAAAAAACCAAATGTGCATTCCCTACAACTGTTATCGTGTTTACCATTCCACACAGAAAGATTTAGATATGTTGTTCTATTATCCTGGTGCAGTCTCTCATACTAATCATATAGCCGCAAAACCCATTTTAGGATCATCTGCTCCAGTTTCTCAGATGGCTCATTTGTGGGTCGATATGTAAATCAGAATACAAAACTTAAAAAAAACAACTCCTTTAAGTTTTTAGTAAAAAAAGGCAAAACACATTTTACCAGATAGATTACAACATTTCAAAACACACTTCAGGTGCTTTTGTTTAGATCCAATATACCTCAAAGTCCCACTCCGATCGTCTTTCGACCTTCTTTAAAGGCGTTCCCAGAGTTCATTCAACTGTGATAATGCCATTTTAGCCAAAATAAAAAAAAAACTGGACATAGCTTCTGCAGAGTGGCAGGAGTTCATTAGAAAACTTCCCTCAGAGTTGTGGGTGGGACTATTGGAGCAAAGTAAGCCTTTCCTCACTTCCCATCATCTTTCTGTTTTTACGCTCAACTAATTTACAGCCCATCACAACCCGATGCTAACATAAAAGATTGAGTAACAAAGATTGCCAGCAATGTTGGAACTATCCAGGCAAACTGTTTTGAGCCAGATACCAGTTCCGACAAGGAAAACAAAGACGTACATGGATCCATTTGTTTACAAGTGGATCCGTATGGAACGGAGCAGGGAGCTTGTGTCCCACCCATTGTATTTTCTGCGTAACAAACATGTTTTTTTCAAACAGCTGTTTTCCGTCTCCTCCTGATTTACAACTATTTTAATAAAGAAATACACAGAAATGCAAATGAAAGCTTAATTTTCTTTATACTTTATGTCCTCCATCATCAAAAAATGTCACAAGAACATGTAGCTTCTACCTCAAAGCTACAAGCTTTTTCAAATAGCATTTTTTGTCTGCTCCTGATTCACTACAATTTAAACAAAGTAATACTTTGAATATTACATTTCTTTTTCTATACGTCTTCTATATACGTCTTTCATCATCAAAAAATGCTAGTAAGGAGAACATTTACCAAACATCAAAAAACACAATTGTCATCTGAGTGGGCCTGTAACAATAAATCACATACCTTCACAATAACTGGCTGTACGGTCTATATGATCAACACGCCTCTGGCACACTTGCTTCCTGTCCCACCACAGACAGCTAACAGCTCTGTCATGTTGCATAATCCTGTTAGTGAAACACTTCAGCATCCACAGCAGTGTGAACACACCACTGAACACATGACTGCAGCTCTCAAAACAATTTCAAGATTAATTCCACAGATTTTTGGTTCCCTGCCCACACATAAAACCCACAAGATTCACAAGTGTCCTGAATTGGAATGGCCTGCGATGTAAAAATTAAAGTGGATTAGACTGTTTACCATGAGATGACTATTGAATTGGCAGGATTTTAAAGAATTAAAAATGATTCTGTGTAGATGGGACTTAGGCAAATTCAGGGCAGCTGCAATGCCACATTGTTGCTACTTTTACTGTCGAACTCTGTGAAAACTCAAAAGCTTTGAAACTCCTAGGAAAAAATAATGTTTCAAGTCTAAAAGTAAAACTCGATAAATTAAAAAAATAAAGAGACTTTACCCCTCAAAAATGTTTTTAAGCTATTTTACTTCTAGTTATCACTCCATGTTAACCCTATAAAGCCCACTATTTAACAGTGCAACATTATAAAAGAACAGAAGAACATCTGTAACCTGCGTGACAAGGTAAATAATTTAAACCAAATAAATAAAAATACAAACCAAACAACTGTTATAAGAAACAAAAAGGACTGAAACAACGGCAACAATAAATGAAAAAACACAGAGTGGGCACATAGTGTATCACTGCAGCACCGTGTTGTACAGTCTAATGGCTGTGGGGAGATAGGACCTGCGGTAGCACTCCTTCTTGCACTGTGAGTGTAACAGTCTCGGGCTGAAGGAGCTGGTCACACCTCTACAGTTTGGTGCAGGGGGTGGGATGGGTTATCCATGATGGATGTTAGCTTAACCAACATCCTCTTGTCCACCACCTCCTCGATTGACTCCAGTGTGCAGTCCAGGAAAGAGCTGGCCTTCTTAACCAGTTTAAGTCTCCTCCTGTCTCTGCCTATACTGCCCCCTGCCCAGCACACAACTCCTTAACCCTTGTGCTGTCTTAGATGAACCCCCCATACATTGACGTGTTCCCTACCATGACAAAGGTGGATAAAGGTGAAGAGGATTTTATGTAATCCATGGACACCAGTGAATATCACAAATCATTGAAGAAAAAAGGTTCAGCGCACTGTCTAGTGGGTCTAGATGACCCTGCTCCCAATATTAAAGTGCCTAGGATAGCACAAAGGAGAAAGGACTACTGAGGCCACCACAGTGTCATAGAAAGTCCTGACCAGCTGTCTGCACACACCAAAACACCTCAGTCTCCTCAGCAGGTGAAGGCAACTCTGGCGCTTCCTGTACAGAGCGTCTGTGTTGTTAGACCAGTCCAGATTGCTGTAAAGGTGAAAGCCCAGGTATTTACATATGTCCATTATGAGGTAGGGGTCTCAGAAAAGTCTGTATCAAATATGACTTTGCATACGAAATTTGCTGTGTGTGATTGATGTGTGTCCTGTGGAGTGTGTGTCAGTCCCAGGTGGTGTGTGAGAAACCCGTAAACATTCTCTTTGATTGAGTGGCCGTGATGTTAGTTTGACAGGTGGCCTTGTGCTGCCAACAGAGTGCTGTATCACCATAGTTACACCATGTCATGTGGTCAACAGTACCAAGTAATGCCATACAAGAAGATAAGAAGAGCTGCCACAAATAGAAGGTGGAATGACTGCATTAATTAGACGATGAAGAGAGTGTTATTGATGAATTAGAGTGTCATTGCTCTTTAAAATCCCATCAAAAGAGGATTTCTCTTCTAAACGATTGAACTGATTATCGGAGCACCAAATGGTTTAGAAATGCCTTATGACTAAAAAAAAAGGACTTCTATTCATCAAATCTAAAAATTTCCAGATGTTGAGTAAAATGTTTTTCTTTTTTACTCTTCATAAAAGGCAGAAATTAGCTCTCCCATTTGCAAATTGCAACTGGGCCAGAGGCCAGTAACTACAGTTCTATAAGGGTTCTGTTGTTTTGTGTGCTTTTTGGTCATGTTCTGAGTTTCCCACAGTCCCACTATTTCCCAGGCCATCTTGATCCACAGCCGTCGTCATTTTAGTTAATTGCCTTCAGCATATTTAAGTGTCTGGTTTTCAGTTCATCCTTGTCAGGTCGTCTGCTCTTTTCTACTTTGTCATCTTTTTGTTTCTCCCTATAGTTTTTGTCACGTTTCAATTTGTTTATTAAATGTTTATTTCCTGCCACCAAGCCTGCATTTTGGGTCCTCCACCACCAGTTACAAGTTCAGATTTCACATACATGCAATAACATTCTCTCTAAAAGGGCAGCAAAAGAAACTACCAGTAGTTAATAATTCATCCATTTTCCAAACCCACTTCATCCCTCTTTAGGGTCATGGCGTTGATTATCATTTTTGCAAAATTGGATATACAACGTGTAAGCCGCTATTATCTGTTCTAAATCAAACACAAGACTAATATAGAAATCTGTTCACTCCTAGATATTTCCCCTTAGTTTCAAGTTAAGTTCCCTTATCAGTGTTCTCTTGACATATCTCTATTCACCTTTTGCGGTCTCACTGTTTTGCAGTTTTCTTTTCAGTGCAATTTTTGCATGTAATTTCTGATTGTTTTCAACAACAAACTGTCTCCTGAATCCTGATTGGCTGTAGACTGTGTCCATCTGTGCTGTGTCTGGTTTACAAAAAATGCTTTACTTGCCAAATCAATATAAATGCTTAATCAAAAGCAGATCTTGTTTTCATTTTATTACACTGGACCTATTTTTTTTTAGGAAATGTTAAACTTTGACAATTTAAACAAGAGAGAAAAGTGGGTAAATATTGCTATCTGTCTGAGAAAAGTGTATAAAATGTGTAGTGAGGTATTTACTTCATTGAAACATCTGTGATCATATATTGTGGATACCTGCGATAAACAACGGAATTCTGTTTATTCCCTCAGTTTGAGTCCACTTGGTTTAACTTGTTAATTGTCCAGAGCTCCTGACAAGTATTCTTAGGCCAAACCTGAATTGCTTCCCTACCCCTCTGGCTCTTTCCTATTGCTCCAGTTATAGGGGTATTTAAAGCTATTGAAGTGTCTGAAAGTATTTTTTAAGGAGGAGCCTTAGTGACTTAGGGCTGTCTATTCCTCTACCGGTAGAGTGATCCGCGCCAGGCGTCAAGAAGGTCAGGCAAGGGGAAGAGAGAGGGTTTGATATTTTTCCACAGAAAACAGGGAGAATGATGAAAACTAAGGAGACATAAGCTGAAGAAACAGCCCCAGAGATGGAATTTAAGCCCACAGAGAGGAAACAGCTGTTCAGGAGGACAGGAACCAGTCAGAGGCCACACCCAAACCTACTTGAACTAACACACCCAACTGACCCTGCCCAAGTGCTGCAATTCTGCATCACTTATTCAAATGACGTTGTCCATTTCTTGAGGAAATGACACTGCAAGATCATCCAGTCCTTCAGCAGCTCATGCAATGATCACTCTAAAAACATCAGCTTTGTTTTGTGCTGACCTGTCCAAAGTTTGAGGCAACTGCAACCACATCTGGTGCATTGAAGCAGTAAGATGTAGACTTAGCAGCAGTTTATACAATTATTTTGCAGAGACGGCCCCTTAGCCGAGCCAAAAAAGAATTTATGGTGTGTGAACAGAACACAAAGAAAGCTGGATCAGTAGACCTTGACCTCCAGAAGAAGGGAAGTGACAGTCAGGTTGAAGCTTGTTGCCACAGCAGCTAAGCAACCATGCTTTGGCAACCTTGAAGAAGTATAAAGTTATAATATGGATTGCTATAATATAGTCTTCTATCCTGAAAGTTGTCATCATAAATTGTTAAATTTGTGCTCCACATGCCCATTTTTAAATTTCAGCACCCGCCCCTCCAAAGGTCTCTGCACGTCCTTGGCACAGATCAAGCTCGTCCCCCACCTCCTGTCAACCATAAATGAGAGCTCTTCGTTTACACAGTCTACCGCTAGCTTTTAGCTCCTAAAACCCTCAACCAACATTACCAGTCAAACAAAAAGTGCGAGCATAATCGGATCTACCCAGCCACACAGTTTTAAGCCACATGCCAGCTCGGACAAAGAAAACAAAGATTTACATAATTCTATTTGTCTGTAAGTGAATGCATCAGAATGGAACGAAGCAGGGAGCTTTTAGCCTGCCCATAGTAGCTTCGACGTCACAGCTACAAGTATTTTTCGTCTGCTATTGATGCCCAACAATTCAAATGAATAAATACATAGAAAAGCTTATTTTTTGTTGTTTATATCCATCAAAAATGCCACAAGAATATGTTAAAAACACAAAAAACACAATTTTTCATCGGAGTGAGTCTTAAGGGTCATTTGGCGTTAGAAATCCGCTCTTTGCCATTTTATTGTTCAGAAGGTCAGCAGTTTTCGTGTCCAATGGAATTTTATGAATTCTAAACAGTTAAGTCTGTTTGTGGGTGAAACCATCTTGACGTGTCGCAATCTCTTTGGTTTCTAAAATAGAAGAGTGGATGCATTAAACATTAATGACTTCTTAGAACAGGGGTTAGCAACATGTATGACATGAAGTGCTAATTCTAAAACTTCTCTGCAACAACTGTGCCATCACCAACTAAATCTGAATTCTAATACAAATAAATACAAAAATATTTTTAAGATATGTTCTGTCTAGCTCATGCATTAAAATAACTTTACTTCTTTTGAAGATAGTTAGATAAGGAGAGGATGGGAAGGTGGCATGGGGGCTGTTTATAGACTCTTCTGTTTTAATAATCTCGCATTATTCGATTAGTGCCCCCTGCTATCGTGTGGAAAATGAGCACTTTTTTATTTGTATTTAATGACCGTGATTGATGAAGGAGAAAGATGACTGCACAGTTTTTTACTTTACAAAACTAAACAGACCGCTAATCCACCTCTGGTGTGAATCAAACAAATAAATTTAAAAAAGGTAAAGTTCTGTTTGAGGTGAGAGTGGGGCGGGAGTGATTTAGTAGAGGTGGCTGTGCCGACAGGTCTTAAAAGTGTAGCGATTACCTGAGAAGAAGCCTATTTACAAAAAAAAATGCAGATAAAACGGCTCGTCCAATGTTGTTTAGGCAGTAGGTTGGACATGTCTTGAATTAGTACAGCAGAAGTGCATGCATGAGTGACAACTCTGGTTTGAAACAATTTAGAGATTGAGCAAAATCTAGCTTTTATTTTGGCAGTCCATTTATCTGCAAGTTCACTTGGATGGTAGCTAAATATTTAACTTGGAGTTAAACATTCCAAACTAAATATTGAGTGTAAAAGCTGAATTTTTTTATTTGGCCTAAATATTTATATAAAAAATAAATACTTAGATAAGATGCTTAAATGTTTAGTTTGGAAAACAAATACTTAGGTCTGATATATATATATATATATATATATATACCGGATGGGTAGCTCGGTTGGTAAGGACTGTCATGCAGGAAACCCGGGTTCCATTCCCAGGGCGGAACGAACAACTAATGGTAACAACTAATGGTAATGGAAAATGGGGCAATTACCATAACAATGGAAATGGGGCAATTACCATAACAAAGACGGGCAATTACATCACCCAGTGAGGGTCCTTGGGCAAGACCCTTAACGTTAATGCCTATCTCACAACATGAGAGACAATGAACCACATGTCATGCCGGCTCAGACGTCGCCCGGCCAAACAAGGTCTGAGGAACCAGGGCACCCTGATGGAAAGTGGGCTACTGGAACAAGACGGAAATGGACTAGATGTGAGAACAAGGTTCTGTTAGAATGCTACCACTCAAGTAATCCCACCCAGAGGGGTTACATGCAGAGAATGTGGAATGAATGGATGCTTCGAAACCCACAATCAAGGCTAACTGCCAAACAACTGGTAGCTCAGTGCTCTAACATCCACAAACGGCAACTCCTATCACAACTTGAGATTGAAGCGATACAATACAATGGCACGGGAGAGCCAGAACAACAGGTCAGAGAGGAGGTTATGCCACACTTCCACCCTGAGATTGGGTACACAGCCCCAACAACCACAATAACACTGAGCGAGGCAGCAACTGACCTGAAAGACAAGATCATGTCTACAATGAACACTAGGCTACCCCGACACCAACTACGACGGTTAAGTGACGTACCTGAAAGTCTACTGGAAACTGTGAATGAAGCATTGAGGGCAATTCCTACCACAAACATTACAGAAACCAATGAACTGGTTTACACTTCAGCAGCAGTGATCCTTGAGATGCTTGGCTACAAGAGCAACCATGGAAGAAAACAGTACCCACCATGGAAGCAACGGTTAGAGGCCAAAATCAAGGCAACTCGGAAGGATGTGAGTAAGCTGACAGAGGCTCAAAGAGGTACAATGAGAAAGCAAGTACCTAAGAGATACAGCCAGATGCCCATACCTGAAGCACTGGAAACTGCCAAACAAAGGCTCCTAGCCTTGAGCAGCCGCCTAAAGAGGTACACAAGAGACAATGAAGCCAGACGAATAAACAGGCTCTTCGCAACTCAACCTGCAAATGTGTACGCTCAGTGGCAGGGTCAAAACAGCCGAGCAGACCCACCAAGGCTAGAAACTGAACAGTACTGGAAAAGTATATGGGAGAAACAGACAGCACATAACAGCAATGCCCAGTGGCTGGTCTCTCTGAGAAAAGAACATAGCAACCTCCCTGAACAGAATCCAGTAACCATCACAGTGGCAGACATCCAAGAAAGAGTCTCAGGTATGAAGAACTGGACAGCACCGGGCCCTGACATGATACATGCCTACTGGCTAAAGAAGCTTACCGCACTCCACGAGCGCCTGGCAGCACAAATGAACCAGCTGCTAAGAGATGGGACTCACCCCGAATGGCTAACGGAAGGGCGAACGATCCTGATCCAGAAGGATCCCTCAAAGGGTGCAGTCCCATCCAACTACCGGCCAATAACCTGTCTGTCCACAACATGGAAGCTCATGTCAGGCATCATTGCAACAAAGATAAATAGGCACATGGATCAATTCATGAGTAACACACAGAAGGGCATTGGTAGAGACTCCAGAGGAGCCAAACACCAACTCCTGGTCGACAGAACAGTCGCTCAAGACTGCAAGTCACGACACACCAACCTGTGCACAGCTTGGATTGATTACAAGAAGGCCTATGACTCAATGCCACACACATGGATCACTGAATGCTTGGAGCTGTACAACATCAACAGGACTCTAAGAGCCTTCATAGGAAACTCAATGAAGCTGTGGAAAACCACCCTTGAAGCCAATGGGAAGCCACTTGCACAAGTGTCCATCAAATGTGGGATATACCAAGGTGATGCTCTGTCCCCACTGCTGTTCTGCATAGGTCTCAACCCCCTCAGTCAAATAATCACCAAGACTGGCTATGGATACCGACTCAGAAATGGGGCCAACATCAGTCACCTCCTCTACAAGGATGACATCAAGCTATATGCTAAGAGCGAGCGTGACATTGACTCCCTGATCCACACCACCAGGATCTACAGTACTGACATTGGGATGTCATTCGGGCTCGAGAAATGCAGCCGGATGGTGACAAAGAGAGGCAAGGTAGTCCACACAGGAGGGGTCTCACTTCCAGAAGGAACAATAGCAGACATCGAGGACAGTTACAAGTACCTTGGAATTCCACAGGCAAATGGCAACCCGGAGCAGGCAACAAGGAAAGCTGCAACAGCTAAATACCTCCAACGAGTAAGGCAAGTCCTGAGAAGCCAGCTCAATGGCAAAAATAAGACCCGGGCAATAAACAGCTATGCACTGCCCGTTATCAGATACCCTGCAGGAATAATAAGATGGCCAAAGGAAGAGATACAGACCACGGATGTTAAAACACGAAAGCTCCTCACCATGCATGGAGGGTTCCATCCCAAATCCAGCACCCTGAGACTGTATGCTAGCCGCAAGGAAGGAGGCCGAGGACTAGTGAGCGTAGAAGCCACTATCCAGGATGAAACATCCAAGATCCATGAATACATCAAGCTCAAGGCCCCAACTGACAGTGTGCTCAGTGAATGTCTCAGGCAATGGAGAACAGAGGATACAGTGCTGGAGGACAGATCCTCATGGGAGGACAAACCCCTGCATGGGATGTACCACCGGACCATAACTGAAGTGGCTGATATCAAGAAGTCCTACCAATGGCTAGAAAGGGCTGGCCTACAGGACAGCACCGAAGCGCTCATCCTGGCAGCCCAGGAACAAGCCCTGAGCACCAGAGCAATAGAGGCTCAGATCTACCACACCAGACAAGACCCAAGGTGTAGGCTGTGCAAAGAAGCGCCTGAAACAATCCAGCACATAACTGCAGGGTGTAAGATGCTGGCAGGGAAAGCATACATGGAGCGCCACAATCAAGTGGCTGGAATAATATACAGGAACATGTGTGCAGAATATGAACTGGAAACCCCAAGGTCAAAATGGGAAACACCTCCGAAGGTGGTAGAGAATGAGAAGGCAAAGATCCTGTGGGACTTCCAGATCCAGACTGATAGGATGGTAATGGCGAACCAACCAGACATTGTAGTGGTGGACAAAGAACAGAGGAGAGCCGTTGTGGTGGATGTGGCAGTGCCAAGCGATGGGAACATCAGGAAGAAGGAACATGAGAAACTGGAGAAATACCAGGGACTCAGAGAAGAACTGGAGAAAGCCTGGAAAGTGAAGGTGACAGTGGTGCCAGTGGTAATTGGAGCTCTCGGGGCAGTAACCCCCAAGCTGGAGGAGTGGCTACAACAGATACCTGGAAAGACCTCAGACCTCTCAGTCCAGAAAAGCGCAGTGCTAGGAACAGCTAAGATACTGCGCAGGACCCTCAAGCTCCCAGGCCTCTGGTAGAGGACCCGAGCTTGGAGGAGAAACCACCCGCAGAGGGTAAGAGGGGCGTTTTTTTTTTTTTTTAATATATTTATTTTCCAAACTAAATGTTTAGTCTGTAAACTAAGTATTTATTTATAAAAACACAATTAACTTAGCAGACTTAATATGTAATTAGTAAATGTAAAATTTATAAATACATCAATTGAAAGGTGAAAATATATTTTTAAAAATTGAAACCAGTTTTACTAATAAAACAGGCTAAATAAATATTGCTAAAATATTGCTGTTAATATTTGGCTGTCTCACTTTACAAACGGCACCCGATATATTGCAACTATGCTTGTTTGAAACTAAAAGTATTGCATTTATGGTATGTCATGCCTACAGCAATAGGATTGGATACGTCAGAACAAAATACCATCAATATTTTTAAGATCTTCACAACCATTCACATTGAAAAAACAAGTATATGCTTTTTGATAATTCATCTTTTGTTACATTATGAGACAGGGCCTGAGTTACTTGATATAAGTGAATACTGTGATGCTGCTTTTAATACATGTAAAATTAAATGTTTTTACTTTTTTTATTAGTTCGGTCATTTTAGTAATATACATTTTCCACAATTGGACAGCTTCATTATTCATTGTTTTCACCCTCAGTAAATGGAGTGGTGATCAGCTGAAGTATTCATTTTAAAACTTGATTACATATTGACATATTGCAGAACAAAAAGAGAACAATCTGGGTTTAATCTGACCTCTCTTGTTTATTATTCAACAAATGGAACTTATAACTTCATAAATGTCAGCCGCTGCAATGCCATGACCAAAAAAACGATTGCTGTCATAAATGTGTGCAACAGCTCAAGGATCAGCGTTGCACTTTCCCACTCAAGCACGCACTTTCGTTCCATCCACAGACACGGGCTCATTTAGCCCCACCTGTCATCTTACTGACAACAGTTTCAAAAAATTTTTAATTGCCCGTTCATGAAGGCTGACGCGGAAAAGTGGCAGTATTAGTATTATAGTATTATAGGTGGGTGCGGTCACAGTAACAGCGCTGCGTGACTGGACCCTTTTCTTTATGAACTCATAGGCGAAAAAAGCTCATTGTGAGAAGAGATTGTCACTCAAACCCAATTTTTTTTCAAATCTGTAAAATACAAACGACAAATCAAGTGCCTATTGTTACACCCGCTGTCTGTTTCCTCTGCGTGCCCACTGTGGCTCGCGTGGCCCAAGTTGCCGACCCATGTCTTAGAACATTTTCAGTAAGGCTTTTGTGTTCAAAAGGTTTTAGAAGTTACTTGTACATCCAAAGACCACATTACTGTTCGATAGAATGAGCGTCTCAGGCTATAAATTAAGATTTTTTATATTTACATATTTAGCTACAGACAAACATCTGTAAAACTATTTTGTTTTGCAGTTTTCACATTGGAATAGATCATGACTTTCTGGTTTTGCACCAACAGCATCTTTAAGAAGAAATCTAAACACCAAAATCTTATGCATGCATGTACAAGCAAGCAGTTTCAATGAAGGAAACAATCTTTGTATTGATGCAAATACATATCAAATACGCATCAAACCTTCTAACTTTACTTAGTTAAGCATTTACTAGACAGCAAAAACACAAGCAGCTTTTTGTTTTATTAATATATAAATGAATATGGAAATGTATTCGGGTTTTAAGAGGTAAATCTACAGTGGGCCAAAAAAGAATTTATTCAGCCACCAATTGTGCAAGTTCTAACACTTAAAAAGGTGAGAGAAGCCTGTAATTTTCATCATAGGTGAAAACTACAGGCCTTTTTTGTCTCTCAACTATTAGAGTGCATCATACGCACATTATGCCTGTTATCAAGCAATCAATTTAAGTGTATCTACCTTCATAAATCACATTGGATTCAGATTATCAGAGCTTTTTAAAACCTATATTTTGCTATTTAGTCCCATAAAAGAGCATTACAATTTTGAATTTTTAACCATTTTAATTCATGTATTAACATGAATTTCCTTTAGTATGTTTACATAATAAACAAAATCTTATGTGGATCATAAAATAAACATTTAACCTTTAGGGCAGTTAGACATAATCTAATTAAATTAAGAAGTAAAGCCCCATTATGAGGGAAGTACAAAAAAGAAAATGAGGAAAACAAATACACACAAAAACCATTTGGACTTGTAAAGATGCAGCATTGTCAACATAATCCTTTTCTGGCACAAACTCTTGTTTTGGAAATCTGCTGTCCTGCTTGGATGGAAATCATCATTCACAAAGTTTGTTTTTGTTTTTTTAAAGGATCAGAGTCCCCAGATATTTTCACAAACATGATTCTGTGTTGGACATGTGCACAGAGTACACTCATAGACACCTCCACCATGTTTGCAGTAACATATCTGCTGTCACACACACACCTTGCTCGCTCTTCGTCTCCGTGATGAAGATTAATAGCAGCACTTAGAGCCTGCTGAGCTCCACCTGTCATGACTGGGGCCTCCGAGGCAGCTCCGTTCTGTGGCAAAAAAACAAGCCACTGTCCCGGGGCAAGATCTATCACAGAAGACTGTGACAGACTGTGTCTCTGGAGCCAGATCCCACACCTGGGCCACCAGCATAGGCCCATCCTTTCAATGTGACAGCCATTGAGAGTTCCACTGGCATACTCTTCAAAACCTGCTGCTAGAACGATGACGGAATGGCTGCATGGATGTCTTTAAAGATCTACTCCGATAAAAATAGTCTTTTTGGTGTTCTTGTGGCATTTTGAGATGGAAGACTAAAATTAAGCTTTAAATTGCATTTCAAAACAATTATTTCTTTAAGAAAAACAGAACTACTACTACTAATTTTCTACCAAATCCTGAAAGTCGTTACGGTTAGGTAAAAAATCTGAGAAAAAACAAGTTTAAAAAAAATCCCAAATGTTTTTTTTCTTCCTTTCCTCCTCTTTCTTGCCTTGATTCCTGGAGCTGTTGGTTGAGGTTTGACAGCTGCTTTGCCTTGTCAGTCAATCTTATAACTGTATCAACAACAGGCCGCCAACAGAGAGCGGCTGGATGCTGACTGCAAGCTTCTTTGTGTAGGGAGAATACATAACTCTTTTTGCCAGCCTTCCAGCAATTCTTTGCAAGCCATCTTAGATTGTGTGATATGTGTTTTACAATTTTAATTTAAAAGATCTTTGATCAACCAAAGACAAAAAAAACAAAACAACTGAATGTAAAAAAAAACAAAAAAACAGATCAGATGCTCAATGATTGGCTGTTTTGAAGCAAAACACCATGTAATCAGCACACGTTGTCCTTCTTTAAAGTTTGACCAAAAAATAATAAAACAAAAGCAAAAACAATGAAATACCTCCTGGTTTTTTATGAGCTGCCAAGCCAAATAAAACCACTCATTAAGGAAAAAGCAGGAGCTACAAAAGTGCAAAAGTTGTTTGTAAATCAAAGAAAATAATCTCTCTATATGTCTCTTGTAGAAAAACTAGAGTTTTCAATTAATCTTCTTGAAATTGACTCTTCCTGTTCTAAATATCCCAAAATTAATCATCTGATATTGTATTTTCCATCAATAATCTATACCATACACTAATTGTTATGATTACTAATAATTACTGCTTGTAGTATTACAAATGACAGCATTTTTCCCTTAATCAGATTATCTCAGTAATCAGATTACATGGCATTTCTGTTCCCAGCAGCTAAACTATTTGCAGCTTTATATAGTGGCATTTTTTTGTACCAATAGAATTTTTTTTTTACAATCTGATTCTATGTAATGTGTTACTTCCTATCACAGTCTTTCACTATCTGTGGCTTTAGATAAAAGATGCTGCGCAGTCAGGCTGCGCAGATGATCAGCATAAAAAAACTGCTTGAGCTGTTGCTTATTAGGATGATTAATGTCAAAGTCGTGATGTAGGCTAATATTTTAACATCTGCACACAGACAAGTGCTCTATTGTAAAAGCAGATTGTTTACAATACAAGCCGAGAGTTACAAGGTGTTAGCCTAGATATCATGTTTCCGGTTTTGTCCTGTTGACCTGTCATTGTGATGGCAAACTTAAGCAGGCCTTCCCCTGTATCTGCAAATCATGTACATCTTGTCCAAAGCATGAAAAAGAAATCTGAATCAAGCTGTGACGTATTATGTTAAAAGCCTGGGTAATATAAGTTAGATAGAACGTGGGCCTGTGTGTTAAAGATAGCACAAGATGCCTGAGGGTGTGTGACAGCAAACCAGAGCTGCCTGCTCTTTTTCTCCCTTTTTTCTCTTTTTCCTTTCTTCCTTTTCTCAGGGCCTCCCAATCTTTTTTCCCTCTTCCCTCTCATTTCTTTGCACCACACAGCTATAAAGCAACTGTAGCTGTGAAGGCCAAGCATAGAGAGCACACTGGATCTGTCTCCGATATTTCTCTGCTCTTAACCATTTTAAATCTGGTGCCAAAGATGCAGAGCAAGCGTTGAATGAGAGAAAAGTAAAGATACTTAGTAAGGAAAAAAGGGATACTTGTAGTGGTTTGTTGAAGCTGCATTTTCATAAAAAACATGTTAGTATTTGAAATTATCCTTTAGTATTTGTCTAGGTTTAATTTCCTCTGGTGTTAAAGATGTTGACGTCACATAGTCGTGTCTTGATATATCGCGGTCTTGCTGTTTTGCAGATTTTTTTCTGTGTAATTTTGCATTCTTTTTTAATAGAGTATCCTATTATGCGTCCTGATTGGCTGCTGACTTTGTCTATCAAACTACTCTGTGCGGTGTCAAGCTAAATGCACTCAGTTTGACAAATCTACATAAATCTGTGATTGTAATCTGATCTTTGTTTTCAATCTAGAACGTTAGACTTATTTTTCAAGGAAGGTTTGAACTTCAAGAGTTTAACAAAAGAGAAAAGTATAAAAATGTTTATATCTGTCTAAGAAACGTGTATAAATTGGAGAGTTACAGCCTTAAAACATTGGTACCATATTTTCTGCAAAATAGAGTGGACCAGATAATAAGGCAAACTTAACCCTTGTGCTATCTTAGATGACCCCACCCTTACATTGACGTGTTCTCCCTACCATGACAAGGGTGAACAAAGGTGGAAAGATGTCATGGAATCCATGGACACCAGTGAGGTTCACAAATCATTAAGAAAAGAGGTTCAGCGCACTGTCTAGTGGGTCTAGATGACCCAACTCCCAATGTTAAAGTGCCTAGGATAGCACAAGGGTTAATAAATGGTCAATTTTCAAACGTTTTTCATTTATAAGGCGCACTGAACTATACTGTAAGAAAAAATACAAAAGAATCAGAAATAAGTCTGTCAGTCAGACCTTAACTGCATTCACAGTAACTCTAGAATTACACACTACCCAATAATACAACTACCCATCAGCTACATTAGTGTTGTTAGCCGCATTAGCGTAATCACATCACCTGTAACCTTTAGCCTTGTTTGTTTGTGGAAAGCTTTATTTTGAGGTATTTTCATTTAATTTTGTGACATTGTGGATCAACCTACAACTAAAAAAGTGGGTTCATTAAGTTTTTTACTATTATGACAGGCTTCCAACTTTTACTTGCACCATCAAGGGGTAGTTTTTTAATCTTGAAGAGTTAAGAAAATAAAAGAAAGCCAAACGAAAAAAAGGTCCTGAGTGTTCTAATTTACTGCATCCAAAAATAGTATCATTTTATGAGCAACACAAAGAATATTAAGCACGAACCTCCTATTAATACTATAATTCAAATGTTGATATATCTTATTCCAAAGTTTAACACAGATGAATAGTTTTCAATTTTTTGATTAACTTTCATATAGCGAGAATGAGTAAAAAGGTGTATGCCAGGTTAAGTCAGCATGATTTGACCAATGTGATAATAGAAGGTTGCAATCAGGGGATGTCACATAACGGCTAATTAAAAAAACTTGATATGCATAAGTGCGTGCTACTCTGTGAGTAATAGCTAAGTTCTGCTAATGACATGCATTCAAGCAAACAGTAAAATGCAGTAATTTGGCAGACATTGAGCTATTCAGTGGTTTGCAGACTTCTACATCACATAACAGAGTTACATACTACATACACACTGCATCGGTCTTCAACCCACATAGAATGTGAAGGCAGAAGCTATTCTAGTGGCTATATCCCACAGACAGAATGTGAATCACAGGAGAAATCCTTTAAATGCAGTGAATTGATGTCATTAGTGCACGGCTTTGTCCCGTGCATCAGGTGAATCCAGAAGTTTGCTGAATTATTATAACTGATTGAGCTGGAATAACTGTCCATGTGGCAATGTGTGTGTGATGTGTCACTCTGCGGTGTGTCCTGCGTTGGGCTCCTGACAAGTTTGTTTCCACACACAAAAAAGACATTTTACAGCTCCCCTATTGTATGATCACCAATAAACTCACACTGCAGCTCACATATGCTTCAATTCCTTTTTCCCTCTGCCACCTAAATGTTTGTCCACAACGTTTGTTTTATCGACACGCTATGAAAGCAGTCATTTGGCTGTTTTTCCCCCCTTTGACATGACTCTCACAAACACTGTAATCTGACTACGCACTCCAAAAGAGGGTTTGACCTTTTACATGTAAATCCCATGAATCATTTTCACTCCACATAATGTCTAGGCCTTTGAACTGGCTAAATAAAAGGACTGGGTTGTCACACTGGATTTTCTTCAACCTTGACAGATTTTTTTTTCTCCTAGAAAAGGTTAGTTGGAAAATACATGTCAGTTTGTTGGCTGCAAGAACACAACCCCTTCTCTATTTTGCTTTGAGAAACGTGTCAATAACATTGGTTATGCACAAACAGTAATAGGAGCAGAGGCTGGTAACAACTGTTTACCTACTCAAGCCACATGTTATCTGTGAAGACACTTTGGTATCTGTGAGAGATCTTAAAGACAGCAACAAAATTTCTTTCTTAACTGCTGCTGTCGAATGGGGCTTTAACACGTATGCGATATTTGCGATCTGGTCCCGAAAATTCAAGGATGAATTTCTGCTACGTCCGAGATAGCTTATTTGTGATCTTTAGTCAATCGAGTTAGTAAAAATACACTTTAGGCAATGTAATAATCGCTCTAAAATGCAGAATAATGTTGGATAAGTACATAAGCTAAAACCGTATCCTCTACTGTCACTTGAAGTAAATACATTTTCAAAGTAAAATGTCAGTGAAGCTTCTCATTTTCAAAATAAAAATATCAAGTGTTTTTTTTGTAGATAAAAAAAGAGAGTCTTTAATATGCGAATTAACGGAATGTCAGTTAACCAATATTAGACTCATTTTTCAATAAGTCATTGCCATTTTTAAGCTTTTCAAAGTAAACTATATCCATATATTACCTTTGGCACACTAAAGAATTAATATTTTTATTAAATATCAGTTATTTTTGCGAGCTACTTCTCCTACCCAGAAGTAAGACAACTCAATTTCGGAGTCACCGGCTTTTGCTCGATGTGGGTGCCGCCCATTTCATGATGTCAACCTTGAGCCGGCCGTGGCAGCCTGTCTGTTTGCCCAGGAAAACGAACAACATCCAAACTTTTTCAAGGATGGATGTGCATATAAAATGAAAGCAATTTGCTCTGCTGAGAAAGTGTGTGTGTTAGTCTGGGGGTGGTGTTGGCAGCACAGACTCTTCCTGGAAGGGGCCATTCTTCACTTTGTTATGTCACAATGTGAGAGCCCACTCGTTTTCATGGATTAGGTGGGGCTAGTGCTCAGAGGGCAGGGATTTAGAGGAATGGTCAGATATATGTGAATGGAGCAAAAATACTGCTTAGGGTTTTTTGTGAGGAATTAACGCTATAATACACCTAAAAGCTTAATATAGGCCAAGGACATTAAATACATCTAATGATCAATTTTCTCTAAAGATGAAAAAAGTCAGTTTACCAGAAATGTTTGTTAGTCAGTTTAGATTAATGCACTGTGAACTTTTTCTTTAGCTGTTTAAGTAATCTTTATCTTTTTTTGGTAATTTTTTTGCTGGAACTGTAGTCAGCAAGACTATGGAGTGTGGACTGTGAAAAACTGTGGAGAACATTCTCAGGATTTGTTGTAAAAGGATCCAAAGCAACGGTGACATTTATGGTTTGTTTTTTACTGGCAAAAGGAATAAAATTAAGGTGTTTAAATACATATTATTTTATTCATTCATCTTCTACTGTTTATTCCCTTTTGGGGACACAGGGCTGCCAGAGCCTATCCCAGCCACTTGTGGGCAAAGGCAGGGGACACCCTGGACAGGTCACCAGTCTGTTGCAGGGTAGAGTGTCCTCAATCACACACCCATGCACTCTCACATTCACACCTAGGGACAATTTTGGTTGACCAATTAACCTATGAAGCATGTTTTGGGACAGTGGGAGGAAGCCAGAGTCCCCTGAGAAAACCCACACATGCACGGGGAGAACATGCAAACTCCACACAGAAAGGTCCCCCATTGATCTTCTGGTTTAGGTCTCTCGACTGGGACTTGAGCCGGGGCTTCTTGCTGTGAGGCAAGAGCGCTAACCACTACGCCATCGTGCAGCCCTTAATTTTCATTTGTCCAGTAAAAAGACAGACAAAGACCAACTATTAGGACAACTTTTGATTAAATTGTAAGAATCATGGTTTAATCTGTGAATTGATGATCTTGATTCGTGAAACGAATCGCCACATATAAGAACCCGCAGCTCCACTGTTAAAGGTAAAGCCTTGGTGCAGTTGTTTGGTGTGTTTTAAGATGTAGAAAGTCCAAGCTATAATATTTGTTGGACTGGAGAAATCACAAAATATACAGAAAGGCAAGAATAAACTGTAGTTTTCATTTGGATGGATCGTAGATCTGAGTGTATGTATGCGTGGCCACACCGGGAACGAGCTCCTGGTGCGGAATGGCAGAGCGGTGTCGGTGTACCCGTGCACAGACGTGCTGCATGTCTCCAGCTCACCTTCCAGGCAGCAGGTCCTCCAGAGGCCCGAGTGTGTCATCACCTCCTCATTCTTTTTGCTGGTCTCATTCTCATTGGTGCTCTTGATCTTGCAGACGCCACGAGAGTACAGCCAGTAGTCCGTCCCTACAGCGATGGTCATGAGGCTGAAGGCAGCAAAGGCCCCCACCGTAGTTAGCAGCATTTGAACGCCGCGGTCAAACACCCCCATGTTGCCACATTCCACGAAGGGGGGGCCTCCTTTCTTCTTGATGTACAGAAAGTAAATATTTGTGAGTTTTCGACGCCACGCCAGCTCGGAAAACTGGGGGTGGTCGGCGTCGGGTGGACGGCGATAGCGGGGGAGAGCTGGGGGGGCAGGGGAATTAGGGGAGCTCGGGGGAAATCGTATGGTTGGTTTTTGGGGGGGGCAACAAGCAGATAAAAAAGTAGTTAAAGATGAGGGGTTGTGAGGTGGACTTGTTGTCAGCTTGACCCAACAGATGGGTCAAGAACACTTTGGCCAGAACAACAGAACCCTCAGCGGAAAAGCTTTCAAAAATGTTGTCCCAAATTGGCAGGAGGTTGCCCTGCTTTGAAAAAAAAGAACATTGACCTAAAAACACAGGCTTCTAGCAGATCCCACAAGAGATGTGGTCTGGGATCTGGGCCTACTTAGTTGAGTTTGAAGGCCTCAAAAAGTCAAAACTCCGAAAAAGAGTTGGGTGATAAAAAAGCGGGTATTTTGAAGCAGCTCTCACAGCTTCAGCGGTACTGTATGGAATAATGTGCAGATGAAGATTGTCACATGCAGCCAACAACGTCATTGCCGTGCCCACACACCCTCACAGACCTAACTTTTATCCGCACGCACCTGTACATGGATGAACAGCCGCATGCAGTGTGAATTAATTCATGCTGAAAAAGTGCTGGGGGGGTTAGAGTAACACAGTTGGCGGCCTGATTTCTTTGAAAAAAGCCCCAAAAGAAGTAAAAAAAAAAAAAAAAAGCAGTGTTCTCCAAAGGGTTGATGGCACAATTCAGTGATGGTCTCTAACTCTAACTACTGAATTATGGAGATTCTGGAGAATTGAGATGTAGGAAGACGAAGATGGGAGACATGGGAAGACGGACAGACAAGTGAACCAGGCAAGCATATGTAAAGAAAATCTGAAGTGGTGAAAGAGATGAGAGGACAGGTTCAAACCAGCAGAATCCAGCTGTGCTCCAAATAAAAGACAAAATTAGAATTTATGCCAGATAATAGCCAGTATCACAACTGTCATTAAATAAGCCATGATGGGAAATAAATCAACCCCCTTTAGAATTATTAAAATAATTGTGATTAAAAGAAAGGGAAAAACATCTTGAAGTTGTGAAAATAAATATTTAAAAAAAGATTATTTTCCCCTTTTCCTAAAATTCTGATTCCCAGTTTCCATATGTGGTCCCAAGACCTTCCTCCGGCAACAGTGGGAATCTACTATAAGGGGATTGGGGCAGCGGCAGCGATGGCACACCGCGGACACAGGGGCGCATCCAGGCAGAGAGGCCGAGCATCACCGGTCAGGCAACCGGCCGCTGAAGAGCGCAGGACACGGTGTGACGGACGAAGCTTCCCTGAGCGTCAGAGCTTCTTACCCCCCTCCTCTTCCTCTGCATCCAACCGATCCAAGACTGTTATATCACGGCCGACAGACGAGCAAACGAGCGCGCGCACACACAGGCGCGCGGCCACTTACTGACATCAGATAAAAAACGGTCAGGCATGTTCAAAAAGCAGCCGGATTGCTTTGTTTGCACGCGCGACTGCTCTGCGGCTCCTGCGCGCAAAAAAAGAACATTTCAAGTCAATCCTTGGCTACCTCGTTCTTCTTCTTCGCAGAGCTGAGATAAGTGGAGGAAAAGGAGGAGGAGGAGGAGGGGGGTGGATGATGGTTAGAAGCGTAGAATAAAAAAATCGACACAAGCATAGAGAGAGAGAGGTCTGTGCGCAGCAGCGGCGCTTTACGCAAAAACAAGCTCACTCAAAGATACGTTTTCCAGTTAAATCCGTTAGCTACCAAATTAGGTTTTTCCTGTTTCCTTAACCAAGAAAAATAAAACTTTATAAAAACAATACTCTACTGGTTTGGGTAATCCATTTTTGTCAGGTTTTTGGTGCTTCCATCCCAAAACTTGAAAAGGAAATCAAAGAATCAATGAACCAACTATGGGGTGCTGTTTGTAAAGTGACAGTCAAATATTAACAGCACACAACCTGCTAGGAAAAAGAGGTTTCATTTTGCAAATGCATATTTTAACCTTTTAATTCATGTAATCTTACATTTAGTTGCTAAATAATTACTTAGCAAGTTTAATATTTAATTTGAAGTTACATATTTTTTTCATAATTATGTATTTAGTTTATAAACTAAATTTATAGTTTGTAAACAAAAATTGTATTTGATAAAATTAAACATGTAGTTTGCAAATGTTTTTTTTTAGCTTTTTAAACATTTCGATCTGACCTAAACCTTTAAGCTTTGTAACAAAATATTTATTTGTTAAATAAATATCTAAATGAAATATTTAGCTTTTTAACTTAATGTTTAGTTTGGAGCTGAATATTTAATTTGTGGAAAATTGTTTAACTCAAAACAACGTTTTTAGCTAACATGCAAATGATAAGCGGACGGTGGGGGCTGTAAACAGCTACGACCTACTTCCGGTGACGCACCTGACTCATGTCTTTGTCAAGTCTCGTGAGCCGCAACTCCCTTAGTTTCACTGGCAGAGTTACACAACACAACAAACTTTCTGTCTTATTCAAAATTTTAAGACAGGATGATCAAGGCATATGCCTACATTTGAACAAAAACAGCGTAAAAACAGCCAATTTCCTCCATCACTTGAAGCATAAATAACATCTGTGACAAAAAAGTTACAGAGTGAGAAATGGAAGACCGGAACTCTCAATCAGAAACAATCTAAACTTTGTGTTGTTTCTTTAATTAAACTCCAAACCTAATCAAATCGTACGACTCCGACTTTAAACTTCCCGGGCTCGCCTCCGTCATGGATTCCGCTCCGGGTAAGGAAAACCTGCAGCGTGACAGTTGATTGGGCTGCGACCCAAAGTCAATGAGTCAGGAATGGCGGCTATGTTTTTGTAAATAGGTTTCTTCTCAGGGCTTTCCTACCCTTTTGAGACCTGTCGGTACATCCTCTTCTGCTGGCACATCGAGCTGTGGCAGAGCCCCCCTTCCCCCTGCCACTCTCACCTTGAACTTTTCCTTTTTAAATTTATTTGATTGACACCACAGGTGGACTGGTGATCTGTTTACTTTTGTAGTATCCATAACCGTGCCATTTTGGTCCACAGCCTTAGGTCTTTTTTTTCCTTCTGGTTTTTTCTATTACGTCCCGCTGCTTCTCCTGCCCTGGTGAAAATTATTACCCCGCCACAGTGCATGCTGGTTCAATACCAGTCCCTTTATTGATAGTAATTACCTTCATCAGATTTAAATATTTAGTTTACAAACTAAACATTTAGTTTTATGAAAAACATTTAACTTTAAATTAAATATTTAGGGTTAGGGTTAAATATTTAGTCAGTAAATATAACATTCATAATTGCATGAAATAATAGGTGTATTACATGTCTGTTACATGGTGTGTAATTCAAGTTATTGTTTACTGAAATCTTGAATGAATGTTTTCTGACGATAAGTCAATCATCAGTAAGCACTTGATTTTATTACTTGAAAAGAATTGAACCGGATTAGGAAAACTATAAAATCAATAAACTCAGTAGGGTTGGGATTAGATAAGCTTGGTTCTTCCCACTCCCTTTCAAGCAATAAATCAAGCTCTACTTGACTTTAGTGAATGATCACTATATTTAATTAAGCAAATGTGACTTAACTGTGTCTTTCTTTTTGTTTGTCTGTTTTTTTTATCAATGCATTTCATCATTTCTGTAATGAATTTACAATTAATATGTAATGAGTTTACAATTAATACAATTGTAAAGGGTACCCACAATCCTCCATTCATGCCAAAGTTCATGTTAAAATTCATGTCATACATTACCTGGATCATGACAGCCTCACATCAGACAATAGGAAAAAAGCCAAATTCTGAAATGTTTAGCCTCTTTTACTGCAGATGTAAGAGATGGAAAGACAGAAACATTCACGCAGTTTAACAGACATACTGATTCATTTCTGACTGTATTTGTGCGCTGAAACATTTATGGCTCAGTTTTGATAGGATCCTGCTACTCTAAATCTAATGGTCAACCTTTTACCACTTCATACTCCATATATATTTTTTTGGCAGGAACCACCAAGATTTCCCCTTGTTATCAAAGACATAGTGTTATTTTCTAGACGGTGGCAGTGTATTTTAATTTCCTGCTGAGAGCAAGACACAATAGACGAAAGAAGAGAGCAGTGCGAGTAAAACACTTGACCGTCTGGATAAGGGCTTAGATAACTTCAATAAAAACAGAAGTATTAGGCTGTTAAACTCATTGATCTGTGTTCTGTATGTTTGACTCTGTCAACCCCCCCGTCTTTGTAAGAAACACCAAAGATACTATCAAAGCCATCAATAAAGATGTTACAATGAACAGAAATACTACTTGAAGACAAAGATAAAGATACTTTATCGATTCCAACCTAGGAAATTTCCTCCAAAATGGAAGGTTTTTGGGGGAAAAAGTTGGTTCATGGTTGCTCTCCGTGTTGCTGAAATGGACAGCGCTCTTAGTAATTCCAGAAGCATGGCAGCTGTCTCCCTCTTGTGATAGGCTGTGCTGTTGCCGCATGGTATTTTCATAGGGATACACACACAGCTGCTTCAGAAACACCAAGAAACTCAAAGCAGAAGAGTGCATTTTCCAGCCCCTTTGGTGCTGATTTATAGTTCCTGGCAGCTCGAAATAGATGTATTTGGGTTTTAATCAATATTGTAATTCAAACCCAAAAATAAAAACATTAGTGTTTAAAACTGCTGTGGCCAAAAATATGGAAAAAATAAAATTTACAATCAAAGTTGCTTTTCAAATGGTGTTAGTCTCTATCATGGAGGACAAAGCAAAATTAACGGGATATAAAACTGCGAGTGGCACTGTATGCCCCTCAGGCGATAACTACCTCCTCACTTTTTCCCTCTGCCCCTGCCATCCTGGTCAGTATGAAAGCATACTGACCAGTAGGAGAAGTTTTTTCATTTTCACAATAAAGTTCCTTTTGTTGAATCAAAATTAATATGAAAAATCAATCCACCAAATGTATTTTTCATTTTCTTCAACACTGCTCATTCTTTCACTTTATTAAAATGATAAAGAAAGTGGTTGTCATGATTCCCGGTACGTGGCGGACCCAGGTGCTGAAACCCAGAAACAAGGCCGGCGAGTAACAGGTAAGAAGAGTTTTTAATTGGATCCCTCTCCGAGAGTTTTCTGCTTGAGATGGCGATGGTTCAGAGATGGCTGGTGTCGCTCGTGATGAGATCTTCCTGTAGCAGGAAAACAACGTTAGGGCAGGAACGAGAACAGGAGAACGGCAGAACAAACCTAGACGTGAGACCAGGGTAGTCACCATAGAAGACAACGATCTGGCGTTGAATGATGGGGTTGAGTCTCCTTTTAACCCTTGTGCTATCTTAGATGACCCCATCCTTACATTGACGTGTTCTCCCTACCATGACAAAGGTGGATGAAGGTGGAAAGATTTCATGTAATCCATGGACACCAGTGAAGATCACAAATCAATGAAGAAAAAAGGTTCAGAGCACTGTCTAGTGGGTCTAGATGACCCAACTCCCAACGTTAAAGTGCCTAGGATAGCACAAGGGTTACACAGCAGGGCTGATGAGGTTGAGTGGCAACAGCTGGAGATGGTTCGGAGTGGAACTGAGATGGAGGGGGAGGAGACTGACCAGACCATGACAGTGGTATTTGACATTTCATTTTCAAAAAGTTCTTTAGTAAATGTGTAGCAAAATCCAATTAGAATTATCCAATTTTTTTCCATGTTTGAGTTCAAGAGATCATCCCAGTGAGAGTCTCAGGTTCAGCTCCCTTGATGACGGCCGCCTCAGCGGTGTTTCCATCTCTCTCTGACAGAGTTTGAAAGCTTGCTGTCCTGCATGAGGGAAAAAATAAAAAAATAAAACCAGGGGATCTGATTTACTATTATTGTCTTGATGAAAATAAAAAAATATCATAAGGTTCAGGAAAGGGTTAGGATTAGGCTAATACGTGCCAACAACATTTAGCTTTGGATGCATTTAAACTCAAAGCGGGCAATGCGGGCAATGCGGGCAATGCGGGCAATGCTGCAATGCGCATCTTGGCTGTAAGTATGTGGGATAACATCAGCATTTATGTTGACTGGACACTTGGTTCTCCCGTGAGACACTGTTCTCCTGAGTCCAGAAGCTCGATCATGCAGAGAACCCGGATGGATAGCGGTCCGAAACCTCCTCCAGAGCGCACACGTACAGAGCACCCTCCCCTGCCAATGAACATGAAGATACGAGTCCAGCTGCACTGATCAGACACACGCTTTGCTCACACGGAGCATCCAGCCGGCCACACCGAGAGAGTACTGACGTCATCTTCCCGCCTCCACCCTGGAATTGCTGACTGGAATTGCATTATGCCACACTTTTGTGTGTGATTTATGTGAAAATGAAAATGCAATCCCCTCCTTGCATTATCGCTTTAATTATGTCACAGAATGAGCGGTGTTGAAGTATAAAATAAAGAAGCATTTTGAAGGACTGATTTTTAATTTTATTTTTGAGTCATAAGTGACTGAGCAGTGTTGAAGAAGAAAAAGTTGTTTGAGTCAACAAATGCAGCTTCATTTTGAAAATTAAAAAGCATTTCTGGTTTGACTTTTGTTTTTTATTATGCAACAGAAATGCTTCCATAGATCAGAGCTGCACGTGACAAACTCATAAAAAACTACCCCTTTTAAAATGGTTTTGTTTTGTCTTCATAGCAGCCTTTGTTAGTTTTTAGTCACTTCGGAGTGACAAACAGATCTATGTAAGTTTTAGAAGAATAATCATTTGTAAATTTTTGAAATTCCTTGACTACTGAGGTTCTTTGTTAACCAAGCCCACATTCCTTGTATGTTCATATTGCATGTTAAATTGTTCTGTTCATCTTGAACCAAGGATTCAAGTATTAACATTTGCACAATATTTTATACAAGATTAAAATATACAAGAAACAAGGAAACACCAGTTTTGTGAGCCTGCCACGCTTACGCTGCTCAAAATCTTCACATTTTAAAATAAACATTTTTTTGTAATAGCTCTACAACGATGCTCAATGAGTCATGCGGCAACAGATCAAAATCCCCAGGAGGAGTTTAAATTTGTAGATGGAATAATGTGATTGAACCCATAAGAGATTTTGGCTCCATTCTTTTTTCTCTTTTTTTTTTTATTTGGGGGCTGGTGCCCCGTGTGATGACATCATTTTTTAGAGGGATTTGTTCATTATGTACAAAATTCATTTTAACTAAGTTACTAGGTGTGTGCAAAATTTTGGTGAGCTTTTTAGCATTCAGCAGTAGCAAAATGTTCGTTTAAACATGCAGTATTTAAGAAAATTGCAAAAACCCATCTGGTCCTTGCAGTCCAGAACTGCTGCAGTTCATAATCATATTTCCCATATTCTGAGGAATGCTTAAATAAAATAAAATATTGCATAATGGCACCAAACAATTCTTTCCGACATGATTAGTTATGACATTTCAGATGTATGCAGCCCACATCCTACACATAAAGGAGCAACATAGCTGCAGGCTGTTGCAGTACAAAGGGTATCTCACAGAGGAGGTGCCCTTCCTACACAGTGTTTCATGATTTCTGGATACCAAAGTTCAAATCTTTTTCCACATTTATCTCTCGCTGCCATTTGCTGCCTCTGATATGTAAAGCTGCTCGCTATAGCTTTTGCTACAAAAATGCAGTCTGTGCAGGCCTCAGCGAGTGTTTCAGATGGAGTGGAGTGCATAATAACACAAACTGGATCAACTGGTTTTGTTCATTGTTTGTGTATAGTATCTAGGGCAACATTGTTTTTGATTGTTTTGTGTCTGACTTGTTTCTTTTACCACCTGTGATTTAATGAAAAGTCTCCTTTCTAAGATTGTCTTCTTGAGCTCCTACAGCTGCCTTGTGTTTAATATTTGACACTTGTTTACCATATTTGCCAATAACATGTTGCTTGTAAGGTTTTTGATGTCAGCTGTTACTGGTGCAAAACCAAAAGCAGAATTTGGGTCAGATCAGGAAGGGATTAGACACAAATTAAATTAAAGGGAATGAAAAACCAAATTGTAAATTTGTCCTTTGTCCTTAAATGAACACACAGATTTCAGTTGAGTGCCTCTTCTGATGAACATGCTTCATTTTTACAGTCATGTTTGTTTGACACTTCCTCAAGTGTTTTGATATAGACAGCTTTTGTACATGGAGCTGAACTTAATAGTTGAGATTTCTCAGCTTAGACAAGATGAGAGGGTTGTAAAGAAAGATGTGGGGAGTTGGTGGGGCTACAAATAAAAAAAATGTGAAAACAGTTTTAAACTCAGAGATACACATTGTCAACTTAAAGGAAATACTGAAATTCGAAAATTTACACTGTATATATAAATATATATGTATAGACACACACACACACACACACACATATATATATATATATATATATATATATATATATATATATATATATATATATATATATATATATATATATATATATACATAGAGAGAGAGAGAGAGAGAGAATTTGCTATGCCTGTGTCATGCCTTCTCTGATGTGGGCATACACAAAAAAAAACTCCCCCAATGTTATAAGATAACATCCCCATAACCTCTTTCACCCGATGCCAATCATGTCACAGTAGCCAATAAGCACAAAGCCCCACCCCCACACAAAATTTGACTCAACTGCAACAAACAGAAATTCTGAATTGAAACAGTGAATTGAACAATAAAAAAAAAACTGAAAACTGCAGCTGTTACATGTTAACAATCGTTTTTATTTGGTAAGAGTTTTAGGATTATATTTTATTTTATTCAGGTTTCAAATGTAGATTTTTCAAAATTACCTTTTATTTCTAATTTTGTTTTCAAATTTACAATATTTCCGTCAAGTTTAGAATGGTGTACTAAAGAGTCTAAAAAAGGTTTTCAAAATTTCAATTTCTTTTTTTTTATTGACAATCTGGTTTTTCATTCATTTTAAGCTGATACTGATTTGACCCTAAAGAATTACCTTCATTTGCAGTTTTTAAAATATAAAAGGTTTCAAGTAATTTATTTATTCCCCTTTTCTTTATCAACCATAAACAGCTGCACACACCCTCGTCTTTGAAATCCCTTAAACTGAAACTGTTCTCTAGTTTTTCTGGAAAAACTGCTTGAACTTTGGTGCAGTGAGTCTCTTCTTCAAGCCTACTAACATTTCATATGCTGATTAATCAAAGTCACTGATAAAACATTGGAGCTCCAGAGATACACAGATTTTGACAAACGGGACTGTTATCCAATCAGATTTAGGTAAAGTAGATAACCGAGATGCAGAAGAATGGACAGTAAGCCAAAAAAGAAGAGGAGAGAAGCAGAATGAGAAAAGTCCGCTGTGTTGGCTGCCCGCCCTCCTTTCCTAAGGTCTAGAGGACATGTTTAACATTCTGCTCTATTCTTCTTTCTCGCCTCTCATCCAGCTACAGCCTCAAGTCCCTGCTGCACTCTGTTACTGATGGCCAGAGATGAGAAGAGAGGCACAGTAAATCCCTTAATCATAAGAAGCAAGGCATTGTTGTTGCTGCCTTCACTGTCCACCAGCAAAATCTAGTGTCTTTTGTTCTGAGATTTTATCTAAGAAATCTTGTGATGAAAAATTTTGTGCAGTGATCCAATTGGTACAAAAAAGTAAAAAAAAAGAAGAGGTGTGCAGAAAACCAAATGATGAAAAAAAGGCCAAAGATGGGGCATGCAATCATATTGCAGGCACATTAAGAGATATTACACTATTAAAACAGTTTGTAACACAAAGATTTGGAAATCATAAGCAAAAATCTATTTCACACCTCAATTACCTGGGAAACTCATCACATGTACTGCAGAAAAGTTCTACTCTAAATTCAGTCCTATTCAATGCAACAGTCACAGAATGCAGCAGCTCACATGATGAAAATACCAATACCGCCAAGATTGTTCACCACAATTTGCATGACATGCAAGTTCATCTGCCACTGTAGTTAAGAAACACAGAATGTTTACTGCCCATCATCAAGACATCTCAAAAAACAGTGTACGATTAGTTTTAAAATATATCTTCCAGTCTTTTTGCAAGAGAATCTGGCTCTGAGTTCAAAGACCAGGGCAAAAAAACAAACAAACAAACAATCCGTGGCATTTAAGTGTGTCCTGAGCCCTCTAGGTGCCAGTGGTTAAAATAATAAATCTGAAAAATCATGCACACGGATTAATCAATTGTGCTGTTACGCAATTATGGGCGCGTACACATTGCATGTCTCTGAGCAGAGCAGCTGGACTTTCAGCTTCGTGTTTGCAGGCAAGGGAGGGTGCTTTGTCACAGTGTGCGCAATGGAGGAGGCTTCGGACCGCAGTCATTAGTAACA
Source organism: Oryzias latipes (assembly GCF_053564925.1). Lineage (NCBI taxonomy): Eukaryota > Metazoa > Chordata > Actinopteri > Beloniformes > Adrianichthyidae > Oryzias > Oryzias latipes. The sequence continues at coordinate 16,084,974 of NC_136237.1, read as the reverse complement.
GGCCGTGTTCAGGGGCCTGCGGCTAATGATGACGTTGCACTTTTTGATTGGCTGTACGTTGGTCCAATGACGTGTAAGATAGGATTGGTCTGGAAAATTACGGTACGAAAGAACAAGAAATTGGAGTCCCGTTGGACCAACTCTGTTTTTCATTTATATTAATGATATTTACAAATTATCACAAATTATGAAATTCAATGTTTTTGCAGATGATACCAACCTTAAATGTTCAGGGGAGAACTTAGAGAAACCTCTAAGTGAAATAACTCGGGAATATTACAAGTTAAAATACTGGTTTAATAGGAACAAATTTTCATTGAATCTAAAAAAGAATGAATTTATGCTGTTTAGGAGAGCGAGTAAGGATGTGCCAGTTCAAATTATTGTTAATGATACACCAATTGAGAAAGTGCAAAAACACGTGTTTCTGGGTTTAATTATTGATGATGAGCTTAGTTGGAAACCCCATATACATTATCTGCGTTCAAAAGTGACTAAACGTGTTGGAATGATGAAAAGATGTAGCTTGATGCTTAATCAATCCACTTTATTTATTTTGTATCATTCCTCCATGATGGTATATTTGAATTAATGTATACAAGTGTGGGGAAATTGTTAAAAAGCAAATTTGCATCCTTTAATAATACTCCAAAAGTGAGCCGTCAGGTTCATTCACAAAGTTAAATATAATGAACACACCAATTCACTTTTTCTTAATACATTTAATTTAAAATTACAGGTTTTGGTAGATTTTAAAACTGCCCAAATTACGTATAAAGCATCAAAAAATTCTCTGCCAACCAATATTCAATCTATGTTTCTGCCTTCGAAACAGAGATGCTGTGAATAAATATAAATTGAGTGGAATCAACTAATTCTATTAACCTAAAGTCAGGACAACCCAAAAATTGATGTGTAAAATCCATGGGCACGGTTTCACAATTTATGCGCAGGGTTTTTCAGATTTCTTTTCTTTTTTTAACCACTGGCACCTGGAGGGCTCCGTAAGTGTGTCAGATTCAAACTAAAAGTTGAAAATCATACGCATAACTATTAACAATGTTAATACACATTACCTCTCAAAATCACATCAACATCAGTGAGCACAACCAGAATTAATCTTTATTTTAGTACACATCCTATATTTTTTCTATGATTTTTCTAAATACTCAATGCAATTGACAGTAATTTCATAATTTTCAACTCACTCACTGTTGCAGTTGTTATTGAACAATCCTTCTAAAGATAACAGAATTTTTAAGAAATAAAAACCGTAAAATGCAGAGTTCCACATTATTGTGCACAACAGCGTTCCACAGCATCTTATATATTGTAAAGACCTGAAAATGGTCATTTGTTGAACGTGCTGCATTAGGAGTCATATTAACTGAAATCAAAAATGTATTTTGGTCAAATACATCCTAATAGGTCAAGTTACATTTTAACATAGGATCCCTTACTTTGTAGCAGCTTCACAATTCTTACATCCATTGAAATTTTAATTTTTTGGAGAGTTTCTACTTGAATTTCTTTGCAGGATGTCAGAATAGGCTCCCAGAGTTTCCCCATCAGTTTATCTCTTTTTATGCCTGTAGCAGCCGATGATGCAACTTCATCAAGCAATGTACAAAACTGACGGTGGTTCCATTTACATCAGCCACCTGTTAAGCGGTCCGCCGCCCTGCTGGTAGAAACGTGTGTCGCAGCCTATGACGCAAATTTTTGTTGACAGAAATGTTGATTAATATTTATTCTACACATTCTTACAGCATTGGAAAACGTTAAGAATGTTTGTGTCTTGTTTTTTCCTCCTACGGAAACCATATTAAACAAAAAATATGTTTCTCTCCCCCATCTTTTTACATTTTCAAATATTTTTGAAAATGCTCCAGGGAGCCACTAGAACAGCGGCTCCTGAGCTGCGGGTTGCCGACCCCCGGTATAGGCCCTTCATACTACAATGATTACGCTGAAGTTTCCGTGAAATATCCAATGTTTTCATACCTTGTCCAAGGCATTTAATGATTTCACCATTTTCAGCAGCAGGATGATCATTTTTCTTTCCCATATTGCTTGAAAATGTTGGTCTGCTTCATAATGTGGAACGTCCTTCTGTAGTAATTTTTCCTTTAATTGAACTCACCTGGCAAACTAACTATCATAGATATTTGAGATTGATGTCCATGATCCAAAGAGCCCAGAGACACAGTGTCATCCACGAGTTTGATTGAAAAACAAAGAATTTCATATTTTTGACACTGAAATACAGTTTGTATAATAATTTGGGACACACTGTGAGGCACTCTGGATTATTAGATGTGCTGTTGTTTTGTTTAGTAAAAAAAAAAGACTTTTAGTGCAAAAAATGTGCTAATCAGGCGTATAAATCTCCACATTGCAGGCTGTAAGTTTTCTTCTGAACTGAAAGGATAAAAAGATGAACAACTGTGTTTTCAATATTCATTACAAAATTAGCATGAAAACATAAACAACAATAACCTGGAAAAAGGATTTGTGTGTAGATGAGTGGGTATGTTTCTGAATTACTAAAGTAATATCTCAGAGCGCTTGAAAGAGAGACAGTAGTGTAAGCTAAAAAGAAAAAAACCTAACAGAATTTGAGACACTAATTTAAATTTAAGATAGACACATCAGACCTCAATGATTAGGATCATGAGGGTATCAATGTTCTCCTCACCTAAGGGTATCAAAGGTTGGCTTAAACTGGAATTTCACACCAGATTCCATAGACCCAAAGTGGTTCCCCTTAAGCCGTCAAGGTAATTAACGAATGTGGACATATTTGGATCTGTGGATCTAACACAGTGCTTCAGATGAGAGGTGTAGAAGAGAGGTTGAGGTCTTGTGTGGACTTGATGATCAGAAACAGCTGGATTGTGGCGGTCAGCAGGGATTATGCAGCTAAACAGGAGATAGTTGCTGTGCAAGCCTAACACAAGTTGTGCATGTAATCTCAAAGGTTATTAATCTGATTAGTTACAAAAATCAGAAGCAAAGTGATTCAAAAAGGTTGTAAGAAAAAAGATTTAAAAAGAAGAAATATTGACAAAAAACAAAGGTTACTAAAGGGCTTTTTACTGAATAATCTAACCAGGGTGTGTTTTTGGTATCATAACTAGAGAAATTGTGTCTTTTCAGAGAATTGTTGCTCTGGATAATTTTTGAGTTGCACTTGCATGGGTTTATCAACTCCAAGGTCATCTGGACCCAACATGTGAATCCTTGTGCTGCTGCTGTGCAGTGGTGGACACTGAAACAGCAGAGTAAAGAGGCAGAGCTGATATCCTTTTCACCACAGTGCTTGGCTGCACTTGCCTCGCTGATGCTGAAGTAGTTTCATTATTGCTTCTTCACTCCGAGCTCACTTTTTTTGTTTGTAGAGAAGTTCTAGTGTACTTTTATAGAAAATTTAAGATACAACAATACCAAATGTGAAACTGAAATAATACAGTAACAACCTGTCCAAGGGGGGGCCTGATTCCCGGGTCGTACCAGACCTTAAAAAAGGGATCCTTAAGTATGTTTTTATTCAAAACCTTTTTATGTAAATTCCTGGTATGTGAATCCTACATTGCTGTCCTCCAGACATTTGTTTTTAAATGAATATAATTAGCATAAGTTTGGGACTTTGTACAACTGTTGTTTTGCCACTTTAAGTCACCGGGACGAATTTTGCGCGCGATATTCGTCGACGTTTAACGCCTCGTGACTAAACAAAGGGCACCAACGTGAGTGTGCACACCTACGCAAAAAACGCCACGCGTAAAAGCGTCATTTTTTAAAAAACGCCTCGGGTTCGTTTTCTTTTGGTTTGACGCGCCGCGTCAAAAACTACACGACCAATGAGAATGGCGCTTTTGCACACGTGTCTGGAGCTTCTGAAGTTACAGTAAAACACAACTTGGGGGCGCTCAAACACAAAACTGTCATGCTGAGCACACATACGTAACGGCGAAGAAGATATACGCCAACTAGCGTCTACACTGCCGCAAAGAAATAAGACGAAGAAGATGCACTCACTGACGGATATTCGAAAATATCCCCGAAAACCATCATGATACATTTTCAGCTCTTGTACCAGTCGATAAAACTCCCCATGTTCTTCTCTTCTCGTAACTATGGGATGTACCCAAAATCGACGTCGTTTCCGGCGTCTTTCATCATTCAACAGAACAATAATTTCTTCATCGCTGGAACTGGAGCTAGAGCTACTGGTGCTGGAAATATTCATGTTTTCTTTGTTTGATTCTGACAAGCGCGTAAATACTTGCTCTCTTCTTCTGAGTGAAAAGCGACTTTAAGAAGCGTAAAGTTGCGCAGCGCCACCTTGTGTACAGGGGTATTTCTGTTTTAAATTAAGCGCCATATAATGTCAGGGAATGAAATTGCATGTTCGCTCGGCTCATCGTCAGCGAAAATCGCCTGGGTGTGAACACAAAAAACGTGTTGAAAAACGCTGGCGAATAACGGCTGGCGAATATTCGTCCCGGTGTGTACGGGCCTTTACCCTGTTGTCAGTGAATGCAGGCTTGGAGATGTTAAGATAAGGCCCTGAAGCTTTAATGGCAGATCCCAATTCAGGAGTGTTGCTCCTTCACTGGAATGATTGAAATTATGGAAGTCTCGTGACTGAAAGGTGCTAAATATTTCAGATGACAGGGAAGCTTAGGTTTTCTAACTTCTCCTCTCAGTAAACTAAAACTAAGCACTACTTCACCCAAGCACTAGAAGCTCATCCACAAACACCTTTGTAACTTCATGGGATTCACACATATATAAATTCTTAACAGCTCTTTGGTTAAAAATCTAACGTGTTAACTACACACATTTTTTTTGCTATCAAATAACTTTTTTCAATTAGGTTAATACTGATAAAAAATAAAAAAACACTCAAGAAAAAATTGGTGTGCATGTACGTGTAAATGTTCTCAGGGTTTTTTTTTCTACAGGTTTGTGGAATTTCCACATTCCACAGACATGTGCAACTACAAAATTAAGTGCAACTCAAAAATTGTCTAGCCCAGTGATTCTCTGAAAATACACTGTTTCTCTAGCCCTTGTGCTATCCTAGGCACTTTAACATTGGGAGTTGGGTCATCTAGACCCACTAAACCGTGCTCTGAACCTTTTTTCTTCAAATATTTGTGATCTTCACTGGTGTCCATGGGTTACATGAAATCTTTCCACCTTTATCCACCTTTGTCATGGTAACACGTCAATGCAAGAGTGGGGTCATCTAAGATAGCATAAGGGTTAATTATGGTGCTAAAAAAAAACCTGGTTAGAATGTTCAGTAAAAAGTGAGGCTGCATATGTTTTCCCCTTAAGACAGATCTTTATCTGTTATAGTTACCCATTGGAATAGATGTAAAGCACTCAAAATACCAGCAAAAGTATTTTTAAACCACTAGGAAAAAAACACGTTCTTATAAATGTTTAGCTGAATTAGGATGAGCCCAAAGTGCAGAAAAGATGTAATTTAAAAAAAATCAACTCATATTATGGCTGGTTTTCTGCAGCAGGTTGTCATTATGTTAATTAGCTGTGCACCTCAGTGTGCATGTATTTATTCTTGTGAAGTGAAGGATTGCTCCATCTCTAGTACATTGTCAGCTTCAGCCGTACTCTTTACATGACAACGTAAACATACTGTAGATAAGGGATGTAAAGAAACATGCACCAGGGTCCACTGCGAGTTGTGCATGATGTGTTGTACTTTAAATTTAAAATTGTAATTTATGGAGATTTTCTAGTAATTTAACAGCTCTTGCAAATGTAAACACACACACACACACACACACAAGTCCTACTTAGACATGTTTTATTTAGGTCAGTGCAGCTCCATTTGAGGTATCTCCTTGTTCTTTTGTTTTTTACCTTATATCCCTTTTAAATAAGCATTTCATACATTTTTTTGGTCTAATCATTATACATTAATTGCCTTAGATTGTGCTTTTCTTCTTGGCTCCTTGCTTGCTTGTCCTCTCACTCTGCCCGTGTGGCTTGAGGCTGAGCCGGGGTGTCCTATTCCTCTTGCGCTAATCGCGAGCTTCCAGTTTGCTTGAATGACTCTGACTTACCTGCTGCAACCTGGCCTACTTTAAGAATTCCATCTAACTTTGTATCACCAGTAAAGCTGAAAGGGTTTGGATTGATAAACTACAAGAAATTACAAACTAATAAAAGGTACTGTGTTTTCTGCACCATAGGCCACACCAAATTTTAATTTGCACCGTCAATGAATGGTCTATTTTTCTACTTAACTTATGTCATATATAAGGTGCACCGATCTATATGACGCGTTAAGCGGGACAAAATAATAATCATTCAACGTCATTCAGACGTTATTAACTGTGTTCACAGTAATTCTTGACTTGTTTGTAACACGATACGCATTAACCAAGTTAGAAGCATTAGTTGTGTTGACATATTTACAAGACATCTAACTTCTAACCTGATTTGCAACAAGATTTGCATGTAAAAAAACTGTGACTGTTTAACTCCCAACTTTGTTAGTAACACAAAAAAAGAACACAGTCCAGAACCGCTACACGTTAGCTGTGTTAGAGTTTTCACAATACTCAGGGGTTAAAGTGGATTTTTGTTTATGCTGGTAGTAGAACAAATTACTTCAACGTAAATAACGGCATGAAAATTTATATTAGGGGTGTAACTATTAATTGATTAATTGATTACCAAGTTTTTGAGTCAAATCAAACTATCCCATTGTAATATCATTTAAAAATGAAATAAATTGATTGTAATCTATATTGGATGGCATGGTAGGTTTATTTTACTGTAACGTGAAAACAACCAAGTGCATCACAGCGGACAACACACATGTGAAGGCTGCAAAAAAAGATCAACCAACCATTAACAGTCTAATGTGTGGAAACACTTTAGCAAAGATTTAGGAAACAATTTAGCAAAGACATGCATCGTGGTAGAATGATCTAATAATATTCCGTTCCAAATTATTTTGATGTGGAAAAACAACAGTGGAAAAACTTAACCAGCACTGTTTATCTCTGAGTCATACTGGTTAAAGTTTTGGCTAAAATTTTGGTAAACAAAAATTATGATATGAATTTAAAAAAAAATTAAAATGAATCGTTACAGCGCTACAGAGAAATGCAGTTAAAAAATACTTTTGATCGTAAATCCAACTGTTGACAGGGCGTTATGGATTTTTTTTTTTATTGATTATTGTACTAAAGAACTTGATAAATGCGGGAAATGCACTTTCTTCTTTCTCATTTTCTTCTTCTCTACAAATTTTAGCTTTTACATCTTCATTGGTTAAATGCTATAAATATGGAGTTAATTCAGTCTCAATAATCAGAAATGCACACAACCGGTTTTACAAATACACACGCTCCGATTCACAAATGTCATTTTATGCAAACGTGAAAAATAAATTCGGAAATACACACCCTGTGTTTCACAAACACACACATTGTGTTTCACAAATGCACACTAAATGTTTTACAAATGCACAATAAGTTTTTCTCACAAATGTCCACACTGTGTTTCACAAAAACATTTTTGAAATTCACAATAAATGTATCAGAAATGCACAGTAGGTGCTTCACAAACAGGATTTTTAGGTACACATGTGATGTGAACTCACAGATCATTCGAATTGCAGAATGTGCATTCAAAATCACGTTCTCGTTTGTGAATCTCCCCGTGTGTGTGAGAGATTTTTCTACGGTGAATATTGAGACTCATCTGACGGAGCAGGTCGACTAATGTCACCATTGGCTAGTGAATCTGTCAATCAAACTCATCGGCAAAGCAGGCGGATTCGCTTTTTAGCCAATCGAATGGCCCCTTACACTTTCTCTATGCTTTCTGCAGGTGGCAAGAGCCCCGCCCATGTTTGATTCTGTACCAGTCGGTCGTTAGCGTGTTAGCTTTAGCATGACTTGCTGGTTTATTGCCTTCTGTTGTCAAAAATTACTGGCTTGCGCAACTTTTCAGTGGACCTGGGAGCAAGGCAACAGTGGTTGAATGCAGTTGACATAGAATCCATCGAACTCTGTACTGGTCATGAGATTTACAATGAACGTTTCACTCGGGATTGTTTGTACGTTATTCTCTTAGCTTTCATGCTAGTGTCATTTCAACACTCAGAAACGGTTCCCTTCGGTCTTGATCATCTGAAGGTGGAGGAGAAAAATCTTTAACTTCCACAGTAGGTTCTGTGGAGAAACTGGCATCACTTTGCTCCGTACCACGCAGTGGGACTACATTACCTCAAGTTCATCTCATTGTCAATCACAGATATACAATACACCTCCCCTGCTCAGCCCGAAGTCACTTTGCTGGACCTTAATTTTATTTTTTTAATAACTCAAATGTCATTGATTTTATATTGTAACCATATACATATACACCTCTTGGCCAGGTCGCCCTTGCAAAAAAGATCCTCATCTCTCTGGGTTTTATAACTGGTTAAATACTACACAACAAAAGATGGTCATAGAACAACAAAGTGCAAACATTCACCCTTTATTGCAGAGTAAAATTCAGTGAAAACATGAACAGATTAAAACATCAAAATTTAAGCAAATGTGGGATCTCTACTGATTTGAATTTTATTTAAACTGGTACTAATTTTCATAACATCCTTACATACAAACAAACGAACAAATTATCTTTGAATCTAAAAAAGACTAAATTTATGCTCTTTAGCAGGAAAAGCAAGGAGATGCCAGTGGAAATTATTATTAATGATACACCAATTGAGAGAGTGCATAAACATGTGTTTTTGGTTGTAATTATTGATGACAAGCTTTGTTGGAAACCTCATATACATCATTTACGTTCTAAAGTGGCTAAATGTGTTGGTTTGATGAAAAGGTGTAGCTCGATGCTTAACCAATCCGCTTTATTTATTTTGTATCATTCCTTTATAATGGCATATCTAAATTATCGTATTGAAGTGTGGGGAAATTGCTACAAAACTAATTTGCATCCTTTAGTTATACTCCAAAAGCGAGCCATCAGATTAGTTCACAAAGTTAAATATAATGAGCAAACCAATCCACTTTTTCTTAATACAGTTAATTTAAAATTGCAGGACTTGGTAGATTTTAAAACGGCCCAAATCATGTATAAAGCTTCAATAAATTCTCTGCCGACCAACATTCAATCTTTATTTCAAAACAGAGATGCTGTTAATAAATATAAATTGAGAGGAATCAACAAATTCTGTCAACCCAAAATAAGGACAACATTAAAATCGCTGTGTATCTCAGTAAAGGGTGTCTCACTCTGGAACAATTTATCGGACAACATGAAAACTTGTAAAAATCTTGTTCATTTTAAAGTTATGTTTAAAAGATTTATAATGAATGTGTACCAAGATGCAATGTAACAATTATGAGTATGTGTAGTCTTGGAATTTGGAAGGATCATCATCAAAGTGGTTGTTTTGTTTTATTTAGTTTTATTCTGTTATTGTTTCCTTTATAGGGGGTTTGGTGTTTGGTCGGAGTTTTTGGGCATGTCTGTCTGTCGTCATCAGGTGTTTTTTGTATGTTAGCGTTATTATGTCAAATGTTTAATTTCGTTGTTTTGTTGTTATGATTGTTGTTGAGTGGGGGTTTGGATTTTTATAAGCTTTCGCTTCGTCCATTCCCCTTTCAAATCTTATTTTCCAAGTCATGTATTGACTTATATTTTCTTTTTCCAGGTAAATGTTGATTGGATTTGATTTGAAATAAACTTGTTACTACATACAATGAAGTCCCTTGAACAATACAGCAGTATTGATTTGAACTCTGTCTTCCTCCCCTCGGTCTCTCTTCTTCTGTATGTAATTATGTCGCCTAAATTAAGTTCTAAACAAACGGGACAGTAAAGATGTAGGTCCACTCCCAAACAGTCTGAATTCCACAATGGGTTGATGTCGTCTTGCACTTCCAACATTTGTGGACCCAAAAGGGGACTGTCCCATACCAGGACATTGATACCAGGATGAGGTTCAGTCATGGATCCACTCTCCTCCCATTCAATCTCTGGAACCAGCATACCCTGACAAAAAAAAAAGATACTGTTTATGAACAGCACTGTTTTTTTTAATGTTTTAGATTATGTAGGAACAGAGACCCACTAATAATGACTTATATTATTTCTGGCAGGCAGACCTCATATCTCCATAACTGTTTTTAATTTGCAAATAAGTGACTGTTAACAAAGAGATTAGTACAGCTGATGGCTCATAATGCCATGCATTGTGATGCATTTTGAACTTGCAGATGTGCTTTTCTTCCTACTTGATTTAAAAAACCAAACAATTTAGGGAAATAGTTTGCAACACACAACAATACTTTTCATTCATTTTTGATGAAAATTCCTTGTAGTCATTGTGATTTCATTATACTGTTCTTGATACTTTCCACTTTAGTCGAACTGCACACACATCAGTTGTCCAGTACAGTGAGATTAAATAAAGCAGGGTTTTTCAACTAGTGTGCCGTGGGAGATGGTCAAGTGCGCCGTGGGAAATTGCCCTCATTCACTGATCTAAAAACATTTTCCATCTCCAGGAAATCAGCTCTTTGTTCATCCAAACGGGCACTGATAAAACACTGAGTAGTTAGGAATATAAAAGATCTTAAAATGACTTTTTTCTTTTGTGTTTATATGATTCTATTGAAGACATTTTGATAAGAATGACGGTACCGCGATTTAGCTGCAGCTACAACTGTGTAAGGAAAAGTCCCGCCCCTTTAACTGTCTCCGCCAATCATTCTTGAAGGCTTAATCACATGTCATCAGTCTGACCAATCAGAAGTGGTTAAAGTCTTCACTTCCTTATTCTTAATTCTGCTGATAAAGTCGCTCAGTTCTAACAAAAATACCAGCTAAAGCTCGTCTTTAGCGGTGTAGCTTTCCACAGAATCCAGTGTCAGACCGTGGAACAAGTGAACAAAGGTTGAAAAACACTGAAATAAAGCACTTACCCGGGGATCAGAAACAGGGTTCTGGGTCAAGCCCAACTGCCACAGCTGATTTGGTGTCATGCTTTGCTCCATCCTGATTGGATGGCTGTCCCACGCGTCACTAAAGACATCCAAACTGGCCTGAATGCGTGGTAGGAAAATATAGTGGCAGCAGAATACGTGATGTTACTGATATTGAGCAAGTCTTGGTCCTCAGGAGAGTGCAGGATGTTGTAAAATAAACCAGTAACACTCATGAAGACATCACACCAGAGGGGCTGGCTCAATCCTGTATTTGGAAAAAAGCAAAAAGAAATAAGATATTGTCAGATTTATTTTAAATACATCATTCACTTTTATGTATATATTAAAGCTTCAAAAACCAGGTTCAACTCACCATTGATTGTGTGTACACTTTTCCCACAATGAAGCTGTTTGTGTCAGTTCTACATACTGTGAGCATTAACTCGGCTATGCCCACATTTTCTCCTCCGTGATCTCCTCTCACCCTGACAATAACATGAAAATCATGTCTCAAACACATAATTACAAATGCATCGCCAACACATCAATTTAAAATGTAATGTTTTTATGTACGTTGCCAATAAGTAGAATTTCTAGGTTAGATAAATTGCAGGAGTGGGTTACATGTATCACTGGGGAAAAAAATGAGGCGAGAGAGACTGTTAAGGGGGGGTAAAATGTTATTCATGAGGGTAAAGAGTTTTAGAGTTTCCTTTGTTTTCAGAGGAGTCTAAAAAAAGTAATTTTATTTTTGTACAAATAACCAAGTAGTTATACTGCCTGATATGTGAATGAAAGATTTCTTTATGAATAACATGAATACCTCAGAGGTAAGCCATACACGTTCTAAGCGTCACTGAAGAAGGCCAAGTCTGCACAGTTGTTGTCTGCCATCTTCAGGTACAAGATCTATGGAATACAAGTACAAATACTTTCAACTGACAGATATTTACAGGGGCAAAAATGCTAAATTCCCAATTGATAGGTAAAAAAGTAATACAATAGGATGATAAAATATGAAATAGAATATAATAGAAAGGTATTTAATGATCCCACATAAAAACACACACGCATTACAAATAGAAATATCACAAATTAAAAAGATTGATAAAAAAGGTAAATAATTGAAAAATCAGTGGGTATAATTAATTAAAAGAAATTACTTGTGAGATGCCCTGCCAGAGAGTTGTATTGCCTGATGGCACGAGGAACAAAAGATTGCTTCAGTTTTTCTGTGGAGCAGCGCTGGGAAAGCAGTCTGTTTCTGAATGTGCAGGCCTTCCACAGCAACAGGTTGACTGACAGTCGATGATGCAGCCTTTGAAGGATGTCACGCTTCAGCAATTCCTAGAGAATAAATAAAAACACGACAAACATGGATTAGATCATTTAGCTGTCTGAGATTAAATTACATAACTTTCAAATATTTGAAAGGGGATTTTTTTTAAAACACTCTTGCTATGATAACTTGACCTTGTAGTAAAGAACAGCTTTAAAAAAAAATCAGAGACAAGACACTGATCACAGGAAGCCTGTCTGTAATACTTACAGTAAATTCTACTCTAATCACTGTTGACAGCAGATTTCTCCCAGCCACCCTTTCTGTGACTACTTATCGACTACAAAACAGCCTAAAAACATAATGTTTGGGATTCTTGTCATTACGTCATTGGAATTAAAGATACGGGGAATTTAGTGGCTGTCACTCTGACACAATCTCACAGGGCTTTTCAGCACAATACGGGTTCTAACGTTAGAAACTTAATGAGGCTTCTTTCATTCAACAGTGGATTCACGTCTGTTATATTTAAAAAATGCCGTTTTCATGAATGTCATATGAATTAACTTTGTTGCACATATCCACCCCATCTTAAAGTCTGGGTTGTGAAAAGACTGTGTCTAACTTTAACCCGGATCGCGTTTACATAAAGGCAGCACACGGAACAGCTAACTAGCTAGTTAGCATAGCATCAGTGTTTAAACAAATCCCCATCTCCAAATCAATACTTTTTATCAAACTTTCTTTCCTGCTGTAAATCCGGCATGTTTTTCCCCTTAGTTCCATCTGAATCATGTTAAGAACCTTGAACCGACACCGGCTTGAACTTCACTCACACTCACATGGCAGGCAGCACAATTTGAGTCGAAAGCCGGCTAGTTTCGAGGCCCCTGGTTGGTTGTAGTTACTCGTGCTGTGTGAAGAGCTGGTATACCAAGTATAAAACTTGACAAAACCATCATAAGTCCTCCCCCGCATTCATAAAAAATATGACCGTACAGGCTAAGCTAAGGTAATTTGCGGTGGGGGTACTCTGCAAAAGACTCGGCTGAAGTGTTCATAAAGCATTCACACATGTCACTTGGCAAAGGAGAACGCTTCAACTTAGTATTCAATAACATTACAGGACGTACAACGAGGGAATAATAATCAAATAAGTGCATTACTTACGGGCTGAGACTGATACCGTTCGGAAGACCTCTCCGCCATGTTTGCCGCCCGCGTCCTCTCAACTGCTGTGCTGAACAGCTCCCTCCCTCGTCAGTTTGAAAGTGAGGAGTGTAAGGGGCCATTCGATTGGCTAAAAGCGAACCCGCCTGCTTTGCCGATGAGTTTGATTGACAGATTCACTAGCCAATGGTGACATTAGTCGACCTGCTCCGTCAGATGACTCTCAATATTCACCGTAGAAAAATCTCTCACACACACGGGGAGATTCACAAACGAGAACGGGATTTTGAATGCACATTCTGCAATTCGAATGATCTGTGAGTTCACATCACATGTGTACCTAAAAATCATGTTTGTGAAGCACGTACTGTGCATTTCTGATACATTTATTGTGAATTTCTAAAATGTTTTTGTGAAACAGTGTGGACATTTGTGAGAAACACTTATTGTGCATTTGTAAAATATTTAGTGTGCATTTGTGAAACACAATGTGTGTGTTTGTGAAACACAAGGTGTGTATTTCCGAATTTATTTTTCACATTTGCATAAAATCACATTTGTGAATCGGAGCGTGTGTATTTGTAAAACCGGTTGTGTGCATTTCTGATTATTGAGACTGAATTAACTCCATATATAAAGCATTCAAGCCATTGTTTTCCAATTTCTCTTTATTTATTTACTTATTTATTTATTCATTTATTTATTTATTCATTGTTGTATCTTCCGCTAATTTTTTGGCGCTTAACTCCTACAATCTTTCAACTATTTTAACCATTCAACTATTAAAATATTCAGCTTTTTCAATCTATGACTTTTGGTTCTTCAAATCCTTGAACTTTTCAAGATATCTCTGGATTTCCAGAATTCATGCCTCCCGATACATGGGGAATCCTTGAATAGCTTTGCTTCTTTTAACCATTATAACTTCAACATACTTTTAGCTAGAGACACCATTCGAACTGCCAATTATTAATAAGGCCTTTAACTGATTCCAATTCTTTCAGATTTTTTAAATATGTTTTAGTTTTGGAAATACTAAACCTTTAAACTTTATGTCAATTTCAGCTTTATTGTGGGTTTCAATGGGAGTTCACCCTGTTTCTGAGCTTCTTATTTTGGCATTCTTTCTGCTAAAGACATCATCAAAGCATTAAAATGGTCACAAGGCTTTGGACTACACAATATTTCAGTCTCGTGATTATTTATTTATTTATTTATTTATTTATTTATTTATTTATTTATTTATTTTTTATTTTTATTTTTTATTTTTTATTTTTTATTTTTTATTTTTTAACTTGTCCTATCCAACAGCTGGGCAGACAGATGAGAGCTGAAGGCCTCTTGTGTTTGACATATTTTACTTTAACAGGGGTCATTAATCTTCAGAAAAAACAGAGGTATGTCTGAATAAACCCCTTTTGTAATTGAGGCCAAACTTTATTCATTTTAATCATATTTGAAAATCTTTTGTGTTGGACCGGACGGAAAAGGAAAGGAGACAAGAAGAGAGGGATGTTAGAGAGGGGGGATAGGAAGGTGATCATAGGAGGGGGGGGGGGGGGGGGACCATGAAGCAGCATGAAGCAACAAGTTTCTGGATGTTTATCATTACGGTGAGGTTCAGATGTAATACAAATCTCAAAGGCTGGGGCCTGTCCACACACACACTCAAATGTTGTAAACACACCTGCTAGCTGCAAAAAAGTCCACATGTCAACATGTACATAATACAGATAGTGTTCACACATGCATACTTATACCTTCAAACCAACTAGTGTTAAATATTTCATTCATTCAATCACGCAAACTATTAGTGCAAAGGTGAGCTAACACCTGTGCTCAATTGAGTGTTTATGTTCTTCTAAAATGGATGGTGGAATGTGAAAAGAAAGAGGGAGAGTGCCCAGCCATCCCCACACCAAGACCCCCGCCGCAGCAGCAGTGGCAGCCAGAACCCCCCAACGCCACACGGCAGCAGGCAGAGAACAACCACCCCCCGGGAGATCACATCCGCCACCCAGGCCAGGGCCAGCAGGACCGCCGCGAGGCCCCCAGGGCCAGAGAGCAGGTAGGCATGGGGGGAAAAAAGAGTGTCGCCCCAGCCCAACCAGGAGAGCAGCCCCCCCGCCGTGCTGGGAGGGCCCAACGCAGGGCCCCACCCGAGAAAGGTGCCCACAGCCCCAGACGAGCACCCCATCACCACCCAGGAGTTCTGGGCATCCCCCCGCCCCAGGTACGAGCCAGGACCCCCCAAGGGAGACCCGCGCGGCGCTCCAGGCAGCCACCCACCCGGCCCATGGTTGGTCCAGAAAGGAGCAAGGCAGGGGCCAGCCATCCCCACCCAGGAGGGAGGCACCCCAGGAAAAGGGGGGCCCACCAGGGGTGTTGTAAACATGGCCCGACCAGGCTCGGCCACAGTTGGAAATTTGGCGAGGCCCAGCACCCAGGGACAAGGGCCAGAACCAACAATAGCAGACATCGAGGACAGTTACAAGTACCTTGGAATTCCACAGGCAAATGGCAACCTGGAACAGGCAACAAGGAAAGCTGCAACAGCTAAATACCTCCAACGAGTAAGGCAAGTCCTGAGAAGCCAGCTCAATGGCAAAAATAAGACCCGGGCAATAAACAGCTATGCACTGCCAGTTATCAGATACCCTGCAGGAATAATAAGATGGCCAAAGGAAGAGATACAGACCACGGATGTTAAAACAAGCTCCTCACCATCCATGGAGGGTTCCATCCCAAATCCAGCACCCTGAGACTGTATGCTAGCCGCAAGGAAGGAGCAGAGGACTAGTGAGCGTAGAAGCCACTATCCAGGATGAAACATCCAAGATCCATGATTACATCAAGCTCAAGGCCCCAAATGACAGTGAATGTCTCACGCAATGGAGAGCAGAGGATACAGTGCTGGAGGACAGATCCTCATGGGAGGACAAACCCCTGCATGGGATGTACCACCGGACCATAACTGAAGTGGCTGATATCAAGTAGTCCTACCAATGGCTAGAAAGGGCTGGCCTACAGGACAGCACCGAAGCACTCATCCTGGCAGCCCAGGAACAAGCCCTGAGCACCAGAGCAATAGAGGCTCAGATCTACCACACCAGACAAGACCCAAGGTGTAGGCTGTGCAAAGAAGCGCCTGAAACAATCCAGCACATAACTGCAGGGTGTAAGATGCTGGCAGGGAAAGCATACATGGAGCGCCACAATCAAGTGGCTGGAATAATATACAGGAACAT
The DNA here is from genome assembly GCF_053564925.1 of Oryzias latipes. Taxonomy (NCBI): domain Eukaryota; kingdom Metazoa; phylum Chordata; class Actinopteri; order Beloniformes; family Adrianichthyidae; genus Oryzias; species Oryzias latipes. The sequence goes on along the minus strand of NC_136237.1, from coordinate 16,068,280 downwards.
GTGTGCAGAATATGAACTGGAAACCCCAAGATCAAAATGGGAAACGAATGAGAGGGCAAAGATCCTGTGGGACTTCCAGATCCAGACTGATAGGATGGTAATGGCGAACCAACCAGACATTGTAGTGTTGGATAAAGAACAGAGGAAAGCCGTTGTGGTGGATGTGGCAGTGCCAAGCGATGGAAGAAGGAACATGAGAAAATGGAGAAATACCAGGGACTCAGAGAAGAACTGGAGAAAGCATGGAAAGTGAAGGTGACAGTGGTGCCTGTGGTAATTGGAGCACTCGGGGAAGTAACCCCCAAGCTGGAGGAGTGGCCACAACAGATACCTGGAAAGACCTCAGACCGCTCAGTCCAGAAAAGCGCAGTGCTAGGAACAGCTAAGATACTGCGCAGGACCCTCAAGCTCCCAGGCCTCTGGTAGAGGACCCGAGCTTGGAGGAGAAACCACCCGCGGAGGGTGAGAGGGGCGTTTTTATATATATATATATATATATATATAAATAAAAACATATATTAGCAACAAGTAATTGTGATAAGTTTATTCAACCTAATTTCTAATGTCTGTCCAACTCAATAATTGTTTATACAACTCAAATTCACATAATTACCAAACTAAATGTCATAATAATCCGACTCAATTGAATGTTTTTCCATCTTAATTTAATGTTTTTTCTTGAACTGTCATATGTCTAAGTTTGGACCCACAGATATTCTCCTTTCTTATAATATTAAAATGAATGACCGAGTGTGAATTGTCTCTATGGAGCCTGAGTTCAGTTATCATAACCTTTAACTTCAAGTTTAGAACTTACAACATTTTTCAGCACAAGGGGTGTTGTTATCATCATCTTCCTTCCTCTCACTCATGGTGCAGAAAGAAATAAACATAACAAGATAGAATAACTAGGCAAAACGCAGTAAAACAGCTAGATAACAAAACACATTTAGGCAAAAACCAACATTTAAACCCCAATCCGTCCAGACAGGCAAACGGAATGGTATCCCACAATTCCTTGTGCTGCGGGATCTAACAACAGCACCATAGTTACACCTACTTAATTGAATTAATTTGCATGAAAGTAAAATAACTACTAATTACGTGTTATTCTTGAGTTTATTGAACTAAGAAAAAATGTATCTTAACTGAAGCAAATCATCACGGCAGGTTAGATCAATGTAAAAAAGTTTATCTTTAAACCATCGATAAGTGGTCTTATCACCCTCTCAAGACAGAGAAAGTATTATCTTTCTCAAATGGACACGCCATGCTCCTTCACTTCACTGAAAACAAACTAACATCCAACTAAACCTGCTCCAGACCAGGTTATGTTCAGATCATAAGTTGCTATGGCAACTTAACATACCCTGAAACATACCTCAGTTTTTGGAACCAAAAGCTGAGGTTATCCGCTTCCTTATCCTCAAACTTATCGAGGTAACTCACATAACCTGCTTTCTGGAACAGGGCCCTGTAACTCCTAACCTTGTTTGCAATACGTGAAAAACTGATACCACCAAAATAAACGTTACTGTGAATACGGTAATTCCCAAATGTAGTAACACGTAGAAAAAACCCACAGTCCACACGTATTAGGGTAAAAATGTGTCTAAATGGACAGGCTTGTAGATTTGATGTGAGAAATTGTAAAACAGAATGTGAAAACCTGTGCACCAAAAATTTGCATCTGTGTATAAAAATCTTCTGCTGTGAACTGACAAATTCCCATTTGCATGTGTTCATTTAGAGTTACAACGTCAAATCTGTGATTACGACTGTTCAAATGTGCTTTTGCATGTGCGTGAATCTGCTGGCGCAAATCCCAAGTGCGCTACAACTGCACTCTGACTTCTGACACATTCCTTGTGAGAAACTTGTGTAAAAACTGATCTGTGTCCGATAATGGAACTAGGGGGGAGGAAGGGTTAGAGGAGGGGGGAGTCAACCAATCAGAGTGCAGGACTCAAAGAACTTGGTGAAATTGGAAAGAGCTTCACAGATCTTCCTGCTTCAATAACTCTTCTGATAAATGTTCAATTGTGACAGCAAGCATCTCAATCCTTTTGTATTGACACAGATGGTTAACTACAAATGCCTTTCTAAAGAAAAAAGATTGTTTTTGTCTGCCTTTTAATGAGAAGTCGAGCTGAACATGCAGACACTGCAGCAGTGACACGGCCTGCAAGGGACCGTGAACAAAGTGCAACCTCTGTGAAAACATCATTCTGTAAAAATCAATCTCTCCAAAATGAATAAATGTCTACAGTTACAAGAGCTGGTAATGAAGACTTGTCAACATATTCATGGTACAATCAATATTTTGTGAGAAATTCCATCTTTAATATATTTTATATAGTTTTTCACATTTTAAAAGTTATGGCCATTTGAGTACAGTGAACTCATTGTCATGTTCAAGAAACCAGTCTGAGACAATTTCAGCTTTATTACATCGCGCCTTATCCTGCTGGAAGTAGCCATCAGAAGATGAGTACAATGTGGTCAGGAGTCTTCAATTAGGGCATCTTGCACAGACTATGACGCTGACTTATTAAGTGTGTATTGAAATGTCCTTCAACCAAAATTTGCCTTAATCTAGCTCTCTCTGTATATTCCTCTGCCTGCCTCTGTCTTTGTAATTTAAAGGGCCAGTGGAGCCTCATTAGAATGCAGAGGATGATATCTTTCCTGCAAATTGAAAACATATTGATTCTCCTCAAGCTTTCAGGGAGAGCTAAAGACAGACGGACAGAGGGGTAGACATGAGAAAAGGAAAATTTTGGGGGGGGGGGGGGGGGGGGGGGTCTGAGAACACACTAGAGTTCGCTTCATTCCCGATGCTACATGTGCTTGCTTCTTGTTTCTGGAATGCTGTTCAACAGCATAAGATGATATCCCATGAGGTATAAACATGATGCCATGACAACTGCATCCACAGAAGCTTTTCTACATGTTTCCACTCTACCAATGCATTTGCCTACATGCTGCGAGGTCCAGCTGCAAAGGGAAGAAGCTACAGGATGCCAATGGACAAAACATAGCACGTACAGATGTGCTGACTGCACAGTTTCCATGGGAACAAGACCACCAACATATCCCTTCTCCCTCCATCTCTCTTAATCGCTCCTGCAAAAGCCTGACAAGCTTGTCTAATGCTACCAACTTGCACATCAGTAGCATTAGACAAGCTTGTCTAATGCTACTAACTTCGCATCATGTGTGCCCATGCATTCCTGGTAGGGCTCTCACATCAGATAAAGCTCAATTTGTCTTGTAGTGCCCATGTCTGTTGTGTGTGTGTGTGTGTGTGTGCTTGTGTGAATGTGTGTAGTTGAATATGTGGATGTCTATTTCTTTAATCTATCACAAGAACAAGGACAGAGGATAGGGAAGGAGGGCTGGTGGTGGTTTTATCAAACAGAGTGGTTTTCTATCTTGAGAGTAGACGCAACCTGATTACAAACAGTGCTTACATACAGACACAATTTTTGGGTACACAGTCTACGACTATCTGTGAAAGAATTTGTGTGAATTGAAGTTTTTTCACCAATGTTTAATATGAAAAAGGCTTTTGATTTTTTTGATTAACAAAACCTGCCATCATGTGGTTTCCCACAGTCAGTGCACAGTTTAGACACAGGTAAAGAGTTTGTAGAAATCATTTTCATTTAAATTTTTTATAAGTCTGAATCTGCTCTGTTTTTCTTTATATTTTTTATGAAAATGATAAATTCCTTTTTGATGATAGCTTGTTTTTCCTTTCAATAATTTTTTACAATTGAGAGAATACTTTTTATTCATATAATTGTCTTAAACTTGTCTTTATTTCCACAGAAAATTAAAGATGTCGTGAATTAAAAAAAATCCTTCTTAAAGGTTTTGATTTGACAACAGGCTTTACATAATTTTATTTTAGTAATAAAATCTGACTTTTTTTCATGGGAATCAATGAGAAATTTCTATCTTCTGACACTGTCCCCTGGTGTTCATTTGAGGAACAGACATTTTCTTTTTTGCTTCAAATTCAAGACTGTAAGGTGGAGCCTTGGGATGATGTAAAGGATCGGGATTAAAGAAAACACTACATGAAGGCCAATCCTATAACAAAAATAGTACATCGACTAGTTTCTTCATCACTCTGACACATGATTCTATCAATAATAGTACAGCAATATACATTTTAAGTTGGAGTGTGATGACTGCGGTCACACAGGATTAACATTAAAGTGTAGTGTACAGCTCCAATTGATTTTATATGTAATTTAGCTGTGGTTATTTGTGTATATTACTTGTTTGTTGCTTTGAGTTTTCATGTGGAGCTGTACCTGCTTGAGGTGGCCTAAAGATGGTTCCAAACTGAGAAGCTCTCCAAGAGGGTTCTACTACTACCTGGACTCCATGGGGAATGGGTTTCTATGTTCTACTTTTGTTGTTGTTTTTTGTCTCAGAATGACACAAGGGGGGGCACAGATTCGCTCCATACAAAACAGTTTACTCCTGACACACTTTGGCCCCTAAAACTGTCGTTTCACTGAAACCAACTCGAAAGTCTCCCGCCATCCATTAGTAAAAAGTAGTACTCTTGAAGTTTATTTTGTTTAGTATACTTGAGAATAAGTATAGCTACAACAGAACATGTAATTTTAGTGTAGTAAAAGTATTAACTGAATACTTCTTCAGACTACATTGGAACATTTGAAGTTTACAGTAAATAGATAGTACATAAAAGGTAAACCTCAAGTACACTGCCTCACTTTTAGTATGAACCAAGTATACTTTTAGTACACTTCTATAGACTAGAGGAATCTTTTATACATCATTACAGCATTTGTCTGACTTTTATCAGCCATAAAGATTTCTACCTGTAAGTTTCACCACGGTGGATAGTGGCGCAGTGGTTAGCGCTCTTGCCTCAAGTCCCGGTGTGGAGTTTGCGTGTTCTCCCTGTGCATGTGTGGGTTCTCTCCGGGCTTTCTGGCTTCCTCCCACCGTCCAAAAACATACTTCATAGGTCAATTGGAAACTCTAAATTGTCCCTAGGTGTGAATGTGAGAGTGAATGTGTGTGTGATTGTGGCCCTGCGACAGACTGGCGAACAGTCCAGGGTGTACCCTGTATGGTACTTGGTACAGGAAGCAATAGAACATTCCAACACCAGTGATTTTGTGAGGGCTTCCTGAATACCAAATGAAAACAGCTGCACCTTATCAGACGTAAAGCAGCCAACACAAAAGCACCCAAGACCATGACAGATTTCTGTGTTTGGAGGCTTTAATTTACAATATTACTAAACCTTAAGAAATACCGTTAAGCTGATTGAATGGTACATTGGATGCTTATAAAATTAAAGATCTTATTATTCAATTACATATATACAGTTTGAGATGTTCAATGACTGGACGCCTGTGCATGTTAAAGTTAAGTCCCATTCGCTGTAATACACCTTGGTGTGTGAAATTTGTTCTCTGCATTTGACCCATTCCCAGGGGGAGCTATAAACTGCAGACATAGCCACGCTTTGAGGTTTAAACCCACCAACGCAAATAGTTTGTCAAGCAGGGAGGGATTGGGCCCCATTTTTAACATTTACAATTCAATTTTACTGCTTTGACATCTACAGTAAACCCTTGTTTTTCGCGGGGGTTACGTTCCAAAAAGAACCCATGATAGGCAAAATCCGTGAAGTAGAAACCTTTATTTTTTTTAACAATTATACAATTAAATACTTTATTATACATTGAGAAGAAAGAACAAACCATTTTACAGGCTCAAGCATTTGTTTCACAACCAAAAGTACTTTAGAAATGTTTTTTTCAACAAATAACTGTAATGTCAAATAATAATTTGAATCATCGATGTGAACAGATTGCTTCAAATTGCGGAGATTAGCCCCGCCCACCGCAACCCGAGTAATTGGATTAAACAGGAGAAAATTTAAAATGATTATGACAAAAATACAAAGTACAGTAGTCGGACAAATAGTGACTCAGGTGTATTTCACTGACTCCGCTCTGCAGTGTTTTCTTCTTTTGAAGCCCGCGGTTCAGGTGTGTTTGTTCGGGAGAACATAGTGATAGGCAGTTGTTGTCGCTCTTTTTTCTATGGGTTTTAGAGAAACTTGAAATTGCAAGATGATTTGCACGTACGTGTTGTAAATTTGGCAAGCTGATTTACGTACGTGTACATATTAAACTGCAACTTTATTGACGCACAGGTAGAGAAGAAGCGGAGTGACTTTTTAGCCAATCAGAATGCAGAACACAATGCACGATGCAAAACCCTGAAGTAGCGAAACCGTGAAAAGTAAACCGCATTATAGCGAGGGATCACTGTATTTTTATTTAAAAGAATATTTAGTGCCCTATAGTTCACCTCATAACTTTCACCACTAAATTGTGTATTCTTTTGTCTCCCCAGATATAAAAACAGTCTGAGAAAAAAATACCTTCTGTTTCCACAGCATCAAAAGATTAGAACAACCTTCTTTAGTTCCTACGTTCTCTTACAACACCGTCAACATTTAGGAAAGCTTTTTTAACTGATATAAATAACTTGCTATTGTTTGAAATGTATCTTCTATTTGAAATGTATGGATTTTGTTTTATATTTTGATCTTTTATGTACTGTGAACTGTCATTTAGGTATGGGTAATTATTCTGAGTCAGCATAAAAAAAAACACAAATCTGGATGTTTGTCTGTGGGTGTGTGTATTTTTCTCTGTTAAGTGATACTGTGACTCAAAATATATTGTTTCTGTTTTCTTTCACAATCTGTACTCGTAAGTAACTGGAATAGAGAACCACCATAAAAACATGGTTTGTGTGATGGGGCCAATCTCTCTTTGAATTTTAAATAAATTAAGTTTAAAATTTAAATAAAATGTGCTTTGCAATAAAATTAGAAAAACGCAAATGCTGTGAATTAAATTGGTAATAGTGTTTCATTATGGAATAAAAGACAACCACTAACATAAACTCCTCCAGCAGATGGCAGTAGCGCGCCGTGGATTGTTATTGCAGGCGTCCTAAGAAATCCGTAGAAGAAGAAAATACAACTCGCATGTGTTGAAGGTAAGTTTCTTTCATGATATTTGCTGATTTTTCACTACTATTGATGCATTTTAAACTCTCATAGTGTAGTAGTTTTGTTTGTGTGTAAGGCCGCATGTGGTTTCCGTTTGCTGTGGTGCAAATGAGCGTTAATCTGTATGGATCGATCGTTTTTGCTACGGTACTTTGTTCTGTTGTTAATTCTAAAAAAACGCTAGAAACTGGACGAGCTTACTCAATTTCATGCGATTATGTGTGATTTTATTCTAGTTATTGTGACGTTTCCGTTGGCTCTGGCATTGGGTGCCCTGTGGCGGTCCTGCTGGGCATGGCCTGGCTGGGTGGGTGGCGGACGTGTTGACCGGCGGGCGGGTCAACACGTACCGCCGTACGGATCATGTTGGGGGGGGGTCCTGGCTACCACTGCTGCTTCGGCAGGGGTCTTGGTCACTAATACCCCCGCCGAACTAAGTTAGTGTGGGGATGACTGGTCGCCCTGCCTCGTTCTTTTTACATTCCATCATCCACCCTAGAAAAACATAAGCAGTGAGTCACTTAACACAGGGGGTATTCCAGGAAGCAAGTTAAACTACCGACTTTTACCCTGAACTGTCGCGTAAGTCAGCCTAAACTTGTTTGCTCTGCGTATGTCGGTTCCAAAACACCATTTATGAGTTTGCTTAATTAACCTCCTCTCGGTAACCCTGAGTGCATGGCAAGTACAACAAGGCATTTTCAATGGATCGCCGATTACCGGAGTCACCATGGAAACAACAAGTGGAGAAAAAAAGAGAGCGCTATACTTCAGTGAGACGGACTCGGGGGTTTAAATGATGGCGTATAATGAGTATTGGTTATGTTCAGATCATAAGTTGCTATGGCAACTTAACATACCCTGAAACATACCTCCGTTTTTGGAACCAAAAGTTGAGGTTATTCGCTTCCTTACCCTCAAACATATCGAGGTAACCTCAGGTAGCCTGCTTTCTGGAACAGGCCCCAGGTTTCAGCTCACTATTTTAGAAAATTGGTTTGCGTGACTGAATGAATGTTTCACATGTGTTAGTCTGAATGCATAAATATGCGTAAGTGAAAGCTAGTTGTATTGTTAAAATGTTTGTATGTGAACATTTTTGGAGCCAACAGGTGTTTGTAACAAATGCGTGTGTGTGTGTGTGGACAAGCAATGCCCCTTTTTTATTTATTTATTATACATCTACACCTGACACTAATAATTATAAACTTCCAGCAAATTGTTGCTTGTTGCCTTCTGATGTGTTATGATTTTAACCCCCCCTATAAACACCCTCCTACCCCTAACATCCCTCTCTCTTCTTCACACCTCTTCTTTTCCATCTGGTCCAACAAATGGTTACAAACATAATTACTATAAATAAAGTTTAGCTTAAATTACAAAAGAAGTGTATTCAAATATACACCTTGTGTGTCCTAAGATCCATGTTGTAACAGTAAAATATGTCCAACACAAGAGGCCTTCAGCTCTTATCTGTTTGCTCAGCTGTTGGACAGGGCAAGTTTGACCCTTGTGCTATCCTATGACCCCACCCTTACATTGTCATGTTCTCCCTACCATGACAAAGATGGATAAAGGGTAAGAGGATTTTATGTAACCCATGGACACCAGTGAAGTTCACAAATCATTGAAGAAAAAAATGTTCAGCGCACTGTCTAGTGGGTCTAGATGACCCCACTCCCAATGTTAAAGTGCCTAGACTAGCACGAGAGAGAGAGAGAGAGAGAGAGAGAGAGAGAGAGAGAGAGAGAGGAGAGAGAGAGAGAGAGAGAGAGAGAGAGAGAGAGAGAGAGAGAGAGAGAGAGAGAGAGAGAGAGAGAGAGAGAGAGAGAGAGAGAGAGAGAGAGAGAGAGAGAGAGAGAGAGAGAGAGAGAGAGAGAGAGAGAGAGAGAGAGAGAGAGAGAGAGAGAGAGAGAGAGAGAGAGAGAGAGCAATCAGACGCTCAATTTATTATATAAAATTACATTTCATTACATAAAATTACTCACGAGACTTGAGTCAGGTGAGCCACAGGAAGTAGGTTGGAGCCGTTTTGCAGCGCCAGCCCCTGCTGAAAGGAAGACTGTCCTGCTTAAATCCTGTGTAGTCCTGTGTAGTGTGGGTTAAAAGTTGATGGTACAGGTAACCCAACAATGTAACCCCTGTACAGTGTTGATGAGAAAAATATTACTAAAAAGTCAATTGTTATTTGAAGTATTGCATAAAAACGTATTGACCATAATTTTTAAATCTAAATGTTATCTGTATGAAATATGTGAAATAAGCTTCCATAAAGTCTTCCAAAAATGATCAAAAGCTTAGTGTCAACATTGCTGATTAATAGGCACCTATTACAAATAGAGTTGTGTTGTCTTACTGTCCCTATTTTCTTTTCTTTTTTACAGAATAAAATCTAATTTTGTGGTCTAAAAATAACACATTTGTCACAACAAACGAACACACTGAGCAACATATACATTATACCTTATGCAAGTGGCTGAGGAGGCAGCAGGTCTCGGCTTTCAGTTCGGATATTGTTTTTTTTCCTGGGCAAAACTCAGACACGCTGCCAAAGCCCACTCTAAGTTGACCTCATGACATTGGCGGCCCCCAAAAGGAGCAAAAGCCGGTGCTTCAGAGATCAAGTCGTCTTACTTTCTGGTTGGAAAATTAGCATGATATCGGCCCTTTTAAAAAACCAATGGGATCGCTTTTAAAATACATCACAGGATAATAAGCATATGCAGTGTAAGAGATATTAAAAATGAATAAATAAACAGATGCATTGTTGTGTGTTCTGCTCATAAAGGCCATGCGCATTGGACTGCCAGCTTCAGAGACGCTGCAAGGTGGATTCTTAAAAGCTTTGGTTTTGGTGAGCATGCAGATTTCACTCATACAGAAAATATTTAACCCTTGTGCTATCTCAGATGACCCCACCCTTACATTGACGTGTTCTCCTAACCATGACAAAGGTGGATAAAGGTGGAGAGGATTTCATGTAATCCATGGACACCAGTGAAGATCACAAATCATTGAAGAAAAAGGTTCAGCGCACTGTCTAGTGGGTCTAGATGACCCAACGTTAAAGTGCCTAGGATAGCACAAGGGTTAATGCATTTTTTCTGGCACATGATGAACCTGTCGTTACTCTTGCTGTATCCCTACCCTTACAGACGGTGTTGTTCAGCGTGTTTATGTTCCAGTTGTTGAGGACTGTTGGACTAAGGGCGTTCTCCATGGCATCTGAGACCTACTTGTCGGGCACTCACTCTGCAGCTTTCGTCACCTGTCCTAATGACACTGTTGCTAGAGACCTGGCCAGGTAATCCAAATGATATTGGCCCAATTATGAAGAACACTTTTATAGCCAACAAATTGGTCAAGTAAAGCCTATTAGCTGGAAAATACTTCTGCCAATGACTTATATTACCCTTTTAGTGCAACCCACAAATTGAATCACAGCTTTGACAAAAGTCTTTTGTCAGTCTTGCTTTTTACTATCATTTTATTTTTTATTTTACGCCTGATCCACACTGTGCTTTTCTGTCACAGAGGTATTGTGGAAAAGAAACTAGCTGCTTGTGTCAATATTGTGCCAGCAATCAAATCAATGTAAGTCATATGTATTTCTGTCCTTTGCTGTGGTTGTGAAAAAAAAACATGTATCTTTCAATTTAAAATAATATTTTTCTTGTTGCTCCAGATATGAGTGGCAGGGAAAAATTGAGGAGGATAATGAGGTTCTTCTGGTAAGTTTTTGAAAATTGTTTTTCTTGTTTTTCCTGCTTAAAAAAGGCTAGTTTTATGTCAAATTCTTTAAATATTTAATAACAGAAAAGCTAACTGCTATAAATGCTTCTTTATTGATTGTGCAAAACAAACTGCAGGCTTTTCCAAAGATCGTTTGTTCCTGCATGGTTTATTTTGACAAATTTTAACATTTTAAACATTTTTGTGCGGTTTATCAAAAATATTATACACCATGGCGCAGAGACCTACGACAGTGTATCCGGGCCACCAGAAAAATAAAAAAATGAATAAGAATAAAGTTGGAAAATTTTGACAAAAAGTTTACAGTTTTACAATCATAAAGTTGTGGAGAGGAAAAAGTCTGAATTTTATGAGAAAAAAGTTCGAAAATTATAGGAAAAATATCAAAGATTTACAAGAATAAACACCTAAAATTATGAGCAACGGATTCAGTATTTTATGACAATATAACATAATTTCATAAACTATTGGTTGAGAATTTACAAGATTAAAGTCATACATTTATGAGGCAAAAGTGAGGCAAAAAGAAACCGGTATCGATAGATTCTGGATAGAGACATACACAACCAACTATATTTTCTACTATAAATTATGACTTTATTCTAGTAAATTACAACTTTTCTCTGACAATTTTAGGACTTTATTTTAGTAAAATTACAACCTTTTTTAAGTGAAAATATTTTTCTCATAAAATTACAACTTTATTCTTTTAAATGTATTTATTTTTTTGTTTTTTATGGTGGCCCTAATACTCTGTCGTAAATACTTATAAATGTTTAGCTTTTAATGACACTATAGTCTGTTTCCTGATACTACCAAGAAAACACTGTAATCTGGACCACTGTTTTTCAACCAGGGCTGAAGATGGTAAGGTCTTCCGTTGGAAATTGTTCATTTTAACTAATCTAAAATTATTTAGAGGGTATCAGCTCTGTGTTCATCCAAAAATGCCCTGATAAATCACAGAGTTGTTAGGATATGAAAGATTATAAAATACTCTTTTCTGTGTGTATTTGATTCTATTTATTAATCTATCTATTTTGTGTACGATTCATCAAGCATTCTGTCATACAATTGTTCACAAAAGCGCAGTTGCTTTAGCATAAACAAAAAAGATTTCAATAAATAAATCACTATTAAGAATATATGTATATATTAATGTGTTTTTTTTTTTTTTTGAGAGGTTACATGAACTTGCATTTTAATAAATTGGAGGGAAAAAACTATCCGGGTAAACTTTTACCAAATTTTGTTGAAAATCATTTTTTGAAAACTATCACAACTTTTAGGAAAAGCAGCCTGAACTTGAAGCTTTTTGTGCCTCAGTTATTACAATAAAATGCTTGTGAGATTGAGGAGAGACTGAGGAGAGGTTCTCTTTTTTTACATTTTTGGTCGTTGGTGTGCCTTGGGATTTTTGTCAAGGAAAACTATACCTCAGCTCAAACAAGGTTGAAAACCACTGATCTAGACAATGTTAAAGCATTGATCATTTGTGAATTTTGGACATTACCTTGTTTTATCACTGTGCTGTTCAGAACGTGGGGAAGGCAAAAATGTGTCTGGCATTCATTGATTCTGCTAGTTAAAAAGATGAGAGGTCTGTAATGCTCATCATAAATACGCTTAAACTAAAATAATTCAGATAATCACATTGACAGATTTTTAAAGAATTGCTTTGTGTAATGGTGCAAAAAAGTGTTTTTCTCCTACAAAAAGAAAGAATGCTGTCTCTCATATACCCGTTACTTCTTTAAGAAATACTTCTGTTCTCCTATTGTTACCCGTATTACAGTTTTTCTCCAAAGGTTTGGCTCATTTCTTGAAACAAAAATTACATTCCCAAAACAACATGGACAAACCTCCAAACCACTTGGCAATTGTTCACAACAGAATGGAATTTCTCATTAATTTCATCAAATTGCAAATGTCTTGGTACATGTCTCAATGGCTCAGTACATCTTTGCAAGTGATTAAGTACAGGTAGCCTACATTTAGCACAATTTCCAAGTGAATAGATCTTGTTGATCTAAACTGATTGTTGATTCTCAGTCTAATGGTTGTTCGCTCCAAAATGAGTCAGCATCATTTCATTGTGTAACTCAACATGCACAATAGTCTGTTCAATTGTCAAAATTAGTCAAGAACATAATACCATGAATACGATCCCTTGGAACGTTTGATAAATTTATTATTATTTTGATTTGATCCCTGAAAATGAGAGAGGTCTCGTAGGGCCTCACCTACCACTATATGTTATTGTATGGAACAATGTGAATTTCCACCATGGCCCGCTCATCAGGTCCTGGTTCACTACTCATCCAAGGATGGTCATAGTGTTCTTACCACCTTACTCTCCTTTCCTCAATCCTATTGAGGAGTTTTGCTCCGCTTGGAGGTGGAGAGTGTATGAGCATCGGGCTCAAGATCAGAGGTCCTTGCTCCATGCAATGGATGCTGCGTGTGAGGATATTACAGGAGATCAGTGTAGGGATGGTTGTGACATGCACAGCGTTTCTTCCCTTGTTACATCGCAAGGGAGAATATACGCTGTGATGTGGACAAGAATCTATGGCCAGACAGACAGCAGCGTGTGGACGGCCAGCAGGGTGAGGATGATGGCCAGGAGAGGGAGGGTGAGGACAACGACCAGTGAAGAACTGTTAGTTGTGAAACTCAAGCATTATTTACAGCACTGTAGCTGCAAATCATTTTCATAGTTTTTTGTTTATATTCTAAAGTATATTTAAGTATATATGTTGTATACATTTTCTATTTACTCTGATGTATGACGGTTACTTTATGTGTGTGAATGATAATGGTTAGAATTTCCTTGGCAGTATGAGTGCAATGTTTGCTGTTAAACCTAAGAGGCTACTCTTCCCCTAAAATCCTTTTTCTGTTTTTCAGTTTTATACAAAATTGTATTCTGTTAGCTATACAAAAACAGTACAGTATCCACTGTCAATGAATGACTGAGCTAAGACTGAGAGGTGGACATGAGGGATATTTCAATGGTCCTCTGCTAAAGTGACAAAACATCTACGGTAATCATTTTGACTTGCAGTGCTTACACATTGCCGAAGGGATGGAGTATTTTGGGGGCACTGACTGTTTAAATGAGAAAGAAATTAATTTTGACAGATGAGTGAATATTTTTGGGAGAGATATGAGCTTTTGCAGGTGAACCATGGTGTTGTGCTGAACCATCCACATTATTTTGGCAAAAGCACCAAGAGTGTTGAGAACGTCTGGTCTGCCTCAGGAAAAGAGCCAAAGCAATTGTGAAGGATCTTTGCCATTTTCATGGCACTGACTCTTTACATGGGAAAGGAATTTAGTTTTGAAGCAGGAGTGAACAGTTTTGGGAGATATATTAGATGTTGCAAGTGAGCTATAGTGTTGTGCTGAACTGTAAGACTGTTTTGCCAAATGATCTTAGAATTTTCAGAATGTAATTTCTGTTTCAAGAATGAGCCAAACCAATGGAGAAAAACTGTAATGTCACCTCTTTGAACTGATTTACCGGTATAAAAGACACCGGTAACCTCCGCACCAAAACCACAGAGCTGTCAAAGGAAACCCACGACAAAAGTTTGCTATAAACCATCATCCACCAGAGGAGGATCGGGAGAATGTCATGTGGTCAGAAGAGACCAAAATGGAACTCTCTGGTAGAAACGCCACTCGCCATGTTTGGAGGAAATAGGATGTTGAGTTGCAGCCCAAGAAGACTATACTCACTGTGAAGCATGGGAGGTAGAAAAATCATGGTTTGGGGCTGCTTTTGTGCAAAAGGGAAAGTACGACTAATCTGTATGAAGGAAATGAGGAGTCGGGCCATGTATGGAGAGGTTTTGTGTAAAAACCTCTGTCTGAGCATTGGAGATTGTCCAGCAGGACAATAATCCCAAACACATTGAAAGAGTGGCTATGTAAAATGGTTCTGGAGTAGTTTAGCCAGTCTCTGTACCTTAATCCAGTAAAGAATTTGTGTTGAAAACTTGTGTTCCCCAGCAACATCACAGCTCTTGAGAAAATCTGCATGGAAGAATGGACCAAAATAGCAGCACCAGTGCAAACCTGGTGAATACCTACAGGAAACCTTTGACCTCTTTCTTTGCCAACCAGTATTACATTACAAAGTATTGAGGTGAACTTTTGTTATTGACGAAATACTTATTTTCTGCACTATCATACATATAAATTATTCACAAACACAGGCAATATGATTTACTGGATTGTTTTTTTAAATTCGATCTTATAGTTAGTGATTCGATGGTGAACTTTCCAGACCTCTCTTATTTCTTTTAGGTGGGATAACTTGCAGAATCTGTGACTGCTCCACTGAAAATAACAAATCCTATATAGTCTGATTGAAAAGAATTTGCTCATATTACCGTTTGAATTGTTATTTGATAAAAAAAAGTGTTTTAAAACTTAATTTAATGTCAAAAGAAATCCTGAATATACTCCTTATGGCAAAGTTTAAAAAAAAGTTTCCTTTGGAAGGGAATAGTGCTGTTTGATGACTTTAGAAAACTGTTACTCTTGATCTTTTTCTTTGACGGCCCGGGCAACTATCTTTGTGTACCTCGCCTTTGCTCTTAAGTATCAAGGATAGGCTCCAGTCACCCCAGTGAGCCTCCACAAGAAACAGTGGCCCATCCAGCAATTTATCAATGAACATATGGATGTGAGTTTATCTTAGCCTAAATGTTATTTTATTGTAACCCATGTTTCTCTTATACCAGATGATCAAAACAAGAAGTTCCAAGGTGTCTGCTCTTGCTGAATATGTACGGTGAGTGTTTACTGTCTTCTTAAAGAAAACCTGACACTGCTTCATGGGCTGCTATAATCCGTACGATTAGATGTTTTTTTTATTTTGTTGACCTACATTTTTATTTACAGCTCCAACCACCCCTATGAAGTGGCAGAAGTCATCAGTCTGCCTATTGAACAGGGAAACCCACCTTACCTCAAATGGATCGGAGACGTTGTGCCTGAATGAGTTGGACTGAGAAACAATTGATTGATAGAAATATGAAAGAATAGAATTATGTTTTGTTTTAAACTGTAGAACATATCCACTGCTTTAATTTAAATTGGGCTGCTGAACTGAAGATGCAAAGACAAAGTTTCTGATCGATCCTTCCAGTTTTTACCACCAGAGGGCAACATAAAACTGCCTTTTCAAAAGTACATTTTTGGGTTTCAATTTGTTTAATGTTTAAATTAGCTCCCAGTGTTTCTCTTTAGGGACTTGTACTTTTTTACGGTCACAAAATAAAAATAAATAATATATTTTTGGAGGCCCATTCATCTTGAAACCATGTGGCAACAGTTAAGTCCTGTGATGGAAAGTGATATTTTGTAACATTAAAGTTTCACTTAACATTTATTTAGCTCACTGTCAACACATACAATTTTTTTTTGACACAAACTGAATTAAAAGATTTTTTTTTACAACAAAAAGTATTTGATGGAAAATTTATCCCATTGAATACTTTCCTGGATATACTTCATATCTATAAAAAACATCAATTTAGAAATGTAGAATTGACAAAACATGACAAAATACACCAGTAATACATCAGTGTAATTCACCTTATTAAATGGATGCAAACTTATGTCACATTTTTTAAAAATATATAAGCAGCCATCTCATATTCACATATTTAATTGTGTTTCCAATGTTTTTGAGGAAAATAAAAGGGTTGTATTTATGTCCAGTTTAACGGTCAAATGCCTGTGTGGAGAGGTAGAGTCTGCCAACGGGCAAAGTTTATCAATGAAAACATGAATGTCTTTATTAAACCAAAATGGAAACACAATTCTTTTGTGTTTGAAAGCTTGTCATTAGTGGTCTCATGCCGTGTTCACTGGTGTTGCCCTTAGCCACTGTAGCTCCAGATGTTCTTTAATCTTAAAGCAATGTCCCCAGCAAATTACCAGCAATTAAAAGTCCATTTTTGTATGGTATCCCATTGGGATAAAACCGTCTTGAGCTGACAGACCCACTCTGATGAAAATAGTGTTTTTGGTGTTTTGAACAACTCCCAATAGGATCTATCTGCAGACATCGTCAGCTGGAAGTCCCCCCATATCGCTCGAAAAACCATTTTTACTGGCAACCCTAACAGTTGCGCTTTTTCTTTTTCTTTTTTTAACTTTTTTTTACTTTCTGAACAGTTTTCGTAACCCTTGTTCTAGGCCCTTTACCATTGGGAGTTGGGTCATCTGGACCCACTAGACAGAGCTCTGAACCTTTTTTCTTCAATGATTTGTGATCTTCACTGGTGTTCATGGATTGCATGAAATCTTTCCACCTTTATCCACCTTTGTCATGGTAGGGAGAACATTATAATCAAAGAAAATTAATCAATGTATATAAAAAAAATCAATATAAGGATTCCACCCTGCGACAGACTGGCGACCAGTCCAGGGTATCCCTTGCCTTCGCCCAAGTGGCCGGGATAGGCTCCGGCAACCCCGTGACCCCGAAAGGGAATAAACGGTTAAGAAGATGAATCAATATAAGGGTGGGGTCATCTAAGATAGCACAAGGGTTAATCACAATTTTGAAAGCAATAAAATTATCCCAGTTTTTGTCCCTTCGTAACCCTTGTGCTATCCTTTGGGGTCAAGATGACCATTGACATGTTATCTCTACCATGACAAAGGTGGAGAGGATTTCATGTAATCCATGGAAACCAGTGAACCAGTGAGGTTCACAAATCATTGAAGAAAAAAGTTCAGCGCACTGTCTTGTGGGATCTAGATGACCCCCACTCCCAATGTCAAAGTACCTAGGATAGTACAAGGGTTAAGCTTACTTTACTCACTAAAACGTTATTTTTTACTGGCGTGGCACAAATAAAGCAACATCAATTCTCAACGCAATTTAATCTTCTAAAAATTAAATCAGCGTCTCCGCCTAAAAGTGAGAAGCATCTGTTTCCTTAGCTCCTTTTTGTTGCTCTTTTATTTCCTACTGTTTCTGTATGCTTTTGCTATGATTCATACATCTTGTACGTTTGTTATTTAAGATTGTTTGACTTGTAATTCATAAAAAAGAACATTCCTCCGCAAAGAGCAGATCTGCGTTATAGAAGCACAAACAGAATCCACTTCTGTTTCAAACCTATAAAATAAAGCATGCGCTAATTTATAAAAGACAGTGCAATCAACACTTTCATGCATTTTCTTGAAAAACATAATCATTTTTTGACTGCCCTATTTGTAACTTCTGAATAAAATAATTAAAATATTCAAACTAAGAAAAAAAATAATTTTAGCTTCAGCCTAAAGTTGTGTAATTTCCACCTCTGGACGATAAAGTCTGAAGCCATCTTGTCTGCAGCCAGGTCCCTCTCACTGCTGCTGCTCTGCAGAAACTATGTCCTAGAAAACAACACAGATTTCTTTTTTTCATTTTGGCTTAACCCTTGTACTATCTTAGATGACCCCACCATTGCTTTGACGTGTTCTCCCTACCATGACAAAGGAGGATAAAGGTGGAAAGATTTCATGTAATCCATGGACATCAGTGAGGATCACAAATCATTGAAGAAAAAAGGTTTAGCGCACTGTCTAATGGGTCTACGTTAAAGTGCCTAGGATAGCACAAGGGTTACACCTGCATCATCATGTCTAAAAGACCACTGGGAAAACTTTTAAAATAGGTCAAAAGATCGAACTTTAAAGGGAATGAGTTTGAAATTATTTTCTGTTTTAACCAAAATATTTAGTCACAGGAAGGAAAAAATATTGTCATTGTTAATAACAAAGAATAAAAAAAAAGTTCAGCATTTCTATAAATGTCCACATTTTCAAAATTTTTAACTTCTCAATTAATAAACATGAAGTCTTTCATGGTTTATTAATATCAAATCAATAGACTGACGTATGGAAAACTGATATATACTTCAAACTGGTGTGAATGGTCAAATCCCAGGATTTTCATAGGATCAATTATTCAGAATCCTCTCCTCGGTCATCCTTGTAAACATCATCGGGATGTATTAGAGATAGCTGATGTCAAGGACAGAGTTTATGTACACAACCTTCTCAGGCTGGGAATCATGGTTTTTATGCCTGCTGGTTGAGGGAGGGGCAGTTTCAGGGGTAAAGCCTGTGGTCAGGTCAGGATTAGCCCCCTGCACAGTCTCTGTCTTCAGGGGCTCTCTTTGGTTTCCTTTGTGTGAATGCTGATAAATTTCCCTGCCCTGCGAGTTCCCTACTTCTCCCAGGATTTCTTCCTCCACTCGCCCTTCACCACAGTTTTTCTTATGCACGTTGGCGGCAACGTCACTCTTTTTCGGTTGGAGCAAAATCCCTCCCCACTCCTCTGTCGGTCGCTGGACCTCGGTGCAAACCCGGTCGTTGTTCTTCACCCTTCGTGAGGTGCGGCACAGAGCCTTCCTAAAGCCTCTCTTGAAGTTGTCGGACAGAAATCCATACAGGATGGGGTTGGCACAACTGTTGGCATATGAAAGCACAACAACGAAATAATAGAGCCCCCTAAAATCTCCAGGAAGGACTACGAGAAGGTTTATGACATTCAGCGCATAAAAAGGAAGCCAGCAAAAGACAAACACCGCCACGACGACCACCACCATCCGGGTGATTTTACGCTCGGACTTCCTGCGTCTGGTGGAAGCCATCTGTGTTCGCTTCCCAACACTTCTCACCTAAAAAACAAAACATATATTGAGTACAAACAAGCTAGAGTCAAAAGATAACTCAACAAATTCATAATTATTTCATAAAGTAGAGAAACATTTAAATTTTTTACAAAAAACTTTATAGCTAAAATGGTTACTTTAGATTTTTTCATCAAGCTGTAAGATTTACCAGCACCTTATAACTCTTTTACATTGCAGCTTAAGCTCCAGCGTTGACATTCTTTCCACTACGTAAATGTCCAACCATTTACGCAATTAACACATTTCCAGCTGATTCTGTCACTGAGAAAAGCTGCTTTCACGCTTTACGCTAGTAAGGTGCTGCTTAATGGTACGAAGCCAATCTGTGTCCAGATCAGCTGATTCATGTTGATTGCATGAAGGATCAGTGTAACAATGTATCAAAGAAAATGCGTTCTTTAAATGTTGCCGGCGACAGCTGTAATGTTAAGGAGGTAAAGACCCACTCCAATGAAAATGATAGGAGTGTCAAGATGGCAGCACACATAGCTGCAGCTGCCTGGTTTTTGAATGGTCATTGTCATGTTTGGATGTTTTTCATGTATGATTTGTGCACATTCAGTTGGGCTGATCACACCTACAGCCGACACAAGCTCCTTAAAATTGGGTTCCGCTGTGATGGACGTGTAACAAGTAGGGGTGTATATTGGCAAGAGTCTGGCGATACGATACGTATCCCGATACGCGCCCTGCGATACGATACGTATCCCGATATTTTACGAAAAATGTTTTCTTTCTGTTTTTTTTAAATATGACTTCGAAAAAACTCAACCTTAATTTTAATGTCTTCCGCTGTAATAAAATGGTCAAATTAGGTTTATTTAATGATCACAATGTTAAGCACTTTAATTGTATCTCATATATAAGTTGCGTTTAACAAAGCAAATTCATAGTTCTTTTATTTTGGTAAGTTAAAATATAGAAAGGGAACAGTCAACATTGTCTGATTTTGAAGCATTTTGAATCGATACAAGTATTGCCAAATTAACAATTTTTTCTTACACCTCTAGTAACAAGCGAGTTTATCCGCTTGATTTCACTTTTAAGCTAGCAGGTTGCACAGTGCAGCGCCATGACTTAATGTAATGTCGCTGATTCTGGCAAGAGCAGAGGAGGCGGGCTCTGCGTATTTGTGTACATCCCACCTGATGCTAATGCCAATTCAGCTATTGCCCGTCTCCATGCCAGCACTGGGAACCAGCAGAGCAAATATCCTGATGCAGATCATTGCTGGGGATTTTAACCATGCAGACTTGAAGACAGCTCTGCCTAAATTCCATCAGCATGTTAAGTGCACCACAAGAGGAAACAACACTCTCGACAAAGTCTGTTTCAACATCAAAATGGGCTACAGAGCCAGATCTCTACCACACCTGGGCCAGTCTGACCATCTGTCCTTGCTTTTAATTCCTGTATAAATCCCACTCAGGAAAACAGTTCCCACCATCTCTATTTCCACGTGGCCAGATGATGCTTCCCAGTGGCTGCAGGACTGCTTTAACCCTTGTGCTATCCTAGGCACTTTAACATTGGGAGTGGGGTCATCTAGACCTCACAAGACTAAACCCTTTTTCTTCAATGATTTGTGATCTTCCCTGTCCATGGATTACATGAAATCCTCTCCACCTCTATCCACCTGTGTCATGGTAGGGATAATACGTCAATGTAAGGATCGGGTCATCTGGACCCCATAGAATAGCACAAGGGTTAAAGGACAGAGGTGTTTGAACATCAGGACCTGGAGTTGTCCACTTGGCTGTGCTACATTAAGACTCGGAAGGTCAAACAGACTACAGGAGGAAGATTGAAAACCACCCAGACAGTGATGACAGCTGACAGGTGTGGCAGAGAATCCAACACAGAACTACAGAACCAACCTCAGAGCTACAGAAGGTGACATCACACTGGCTTAAACCTCTTCTTTGCCCTCGTTGATGTCACTACACCACAGGCACCTCAGCTTCACCACACAGCTCACACAGTACCATCCTCGTCCTGGATAAGCAGGAGGTGAGACACACCCTGCGTGCAGTCAATCCGAGGAAGGCTGCCGGTCCTGATGGTGTCCTGGGGCGACTGGTAAGGGATTGTGCAGACCAGCTGACTGCAGTCTTCACAAAGATCTTCAACCAATCCCTGGTACAGTCAATGGTCCCACTCTGCCCGAAGTCCTCCTCCAAACATTGCTCAAGAAGCCTCACATCTCCAGCTTCAATGACTAAAAACCAATGGTTCTCCCTCCAACAGCCATGAAGTGCTTCGTAAAGCTGGTCTGTTTTCACATAACAGCAGCCCTCCAACCGGGATTGGACCCCTGCCAGTTTGCATACAGGGCGAAACGATTAAAACAGCTCTGCATGCTGCTGTTTCCCATCTGGAGCAGCGAGGGAGCTATGTTAGGATGATCGGCCTTCAACACCATCCTCCAACATAAGCTGGTGGCCAAGTTGGAGGACCTGGGACTGCACCGTTCAACCTGCATGTGGATCAGCAGCTTCCTCTCCGGTCACAGACAGAGAGTCAGAGTGGGACATCATATATCATCTGCACTAAGCCTCAGTACCGGCTTCCCCCAGGGTTGTGTACTGAGTACTCTGCTCTACTCCCAGTACACGTATGACTGCAAACCTGCCCACCACAGCAACACCATCGTAAAGTTCGCTGATGACACCACAGTGGTGTCAATATAGTGTTCAACCAAAAACTTCCTCCTCAACACATCAAAGACCAAAAAAATGATAATAGACTACAAGGAGAAGAAGACGGGCATAGTGCCACTATTCATCCATGGGGACTGCATGGAGAGGGTGGCAGACGTCTGCTTCCTGTGATTCCACATGAGGCAGAGCTTAACCTGGAAGTGATCTGTTGCCTTCAGGCAGACGCTACAATTCAAGCAGAGTAAGGACAAATAGACTCCAGAACAGTTTTTATCCAACTGCCATAAAACTTTTAAACATGTCTATGAAGCATTAAATCTGGACCTCTTCTTGTAAATTGTGATACGGTTGATGTTTTCTTCAATATTCATTATTATTTATTATTTTCTCCTCTGGTTTTAACAATTTTAACACATATCGAGTATTCTGTTTTTTTTTTTAAGTTTTAGTCCATATGTAGCAACAAATTTAATTCATTTCCTGTTTTAGTTACCAGATAAGCACTTTTTATGTACCGGTACGTTTTTACCATGTGTTGTTTTTAAGGTATATCGGTGTTGCACTGACAAGGAAGCACTTTTAATCTCATTGAACCTGTGACAATGACAAATAAAGATCTATTTGTCTGTCTTTTAGTGTTTTTAAAATGTTCTTGTGGCCTTTTTACTAATGATGGAGGACATGCAAATAAAATCTAGCTTAAAATTCAATTTCTGTGTATTTCTGCATTCAAATTGTCATAAATCAGGAGCAGACAAAAAATGCTGTTTGAAAAAGAAGATTTTTGTGACGTAGAAATCACACTAAAGGGGCCACAAGCTCCCTGATCTGCAGCATGAGGAGAAGAGAGGTGATGGAAAATCAACACCTATGAGCTGTAGAGCGCCACGGACCGGTATAACGTCACACAATGTTTTCACGGACCTGTCTTTAACATGTAGGTGGGTGAATTTATGGTGTGACGGATAAAGCAAAAATAAAATGAGAAAACCGTTGCAAAACTGGTATTTTTTAAATACAATAATAAACGTGAATCAACCGTGTCTGCATCTTCATTATGTGCGTATGTAAAAAATTCGAGAATCAGTTGCCCTGTATCAAGTGGAACGGCTTCTGATACGTGAGAACAACTGTCTCAATAAGTCCATATGTCAAGGAAGACTCCTAGTTTTGTCTGTAAACAGCAGCTTTATTTTTCGTTAAAGTAAAAGATCCTTACTCTGGCTCTTTTTTCCCCAAAGAAACTTTCCAAATATGTTTTTTGTTTGTTTTTCCTTAGCCTTTTAGGTTTGAGCTTTTAACTTAGCATTACGAGCAGCTGCTTAAAGTCACATGACGCATCAAGACAGACAGATGTGGTGAACAGAATCTGGTAGTTTAAAAAAAAAAACTTCCTCCAAAACGGAAATAAATAGTGTATGCATTTGTTTCTTTTTTTCCTCCTTTTTTTTTACTTGTCTTGTGCAACAGCTGGGCAAACAGATGAGAGCTGAAGGCCTCTTGTGTTGGACATATTTTACTTTAACAACAGGGGTTATGAATCTTCTGACAAACTAGAGGTATGTCTGAATAAACCCCTTTTTTAATCAAGGCCAAACTTTGTTTATTTTAATCGTATTTGGAAAATATTTTGTGTTGGACCGGACGGAAAAGGAAAGGAGGGAAGAAAAGAGAGGGATGTTAGAGAGGGGGGCATAGGAGGGTGATTATAGAAGTTAAGCAGCATAAAGCAACGAGTTGCTGTATGTTTATCATTACGGTCAGGTTCAGATGTAACAACCAATCTAGAAGGCCTGCGTATGAGGCCTGTTCACACACACACTTTTTGCATTTGCAGGATCACTGTATTATTTTTTGTATGTATGTTCAGGTAAAAAACTGATAACTTCCAGTTTTGTACAGTTTATGTTGTTAATAATGTGAACAGAATTCCACAATCAAAATCAAATTGGTCTTGGATAGAAATATTAAAAATAACCAATATTTAATTGAATAATTTGAATTGTGAACTTGCAATTCAATTAATTTAGCAGTGAAACCCAGTGCACAGATATTTGGGTCAAGATCAGTGGAAACAATGAAGAAAGAAATGTTAGATTCACACAGGGAAGGAGTTTTTAAGATGATCAGCCTAATCTTCTTGATCTATATCAGTAAGCTCAAAGCACAGATGGGGAATTTGCAGTCTGCGAGCCACATATAGCCCTCTGAGCTCATAGATCTGACTTCAAGCATTATGTTGTGTACACACAACTAACTTAGCTGTAGTTTTTGTACTTGGCTCATCTGTTCGATCTTAACTGTTTATGCTTCAATTCATTTTAGAAAGAAAATCAAATTAGTTGTGAAAGACAAAACAGACAATTTCACATGTTGATGTGTTAGTCACAACATATTTTTTTGCACTGAGTGGAA
Source organism: Oryzias latipes (assembly GCF_053564925.1). Lineage (NCBI taxonomy): Eukaryota > Metazoa > Chordata > Actinopteri > Beloniformes > Adrianichthyidae > Oryzias > Oryzias latipes. The sequence goes on along the minus strand of NC_136237.1, from coordinate 16,043,657 downwards.
AAAGAAAGCTTTGATACTGCTTTGATTTGTAAGATGAAACTCCAGATTTCAGTTTATAGATTATAGATTATGACAAAACCACTGCCCCACAAATAAATATATATCTGGTTAAAGATTATGATGTATTCACTTGAAAACAAATAGATCCATTAACGTCTTTCTTTTCCTCATCTGAGCTGGCATCTGGCTCAAAACTGTACTGTTGGATTGCAACATTTTTGTTGCCATGTTATGTGTGGTTGGGGTTGTCAGAAGCTAGCTTGTAACAGATGGGTGATGGGAAGTGGGGGCTGGCTTACTTCGGGCAAACAGTCTTGCCCAAAACTCAGTGGTGAATTTCTAATAAACTCCTGGAGTTCATTGAAATTAATGACATTTGAATGAAGCATCGCCTACATCCAATTAGATAATCACACTTTTTGACTCTATTAAAGAAAAAAGTAAATATGATTAAAAGCAATACCTTGATGATGATCAGGAGGTAGCACAAAGAGATGACCAGCAGGGGGCAGAAGAACCCGACAGTACAGGTGTACACTATAAAAGACGTTTTCCACACTTCTGCTGGCTCAGGCCACACAATGCTACAGTTGCCATCATCCTTTAGCACATCTGCAAACACCACAACTGGCAGAACCACGACAAAAGACCCTCCCCAAACCGTGGCACTGATTGCCTTTGCCACACGGGGGCGTCTCCACCAGGACGACCGAATGGGGTGGACGACAGCCAGGTATCGATCCACCGACATTACTGTCAGGCAAAAGATGCTGGTGAACTGGTTGAAAGCGTCAACAGTCATGACCACTCGACACATCAGAGAACCGAAGGGCCAAGACAGGAGAGCATTCTGCACAGCCAAGAAGGGCAGACCCAACATGAAGAGCTCATCTGCAATGGCCAGGTTGAGGATGTAAATATTTGTGACTGACTCATTCTTAGTGTAGTTGACAATCACATGGATGACCAAAGTGTTTCCCACCAATCCAACGATGCAGACAATCCCATAAATAAGGGGGATGAAAATTCCAGCCAAACCAGTGAGAGTGTCTGATGTAGTACAGTTGTAACAGCTGCTGTTAAACAAGAAAAAACCATCAGTAAGGTTGGGGCTGAAAGGAGGCTCAGAAGGAGTAGATGCAAAATAGCGAGGGTAGGGCAGTACAGAGTTGTTGCTCCATTTTGTTGTGTGAGCTTCCAAGGGCTGCAGAGAAACTTTGGTGGTCTGGATGAGCTCCATTGAGGTCTCAAGAGTCCAGTCACATTAGTGAATCAGATGATCCCATCAAGGAAATGTCAAAAACCCTGTGAAGGAGAACAGGATATCAGTCAGAAAGGCAAACTTAAATATGGAGGAGGAATTTGGTCTTTCATCAATGATTAGCAAACATTTTCATCGACGATGATAAAGTCGCTTCACTCAAATGAGACCCAGAAATGACTTAAACCTACAATTTTCAACTCCAGAAATTGATCTTGTTTCCATCAGGACAAAGGCGTCACATTATTTTTAGAATTTGGACATAAACAATCATAACTTTTGGGGATTTCCTCAAGCTGCTTTGTGTCTGATTTCACTCAACGTGTTGGATAATATTCACATAGCAAAATACTAAATGGATCTTTCTTGGCAAACATCCTTTAAGCCTCTTAGCTAGGTTTAATTTTTTTTAGCAGAACAGAAGGAAAACAAAAACCAAGTCTGGTTGTTAAAACTAGCAATCATGATTTTAGTGTTTTACTCCTCCAGCTCCTTTATATTTACTCGCTGTGTCTGATTTCATTTAACTTGTAGAAAGTAATAAATTCACCTGTCAACTTAAACTGCATTAGAGCTTCTTAGCTAGGTGTAGTTTAATTTGATCAAAATAAAAAAAAAGGCCAAGCCTGATTTTTAAAAACTGAAAAAGTGCACCCACCTATAAACATTACCATCAAAAACTAGATTTGCAATTCCTTTAACCCCTGTGCTATCCTAGACACTTTAACATTAGGAGTTTGGTCATCTAGACCCACTAGACCAGGGGTCTCAAACTCGCGGCCCGCTGGCTATTTGCGGCCCCCAAGATGATATTTTGCAGCCCACGCCTTCATTCAAAAGTTTATTGTTAATGCGGCCCGCCAGTCTGTATGAATGACACTTTTTCATTTTTTTTTTTTTTTTGTGCGCGGAGCTGCCCAACCAGTGGGGTATATGACTTTTGGGGGCGTTACATTGATCGGGCTTGAAAGCAGGGGAACATTTAAGGCAAGAAACCTGACAGCCCCCTCCTCGGACCACATTAAGGAGTTCCTTACTTTCATTTTTAGAGCGTATATATTCGCTCGTAATTTTTCTAAATACATGCAGTCAGTGCTGAACCTTTCTCTGGGCCGCACAGACCCGGAGGAGGGTTACGGTTATGGTTACGGTTAGGCGCGCGGCGGTGTATCAACCTCAACCAAACGGTTCTCTCCACTCCCGCAGGAGATGGGTCGCTGAGGAGAATAAATGTCCCACACCTACATGCGTGGCAGCTAACTTTACTCTTAGACACACTGAAAATATGTGGGGAAAATGCAACGATAGACGTTTTTGAGATGAACCAGCGCTGTGCCTGAATCGTTACGGAGACCAGGCGGCGGGGGGTGGGGGTGGGGGTGGGGGGGAGGACGGTGAAGCTGCAGCGAGACTGAAGGAGAACAGAAAGTTGGAGTTGTCCTTAACATTCAATTTTTAGTTTTAATCTGCCTCTCCCCCTTAGTATGATCTGTGATATTTCTTTTATATTTATTTGAATGTTTTGCAATGTATGTAGCCTTTTTTAATCAATTGGTATTTTAAATTATTTTAATTGATCAATCAACTACAAAAACCCATCAGGACACATGTCCCATAATGCATTGTTTTGTAGTCAATCGGCGGCTTGCAGTCAGTGCAGTATTACATTTCAAGCTGTGTTTGCTCAGGTTGGGGCCTTGCTCCCGCCCCTTTCTGGTGATATTTTTCTGATGATTCACAGGTGATGTTTGAGCAAAAGCAAAAATATACGTCTCACACCAGGTGATCTGCGCAGCGTTTCATCCACCTGGGTGATCTCAAACACGCTTATTGTGCATCTTGGCTGCACTTATTTGGTGTCGCCAACATGAATTTTTGATCCGTTTTTTATAAAAATATAGGAGTGGCTGACCGGCTGCTCTACAATAACTTGTGATCTGGGTTTAAATGTGCAAAAGTCATAAGAAAGAATGGTTACTGAATTTTGTTTCTCCTTTCCTGATTTGTGTTTTAAAAAGTAAACTCAAAAAAAGAAATTCAACACAGACTCAAAATTGGGAGCACATACTCTCTGATGTCTCCACCTTCAATTTCAATAAGTCCAAGTCCAGTCCAGATTTACAGACAATCATCTTCATCCACACTGAGGGTCTCAGCTGTTTGGGACGAAGTGCTGCCAAGTGTCCATCAGTGAGAAGTAAACAAGAGAAGCCATGTTCAGAAGAACCATTGATGGAGGTTACAGATCATTGAAGGTTATAACTATTAAACACAGATTTGTGTTTAATAGTTATAATTCAACAGTGTTAACTAAACTGTGTTAATAAGGATGTTTAAATTAGAAAACAGCAGATATAGAAGACTAAATAAACAGAAATGTGTTACTGATTTATTTACTTATTGATTTTGATTTGATTATGTATTTTATTTGAATGGGAGTTTTATGAGTACATTTTGTAAAGAAAACAGTTAATAATAGAGTATAGTAATAGTATAGTACATGTTCCATACAAATTTATTGGCTCTCAGACACTCACAAGTTGCGTGCGAGCGTGTGTGTGCGTTGAAGTTGCGACCCTCCCTCAGCTAGACCCTGCTTTCAGTGGCCCCCAGGTATATTGAGTTTGAGACCCCTGCACTAGACGGTGCGCTGAACCTTTTTTCTTCAATGATTTGTGATCTTCACTGGTGTCCATGGATTACATTAAATCTTTCCACCTTTATCCACCTTTGTCATGGTAGGGAGAACATGTCAGTGTAAGGGTGGGGTCATCTAAGATAGCACAAGGGTTAAAGAAAATTATTTTAAGCATTTCAAAGCTTTTGCTATCAAAGGCCAAAATCTTCTTTCTCTTTCGGCTTTGTCCCATCCTCATTGCAATTTTCACTGATGCCTGTGTAACACATAATCATTTCAGGCCACAGCTAAGTAAAAACAACCTATAGAGGAAGTGAGAGGCTTCAAGGTCAACATTTTTAACAAGTCTTCTTTCCCTTTCGGCTCTTCCCATCAGGGGTCGCCACAGCGAAACAACCTCCCTGTCAAGGATGAGTCGCATGGTTAACTTGGCAATGTTCTATGCCGGATACCCTTCCTGACGCAACCCTCTCAATTTTAAAAGGGCTTGGGGACCAGCACAGAAGCAGAGAAGGGAATAGGGAGCAGCCCGGATTCGAAGCCTGGTTCCACAGACGGAAGGCGCTGCAAACCAGCACGAGCTAAACTGGCTCCCTCTCAAAGGCCAAAATACCCAGTTTAAATATGGATGCACCTTTAATTTCAAGAATATAGTGACATAACTGTTCAAACTAAAAGGCCTAAAAACATTTAAAACATTTTATATTATACAGGACCATTTATAAAACCAAAATGGCAAAGTTTAATCTTGTAACTAGATTAGTTTTAGAGATCGGGACTCATTTTACCATCTTGACCCTTGTGCTATCCTCTGCACTTTTAACATTGGGAGAGGGGCCATCTGCACCCCACTAGACAGTGCACTGAACCTTTTTTCTTCAATGATTTGTGATCTTCACTGGGGTCCATGGATTACATGAAATCCTTTTCACCTTTATCCACCTTTGTCATGGTAGGGATAACACATCAGTTTAAGGGTGGGGTCATTTTGACCCCACAAGATAGCACAAAGGTTAAGAATTTTATTATTATTTTTTTCCATTCTTAAAACACAACAATGTTAACAGCAAAGACAAGACTTCTGTAATATTATCATTAAACACTAGGTGGAACTTATCAAACTTACAGTAGGATGTCTTAAGAAGAAATACTCATGGTTTTGAGCAATCATGGGTAATAGATTGATCTCATTCCTTTTTAAATAGCTTTTTATACCTTTTAGAAGTTATTTAAATAGTTTGGTAAGCTTTTGAAAGCTATTTTGATAGCTTTTAAGGCATTTTTTCTATAGTATTAGTTATTAAAAAAAAACCTCAAAGCTTTAATGATAGCATTAAGGCATATTTTTTACAGTTTTACTAAAAAAAAAACTTTAAAAGCTTTTTTGGTAGCTTTTAAATAACATGTTGTAGCTTTTAAGCACCTTTAGCTTCCAATAGCAGCCCTTTAGAAGAATCAGGCACAAGTCTAGCAGTCTTGAGGAATCATGGTTAATAACTTCATCTCATTCATTTTGATTTATAAATAGCTTTTTATAGTTTTTGAAAGTTCATTAAAAAGCTTTAGAATGCCTTTTATTTGGAATATACTTATAACTTTTAATAGCTGTCTTGGTTGCTTTTGAAAGATCCAAAAGGCCTTTGCCAGCTTTTAACGGCTTTAGAAGATTTAGTAGCTTTTACAGCTTTTAAGGCTTCAAGTAGTTTCCATTTAAAAGAAACAGGCACTTAATACAATGTTTAAAGGAATCATGAGTAATCACTTGGTCTCATTTAATTTCTATGGGAAATTATTTTAAGAACATATTTAACTATAAAAAACATATAAATAGCATATTCACTTTTGGTACTGAAAGTAAGAGCACACTTCTCGCAATGGAGCTTTATAAAGTACTTTTGATTGATTGCATCTTGATTACTGCTTTCACTTAGGAGAAAGAAGCGCGGCACTACACTCAAGTTGTAAAACAACATACAGAGAACACAGGTGTATGAAATAATAATGTGCGATATCGATTTGATCTAGTACAGTTACCAGGTAACACTGCATGGACATTGCACAGACCTAAGTGGAACATAATATACTTAAATCCCACTGACCTTTGTATAAGGTAATTCTGATTTGTTAGATAGAACAGCGGCCCCGAAGGGCCAATAACACCAACAAATCCCTAAATGCAAAATATTATTATTTTCCACAATTATAATCAATGATTCACACGGGGGCCAGTTTAGCTCGTGCTGGTTTGCGGCGCTTTCCGTTCGTGAAACCAGGCTTCGAATCTGGGCTGCTCCCTATTCCCTTCTCTGCTTCTGTGCCGGTCCCAAGCCCGGATAAATTGAGAGGGTTGCGTCAGGAAGGGCATCCGGCGTAAAAACATTTCCAAGTTAACCATGCAACTCATCCTCAAAAGAGAGGTTGTTTCGCTGTGGCGACCCCTGCTGGGAAAAGCAGAAAGAGAAAGACGAAGCTAATCGATGATTCACACAACAGTAATGAAAAGAAAAACACCTAGAACCATGAAACACGTGTTGGTACAAATTTCAAAACTGCAGAAAGACATGCTGATAATACTGTCAAGAGTTTAAAATAAAATAAAAACAAATAATTATAATAAAACTTTAACCCTTGTGCTATCTTAGATGACCCCACCCTTACATTGACGTGTTCTCCCTACCATGACAAAGGTGGATAAAGGTGGAAAGATTTCATGTAATCCATGGACACCAGTGAAGATCACAAATCATTGAAGAAAAAAGGTTCAGAGCACTGTCTAGTGGGTCTAGATGACCCAACACCCAATGGTAAAGTGCCTAGGATAGCACAAGGGTTAAGTGGGCGGGTACTCACCAGTGCTCAGTACCAGCACTTGCAAATAACACTCTTTACAGCACCACCACTTCTATCCGCCAGAACGCCAACATGTTCGTTTTAACTTTTCAGAATACTCGAGCCTCACTCAAACACTTGGAAATATTATTTTTAAGAAAACAAAGAAATACTAATAAACTGGATTATTTTGTGCCCACTCACTCGCATTGCCAGCATCAGGTGTTAACCCCAGACATATATTAAGCGTGTTTGAGGACGCACCACTGCGTAGATCAACTGGTGCATGGTGTATGCTGGTCAGTTTTCTGCTCAGATGTCACATGTCAATCATCATAAACATATTGCAAGGTCAATGTGTCTGCCTAGGCGAGCGCAGCTTGAAATTTGGTACTGCACTGACTACGAGCCACCTATATGACTATAAAACAATGCATTGTGGGAAACGGTGTCTTGGCAGTTCTTGTAGTTTCAAGTGATGCTGATCAGCAATGGTTGGTGCTCAATGAAGGGAATCTGTGTATATTGTAACTCTTTCTGCAAAAAGTGAATCACTGATTAAAAAATAAACAAGATCTTTACTTATACAAATGTGGTAATTGGTAATTGTGGTAATTGAAATCAACATCACTCAGAGGACTTTATCATTAAGGCCGGCACACCGGGACGAATTTCGACGAAACAAAGGGCACCAATGTAAGTGTGCACACCGACGCGAAAAACGCCACGCATAAAAGCGTCATTTTTAAAAAAAAGCCTCTGGTTCGTTTTTTTGGTTTGACGCGCCGCGTCAAAAACTATACGACCAATGAGAATGGCGCTTTTGCACACGTGTCTGGAGCTTCTGAAGTTACAGTAAAACACAACTTGGGGGCGCTCAAACACAAAACTGTCTTGCTGAGCACACGTACGTCACGGCGAAGAAGATAAATGCCAAGTAGCGTCTACACTGTCGCGAAGAAATAAGACGAAGAAGATGCACTCACTGACGGACATATAAAATATCCCCGAAAACGCTCACGATACATTTTCAGCTCTTGTACCAGTCGATAAAACTCCCCATGATCTTCTCTTCTCGTAACTATGGGATGTACCCAAAATCTACGTCTTTTTCGGCGTCTTTCATCATTCAACAGAACAATAATTTCTTCATCGCTGGAACTGGAGCTAGAGCTACTGGTGTTGGAAATATTCATGTTTTCTTTGTTTGATTCTGACAAGCGCGTAAATACTTGCTCTCTTCTTCTGAGTGAAAAGCGACTTTAAGAAGCGTAAAGTTGCGCAGCGCCACCTTGTGTACAGGGGTATTTCTGTTTTACATTAAGCGCCATCTAACGTTAGGGAATGAAATTGCATGTTCGCTCTGCTCATCGTCACCGAAAATCGCCTGGGTGTGAACACAAAAAACGTGGCGAAAAACGTGGCGAAAAACGTGGCGAAAAACGCTGGCGAAAAACGCTGGCGAAAAACGCTGGCGAATATTCGTCCCGGTGTGTACGGGCCTTTAGAAATGATTCTACTTGAAATTTTAAGTCTTTTAATTCTTTCTACTGATGATCATTTTGGTTTTGATGCTAAATATCAGACAGACATTTGCATTTATTCAACAAAAGGAACTCATTAGGAGAGACATCACAAATCATCTGTGGTTATGTGTTTTATTGTTGGCTATAAAGTTAATTTGTGAGGTCCCAAGTGCAAGAAAAGTGGCCCCTAAGACCTGTTGGAGCCTTTTCTAAAGAGAACGACATAGAACAATGTTTGATACTGTATTTGATGTTTTTTATTTGGTATGATCTTTTGTTTTTATCTTGTTTTAAATATGCACTACCAAAGATATTTGCTCACCCGTCCAAATGATCAGAATCATATGTCCTAATCACTTGGCCTGGCTATAGGTGTTAAAATCAAGCACTCAGGCACGCAGACTGCTTTTACATGATTTATGAGAGAACGGGCCGCTCTCAGCAGCTCAGTGAATTCCAGCATGGAACTGTCATAGGATGCCACCTGTGCAACAAATGCCGTGGTGAAATTTCCTCACTCCTAAATATTCCAGTCAACAGTCAGCTCTATCATAACAAAATGCAAGAGTTTGGGAACAACAGCAACTCAGCCATGAAGTGGTAGGGTAGGCAACATAAACTGACAGAGTGGGCTCAGCAGATGCTGAAGCGCATTGTGCAAAGAGGTCGCCAACTTTCTGCACAGTCAATTGCTACAGAGCTCCAAACTTCATGTAACCTTCATATTAGCCCAAACACAGTACGCTAACAGCCTCATGGAATGGGTTTCCATGGCCAAGCAGCTGCATCCAAGCCACACATCACCAAGTGCAATGCAAAGGATAGGATACAGTTGTGTAAAGCAGGTTACCACTGGACTCTGGAGCAGTGGAAATGCATGCCTTTGCGCTCTTAGTCATATTTCAGATTGCATTGTACCGAGTCTGAAATGTGGTGGGGGAGGAATTATGGTTTGGGGTTGTTTTTCAGGACTTGAGCTTGGCCCCTTAGTTCCAGTGAAAGGAACTTTGAATGCTTTAGGATACCAAAATTGTTTTGGCTGATTCCATGCTCAAAACCTTGTTGGTAGTTTGGAGCCAGCCCCTTCCTCTTCCAACATGACTGTGCACCAATGCACAAAGCAAAGTTCATAAAGACATGGATGACAGAGTCTGTTGTGGACAAAATTGACTGCACAGGGTCCTGACCTGAACCCGATAAAACGTCTTTGGAATGAATTAGTGCAGAGACTGAGACCTAGGCCTCCTCGACCAACATCAGTGATTGATCTCACAACTTGTCTTGAATGTTTTATTTATGTTTCAACAAGTTATACAAAAGTGATTGTGCACAGTCAATGTATGACTCAAATCATTTATAGACTTGACCTGAACTCTCCCTTTCTCACACATAGAAAAAAGGACTTCTTTTTATTGATCAATATTTACATTTAAGATTCTCTGCAATTTATGTTTCGACCTACTTCCATGAAAAATGGTACCACCACTTCTTGTTGTCCATTTAAAGCACTAATAGTGGTAAGAAATTAAGTCCCCATTTTTGATACATGGCTAGATGAATACTAAATTTCTTATCATCTCCTTCCCTCAAAACAAAAACAAACTTCGAAAAAACACAACACATTGTGCCCTATTAAGAGATGACTTGTTTATGAAGCCATTCCGGTTTCTTAATCACCATCATGCAACATGCAGGCACACCCTTGTACCTCAGAGCACTGTCCAATAATTGGTGCTCAGCTAGAAACGAAATGCACTGAAGAAGAAACAGGGGCAAAACCTTGCCGACATGCACAGGAGGGAGGGAAAAATGACGTTCCAGGAAGACCTTTAGGATGATAACATGGGAAAGCGGGTGAGAAAATCATATTTAGATGAAACCCTTCAAGGTCGTTTTACAGTATGATCTGATGCAGTCTTCAGACTCTTGAAATACATTTGTAAATTTACTTCACAGTAAATGTGCATTAAACAAGCGTTTCACTCATAAGGGATGGCACAAGGATATACCTGTTCCTCAAATATATTATTAAGTATGCTGTTCTTGCCAAAGGGATGTTTTCTTTGAGGTGATTAAAGTAAAACCAATTGAAATAAAAAGTGAATTGTTATTTTTGGGGAAAAAAATTATATTCCAGACCCAAAATAGATGACTTCTCGTCAGAATTTCAATTTGTTTTTGCCACACCTCGCAGTGTATATAGAAATGATCAACCTCCCATCTTGTGTTTGTATATGTGGTTTGCATTGATTCAAAAATGATTTAACCAAACTTAAGCAATGCTAATTTAACCCTTATATTGTGTTTGGGTCAAAATTGGCCAATTTTCAATTGTGAAAACAGGTCAATTTTGACCCGAACAAAATATAAGGTTTAAATAAACTTTTTTTTTAATTGTGCTTTCTCCAGCATTGAAAGAATATCCTGTGGTAGGAAAGATTGTAATATTGCTTTTATTTATATTCTAGCATTATTACAAATCACATCTCTGCTTTTTCAGATCTATTGAAGCTATTTGGAAGGAGCATCTACACAAAACTGAACTGAACATTTAACATTTGACGTTGTGTAGTGTGATCTGATGTTGATACACATAGGAACATTTTTTTTCTGTCATTTATTCTTTGTGTGCAAAATTCATGACAGCAAATATCATCAATGAGCACCACCTACAGATGTTCTCCTGCTGAGAAGAGAGGCCGGTTTTTGCCAAAAAATTCCACATAGGCTTGGGTTTCAGCAGCAAACTAAATTATTTATTTTCAAATGGTGGCCGAAACAAAGATACAATATTACGTTCAAAACAGAAATCCTGTCCTGCTTTAAAACTAACCTAAAGTCCCACTCCGATCATCTTTTGATATATTTCAAAAGTGTACCCAGTGGTCTTTTAATTATGATTATGACATTTTTAGCCAAAGGAAAAAGAAAAAAAAACGTGTCATTTTCTAGGACAGTTTCCGCAAAGTGACAGTAGCTCATCAGAAATTCCCCTCTGAGTTGTGGAGGACGGTGCAGGACTGTTGGTGCGGAGTCAGTCTACCCCCACTTCCCATCATCCATCTGCATCACCCATCTCCATTTGCACTCTCTTCTGCTAGCTTACAGCCCCTTTTATCCCCAACTTAAAATGACCTATGCAACAAAAATCAAGAGAAATATTGGAACTTTACTGTTTTAAAGATGAGGAAAACCAAGATGTACTAAGATCTAGTCCAGGGGTCCGCAACCTGGGGCAGGGGTGTATGATGGCAAAGTAAAGGGTCTATTCACACAGTGCTGCTTCTGTGACCCCGGCCGCCTATATAAATATTGCCACTTCTTATTTCTTATTGCTGTAGGTCTTATATACCAAAGATGCAGTACTTTTTGTTTCAAACAAGCATAGCTGGAAATCTATTTCAACCTCAACCTTACCGTAAAATATTTTTATGAAAGCACTTTTTGAGTTTTATGTTTTAAAAAGCTATCTCTGCTGTTTGTGAATAAAATACAATTTCAGATATATTGAAAATGTTTTTGTATTTCTTTGTATTAGAGTTTGCATTACAGTTAGTAGTGGGACAGTTGTTAAGGAGAAAATTTCAAATTGGCACTTCATGCCATAAACTTTGCTGACCCCGAAACTAGTTAGAAGTGGATGCATCAGAATGGAGGAGAGAGCTTGTGGATTAGAGCTTCTATGTCACAACTACAAGGTTTTTCCAACTACATTTTTTTCCTCTGCTCCTGATTCACAATGATTTAAATAAAGAAATACGCAGGAATGCATTTTGGGCTTATTTTATTTTATATACGTTCTCTATCATAAGAAAAATGCTACAAGAACATGTTTAAAACGCCAAAAGCACCATTTTCATTGGAGTGGGTCTTTAACCAGATTTGCAATAAGCAGACTTTCAACAAACACTAATGAGCCTTCAAGAGATCATCACCCTAAACCATGTAATAATTCCTTGTGTGTAGAGGAAAATACCCCCTAATGAGTCATTTGTGGTGATGAAGCAAAGATGAAGGTGGTGATGAGGATCTGGATGAATGTAATGTTGAGCAGTGCTACTGGTGAGATAATCAGATGAGTTCATGGACACTGATCCTGATTAAAATTAAATAGGACAGAAGGGAGTTGCATTTATTTGGTAATGGTATAGTGACTATAACTGCAACAGAGAGAGGAGAAACTGTAAAATGAAACACATACAGATCAGCAGAGGCAACATATTGCTTCAGTGGGAAAAAAATAAATATCAGCAGTCAATGTGATGAGTTAGGAGAATGAAAATAGAAATTTCAGAAGAGACTTTATCAAAGAAACCTTATATCCATCTACTCATTTCCAACACTTGCTTTATCTAGTTTAGGGACATGGGGAGATTGAGATAATCACAGCTGTTAGAGAAAGAGCAGCAGAGAGAAAAACAACTGCATGCTCATTTCAGTAAATGATTTAGATTCTACTTTAGTGTGCTTCAACACCACACATTTTTTTCTGGACTGTGGAAGGATGTTGTGGGCAAAAAACAACAGTGTATTTTCAAAATGACCGAAAATCCTAAGTCCCTCATATCAAAGCTGCAAATCTCATATTACAAAAGCCATGCTAAAAAGCATTGACTTTGCATGTATACATTAGAAATATATATTTAATAAAAGTGGAAAGAAAAAGTAGCCGTTTGTACAGTTTATAAAACTGCCATTAGCACCTGTAATCATTCTACATATCTTTTCTTATCTCCCACAGAGCCTTAAATTAATTCTGCTCAACTCTGGTGAATTTTATTTGTAAAAGTCACAAATGCATTTAGTCATCAAATTCATATAGAACATTTTCATAAAATATAAAAAAAAACAAAAAAACTTAAACTTAAATTGAACAAAAAATCGAATTTAAGTGTAAACCCCCTTCCAAAAAAAAGTTTGAATATGTCATAGAAGTGTATTCATTTACATAATTTTAACACTTTCATAGGATATAGATTCAGAGCCCAAACATTTATTTATTTCGACATAAACTGGGTTTCCAGCTCATAAAATCGACAAAAACAGGGGCTTAAGTGAGAAGTGATGAAATGTCTCTTTTTTAATATAATTATGGAAAATAATACACTTCTCCATGATATTCAAATATTTTAAAGGGTCTTTTTTTAAATATTTAAATAAAAAAAGATTTAACCAAATATTCCTGCTTAAAAAAATCTATAGGTTTTACATAGCAATATATTTTCAAGAGTGGTTAGCGCTGTTGCCTCACAACAAGAAGGCCCTGGTTTAAGTCCCGCCTGGGGGACCTCAAATAGAATCATCAATGCTGGACCTTTCTGTGTGAGGTTTGCATGTTCTCTCTGTGCATTCATGGGTTTTCTCCGAAGGACTCCAGCTTCCTCCCACTGTCCAAAAACATGCTTTATAGGTTAATTGGTTAATCTCAATTATCCCTAGGTGTGACTGCAAATGTGTATGGGTGTGTAATTGTGGCCCTGCGACAGACTGGGGACCTATTCAGGGTGTACCCTGCCTTCTGCCCGGCAAGTGGCCGGGTTGGGCTCCGACAGCCCCGTGACCCCAAAAGGAACAAAATAGGTTTTGAAAAAGGATGGATATTCTAAATAATTTCATCCAAATTTACATTTCTTTAACCTCACTAATATTAGTAGAGGAAGCCTGTAACAAATGCGCACACAGAGGTCTTACTTAATTACGAACACACTCTTTCCCTTACCCTTCAGATTTCCCCCTTCCTGGCATCAGCTTTCTGTCCTAATCTCTGACAAACACAATAGCAGCAGACAGACAATCTTTCTTCCCAAAATGTATTCTCTCTTTTGTCTCCCATTGTATGTTCAGTTTCACCAAAAGTGTCCCCTGACATGTTGCTATGGTACTTTGAGGTCCAGACAAGGCTTAAAGCACAATAAATGGAACACATCAAAGAGACAAATGAGAAAAGGAATGAATGCCACTGAAGAGTCTGTGGTCCTAACACTGACCATTGTGTGTCAGGAGATAGATGCATGATGTATCTGTGCACCCCAAACACGTCTGTTTAGTGAAGATACTGAAGGTTTGGAGATTTGAAATAAAAATGTGTGTTTTTTAAGGTTCGATATTTAAAACAAATAAATTGTTGATATTTTGGTTCTGTGACACACACCCATCCATGCAATTCCCTCAACATACAATGAATTCATAGGAGAAGGGAGTTGAGGTTTGGCAATTTTTCACAATAATTTCATGAGAAATTTAACATTTATATCATTTTTGGTGGGCTGCACGGTGGAGCAGTGGTTGGCACTGTTTCTTCTCCACGTCACATGCACAACACGGATCAACCCCTTAAAAAACAAAGTTCAGACACCCCTACAGCTCCAAATGCCCCTACAATTGGAGCAATAGGGGGGAGCCAAGGAGGTAGGGAATAAATTATGGTTCAGTTTAAGAATCTCAGAATCTGAGCAGAATCTGAGAGAGTAGTCTCTCCAGCAGTGTCCTGGGTGTTCCCCGGAGCCTCCGCCCAGTGGGAAATGACCGGAGCACCTCCCCAGGGAGGCATCTAGGTGGCATCCGAATCGGACGCCCAAGCCACGTCAACTGGCACCTCTCAATGTGGAGAAGCAGTGGCTCTATTCCGAGCTCTCTCCAGGTGACCGGGCCGGAGGGGCCCCACTAAGGGAGTGCCAAACTACCCTTCAGCCGTTTGTATTCGGGACCTCGTTGTTTTGGTCATGAACCAGAGCTCATGACCATAGGTGAATATTGGAACAACAATCGACCGGTAAATTGAGAGCTTTGCTCTCTGGCTCAGCTCTCTCTTCACCAGAATGAACTGGTACAGTGACCAAATAACGGCGGTTGCCGCATCAATCCGCCTGTCGATCTCACGCTCCAATCTTCCCCCACTAGTGAACAAGACCCCAAGATACTTAAACTCCTCCACCTGGGGCAGGAGCACTCCAACCCCTAGAGAGGGCAAATTACCTTTTTCCAGTCAAGAACTATGGCCGCAGATTTAGCAGTGATGACCTTCATCCCAGCCGCTTTACGTTCAGCCGCAAACCACTCCAATGCATGCTGGAGATCCTGGTTGGACAAAGCCGCAAAGCCAACAGGACAACATCATCTGCAAAGGGTAGAGAGGAAATCCTGTGGTCCCCAAATCAGACCCCCACCAGCCACTAGCCTAGAAATTCTGTCCATAAAGACTATGAACAGAACCGGTGATAAAGGGCAGCCCTGCCGGAGTACACTGGGAACAGGTCCGATTTACCGCTGATCATGCGAACAAAGCTCCTGCTCCAGTCATACAGAAATCGGACAGACCCGGTAAGATCCCATACTCTCATTGTGTATTTGGGTGGTGGTTTCACTAAGGGTGAGCTTTTTTGTACATATGTATATTTCAAAATAACAACGTAACTGGGAAACATCATTGTGTTGTGTTTTGTATAAATAGAGAAAAAGAAATAAGCACATACAGTTAAAGAAGGAGATCCCTGAATAATCTTTGTAAATACTCTCATTTAATGCTGAGTCTTACAAATGAACATTTGGAATATGCAAGTAAAAGTGGAATGGAGGGTGGGTGCCGACGAAGCCCCAAAGAGAGTCGTTCCCCAGTGAACCCTGCCAGCATATCCCACCCATCTAATTCCCGGAGCCCTACGTACGTGTGTGCATAATTTGTTAGGGTGGGAGCGGAAGGAGCAGGCGGATGGGCACAACCGTGGGAGAGGACTCCCTCCAGGTAACCGGCTCCCCAGCCAGCCTCAGTGGGCGCCTCATCTCCCAGGCGAACGGGCAGCTAGGAGGCGGTCAGCCAGCTGCAGACAGAGGCCGAGTCATGTGCCAGGGCGGAGAGACAGTCACCAAGGGTGGGGTCTAGCGCTGCATTTAAGTTTATTTGTTTATTTAAGATACAGTTTCTGCACATCAGCAGTGGCTCATTAGAAATAGGCCTCTGAGGTGTTGGTAAAACAGCTGGCGTGGACCAAACCTGCCCCCTTTCCCTTCCCGTTGCTGAGAGCTCTGTTTGCATGATCCAGCAAAAGCTTATGGTCGCTAGCTAACATTACTTGTGCAACAAAAATAACAAGCAATGTTGGAGCAATTCAGCTGTACAGTTTTGAGCCAGATGCCAGCTCAGACGAGGAAAACAAAGACATAGGTGGATCTAAGCGTCTACAAGTGGATGCATTGGATTGGAATGGAGAAGAGCAGGGAACTTGAAGCCGTCCAGTGTTTTTCCTACGCAATGAATACAATTTTGTTTTGTCTGCTGCTGATTCGCAACAATTTGGAATAAAAAAATAATCATAAATGTAGTTTTAAGCGTAATTTTCTTTATATGTCCTCTCTCATCAAAAAAATACTACAAGAACATGTTGAAAACATCAAAAGCACTATTTTCTTCAAAGTCTCTAAATAATGGCATTTTAACCTTCATTGGTTCCAATTACAGTCATATTATCAGCAAGTTTTTTTTTTTTATAAGTAAACTTCAAGAACATCGGCTTTAAATTTGTTTTTACATTTTCATTCATCCTTGTGGCCGGGCCATTGGAGGACCTCTAACAGTAATGAGCTCATTAGTTTTGGGACACGATGCCCAAAACTCTTTCAGCATTACAACATAGCTGAGCTTAGGTTTTGGAATAACCTGCTTGACAGTGCTCTGTTTATCTCTCAAAAAGCACACAGTAAACTAAAATACAGAGTACATCATATCTCTCGCTAGGTGAAACAAATGCTACTAAAAACGCATTAAAGAAATGATAGCTCGCTTCTAATACTTATATTTTAATATTTTTCTCATGGGATTTGAAGGAATACGTCGATCAGATCTGCTTTTTAATAATTCTTCTGTTAGGAGATCTAAACCGATGTTTGAAGAGCTGCAGCTCCCAGAAGTCTCAGCCTGGAAATCCTATGGGATGAACTGCATAAATAAGGTTGCATTACTTTTATCTTTTATCTACTTTAACTTAAACCTGGTTTGACTGCACTTGTTCCAAATTCATATATTTGATGCATGATTTCTTTAGGTCTTTTTCAAAAGTGAGGTCTCACCAGTTGTATTATGCTTTGGCTTTGGACTGACTTTGTACAAATTCCCCACTTGTTTGTGCCAGTAAAGTTTCTACAAAAAAGGCATTTTGATATTTATCTCAATGGAAGTTATCGATAAAGGTTTATTTAAGTCATTTTCCTTTTTTGGCATAAGTGTCTATCATCTTTTATAATAGGTAAACTAGAAGCGTCTTAAACTACTTTTGTGCTGACACAAAAAAAGACACTACAAGCTCAAAGAATCCTTGCTTTATTAGTGTGCTCAGTTTCCATTAGGGCTACAGCTGTGTTTCCACAGAAACTGCATCTTTTTCAAATCATAAAACGAAGCCTTAATTAAACTTTGACCTGTCAGATTTCTGATGGTGATTATCCTTTACAGATGTAAGAGCCCGTCACAAATGGATAGCATGCTTTTGAATTAACTATCTAAAGATCTAATTTGTCAGCGACCGTAATGTTGACTGTGTGCAAGGCCACTTTTCTCCCAACCATTACATGGTTGGGAGAAAAGACACTTCCTCCTTATTGCAATTTTCACTGATGCCTGTGTAACATATAATCATTTCAGGCCACAGCTAAGTAAAAACAACCTGCAGAGGAAGTGAGTGGCTTCAAGGTCAACATTTTTAACAAGTCTTCTTTCCCTTTCGGCTCTTCCCATCAGGGGTCGCCACAGCGAATCAACCACTCTTTCGAGGATGAGATGCATGGTTAACTTGGCAATGTTTAACGCCGGATGCCCTTCCTGATGCAACCCTCTCTATTTATTCGGGCTTGGGACCGGCACAGAAGCAGAGAAGGGAATGGGGAGCAGCCCAGATTCGAACCCTTGTTTCACGGACGGAAGGTGCCGTAAACCAGCACGAGCTAAACTGGCTCCATCAACATTTTAACAAGTGCTCAACTAAATATTTAGTCTTCAATATAGCATGTGTATTAATTACAGTACTATCCATCCATTCTCATTTATTTTTTTTGTCTATTGTCAGAACAAAGGTCATACCCAGAGGATGACATTTTTTTGATACCCACAGACGAATGACAAAACTCATACTTAATAATTAAATAGTTCAATATTAATAATTAAATTTATTAGATGTGGTGGAGGGGTTTGAGAGTTTAAGCGATCCCAGGGACTAAGCTGTCTGGGGATTTGGTTGGGTTTCCCATGGCAGACAGGTCCTGGGTGACGAGCAAAACAGTTCAGTTCAGACCACCCTTTATGTTGTTGTTGTTGTTGTTGTTGTTGTTTCCCTTTGGGCTTTTCCCATCAGGGGTCGCCACAGCGAACGAGTCGCATGGTAAACTTGGCAATGTTTTACGCCGGATGCCCTTCCTGACGCAACCCTCTCAAAGCAACCGGACTTGGGACCGGCACAGAAGTAGAGAAGGGAACAGGAACCAGCCCGGAGTTGAACCCTGGTTTCATGGACGGAAGGCGCCGCAAACCAGCACGAGCTAAACCAGCTCCCCTCAGACAACCCTTTATGAGATGTAAAAATAAAGATTCTGTAAGGTCGGCCTTGCTGAGCACACATACCAGCGAAGAAGATAGACGCCAAGTAGCGTCTACACAGCCGCGAAGCAATAATGACGGACATTCTAAAACATCCCCGAACCAAGCACCAGTTGGAGCTACTGGTGCTTGAAATATTCATGTTTTCTTTGTTTGATTCTGACAAGCGTGTAAGTACTTGCTCTCTTCTTCTGAGTGAAAAGCGACTTTAAGAAGCGTAAAGTTGCGCAGCGCCACCTTGTGTACAGGAGTATTTCTGTTTTACATTAAGCGCCATCTAATGTCAGGGAATGAAATTGCATGTTCACTCCACTCATCGTCAGCGAAAATCGCCTGGGTGTGAACACAAAAAACGTGGCGAAAAACGCTGGCGAATAACGCCTGGCGAATATTCGTCCCGGTGTGTACGGGCCTTAAGAGAACTCAAAAGGTGCGGGTGCAGTGTGGTTTGGGTGGCAGTTGAAGGTGGGTAACTCAGTCACAGAACTTGGCTTTTGGTACATGGAACGTCACCTCTCTGGGAGATACCGGCTAGACATAGTTGGGCAAAAATCCACACAAAGCCTGGGCTTTGAAACTCAGTCGAAGGGGTGTGAGATTGACAGGCGGATTTGTGCCACGTCTGCCGTTATGCAATCGCTGTTCTGGTCCATTGTGGTACGGAGAGAGCTGAGCCAGAAAGTAATTCACCGGTTATGACAATATGGCAGGAGTAACAGCATAACGCCTCTGCTCCGGGCAAAATCCCTCCAAAAGAAGTCAAACCAGCTAACACTTCAATACTCAACATAGAAAAAAACTTAAGAATTTAAAAGCTTGCAATGTCAGCACCCAAAAGAGAAACCGAAGAGAAAGGCAAAATCCAGAAAAGAGAGGACAAAAAACGCAACACCGATGGCTTGTACCGCATGGCTGAAAAGGACAACATGGCAGAGATGGTAGCTGAACTAAAAAACCTACATAAAGAGCACATGGATGCTTCCCAGGAGACTAAAGCCTCACTGTCTAGAGTGGAATCTCCAAGACGTGCTGCAGCGCACCTCCAAATTAGAACAGCGGAACGCCGAAACTGAACAGAGGGTGAGCAACATGGAGGATAAAGCGGGGCGGCCGTGGTGCAGAGGTAGGGCGGTCGACCCATGTTCGTAAGATTGCAGGTTCGATTCCTGCCTTGCACGCCCATGAGTTGAAGTGTCCTTGGGCAAGACACTGAACCCCACCTTGCCTCTGGTGGTTGGCGGCCGCCTGTTTTTGGCAGCAGAGCAGCCACCAGTGAGTGAATGTGTGTGTGACTGGGCGAATGGGTCGGTGACTGTAAAGCGCTTTGTCCTTGTAGGAAGAAAGGCGCTATTTAAGTATACGCCATTTACCCTAAAACACTCTGACATGATTGAGCTATGCGCTACTTGTTACACAGAGATGCAAAGCTTACGGCTAGTTGCAAGGATCTCGAATCTGGAGTAAGGAGAAATAACCCTGCATATTTGGAGTTAAAGAGGGGGAAGAGAAAGATAATATGTTAGTTTGCATCACCAACCTGATACGATCGTTTCTTGGGCTGCCGGCAGACCAGGATCTATGCCCTCTCTGAAACCCCACCAATACAGCCCCCCCAGATCCATTAAAGTTCGGTTCTACGACTTCAGAATTAAAGACAGAATCCTCCAAACAGCATGGAAAAAGAGGGAAGTGACATAGGAAGAACAACGGATTTTCTTTGACCAGGACTACAGATGTGCAAAAGAAATGCAAACAAGTGCGAGAGGTGATTTAACTGTAGCACTTGTGTCAACTTAACCAGCAAAAGCTACACAAAGTTACTAGGTTCTATTTACGAAGAGAAGAAAAAACAACAATGTGTTTAAATAACAGAGGGCAGGTTTATTCCATTACCTTTCACAACACAAAATAGAACAACAACATAAATAATAATTTCTTCCTAAACTGAATTTCTTTTACAAAATAAATCAGCTTTATAAAAAAATTGTATAAAATAAATTGTCCTTTGTCTCGTTTGTGCACTCAATTTGTTCTCTATCCGGGTAGGATAAGTGAATGTGCATAGGAATATTCCTTATCTCTTGTCCTGTCAGATTGGGTTCAATCCTGTTGATGGGAATCAGTAACAGCTGGTCACACTGTACTTCAATCTTCAACAGGATACTCTCGTTCTACGCCTGGCTCGCCATCGACTTCCAACGAAGAATTGTAGTCCGAGCTACAATTGAGGGTCATCAAAACAATTCTGCACATAGTACAGAATAAATCAGACACATTATAATCTATATTTCAAGTGAGATCTCATCTTTCATTCATTCATTCATTCATCTTCTTAACCGTTTATTCCCTTTCGGGGTCACGGGGTTGCCGGAGCCTATCCCGGCCACTTGGGCGTAGGCAAGGGATGCCCTGGACTGGTCGCCAGTCTGTCGCAGGGTGGAATATCCTCAATCACACATCCATTCACTCTCACACTCACACCTATGGACAATTTAGAGTTGCCAATCAACCTATGTAGCATGTTTTTGGATGGTGGGAGGAAGCCGGAGACCCCGGAGAAAACCCACGCAGGCACGGGGAGAACATGCAAACTCCACACAGAAAGGTCCCCCATTAATGTTGTGTTTTTCATGTCCCCCAGGCCCCGGGGGCCTTCTTGCTGTGAGACAAGAGCGCTAACCACTGCGCCACCGTGCAGCCCATCTCATCTTTCAATAAACTCAATATCTTTTCCCTGTAATTTGGATTTTTTTTTTTTTTTTATGGTTTTCATTTTTTTTTAGTAGTTCACCAAAACCAATTTACAAACAAAAAATTCAGTAATCCTTTTAACAAGTATTACTATTAGTAAAAGGAATTTCCCTTTCCACAAATCTGAAAAAATAACTGTATGAATAAAGTTTTAACAAATAAACTTATTATAATCATGGTATAATACAATTCTTTTTAAACAATGAATACTTCAACCACCTTTTCAATTAACTTTTCAAAAATACATATTAGCGCATACGTATACCAGAAAGAAATCAAATAAAGTAAACATTAATAACACAGTTAATACAGAAATTAACATTTTCTACATACTCCGAATTGTTTTGTTCCCTTTTTTAACAGAATTTAATTTAAAACATAACCGTCAGCTCCATATACAACTCTTTCCTACTCACCGGAGTTTCCAAGAATTCTTAAACACGACACGTTCACAACGTAGCCGCTCTGAAAATGTTCTTTCGGCACACAACGTAACCGATCTCAAAAAACAAAAAGTAGCTTCTTTTAATTCTTCAACTTATTTTTCTTCTTCCGTCTATAACACTGCCGATCTTTCTCTGCTGGTCACGCAGCTCCTTCTCTGCCTCGTGCTTGCAAGAAAAAAACACGCAGACACAAGATGGCACCCTCCACAGAGCCCTGCATGGTATGCCTGGAGGGCAAGGTTATTATAGTTAACGAAAACGAACGAAAAAACTAAAACTAGAACTGAAAAAACATTTTCGTTAACTGAAATAAAAATAAAAACGAGAGTTTTTAAAAAAACGAAAACTAACCAAAACTGTTTGTTGTGTGTATAAAACTAACTGAAACTAAATAATATTAACCCCAAAAAATACTTCGTTTTCGTTAATACTTTCGTTTTTGTTAATACATAAGTCTTTTGGGTTGAAATAAAGTCTATTTACTTCACCCTGCTAGTTTTACTGTGTATCTGAACTAGAGGGCTGCATTGGGATTGGGTCCCGCCGGACCCAACCCAAATCTCGCGGGATTGGGCGGTTTGAATTGTGCTGCGGGCGGGAGCGGGCGGCAGAAAAAAAACCCTGCGGGATCAGTGCTGCCATGAATATCTCATGAATATATATTAGCGGACTACGTTAGGCTGAGCGGCTGTTGGATTCTAATGTACTGAAGCTCTGTGAACGCACCAGGTAGAGACGCCCAATGGCCTCTGTCATCTAACCTGTTGTTGGGGGTGCGCCCCGCCCCGCCTCTTACTAAGAGCGCGCTTCAGGCCGTCTGTCTGCACGCGCACACACGCACACTTTTAACCGAACGGGATTTGTGAAAATATATTTAATAATTAAGTTGCAAATTACACAAGAGGAATGCATAAAGGATGAGGCTGGAGGAGGGACATGAATCTCTTTAATAATATCAATACAAATACGTGTTTTTTTCCTGCGGGACGGGAGACAATACAAAATCAATGCATCTCTATTACTTGCGGGACTAAATTCTATGAGTTTTGCGGGTGCGGGCGGGAGTGGACATACATATTGCGGGTGTGGGCGGGAGTGTAACACATACGTTGCGGGAGCGGGCGGGATTGGTCAGAAATTCAGCGGGCGCGGGATGAAGAAAATAGTCCCGCGCAGGGCTTTAATCTGAACCTTACGGCATCACGTAGTCTGTGACGTCACATGATGTCTGTCGGACACTGCCGGCTAGCGTTGTCATAGACATTTACATGAGCGTGATGGCTGCAGTAAAAGTTGGGAGAAAGCGGGAGAGTCCTATTTGGGACTTTTTTGAATATAACAGCGTCGAAAACTAAAGTAAGTGCCTTGTAGTCGAAGCAGGAGACAAAATTTGTGGAACGCTCCTCAAAGGGAAAAACCCTACGAATCTTAAAGTACATTTAAAAAGCGCACACAACAACGCAAATCAAAAGTACCTAGACAAGCTAGCCTGTCGCCCGCCCTCCCCCGAAAAAGAAGCCAGAGCAGATAACGTAATGCTGTTATCGGCTGTTGTATTTTAATTTAAGGATGGTTGTCCTTGTGTCCTCTGAATAATAAGTGTTTCAAAATGTATCTTTGATTGCGTTTTTATCATACAATACTTATTCTGGTGATTTTGAATCATGCACCTGACAAATATCCTAATTTACAAAAAAAAAACTAAAACTAACACTAAAACTAATAAAAACTAAACTAAAACGAAGCAATTTCAAAAAATAAAAACTAGTAAAGCAGCCTCTAAAAACTAATTAAAACGAAATAAATTTAAAAACAAAAATTCAAAACTAAATAAAAACTAAAACTAATAAAAAATCCGAAACTATTATAACCTTGCTGGAGGGCCAAACCATCTGTACCGCAAATGAAAAATTAACCCTTTAATTTCCATTAGGAAAATTAAATGCTTTTTATAAGTGGGCTACATAACAGCTGCAAGAGAAAAAAGTGAAAGCTCAATGCACATTTCCTGCACACCTGAAAATCCACCTGCAATCCGGGCATCAAAACATTTGCCACCCTTGCAGATGCAGCCCCGACCCTCTGAGAGATGGGATGTTGAGAAAGATGAGCAACGTGAAGGTTTTCAGAAAGCTCTGATGTGCAATAGCTGGGACAGCGTGCAAATTTTTAAAAACATCAGGTCTCACAATGAGCAATGCGGACATAGACATTTTTCTTAGAGATGGAAAATAATCTACACCTATCAGAAAAGTAAGCAGATTTGTCATTCCTACTGGCTGCATCATTTATTTAACAGATAACCTTTTAAAATAAGGATAAACTGATTAATATTAGAAAACCGTGTTTAAAAAAGACTGTATTTACTCAGTGGGAATGAGTGAATGGGTATCTGGCTGACTTGAAGTTTTCTTTAGGGTGATGCAAATAGAGTTAAGCTGATGGTGGGAGGGACTTTCCCGTCTGGCTGGAAGTTTTTCTCTCCCTTCGTTTTACCCAAGCTCTCATTTTGTACTCTATTTTACTTTATTTTTTTATCCTTTTAAGTAACTCTAGTTTAGCTAATCGCCTTTAAATAGTTGCAGCACATTATGCATTTCTGGAGAAGTTTTATTTTTTGTCACAACTCTCCACTGTTTACATTTGAACTCATAATAAACGTATTCTTTTGTTTTTCTTCTTATGCCGTCTTTCAAAGGTTCTATGAGGGCAGTAGAAATATATAAAACACAAGTTAAAACTCAAAAGATCACAGCAGTGAAAGAAATGATAACATCAGCCAAATAGTATGAACAACTTGCTAATAATATACAATGTTTGGGGTTTAAATCATCCTATTAAAAGGAAAATGATATAGACTCAGCTAAAGAAGCTACAATGTGCAATTGCTCTTTTGCAGGAGACCCACTTACCTGAACTGGAACACAAAAAATTAAAATGGGAATGGGTGGGTCAGGTTTACAGTGCTTCTTTCGGGGGAAAAAAGAGGAGTAGCAATATTAATAAATAAGATAGTCCCTTTCTTCATCAACACAGTTACTAAAGACAAATTGGCGAGGTATTTTATGATAACGGGTAACATAGGAGAAACTCCAATATCAATCTTAAATGTCTATGCTCCAAACGACTATGAGCCAGGCTTTTGTTTTTGTTTTGTTTTTTACAAAGATTACCAATATAATTGATGAGAAGGCTGCAGGTATGCTTTTAGTGTGTGGAGATTTTAATACTGTACAAAATGGTTGATTAGAAAAAGCACCTGTTGAGACAGGCCCAACTACTCACAAAACTAAAAACACAAAACTTCCAAAACTTGGAATTGTGGACCCCTGGAGAAATAAACACCTAACTGATAAAAACTTTAGTTTTTACTCTAATGTACACAATAGATACTCAAGAACAGACTTCTTTTGCCTCCTCCAACAATACATGCAGAGAGTTAATGACTGCCACATTGAACAAATAACACGGAGTGATCATGCTCCAGTTGTCTTAAATATAACCCTGGACAAAGAAAACTATTTTAAACACTGGACATTAAATGTCTCCTTGCTGACCAATTTAGAAACTGTACAAACCCTAAAACACTACATCGGAGAATATTTTGAAACAAATGACAATGGCGAAGTCTCACCAGGTGAACTGTGGGATGGAGCGAAGGCAGAATTTAGAGGAAAAATTATTCAGATTGCATCAACTCAAAAAGGAATTTGCCAGATACATCAAAATAACCTTGATATCAAAATAAAACAACTTAAATTAGAATATAAAAATACTTGGTGACATACAACACTGATGGAAGTTAAAAAAACAAGGGCAGCCCTGGAAAATATGCTAACATATAAAGCTGAATGAGCACTTAGATTCTCAAAACAGCACTACTAAGAAACGGACAACAGAGCTAGCAGACTCTTAGCATTAGGCTCAGGCAAATTGTCTAGTTTCTAGGCCTGCACGATTAACCGCAAATTTATCGTCATCGCAGTATCAGGCCAATGCGGTATGCATACCGCAAAAGGAGGCAAAATGGCGATAAGTCGCCTCCTAATAAGGTTATATAAATGCTAAACTATCTCTTTGTAGTTTTAAGCAACGTATCAAATAAAGCCCTTTATGCATTCAACCAATGGTATGGAGCTCTTCGTGTCATTGCCCAATCAACTGGAGCCCCCTAATGTTAGATACCCGCCTTCTACATAGTGCGGGAGTATAAAAAAAAAAAACTACGTACTTTTTTCATCCGACATTTGACCAAACAAGACTTGCAATGGCTGACAGCAATATCCCGGAGGACGTGCTCGTGGCGAAAAAAAAAGCATGTCGATTATTTGGAGGTACTTTGGTTTCAGGACGGGCGACGTTCTCCAAACACAGGTACTATGCAAAACATGCCGAACACCTGTGGCAACCACCCGAGGAAACACCAGCAATCTCCACCATCACCTTCAATACAACCACGAAGATCTGTTTAAAGAGTTCATGACATCTAGGGAGAGCAAAACACCTGCTAAGTCAGAGAAAAAGAAGAGCTCGGCAGGCCAATAGACGTCTGTATTTCAGAGTTTTGCGAGTGGAACTCCTTATGAAAAAACTTCAAAGCGGCACAAAGAAATAACAGAGGCCATTTCACATTTTTTGGCAAAGGACATGATGCCAATAAACATAGTGAGCCGACAGGGCTTTGTCAATTTGATGGACAAAATGGACCAGAGATATCAAATCCCTTCACGAAATTACTTTTCACAAGTCGCCATTCCACAGATGTATGAGACCTGCCGCAAGACCGTTACGTCTGAATTGAGCCAAGCCGGATTTTTTGCAAGTACCACAGACCTGTGGTCAAGCCGCAC
Source organism: Oryzias latipes (assembly GCF_053564925.1). NCBI lineage: Eukaryota > Metazoa > Chordata > Actinopteri > Beloniformes > Adrianichthyidae > Oryzias > Oryzias latipes. The sequence goes on along the minus strand of NC_136237.1, from coordinate 16,016,774 downwards.
GACTGAACCGTATTTGAGTTTTACGGTGCATTTTCTCACTGCGGACTTTGAATTAAAAACGCGTTGTCTGGAGACCGTGTATTTCCCGGAGTCGCATACGAGTGAAAACATAGCGCACATATTACTAGACGTGCTGGCAAGCTGGGAACTTGACGAAGAGCGACAGGTGTGCATCACCACGGACAACGGTCCCAACGTCGTTAGAGCCACGGAGCTCAACAAGTGGGTCAGGCTTCAGTGTTTTGGACACAGGCTGCACCTTGCAATTGGTGAGTTTATTTAAGATAGATCTTTATGAAAAAAATATGTAAATTATTATCAAACTATTTTGAATAGCTCCAAGATGTTAATATGACAGTATAATTCGAGAACATGCAAGTCGTGATTTAATTATTCACTTGTAATGACTTGTAATTCATTTTTAAATTATTATACATTTCAAATGTTTTTTTTTTACAAACAGGTTTAATAATTAGTTATTTTTTTGTGTGTCTTCCTCTTATTCAAAAAAATTCCATCAAAGATGATGCCCGCATCGCTCGAGCCATTGGCCTTTGTAAAAAGCTAGTTGGACATTTTTGTCACAGCTGGAAAGCCAACACTGCTCTGAAAAAAGCACAGAAGGATCACAACCTCCCTGAGCACACACTCGTCACTGAATGTCCAACAAGGTGGGGTAGCAGGCAGAAGATGATTGAGAGAGTCCTGGAACAGCAGCGGGCCATTTCTGATGTTCTCTCAGCAGACAAGAAATCCAGGCATTTGATTCCTACTTGGCAGGATCTGGATGTACTGGAATCTGTCAACATGGCATTACACCCCCTGCAAGACTTTACAGATGCTCTGTCAGGTGAGAGCTATGTTAGTGTTTCATATGGGAAGCCAGTCCTCCACCTGACGAAGACATCAGTGCTCGCAGAGAAGGAAGCGGATGGTGATTTGACAAAATCAATCAAGAAAAAAATCCTTGACTACTAGATTACAAAATATGAAAATCCAGCTACCCAAGAACTTCTGGACATGGCGTGTTTCATGGATCCCAGATTCAAAGCCAGCTATATCAGCACTGATCAAGTCTCGAACATCAAGACCAGGGTGCTGTCAGAAATGGAAGCAGTGGCACAAAAGGTTATTCATGCATGCATGTTTTTACCAGAGATGTTTCTTTTGTCCAAAATCTTTTTTTTTCTCATGTTTTGCTTTTGTTTTAGGAGAGAAGCTCCACAGATGTAGAAGCCCAGACCAATGATCCACCCAGTGCTCCGCTGAAAAAGGCAAAAAAGTCACTGGGGAGTTTCTTCAAGACAAGCCCACTCCCCAGTTCATCTGTTGCGCAATTGTCACAAGCTGTAGAAGCTGAGTTTAATAGCTACCTGCTGTCTGCACCCCTAGACAGTGAAGAAGACCCCTTGGCATGGTGGAAACTCCACCAAATTACATTCTCACAGCCGAGCAAGCTTGCAAGGAAGTATCTCTGCATACCTGCAAGCAGCTCACCTTCAGAGAGACTTTTCAGTACATCAGGAAACATAGTAACATGTCAGCGCACATGTTTGAAACCATCAAAAGTAAACATGCTGGTTTTCCTTTCAAAGAACTTGCCATAATGACACTGATGTTGTTCTTTATAGTTCATACTAGGTCACGTTTAAGTTGTGGGCCTCTATCTTTTTTCTTCAATGTTCATTTATGTTTTGCCCACAGCTATAAGACTTGGATTTTAAGTTATGTTGTCTTATTTAATAACACTTGCAGTAAAATGGAAATATAGGAGACACCAACCTATTTTATTCCTGGGCATCTACATATATTTTTTGTAATCATTCATCTTAGTTTTGGCATCTAAGTTGTGTTGAATTATTTGAATAAAACTCACACTGAAACCAAAATGTATTGGTATTTTTGCTTTTCTATTTTTCCATTTATCGCAAGTCATACCGTCATCGCAGTTTCAAACACTGATATCGCATATTTTTCTAATATCGTGCAGGCCTACTAGTTTCTAAAGTTGTTCATACCGTGCTTAAAAAAATGGTTCACAATCCAAAAGAAATAGCAGAGGCCTTCGCCAGGGCTCCAGACTGCGAGCAATTGGTCGCATTTTGCGACCAAAATTTGAGAGTATGCGACTGAATTTTACATCCAGTCGCACATGCGCGACCAGTAAATTTGCCTCCCCCACCCTTCGTATTTTTTATACATTAAACGTGGAAGGGGCACGTCAATGATCAATGAAAAAATCAATGAGACGCAAGCCCACAAGGACGCAGGCAGACACACACACTCGCGCACATACTCATGAAACGCGAGCACGTACACTCTCGCGTGATACCTGTCTGTGAGGCGGCCACTGCGTGTGAGAAGAATAGGGAAAGCCACTGTAAGTGGCTAAAATGCGTGTAGGGGAAGGGGCCTAAAGATAATCGAGTACGCGTAAACATCTGTGGGAAGGAAACAGACAAATATCACAACCTGATATGTGCGTCTGAGCTATGGGTAAGCGAACTATTGATTCGTTCTTCCGACCTGCGGCTAGTGTACCAGTGCCAGAGTGTACAGCAGGGGTCTCAAACTCGCGGCCCGCAGGCTATTTGCGGCCCCCAAGATGATATTTTGCGGTCTCCGCCTTAATATGAAGGTTTAATGTTACTGCAGCCCGCCAGTTTGTATGAATGACACTTTTTCATTTTCCTGCGCGGAGCTGACAAAGCAACCAATCACAGTGGGGTATATGACTCTTGGGGGCGTGACAATGACCGGGCTTGAAAGCAGGACACCTGACAGCCCCCTCCCCGGACCACATTAAGGAGTTCCTTACTTTCCTTTAGAACGTATTTATTCGCTCCTAATTTTCTACATATATGCAGTCCGTGCTGAACTTTTTTCTGGGCCGCACAGAACCGGAGGAAGGTTTAGGTTTTGGTTACGGTTACGGCGGCGCATCAAAGGGTTTTTGCACGGCCGTTACGGCAGCTCACCGCTCCCGCGGGAGTCGGGTCAGCTGAGGAGAATAAATGTCCCACACCTACATGCGTGACAGCTAACGGGGCTTGAACTTTAAACACGCTCGAGCAAAAACAACATTAGTTTTAGACACACTGAAAATACGTGAGGAAACTGCAACGATAGACGTGTTTGAGATGAACCGGCACCTCGCCTGGATCGTTGGGGAGACCAGGCGGGGGGGCTGTGAGATGAAAGCAAATCTGCAGCAAGACTGAAAGAGAACAGGAAATTGGAGTTGTCCTTAACATTCAATTTAGTTTTAATATTCTTCTCCCCCTTAGTATGATCTGTGTTATTATATATTTTTTGATTATTTTAATGTTTTGTGATGTATGTAGCCTTTTTTAATGAATTGGTATTTTAAATTATTTTAATGAATCACTCCATTACAAAAACCATCAGGACACATGTCCCATAATGCATTGTTTTGAAGTCTGTAGGGCAGCTTTCAGTCAGTTCAGTTTCCAGCTGTGTCCGGGTAGGTTTGCCCCTTGCTCCCACCCCTTTCTCGCGATATTTTTGTGATGATTGACAGTTGATGTTGGAGCAAAAACAAAAATATATGTCACACACCAGGTGATCTGCGCAGCTTTTCGTCCACCTGGGTGATCTCAAACACGCTTATTGTGCATCTTGGCTGCACCTATTTGGTGTCACAAAGATAAATTTTCATCCGTTTTCTTTACTCATTTGTACTGTCATGACAGCGATGGTGCTGTCAGTTTACTTTGTTGCATCTTCAAAAGTGCAGAATAAAATGTGACACTGAAATTGAAACAGCACATTGTAATTTCTGCATCTATTATTAAAGTATTTATTAGTAATACAGTGGAAATGAGTAGATTTGGTTAGCATGTTGATTTACGGTATGCGCCCTAAATTTTCTGGTTGTGCCCCTAAAATTTTCAGTTAGGGGCCACTGTGCTCCTAGTGAAAAAAGTTAGTCTGGAGCCCTGACCTTCGCATTATTCTATCAAAATGTGTATAAAGAATCTCAAACTCAAATAGAGACAGAGGTTTTTCTTACCAACCCGCACCTACCCTTTTTATCCAAAGATGAATCTCTTAAAAGGATAACATATCTTGGAAATGGAAGTTGGAAGCCATTAAAAAAAGAAGAACAACAAATCCCCAGGAAATGATGGACTCCCCAGTGAATTCTACAAATGTGTAATAGATGAACTTTCACCAATACTAACTCGTTTTTTAATCAGGTTCTCTCTAGCAAGGACCTGCCGGCTTCATGATCAGAGGCTATAATTTCGGTAATACGGAGAGAGAATAAAGACCCAAATTGTTGTGAAAACTATAGACCCATTAGTCTGCTAAATGATGACCAAAAATTATTGACAAGCATTTTGGCTAAAGGGATACAAACTGTTCACTAAATTAATTAATTCAGTGGATCAGACAGGGTTCATTTCAGGAAGACATGGAGCAAAAAACATAAGGAGAACATTGAACATTAAAACTAGTACCAAAAAACAACCACAACATTCTCTATGCTTATTAGCTTTGATTCACAAAAAGCTTTTGACACAGTAAATTGGCAGTTTTTACAATAAACATTGTCCTTTATGGGTTTCCATCACATATTTGTTGAGTGGGTTAAGCTTATTTACACAGATCCAAAGTCGCGGGTAAGAGTGAACGGTTGCTGATTGAACTTTTTTACTTTGGAAAGAGGGGTACAACAAGGAGACTGCATGAGCCCCCTATTATTTGCTATAAATATAGAACCTCTGGTTGCAGCAATTCATATGAATCCAAATATTAAGGGGGTGAAAGATGAAAGCCAGGTAGAGCATGAAGTTTCTATATATGCCAACAACCTTTTAGCCTTTGTTAGTGACCTAATTACTTCTATACCTGCCCTTACAACAACCAAAAAGAAATATGGAGAAAGGTCGGGCTGTAAAATTAATCAAAGGAAGTCCGAGGAAAGCTACTAAATGAAATTAAAAATGATCTGACGAGATAGGAAGTCTTCCACTCTCTCTGATAGGAAGAGTGGAGACTATTAGAATGATGGTACTGCTGATGCTCCTCCTTATGTTTCAACCAATACAAGACCCCACATCCACTTTTATTGCAATTAACAAGTGGTTTCCAAATTTATTTGGGGAAACAAAAAAAAACACAATAAAATTTAATAAATCACTAAATACCAAAGAAAATGGGGACTTGGATTTACCAAATTTGAAAAAATATTATTGGGCGGATCAGCTCAGATCAATGATATCTTAGATAACTCAAGGTAAAGCTTGCTTGTGGGTTGATATGGAACAAAGTGAATACCAAAATCTACAGCTAGACACAGCCCCATTTTTATGTCAAGATACTTGGGGACTGAGCAAAATTAACATGGGTTAAAAATACTTTAAAAAATGGTTGCAAGTCAGAAAATATCTCAAGCTCCCACTTTCAATATCCAGAGCCGTAAGAATCTCCTGCAACAATGACATTGCACCTTGTAAACTACCGTAATTTTCGGATTATAAACGCTACTTTTGTCACACGCTATCGACCCTGCGGCTTATTCAATGATGCGGCTAATATATGCATTTTTTTAACGGCCGCCTGGGGCGCTCGAACAGACAAGGTAAGTGTTTGACAGGGGGAAGATGGTACACGTGTCAATGAAGACACCCGCTGACTCAATCAGTCTCAGAGAGGAAGCTGAATGGATAATCCCATTTCCAACAATACGCCCATTTATTTTGACACACCCACAAGCAGCCAAACAGCATGGACATGACTTCTGCTCTTAGCCCCATAACTCATGGTGCAACAAAAAGAATCACCCACGCTCAGCCCTATTTTGGCCGCATCCCAAAATCCTTTGATGCCATTAGACCCAACGTGCACATGACCGCCACTACAATATGACGCAGCTTTCAAGTTAAAAGCAATAGTTAAAACCAGTATGAAAAAAATCCACCATCACCAACGGGTTTGGAAAAGCCGGTCTGCTGTGTGACGGAGAGGACAGCGCAAGCTCAGGAGTGAATTTGTCTAAGAGTGACACTGACAGCCACAACGAAGGAGAGACAGAGAGAGTGTGTGGCAAAGAATGTCTGACGCTATTCCAATCCGACACTGAGGAGGAAGACTTCCATGGTTTAAGTGCACAGGAGGAAGATGAAAAAGTGACTTTTACGCTTATGTTTTTTAATCCAGCCCCGTTAGCGGTGTATTACGGTGTGTCACTGTTGTGGAAGAAAACTTCCAGCGCACGCGCTGTGCAGCGTTTGCCTCTGTGCAGAGGCGCGCGCGTGCGCCTATAAGTCACTGTTGCTCTCAGTGACTTTAATACTTTATTTAATACTAGACTTTAATGGATTAATAAAGAATCATTCATCTTCTTCTGGGGGATTTAATTACAGTTCTCTTTCACTCTAAATAGCAAACATAAACACACCCCCCCAACACACTTTCGCTGCTCTTGCTCTCACTCCCTCTTGCGCTGCACTCGCGCTCTCCCCTCCTTCCGCTGCAGCTCCCTGCTCCTTATTAGCAGATATACATCTTCAATTTACAGCACAGTGTGGTGACCTGGGGGTTAGCCCGGCCCTAAGCTCCTAGGACTCATAGGAAATGGGGAATCGTGGGTGTAAAGTTCCTCACCATGAGTGAGGGGCGCTATGAGCAGAAGTGACATCCACGCTGTTTGTGGGTGTGTTCAAATAAATAGACTAAAATGTTGTGTACTTCTCCCTCTCTGAGACTGTTTATAATCGTACAGTGTAAGGGACAGGGTAACCTGTGATGCACCAATCGTTACAACTTGCTTCGATGTGGGCACATGCGGTTAGTACACAGGTGCGGCTTGTGTATGTACAAAAGCTTATCCTTCAAAAATTAAGTGGGTGCGGCTTGTAATCAGGTGCACTCAATAGCCCAGAAATTACGGTAGATGCAGACTTTATAAAATGGGAGAAGGCAGGTTTTAGTAATCTTGGGAAGCTTTTTGACGGGAATGTTTTAATGTCCTTTGAACAGCTCAGGCAGAAATACAAGCTTCCAGTTCATAAATTTTTCAGATATCTATGGCTGAGAAATTATCTGATCAATCACAAAGAATGGGAAAAATTATGCAAAACACCATCAAAAATAGAACAATTTCTCATATTGCCAATATTAAGGGGGATATAAAAAATCAATTCATTTCACACATATATAAAATACTACAAGAACAAATGGATAATAGCTTACATATTAAAACAAAATGGGAATTAGAAATGGATCCCATTATATCTCATGAATACTGGACTAAGACCTGTAGCAACGGCCACAGAATAACGGACAGTCCCACGTAGAAAGAATTTAAATGGAAAACAAAAATGAGGTTCTTTAAAACGCCTTTTGTCACTTTAAATTTAGCAATACATCAAATTTGTGTTGGAGAGGTAGTGGAGGGGTGAGGGATCTGGGTCTGCCCCAAGCTAGTAGGATATTGGCAAAATATCCAAAAGGAAATAAAAAAAAAAAATGCTTGAACATAGACCTGCCCCTAGAACCATCTGTTTTCATCCTTCTCCAAACAGAGAAAAAGTTTTTCTTCCAAATATTCTTCTTTTGATTGCTAAAACAAAATGATAACGATATCTTGGCTCAAATCTGAACCCCCTACAATTGCGCAATGGAAACATAGAGTTAAAAATATGTATACAATGGAATATTTCACTGCTAAACTGATTTTAAAACTGAGGACTTCTTGTAACATTGTTCACCAGTAAACACTGGAATTACAAGAATAATGTCAAACTTGGACACACACTGGTAAACAACTATAGCTGTGGAAAAATACAATTGTAATGCCCAAATGAACCCTTCTTGTGATGTTGATGAACACTTGACTGTACTGTTGTTCATGATTATTTTGTTTGATTGAATAAAAAGTTCAAAAATATATTATTATTATTATTATTTTTTTTTTTTTTTTAAACTTGTCCTGTCCAACAGCTAGGCAAACAGATGAGAGCTGAGGGCCTCTTGTGTTGGACATATTTTATTTTAACTAGAGGGGTTATTCATCTTCAGACAAACCAAAGGTATGTCTGAATAAACCCCTTTTGTAATTGAGGCCAAACTTTATTAATTTCAATCATGTTTGGAAATCTTTGGTGTTGGACCTGACGGAAAAGGAAAGAGGGGAAGAAGAGAGAGGGAAGTTAGAGAAAGGGGGGGGGGGGGGGTCGGAGGGTGATAATAGGAGGGGAAGGGGGGTAAGACCATGAAGCAGCATAGAGCAGACAGGTTTACTGGTTGTTTATCATTACGGTACGGTTCAAATGTAGTACAAAAAGGGCGGGGCCTGTTCACACACTCAAATATTATCAACACACCTGCTAGCTGCAAAAATGTCCACATGTCAACATGTACACAAAACAGATAGTGTTCACGAACGCATACCTATGCCTTTAAACCAACTAGTGTGAAATCTTTCATTCATTCAATCATGCAAACTATTAGTGCAAAGGTGAGCTAACACCTGTGCTCAAGTGAGTGTTTATGTTCTTCTAAAATGGATGGTGGAATGTGAAAAGAAGGAGGAGGAGCGCCCAGCCACCCCCACACCCAGACCCCCGCCGCAGCAGCAGCGGCAGCCGGAATTCCCCCAACGCCATACGGGAACAAGCAGGGAACAACCGCCCCGCGGGCGACCAAGACCGCCACCCAGGCCAGGGCCAGCAGGACCGCCGCGAGGCCCCCAGAGCCAGAGAGCAGGGAGGCTGTTAGAGTTTACGAGGCTGGACCCAGAAGCAGGACAGAACAGAGATGGTTGGTGGAAAAGAGTTTTTAATCAGTCCCAGTGGTGGTGGCTTAGGTGGCTGGATCCTGGACGGCAGATGAGACCAAAGGTGTGGAGGATGCTGGAGGCAATGTCGCTGAGAGCAGACGGACTGACATCGGCTGGAAGGTGAGGAGTCCATAAATAGGCTGAAGGTTGATGAGGAGACTGGAAACAGGTGAGGCGATTATTCCCCGGTAGGAGTGGGAGGAGCTCAATCCTAACAGGACCCCCCTCTCAAGGGACGCCACCCGGCGGACGAAAACGGTCAGGGTGCAGGCGGCGAAACTCCCGCACCAGAGCAGGGTCCCAGCAGCGCTCCTCCGGGCCATAGCCCTCCCGGTCCACCAAGAACTGGAGGCCACGACCCCGCCGACGCACATCCAGAAGGCGACGGACAGTGTAGACCGGATGGCCGTCCACCAGACGGGCGGGAGGAGGGGGTCCGGACGGAGGGCACAGCGGACTGGAGACCACAGGTTTGAGGCGGGAGACGTGGAAGACCGGATGAACCTTCATGGAGCGTGGGAGACGTAGCTTGACACTGGCAGGATTAATGACAGAGTCTACAATGAAGGGTCCGATGAAGCGAGGTGACAACTTCCGTGACTCTGTGTGAAGGGGAAGGTCCTTGGTGGACAGCCAAACCTCCTGTCCAGGAGCGTAAGGTGGAGCTGGAGAACGGCGCCTGTCAGCAGAGGTCTTAGCACGCTGTGTAGCACGTAGGAGCGACTGTCTAGTCGCCGACCAGACCCTGCGACAGCGTCTGATGTGATCTGCCACAGAGGGAACAGTTAAGTCAACCTCTTCAGAGGGAAACAGAGGGGGCTGGTAGCCCAAATAGGCCTCAAAAGGGGACCTTCCTGTGGCGGAAGAGACCAGACTATTATGGGCATATTCTATCCAGCTCAGATGGTTAGACCATGAACTGGGGTTCTGGGAACAAACGCATCGAAGGGCAGACTCCAAATCCTGGTTCGTGCGTTCGGTCTGGCCATTGGTTTGGGGATGGAAACCAGAGGACAAGCTGGCCGTGGCACCCAGTCCCTGGCAAAAGTTCTTCCAGACCTGGGAAGAAAACTGGGGGCCACGATCAGAAACAATGTCACAGGGAATGCCATGGAGCCGAAAAACATGGTCAGTGAGGCACCTGGCGGTCTCAGTAGCAGTGGGAAGTTTGGGCAGCGCCACAAAATGAGCAGCCTTGGAGAATCTGTCCACAATCGTCAAGATGACAGTGTTCCCTTGAGAGGCGGGGAGTCCGGTGACGAAATCCACTGCTATGTGTGACCATGGTCTGGAAGGGACAGGAAGTGGATTAAGAAGGCCAGCAGGAGCTTGATGGGAGGATTTGCTGGTGGCGCAAATGGTGCAAGCAGCCACATAGGCCTTAGTGTCTGAGATGATGGAAGGCCACCAGAAATGCCGCTGGACTCGGAGTAGAGTCCGACGGAACCCCGGATGGCAGGAGAACCGAGACGCATGGACCCAAGTCAACACTCGAGACCGGACCGATGCTGGGACATACTGGCGATTGGGTGGTCCACCTCCGGGGTCTGGATCAGTGGCCAGAGCTTGCTGGATGGCGGTCTCGATCTCCCAGGAGAGACTGGCAAGCACACAGGACGGAGGGAGGATGGGACTAGAGGAGGTCTCTGGTTCTTCAGGGGAATGCAGGCGGGAGAGCGCATCAGGCTTCACGTTGCGTGACCCAGGGCGAAAGGAGACAGTAAAATTAAACCGGCTAAAAAACAAAGCCCAACGGGCCTGACGAGGGTTGAGTCTTCTGGCAGAAACTATGTATTCAAGGTTTTTGTGATCTGTCCAGACTATAAAGGGAAGTTCGGCACCCTCCAGCCAATGGCGCCATTCTTCCAAAGCCAATTTAATGGCCAGCAATTCCCTATTACCAACGTCGTAATTGCGCTCGGAGGGTGACAGTTTGCGGGAAAAGAATGCACACGGGTGAAGCTTCCCATCTGGAGTGCGTTGGGAGAGGACCGCCCCCACCCCGGTATCAGAGGCATCCACCTCCACCATAAACTGTCGAGATGGATCGGCTTGGGCCAACACGGGGGCGGTGGTGAACCGGGTCTTGAGAAGGTTGAAGGCATCCTCAGCTTCCTGGCTCCACAAAAAAGGAGTCTTGGGAGATGTAAGAGACGTTAGGGGGCGTGCAATGCTGCTGAAGTTGCGCATGAAGCGACGATAAAAATTAGAAAAACCAAGGAAACGCTGAAGGTCTTTACGGGAGGTTGGTCGGGGCCATTCCTTAATGGCAGCGACCTTCGTGGGATCCATGTTAACATGACCCTTTTCTATAACAAAACCTAGGAACGAGATCTTGGGGACGTGGAATTCACATTTCTCCGCCTTGATGTACAGTTTGTTTTCGAGGAGTCTTTGGAGGACCAAATACACATGCTGGACATGGGAATCGAGAGAGGGGGAGTAGATAAGAATGTCGTCCAGGTAGACAAACACAAACCGATTAAGAAAGTCTCTGAGCACGTCATTTACGAGTGCCTGGAATACTGCTGGTGCATTGGTTAACCCAAAAGGCATCACCAGGTACTCGAAGTGGCCTAAAGGTGTGTTGAATGCTGTCTTCCATTCGTCTCCCTCTCTCACCCGCACAAGATGGTAAGCATTACGGAGATCTAATTTGGTAAAGACCGAAGCTCCCTGGAGATACTCAAAGGCTGAATTTAGTAACGGCAAGGGGTATTTGTTCTTTACCGTGATGTTATTGAGATGACGGTAGTCAATACAGGGCCGCAGAGACTTGTCCTTCTTCTCCACAAAGAAAAAGCCAGCCGCCAGGGGAGAAGAGGATGGTCGGATTATGCCCGCAGCGAGGGACTCCTTGATGTATCGCTCCATGGCCATGAGTTCTGGTCTGGAGAGACTGTACAGTTTAGAAGAAGGTAAGGTGACACCTGGGAGCAGATCTATGGCAATGTCATACGGTCTGTGAGGAGGAAGGGTGGAAGCCCTTTGCTTACTGAACACCGCTGCAAGGTCATGATACACCGGAGGGACGCCAGACAGGTCTGGGGAAACAGGTGGCAAATCAGTAGTCTGTAAATCAGGCAGGGCAGAGCGAAGACAGGTGGAGTGACAGTAAGGACTCCAACTTATAATGCAGTTTGTCTGCCAGTCAATGTGGGGATTATGCAAACTAAGCCATGGACGTCCCAAAATGATTTGGCAGGAAGTAGCCTGAAAAACATAAAACTGGAGAGACTCACAGTGGTTGCCAGAAAAACATAGGTTAACAGGAGTAGTCTGGTGCTGAATCAGAGTTAGAGTCTGTCCGTTAGCTGCACTGACCTTTAAGCAGGGGTCCAGGGGGAGGAGAGTTAATCCAGCTTCAAGGGCTAGGTTCTTATTGATGAAGTTGCCCTCAGCACCAGAGTCGATGAGGGCGGATATGGATCGGGACCAGGAACCAAAAGAGAGAGTGACCAGGAATTCAGTTCTAGCTGGGGTTTGAGAGTCAGAGACAGTGCCCTTCAGTGTCCCCATGATCACTGAAGGGCTCTCTCTTTTGGCCTGAGGGGGCAGACTGCCACTTGGTGATCTTTACTGCCACAGTAAAAACATTCTCCTCTTGTCCGACGCTCCTCTTTTTCCTTTGGTGTTAAACGCGTCCTACCAAGCTGCATCGGTTCCTCAGGGGTTAATGAGTGAGCAGGAATATCGGCAGAAGAAAAAACAGAAGGGGGCGTGACCGAACGTGTCGTGGGTCTCGGGAAGGCCAGCTGGGACTTGTAGTTTCGAGAGCCGCGGCGCTCGCGGAGGCGGTTATCAATCCGAATGGAAAGTGTAATCAAAGACTCAAGGGAGTCCGGTTTATCATAATGTAATAGTTCATCTTTGATCGAATCTGTTAATCCGTTATAGAACACTTCCTGTAGGGCTCGCATGTCCCAACCTGCTTCCGTGGCTAAGATGCGGAAGTCAACGGAGTACTCCGCCACAGAGCGTCTCTCCTGTCGGAGACTGAGCAGTTTCCTGGAGGAGTCGTGGTACTTTTCTGGAGTTTCAAACACTTGTTTGAAATGCCCCAAAAAGGCTTGAAAAGATAATGGAGCGGAGCTGCGATTAGCCAGGAAGGCTTCTGCCCATTCCAGAGCCCGACCTCGCAATAAACCAACGACGAAGGCGATCTTTGCTTCATCCGAGGAATACATGGCGGACTGTTGCGAGAAGACTAGAGTGCATTGCAGGAGAAAACCACGACAGTGATCGGTGGTTCCGGAAAATGGATCCGGGTTAGGAATACGTGCTTCATGTACGGGCGAGGGACTCACAGGAGGCGGCTGAGGAGGAGGAGCAGCAGCTGAAGCCGAAGGTAAGTGCGTCGCGTCAGCGATGGTCTGAAGCAGAGATTGGAGCTGTGCTAGTTGCTGCGAGATGGTCTGTTGATTGTTAGACAGAGCGTCGATCATCTGTCCTTGTCGGTCCAGGGTGGAGGCATGGGTAGACAGAGTCTGGTTAATGGGGTCTGAGCCTGCTGGGTCCATAATGGTCAGTCCGTTCTGTTAGAGTTTACGAGGCTGGACCCAGAAGCAGGACAGAACAGAGATGGTTGGTGGAAAAGAGTTTTTAATCAGTCCCAGTGGTGGTGGCTTAGGTGGCTGGATCCTGGACGGCAGATGAGACCAAAGGTGTGGAGGATGCTGGAGGCAATGTCGCTGAGAGCAGACGGACTGACATCGGCTGGAAGGTGAGGAGTCCATAAATAGGCTGAAGGTTGATGAGGAGACTGGAAACAGGTGAGGCGATTATTCCCCGGTAGGAGTGGGAGGAGCTCAATCCTAACAGAGGCGCGGAGGGAAAGAGAGCGCCGCCCCAGCCCAGCCAGGAAAGTAGCCCCCCCGCCGCACCGGAAGAGCCCAACGCAGGGCCTTTGCACAGAGGGAGGCCCACAGCCCCAGACGAGCACCCCACCACCACCCAGGAGTTCCGGGCATCCCCCCGCCCCGACCCCAGGTACGAGCCAGGACCCCCCAAGGGAGACCCGCTCCGCACTCCAGGCAGCCACCCACCCAGCCCACGGTTGGTCCAGGTAGGAGCAAGGCAGGGGCCCGCCGCCCCCGCCCAGGAGGGGGGAACCCCGGGGAAAAAAGGGCGGCCCACAAGGGGTGTTATAAATATGGCCCGACCAGGCTCGGCCATGTTGGAAGTTTGGCGGGGCCCAGGGGCAAGGACCACCCACCCCCCAGGGACACGAACACCCCCGGCTCAGGTGTAATATGAACCCCCCCACCGTGCGGAGAGAGCACCGCCGGGCCCAGGGAGCCGGCACCCAAGGGACACGGCCGCCATCGCCAAGGGGCCTGCACCCCCCACCAGGGAAGGGGTAGGGGACAGATGGACCCAGGTCCCACCTTCCTTGTAAAATGTGTGTGCGTGTATGGGTGTTTGAGAGGGTGTTTGTGTGCATGTGTGTGTGTTTATGTTTGAATGTATATATTGAAGGGGGAGGGGTGTGTGTACTAAGGGGGGTGCAGTTAAAATTGGCGAGTAGGGCACTAAGGGGACATCTCCTGATTACTCACAGTGATGTCCCCTCACCCTACACACCAAGGGGCCCTAAATGTCTAAGGTGCGGTTAAAATTGGCGGGTAGCCTAAATATATTAGGCTAATACCTTTTTTTTACGTTTCTTTCTTCCATAACCTGAAACAAAAGTGATGCTTTTACATGTAATAACAGATCGACATGCAAGAGATGCAGCTTTATTACACCTTTTTATCATAAAAACCATGGGACAAAAACAGTACACCACAAGCTACAACCAGGTCTGCATAATCAATAAGAATTTAAGCTAAATTGAAACAAAAAAAAAAAGGTTAAGTAGTCAGTGTAGGTCTACAGTTAGGGGAAGGAGGGAGACAGAGGCTCCAGCAAATAGTATAAATCACCTGTGAAGGCAGCATACCCATCACAGGGAGACCAAGTTTTGTGTTTAGTCTTGTCTTTGTAGTCTTTGGCCACGTTCACATTGCAGGCTGAAACGACCCAATTCCGATTTTTTTGCCCCTATGCGACCTGTATCAGATCTTTTCGTGACAGTCTGAATGACACAGATCTTTTCAAATGCGACCCAGGCCACTTGTGTATGTGGTCTTGAATCCGATACGTATCCGATCTTTTCAAATGCCACCTCCGTCTGAACGGCCAGGCCACATTTATCTGACTCGTACGTCATTGATACGCTACAAACGTCATCATTCTGCGTTGAAGTAGGCGGAAACGAGAACATAAACATCAACCATGGCGGACGATGCTGCTGAGACCAGTCAGTGGAAGGGAAGCGAGGTCACCGATTTGATTAAAATTTGGGGTGACAGCTCTATTCAGGCCAAACTCAAGGGCTCTTATCGCAACCGGACGGTTTTTGAAAAGATTTCCAGCGAAATGCCTGAGCGTGGTGTTGAACCTTTCAGGGATGACTTTTTTTTCCCCTTCCTTTCCGACCGTGGTCAGAAGCGCGGGGGACTGAAGGCGGATCCTCCTTCGGGGTTCACTTCCCCGTTCGGACCCTCAGATTCTCCAGAGCGAGTTAATAAAGAGTCAATAGCAGTTCTGCTGGGGGAACCCTCTTTTATTATTGTTCTCCTTCCTCCCTAACACACAACATGAATGCCCCCCCCCCCCCCCCCACTGCCCCTCTCACTGCCCCCCAGAGAGGAGAGAGCACGTGCAGCGCAGTAGTGCACTGCACGCGCTCTCTCCTCTCTCTTACACATGCGCGCGGCCCCAGCACATTCACATCCCCATTCCACAACAGTGGGTACAGACGATCCTGGCTCCAATGCCCTCTTAAAATGAGAAAATTGTAATTGTGCTGGCTCCTTTGTGAAAATAAATGTAATTACGCAAAAAGAGCTCTGCTGTTGACAACACTGTTGTTGATATCCATTTTTAACGTTAGCTACTTTCGCAAACAACGAGTGACGTTGTTCACCGTTGAGTCTACTCTGCGCATGCGGGTCACTTCTGGGTCATTTCACGGTCACACAGGAGATCACTAAAGTTCGCATTTAATTGGAAATGTGAATGGCCTTGCAAAAAAATCGGACTTTTTCAAAAAATCGGAATTGACCATAAAGCCCTGCAGTGTGAACGTCGCCATTGTTAAATGTTAGTTAACCCCCCTTGTTTCTCAGCTAGTCTGATCAACTACTACATATTTTCCCCCTGTTGTGTCTTTGGGTAGGTCAGTTTGTTTATGTTGCTTGGTCTGTTCAGTTGGTTAAGTTAAAATCAAGTCTGTTGCCCGAGTTAATAATGTTTCTGTTGACCTCTTTTAAGGGCCCAGTTTGTAATTCTTTTTGGGAGAAAAATTAAACATTCCTTTTTTGATAAACTTCTGTTGTCCTCTTTGGCCGCTCAATCCCTCACATCGCCCAACAGCCTAAAAGATTATGGGACAGTTCTTCTTCTTGACAGTTTAATCTACGTTTATAGCGGAGTACCCTCTGGACAGAAAAGTGTAGCAGGATTTATAAGATGCAGAAAAGAGAGAGGAAAAAATGGCAGAGAATTTGGGAGATAAACATGGCAGCTGGATTTAAAACTCAGCACAGTGGCAGGGATGCTTCCAGCATCAGCAGCAGGACTGAGCAAGAAACAACTCCAGGTTAACAAACAGGTCAGTCATTTTTGCCTGTAAGCATGGCTGACTTTAGAGAAATATAGTAAGTGAAAACTCACAACATGATTTTTCTTTTTTTTTTTTGTGAGGAAATGAATGTGTGACCATTGAGTATTATAGAAAAAAGTCAGCTTCACTGACAGAAAATTAGTTTGAAACTGCAGCTGATTTGTGAAATATTTCTGTATATGATGACTTTATTAGAGCTGTGCCATTGACTGTACAAAAAAACTCTGATGTAAAAAAAACAGCTTACTTTTGGCTCCAAAGAAATGAAGTAAATTCAGTCGCCATTCTTCCATTATAAAAACTCTGCCATCTGAAGCCAAACAACATTAGTAAGCAGTGATTGGTTCAAGTGGTCTAAATCAAC
Organism: Oryzias latipes; assembly: GCF_053564925.1. Classification (NCBI taxonomy): domain Eukaryota; kingdom Metazoa; phylum Chordata; class Actinopteri; order Beloniformes; family Adrianichthyidae; genus Oryzias; species Oryzias latipes. The sequence continues at coordinate 15,999,932 of NC_136237.1, read as the reverse complement.
GTTTCTATGGAAACTACTGTAACCAAACAAGAGTGTTGAAAGTCCACACCCCTTCTACTGAAAGCAGACTCAACAGTACTGTATCTGGCAATAAAACCTTATGAATGTTCAAAGTGGGGGCACAACGTGCTTTAATTAAGGGTTCTGATTGGCCAGTTAATAACTTGAATAGCTTTTAATAATGAAATAATATCTTTAAAAAATATGATTAGCAAGAACATGTTGAAAAAAAGATAGCAGAGCAAGAATGGTTTTTCTCACAAACAGAATGAGTAATTGCTTGTTATTTCTCTTTACAAGTCTATGGGATTTTGTCTTCTTGGAACCAGCGGGTACTTCCTGTTTGGACCGTGCTAAGGTGGGGGGCTCAGTCCAGTTCCCTTATACCAGGGGTGCTCCGACTTTTTCGGCATGGGAGCTACTTATGAAATGACCACGTCAAAGTGATCTACCCATTTTATTTATTGAGAAATATATTAAGGATTCTTACAACTTATGTTAATGTATGTTGCATAACCACATATGTTGCACAACACAATTATGTACATTTTTTACTATTACCCGAGTTCAGTCTGATGACTTGCACTGAATTGAATCAGCCAGGGATGCATAGTCCTGACAGTAGCTGCTGCTGACAGCCAGCCTCAAGCCTGCTACCAAATGCTCATCAGTCATAGTGGAGCAGTACTAGGACTTAATTATCTACATGTGGGAAAAGGCTGACTCACAAAAATAAGTGGAGCCGAAAAATGCAGTCAAGGAGGTAGCACATTTCCTCATGTTGGGGTACTTTTCCCCTGCTAGCAAGTTCCAGTATTGCCCATGAGCTCTGGACTTCAGCTAAATGTCGGCTTGTAGTATGAATATTTCATCTTCCACTCCAGAAGAGTTCAGGTGAACTAGAGTTGCAATTTGTGATGAGTGAATCAACCTCCACATCTTCCCGAAAAGGAAAACACATGAATGTAGCAACTGCCTCAAGCAAAGAAAAGTCTTGAAAGTGTTTGTCAAACTCTGACAGACAGTTGTCAATCTGCTCTGTGTAGCCTGCACTGTCAAGCTGCACACAGACCTTCCCTTGCATCTCTAGCTCTGACGCCAGGTTCTGGAAGTTTGCCAAATCATGGCGCTGCAGCTTTGAAGACAGATGTTGTAGTTTGTGTTTGAAAGAATTGACTGAGCTGATCATATTGATCACTGTTTTGTCTTTTCCTTGCAGATCTAGATTGAGGTCGTTCAATCTGTTTGTCAAATCTGTTAAAAATTGCATGTCTAACAGCTACTCACAGTCATTCAGTTGCTTGTATTCTGCATGCCCAGTTGCACGGAAAAACTCCTTAATCTCCGGGCAGAGCTCTCGAAATATTTGCAAGAATTTTCCTTGGCTAAGCCGCCTCACATCAGTGTGTAGCAACAAGTCAGAGAGGTCGCAGACAGCCTGGTCCAGATGTGCACAGAATAAAAGTCTTTGAAGAGATCGAGCTTAAATAGCACAGGAGATCTTCGTTGCAACATCCATGCTCTCTTTCATGTTGAGCATTTTAGCACATACCACTTGTTGGTGGATAATGCAATGGTAATTCGGAAAGTCTGGGAAAGCATCGTCCTGCCTACTGGCAATGAATCCATTTAAGTGGCCAATCATTGCAGGTGCGCCATCTGTGGTGACAGACACAAATTTGTACACTGGGAGCTGGGTTTTTTCAATGAAGTTTTTGAATTTTGAACTTCTTTTGAACTTTTGAAATATGTCCTCTCCTCACGTCTTCTGGGGCAGTACTGTTAACAGTTCCTCTTTTGCAGTCATATCACTAAACACCATATGAATGAAAACACAATCTTTTTTTTCTTACTTGAACTAGCTTCCTAACTCATTTTTATACCTTGTCTTACTGTAAGTTTAAGAGGAAAAAACCGAAAGCAAAAAATTTGGAGGTACCTAACGACTAGCTTGTTAGCTTTGCAGCGCTTAGGGGCGTTGTTTGAGTTACCTAATTTTATGTTAAAAAAATATCAGCTGTCATCTGACTGGTTGTCCTGTATATCAATCAAGTGACGGGATGGATAATAGGCTGATGTTTTTAATTACATGTTTTTATTTATAATTATATATCATTTTTTTTTATTCAAAACAAATCAACTTTATTTGTATAGCGTCAATTCATGACAATTTCACCCGAAGGCGCCTAGCAGACAAGCCAAATACATAACAGCCTAGCTAAAGAAACAGACTGGATCGAATCTTTATTTAGTTGTTGTTGTTTTGTTTTTTTTCTTAAACTTGTCCTGTCCAACAGCTGGGCAGACAGATGAGAGCTGAAGGCCTCTTGTGTTGGACATATTTTACTTTAACAACAGGGGTTATGAATCTTCTGACAAACCAGAGGTATGTCTGAATAAACCCCTTTTGTAATCTAGGCCAAACTTTATTCATTTTAATCAAAATCTTTTGTGTTGAACCAGACGGAAAAGGAAAGGTGGGAAGAAGAGAGAGGGATGTTAGAGAGGGGGGTATGGGAGGGTGATTATAGAAGGGGGGGGTAAAACCATGAAGCAGCATAAAGCAACAAGTTTCTGGATGTTTATCATTACAGTCAGCTTCAGATGTAATACAAATCTAGAAGGGGCGGGGCCTTTCCACACACACACTCAAATGTTATAAACATACCTGTTGGCTCCAAAAATGTCCACATGCTAACATGTACACAAAACAAATACTGTTCCCACATGCATGCTTATGCATTCAAACCAACTAGTGTGAAACATTTCCTTCAATCACACAAAATATTTGTGCAAAGGTGAGCTAACACCTGTGCTCAAGTGAGTGTTTATGTTCTTCTAAAATGGATGATGAAATGTAAAAAGAAGGAAGGAGAGTGCCCAGTCATCCCCACACCAAGACCTCCTCCGCCGCAGCAGCTCCGGCAGCCAGAACCCCCCAACGCCACATGGCAGCAGGTGGAGAACAAGCGCTCCCCAGGCGATCACATCTGCCACCTTGGCCAGGGCTAGCAGGACCGCCGCGGGGCCCCCAGAGCGAGAGAGCAGGGAGGCATTGGGGGACAGAGAGTGCAGCTCCAGCCCAACCAGGATCGAATCTTATTGTCATGCGATCTACCAATAGTACCTTGGAGATCGACTGGTAGATCGCGATGGACGAATTGAGCACCCCTGTCTTATACAGTCAATGAGCTGTGCAGGTGAAAAAAGAAATAAATCTAGGATCTATTACAAACTTACTGATATGTTTAATTCATTTTACATTTATAACTTCAGGCAACTCCTAAATAACACATGCTCTTTTACATAACATTACTCTTTTACTGTTTCTCAACATGAATCAGATGATTCTGACTATATATGTGTGTATGCACCGATATGCAACACATTACCACCAACGTAAATTGTTGCTTAATGGCGCTCTCTCTGTGAAAGAATCTGGTGATTCACGTTGATTACATAAACACTGGTGCTAAAAATTTAGTGTAAAAGGGCAGTGGTGCACAACCACGGACCGGTTTCATGTCAAGCCTGTACGAGGTTATTTTTTTTTGGCATCCAGTTTCTCTTAACTTTTGAGTGTAAAGTTTATCCTCTTCTGTTAAATATTTGCAGCTGGTTGGAATTTTATTTTTTGTTGCGTCATACTAATAAAAAGTCCCTAAAACTGGTATTTTCTAAATATAACAATACATCTGAATCCACCATTTGAACAACTTTATTAGCAGCGGCTCTTAACATTAAAAAGCCAGTTGCTGAATTGTATGCATTATTATTGTACTGTGTAGGAACAACTGTTGTAATAAATCCATATTTTGAGTAAAGACTCCTGTTTTTTGTCTCATAAATACAGATTTCTTTTTTCTTTGAAGTCAAAGGCTCTTCCTGTTTCTTCACAGGCTCTCTTCAGCTAAGAAACTTTTCAAGTACTCTTGCTTTTTGTTAACTTTGTGGGTCTGAATTTAGTGGTGGGGGAAGGCGCTTTGAGAAAGTAGCAGATGGATTTTTGACAAGCGACCGTGCGACTTGACATGCGTCAAAAAAGAGTTGGATGTGGTGGGGAGAATAGGTTTCCAAAATAAAACTTCCTTCAAAAACAGATTATAAATAAAATGGAAATAATGTGGGTTATATATATTTTTTTTTTTTTTTTGTGGCAGGAACATCTAGCCTTGCAATAGCCCAAAGTCCCAAGAGCAATTTTTGTGAAGGGAAAGATGCAAATACAGGAAAATCAAATTTTGATAATATGGAACCACCAAAAATGATTACCAAATGAAGAGTTGCAGGTTTTTTTTTGAAACAGCACCCAGAAAAGAAACTAAGGATTGTTGTTTGCAAAACCTCAAACTGAATAATCTCTATGAGCTTCAACTTTGCATAAAAACAAAAAAAACAACAACACAAGGAAAACTTGATATTAAACATCTACACATTTGCTTGGGGGTCAAATTCTAGGCTTGACAGCCATTGTCCTCAGGCAACACATTTAACCAAACATTTCTTTGACTATAGTACCTTTGTTGGTCACTTTGGAAAAACACATCTGCTTAATATATAAATTACAAAAAATGCACTACATGTTCACTACAAGTGGGTCACTGTAAAACTCTGCAGCGTGTAATGGGGACAAAAAACAGATCAATTTTGACTCCTACTTCAGTGTAGTTTGAGTCATTCAAAGCTGCATTTTTGAGTTTCTTAATGTTGCTGTTGGCAGTATATAATCAAAACAGCACTTCCATGGAAAAATTTCAGGGCAGGAGCATTATTCTGCGGGCACTATTTAAATATTTAAAAAAAAAATTGTTCTTTTTTATGCAAAGGGTAATATATTGTCATATACATAGACATCATTTACTATAAAAGGCAAAAGAATAGCTTGGTACAGGCCCTTTAACTTAATAAAAAAGGTTCAGATTTATGGTTTACCCTGTTTTACCACCCTTTCATGTAATTGTACCCAATTATATTTGGCATCTGAAAATCTGGCTTTTCAATTTGGAAAGTAGTGGCCCTGGTTTACACCGTTGTAAGGAAAATTAAGAAGTGAGGGAACATCAGGACAGTTCTTCACATTAAAACTCCAACTCGAAATGCATGTGTGCACCAGTGACGTGCCTGACTGCCTCCCCTATCTGACTGGGAGGCAGGGGAGGCTGCAAAGTATAGCGTAAAAATACATGAATGAAACAAAATTCATATAATTATTTAAAATGTAAAATAAAAATCAAATGAATTTTTAGACATGTCTTTTCTATGATTACTTTTTTCTGTTTGGCATTTCAGTGTTTCTTTGGTTAAAAAAAAAAAAAGTAGCGAATTTATGAATTTCCTGTTCAAATACACGAGAAACCGGCAGAGGAGGAACAGAGAGCCTGTGCTGGAGCAAGGACATATTTGTTCATTGGCCATTACCTCCATTGACAGGAAAATACTCATTAAGCTAAAGGAAAATTAGGAAGACTTTTACAACAGATCATAGAGCTTTTTGTGGAGAAGGATCGCATGGACTTAAAAAGTAAGGCCAAACATGGTTTTTATTTTTTGTTTTTGAAAATAACATGGGAGTAAGTGAAAATAAATGTAAGTATTTGAAAACTAATTTTAGGCCTAAAAGAATTATTTTTATGAATTTTCCCCTTATTTCAGCCATTATTTATTCTTCACTAACGTCTGGTATTGTCCCTTCACTTATCAAAAATGCAGCTGTGAAACCAATTCTAAAAAAAACCTGGTTCAGATCCCACCATCCTTAGCAACTTTCGAACTATCTTCAATTTGCCCTTTATTTCAAAAATACTCGATAAAATAGTAGCCTCTCATCTCCACCAGCCTCTGGAACACAATAGTCTTTTTGAAATCTTTCAATCTGGTTTCCGTCCCACCCGCAACACTGAAAATGCTCTTCTGAAAATAACTAACGACTTTTCTCCATTCTTATTTCTCAGGCCGTACACAGTTCATTCAGCTAAAATCCTTCAATTTTCATTCATCATATCTTTCTTCCAGTGTTCCCCAAGACTCTGTTCTTGGTCCTTGTGACGGAGCGCCAATAGATGCAGCCACCTGCGCACACACAAACACACACAAGCATACCCACGCAGTTCATTCCATGCATTTTATATAAATAAAGATTACTTACTAAAGATTACTTACTCCTTGGAAGAGATTTGGATTTGGAGACTGATCATCTTGCCCTCACCTGGATACATTCAATGAAGGACCACAACAATCGACTGACCCGTTGGTATCTCGCACTTCAACCATACAAATTTACCATCAGACATTGGCCCAGAAGGACCAACGTGGTGGCTGACTATCTCTCACGGTTGCCATACAGTGTCAACCTGGAAGAGGAGGAGGGTGATGTGATGGAGCACCTATAGATGCAGCCACCTGCGCACACACACACACACACACACACACAAGCATACCCACGCAGTTCATTCCACGCATTTTAACCTCTCACCGCATTTTCAGACTCTGTGTCACGAGGCGGGCGCTCCTTGGGTGGGTTGTGTTGAGGGTGCACACTCAATGCGCTTTACCGGGAGCCGTTAAGAACCGCGAATTTCAAACGAAGGCGTCGCCTATTCAGCTGGTAAGACGCGACCGGGAGCAGTGGACGGAAATGACGTGATCACACAAATGTGGGGGGAAAAAAATTATTCATGTAAATATTATTTATTATTGTTTGTAGTATTTGGGATGGAGGGATTTATTCCTAAATGGTTTGGAATTATTCTGTGTTTTTTATTTTATTTTCTTTGTACATGGTTGGCAGAAATGGCCAGAATTACAAGAAAAAACCTAATCAGAGGAATATTGAGAAGTCAGCCTAATGGGAGGGGCTTACAGTATATAAGAGGGAGAGGTTAGTTGTCGCAGGAGGGCAATGAAGGAAGACAGGAATGTGCTCCTCTCCTGTGTAATGCTGTTGAACATATGTAAAATAATTTCACTGAGGATTATTGCATTTGGGGAATTGTGGAGAAAAATAAACCAGTTGCAAGTGGCACACGACTGCCTGGATCTGTGAAACACCCAGCCTCATCACAGTCATCTCTTATTTATCACTTACCTCCTTCCATTTGGTAACATCTTCCGTAAATTCAATATCAACTTTCATTGTTGTGCTGATGACACCCAGCTCTAACCCAATTCCTCTCTCCCACCCTCCTCCCTCACCTCCTGTTTGATCAAATTAAAAACTGGTTCACTCAAACCTTCCTTAAACTTAATAGTGATAAAACAGAACTATTACTTGTTGCCTCTAAATCCACCTTTTCAAAAGTTCCAAACTTCACGCTCTCCATTGACTCTGCTTCAGTTTCCCCCTCCCCTCAGGTAAAGAGCCTGGGTGTCATTCTTGATAGTTCTCTCTCCTTTGAACCCCACATTAACAAAATTACTCGATCTGCCTATTTTCAGCTGCGCAATATAAATCGTCTTCGCCCCTCCCTCACTATCCACTTCACTTCCATTTCAGTTCATAAATAAGTTATTTCACGCCTTGATTACTGTAATTCTCTTCTCTTTGGTTTACCCCAAAAAGCTCTCAATAAACTCCAACTGGTCCAAAATTCAGGTCCTTGCATTGTTTCCAGAACTCCACCGTTTCATCACATCACCCCCGTCCTTCAGCAACTCCACTGTCTCCCAATCAAATTCAGAATACAATTTAAACTTCTTCCTTTAACCTAATAGCTCTCCATATTCTGGCTCCACCTTGTTTATCCGATCTTCTCTATATCTACACTCCCTTCCGCTCTCTCCGGTCTTCCTCATCCCTGCAGCTCTCTGTACCCCCCATCCGACTGGTCACCATGGGGAGCAAAGCCTTCAGTCACTCGGCCCCTCAACTATGGAACTCTCCCCCTCTGGACCTCCGTATCATTGACTCACTACCTATCTTTAAATCCAGACTCAAAACTCACCTATTTAAATCTGTCTTTCTTCTATGATTGCCTATCCATCCCTTGGCTGATTTTATTGTGCTTTTATTGTGTTGATTTTATTTATTCATTGTAATTTCTGTAGTGTACAGTGTCCTTGAGTGGCAAGAAAGGCACTTTAAATAAAATGCATTAATGTTATCAAATGTTGTCTGTGAAAATAATAATAACACTGGTTAAAGCACCAGAATTTGAAGTCAGAAAAATACCAGAAATAGTTACTGAGGGTCAAAATGTGTGCTGAACACATCTACTTTAATTTGTTTACAGTATATGAATAATTTATACACAAGAAGAGTGTTCTATCCATGTCTATAAAATAAATGTTCTCTGTAGGAAAAATATGTTCTTGTGTGTATCTTATATGCTGTATGCTTATATGCTGGAAAAGGATGATTCGCTGTGGCGACCCCTGATGGGAAAAGCAGAAAGAGAAGAAGATTTACCTCTACGATGTGCCCTTTTATGTTTACTTTATTCATGGCTCATGCCTTAAAAAGTTTTGTCCAACCCAGATGTTTAGTTTAGACACTTTATATTGATTTGCAAACGTTGAATCTGTTTTTCTACTCAGAAACTTGAAACTATTGTTCACTTTAAAAAATGTTTTATAAAACAAGTTTCTTTGGCAAATTCAGTTTAAAAAATTTGATTTTTGAAAAAATATTTGAAGGCGTAGAAGTCAGCCACAGCTGTTCTCATTTTTTGTTTTATTTTGCTGCACTAAAATGTATTTTTCTTGTTTGTAACTATTCAGTTAAAGGTCAATAAAAAAAGTAAGAGAAACACAAGTAATAAAATCCTGTTTTTCAGAGAATAACTGAAAATATTCATCGTGGTATATGTTGATCTTATTTTACATTTGAAACTCTGCTTTACCGACACCAAACCCGGAAAGCCAGCTACACTGACAATAATTTGATTTTAGGTCGCGAAAAGGTTCAGAATTTCTTTGTTTCTGAAATCTATTTGGAAATGAAGCTTCACAAAATTCTCCACATCTTTCATCTTCACGCTAGGCTCCGATAAACAGACAACTTTGGTGTTTTTCCTCGTTAATCTATGACTTTTTTTCGTAAATGTACGAGATTTTTTCTCATAAATTTACGACTTAAGATCTCGTAGTTTAACAGTGATTTTCTCGTAAATGTATGATTTAAAAGTTGAAATAAAAAAACAAACAAATTGTTTGCAAACTGGCCCTAAAACTCTGTCATAAAAAGGCACCGCCAAAGACGTCACTTAAAAAGGAGTGGACTTCATTTAAAAGTAAATGTAAGTCAATATTAACAATTTTGGTGCTTATTTTTCTTATACTACAGTTTAAATATGAGAAGAAAAATGTTAAAATTATATTTTAATCAACAAACTTTGGGTTTTCAGAACACTGAACACTGAACAACTAGAGCGAGGAGTGAAAGAAGCCATCTTTGTCAAGAAGGACAAACCTTCTCTTAATAAGACTGGTAGTCTCAGGTTTATTCTTCCATCCATCTACTGCAGTGTTCCGAAACCCAAACGCATATGCCAACTTTGATTTTTTCCCGCTTTTTTATTTTCTGATTCAGAAGGAAGTTTTGTTTTGGAAAACTACCGGATTCTGTTCACCACATCCGCCTGTCTTGCTGCGTCGCATGAATGAAGGAGCAGCTTGCTTGGAGCACTAGCTAAGTTATAAGCCCAAAGCTAAAAGTTAACAAAAGCCAAACAAAAAGACGTGTTTGGAAACTTTCTTTTGGGAGAAAAGAGCCAGTGAGGAAACTGATGAAGAGCCTTCAACTTCAAAGAAACATAAAGCTGCTATTTACAGACAAAACCAGGAGTATGGATTTATGGAGACAGTTGTTTCCATGTACCAAGTGGCGACTGACTCAAATGTTTCACATAACCTTACAATAATAAAGATGTAGACATGATGGATTCATTCTTCTAATATATTTAGAAGGTACTACTTTAACAACGGTTGTGTTGTTTATTTTGGGTTATCTATCTGTCACACCTTAAAAGTTGGACACGGCTAAAGTTAGCGTCCGGTTATTAGCCTCCACACTCACATTAAGGGAAAATGTTTAAACCAGCCTCAAAACTTGTTCGCCTTTATTACTTCTCCTACACTTGCCTGTGGATCCTGCCTCTGGCTCGTCGTGCTTCTGTGCCTGGCCGTGTACCTTGTCTCTACTACTGCTCCTGCACTTGGCTGTTGATCCTGCGTCAGTCGTCCCCCTGACTCCATCTGGATGAAGCTCATCTGTTGGACTTTATATGTGTAGTTGTAGGGTTAGATAAGTTAAATCTTCTACATGAGTTCTGGCATCGCCTGTCCATCCTGGGGGAGAATCCCTCCTTCATATGGACACCCCTGAGGTTTCTTCATTTTTTCCGGAATCCGTTTTTTTTTAGGAGTTTTTCCTTAACGCGTATTAGACAAATTAACGTTTTAGATTAGTTAGTTCAGTTTAGAATCTTTCTATTGAATTGTGTGTATTCATGATCCTTTTGATTTTCTGTTTTACCCTACATTTATATGCACAAAGCCCATCGAGACAACTGTTGGGCTATACAAATAAAATTGAAGTGAATTGAATTACAGAGAATGAAGATTCAATCAATAAAGTTGCCAACATGCTGAAGAAGTTCCTGAAAGGAGGAAACTTGTAAAAGGGTCATTTAGGAATTTTTATTCCTACAGAAAGGCTGAATTAAACAGGAATTTTCAGCTTGGAAATGCAACCCTCATAGACTGAAAAATGTCAAACATTTGTTCAATGGGGAGGTGTTCCTTTCATCTAGTTTTCTTGGTGATGTCGGCAGTTGTCCTGGTAGTTTTCTTATTGTGTGGGTGTGGCGAACAGTTTCATGTGTTTTATGTTAAGTGACATGAAATACTGTCAAAAGTTTTCAATTGTACTGAATTGATTTGAAGTATGAGTTAGATATTAATTACATGCAAATATGCCACCAATCCTTGGCTACTTAAGAATATATGAACCTGAAAATTTAGACATAATTTTATTTCTGGACCTTAACTTCAAGAATTTTTTCTGACTGCACCTCTTTAAACTAAAAACTCCTGAAACATGCCCTTTAATAATTGCAGTTTGTGTCCGGCCGGATTTATATGATAATATTCAAATAAAACTGTGAATAAAAAGCCTGGAGGAAAAGTTACAAGATTTGCACCTCTTTGATATTTTACATGCATTTAAATACGCATTTAATAAAGCACGTTTAGCGCATCCCTGAATGTGTCACATGCCTGATGTGTTCATAGCTTCAAATGCAACCATCCCTTGTCACAGTGTTAGGTCATGTTGAATGATTTCATGTTTTCTGCTATTATTATTATCACTTTTAAGGGTTTTTAAAACTCATTTGTTTTAATAGTCAAAAAACGAGACTTTTGGGAGCTGTAGAAAAGTCCATGCCTTTGGTTAAGTATTATGTCATCCACCACACAGAATCCTCTGGACATTTACTGTAGGTTTTTTTCATATTTGGGTCCCTATTTACCAAATAAGTATGTAGCAAAAACTGGGACCATAAGTCTTCTTGAGAAATTTACAAAGCAAGTCAAAAGAAGAGCTGTAGGTCAAATTGTCCCTACAGACTTTCACAGGGACGTGTTATAGCTGCAGAAACTGTATCCTCCTGCCAACCCAATAGAAAGCAGCAGAACACTGCATTTAGAAGAGATGATCAAAGTTATTCATTTTAGTTGTCAGTCAATTTAATGTAGTTGCTTCTAAGTGTGTGTGTGTTCATTTGTCATATTGATCTTCCTTGGGGGAGAACCGTATTGTTATAATGTGTCTGATCGGTGGCAGGTTTGGTATTTTTTAAAGCCACTCTCAGGAACAACAACAGAGTAAAAGGGTAAGATAGATACATGATCTACAAATTGGCTGTCACCTGCTTTATTTCCCCAAGGCAGTCCACTTCCTCTGCTCCTGTTCAATTAATGGATTTCCAGAGTTCTGTTCTACTGGTCCTGTCTTCATCACAGCGGCATAGCTGGCCCCACATTTTTCACTGCAAAGACTGACAGAAGCTGACAAATTGGCCAGAGCCTGATCAATGTCTGCAGTAGCTTTTCGTCCGTGCCCAAGTGTGGGAAGGCAAATCCAGAAGAAGAAAAATGTATTCAACTCTGCCTATATTTCCAAAACACTCATTGGTACTAATTTAACCACATCATGGAGTGTTGGGGGGGGGGGCAGAATTAAATAAATGTAGATTTGTAGTACAAAAAGTCTGAAGCAAGATTTGCAAGATTTGCACCGATTTCACATTTCACACCAAATGTTTTCCAAGTGTAGGTGGTAGATAGTAAACAGTAGAAAACTTGTTTAGCACATTATTGAACATGTGTCACATGCACGGTTTGTCCTAGCTTCACAGGTAGCATATATTTAGAAATGAGTGCAGTAGAGCCTTTTAGAGCAAGTACACCTGCTGAATTTTACTTCCATAATACAGCTTTACCAGCTGCTTCTCAACCCACACAACCATCCAAAACCACGCAGTTCATGCCAAGTGGATCAGAGAATGAAAATGGGACTAAAATGCTTTAAAAGCTACAAAGTGGATGTAAAGCAATTAAATTAAAAGCCACCCTCCCTTCAAAGCAACAGAGGGAAAGATGGAAAGGAAAGAGGGATTCGTTTAATTTTTTCTAATAAAACTTCAGCAACAGGAATGCGTGAAAGGTTGCTGAATCACTACATGAAATAGTAGAATTGCTTTTTTCTTGCACATTTGATGTACTCACAGTGTTCCTTACCTCTATTTCACCTCCAACAACCTCCATTTTTTTTATCTTTTCCACCTCTCTCCTCACCTTCAGTCCATTTTCCATTGCAATTGTTACTCATCTCCTCTATCATCTTCCCATATTTTCTATCTACTTATTCATTTCAGTTGATCGGTGTCCACTGCTTTAACATTTTATCATTGGTGTTTTTTTTGCTGGTCCAATTTTTCCAAGTCAAATATAATTAAAAATGTTTTGTTTTTTCCCCCCAGAGATTCTGGTTTAATATTTGTATTGAACATAATGGTTCTTACAGTCTTGATTTCATTCAATGAAGACCCCAAAAATATATTAAAGTAATATCTGGATCCAAAAATAAAAAACATTGATGCTGGTACAATTAATATAGGAAAATTGCTACTAAAGATTTAAAGATACAGCTGCTTGTAGGCTAGCTGTGGGAACGTTTATGACTTAATGACATTTGCTGTTATTAGGAAAAAATCCCTGGGGAAGATGGAGGATTAAAAAAAAAAAAAAAACAGGGTGTCCATTCACTTTCCTTTCCGGTTTCTGTCCTGATAACTCACCACAAAAAAAGTGAATGGGCAAAATGTATTTTTCAATGTAAGCCTTTTTGCATTGTGTATTACCTGAAATGTTAGTTTAACATGCCCAGAGAGCGATCGCAACACAGAACCCCCGGGATCCAGCGTTTGTGCATGAATATCAAAAGAAAAAAACACAGACAGACAAATGTGTGAAACATACATACCATTCTCCTCTTTGGGGGATTTCATCAGGGGGAAGTTAAAAGTTGTACTCGAGGTGAGGAAGGAATCAGGCGGAGCGGGTGAAGTGCACACAGCTCGTGAGGTTCGTCTCTGAGCTGACAGACGCCACAAGACGAGCCCCCTCCCCCGACCCGCGACACGCCCTCAACCCACTTCCACAGCGAAGCCACGACTGACTGGAAACAGCGGTTCCCACGCATATAAACCTTACGGAAACATCGCATCTGATTTTTAACCGAATATTTACAATCAATACTCCTAGTGTTGAACAGGGAATAAAAAAAATGCCAATATGCACTGCAAAAACCCCACCACACTCATAAACCATTAAAGAAAATACTAAATAGATAAAACAGACATTTTCACATCCTTCCATTTTACAATGTGAACTTGGGGGAAAAAAGTGTTTGTTTTACGAACAGCAGGTGACACATTGTACTTTACTTCTAATTCTACGGAGCCCTGGACATGACATTCAAAAATTTAAAATGGTATATTGTGGCTATAAGTTACTCTCTAAATTAACTTATTTGATGCTTAGCAAGAGGAGATGGTAACATCCAAAGTCTACCAGCCAAATTAGATTTCTACTAGCCAAACATTTCTCTGGGAAAAAAAAGAGATGTATGTATTTGAAAGCAAATCAGTTATTTCTTTAAAAAAAAAAGTTTCAGCTGATTATTTTATTGCGAAAACAAAACACTAGTAATTATCATAAGTGTTGTTTTAGTTAGGTTTTATAACATTATAGAAATGCAAAGTTATTTTAACAAAAATACTTCTAATGTCTGAACCTTTTTATGAACACACGCTTTCTTTAAAGCATTGACTTTTCATCAAAGCCGTGATGTTTATTTCTAGTCATGGTCATTTATTTACAACTAGAACATTTTTTAAGAAATCAACTCTGTTCAAATCATAATTGTTTTGTTTGTTGTTGTTTTTTTAATGAACAGCAGAAGAGTAAGAATTTAAAATTGTGGTAAACAATAAATAATTACTCTATTATTTTTTTCTTTTAAAAATGTCGTGAAGAAAAAACATGCATATAGGCCTCTATTGAAATATGTACGATGTTTTGCATTAGTATGTGTGTTCAGTCAGAGTGTTGTAGTTAAAAGTTTTAGTCATTTCAATGACATGGAGCAACAAGTGAGTGTATGTTTGAGTTGGTTGAGGTCAGAATTCTGGGAAATTTCCAGGGCACTCGAAATTGGAATTATAGATTTGGACAGTTCTACAAAATGGTGAATGCACTATATAGTGCACTATATATAAGGAAGAAATTCGGACTGAAGCAGTGTCTACAAATTTGGACGTTACCCCTCGATGACGTCATCATTGCGTGCCAATGTAGCCCACAGCTACATTGGCACGCAGCTGCCAGCACTCGGAAAACACATAGCAACAATGTTTTATAACTTTAAAAAGTCATTTACTATTATTTAATACTATTATTGAAGTCATTTACTTTAAATGTACTGACATTTAAATGCAAACTTCTATGCTACAGAGCACACCCAGGTGAAGTAATGTGTTTCTCTTTGTCTTGGCACAGCGCAGATCATCCTCCAGGCAGAGGGATAGAAAGCTCTAAGTTACTTCTACTTCCCCTCAAAATAACAAGTTTGTACACCACTACAGCTCTAAATGTCCCTGCAAATGTAGCGATAGGGAGGAGACAGAGGGGTAGGGAATGAATTCGGAATTAGTATTATGTGGTCACATATTTACATATTGTAGTCCTAATTTAGTATTTGTGGTCAACATTTGCAAATTGTAGTCCCACTTAAGTATTTTGTGGTCAAAATTTTAATTTTTAGGCACAAATTAGTATTTTTATTAGTATTTATTATTTTGTTTGTAGGAATTACTATTTGGTCAAAAATTAGTATTTTTGGGGCAACATTAGCATTTTGTAGTCACTATTTAGTATTTTGTTTGCAGGAATTAGTATTTTGTTTGCAGGAATTAATATTATTTGGTCAAAAATTTGTATTTTTCTGGCACAAATTTTTATTTTTCTGGCACAATTTAGTATTTTGTTTGCAGGAATTTGTATTTTATTTGCAGGTATTTATTTGTTTGGTCAAAAATTTGTATTTTTGGGGCACAAATGAGTATTTTGTATTCACAATTTAGCATTCTGCTTGCAGGAATTAGTATTTTTTTATCACAAATTTGTATTATGTGGGCACAAATTAGCAGTAGAATTTATAGGCCACTGAACTACAAATTTGTGGCCAGAAAATTCTAATAAATTGCTACTTTATGGCCACAAAATACTAATTTGTGTGCACAAAATATTAAATTCAGGCCACAAATGATTAATTTGATGGAATAGTTCATATAGAGTGATATAAGCTAAATTGGACCATCAGGTAAGGTTTATAAGCTTTATAAGGTTAGAGGATCAGTCAATGAATGCAAATGAAATCAAACTGGTACCACAACATTACTTGACATGTAACAATTGTTTTGACTGGTCTATGGTTGCTGCGGTGGGCGGGGCAAAGCCTCATAGTGCGGCACCAGAAAACTTTACGGAGAGTGCCCTGACATACCTAATTGTACCAGTTACTAATAAGGCTGATAAATAAATAAATAAAAGACTTAATGTACCTGGAACTCCCCCCACTGGGAGGATGTTCCACGTCGTTCCACACATTACTTCACATGTACACACATGCTCTAAACCACAGTTTACATTTAAATGTAAGTATTGACATTTTGTTTTTGCACAACTTTTTAAAATTATAAAAGCGTTGTATTTTCCGAGTGCTGGCAGCTAATGTAGCTTACCAGCGACTATTCATGACGTCACGGAGGGGTAGTGTCATCCGAATTTGAAGACACTATTTTCCCATAACTTTCTGCTGGGAGGGGTAAATGTAGAGGTAGGGAGAAGCCGCAGGGTTAGGAGAAGAATTCGTATTTGGCCCAAATGAAGTAGGAATCTATTTAGAATTCATAAGGTTAAACTCAAATTTATTGTAATAAATATTATTAATAATGTTATATTAATGTTATTAAAAATTATGACTAGTAAAGTATTAAGTGCATGTTTGTGCAGGTACCGATAACATAAAGAAGGCTATCAGACCCTATATCACATGTTATGAACAACAAATACAAAGGAAAAATAAACACAATGACAAGAAACTGACAAAGAACAACTGAAACCTGCTGTACACAGAAGAAACATGAGAAGCAGTTGTGGAAATCAAAAACCCAAATATATCACTCTGTTAGAAAACTAAGGCTAAGCAAAAAAGAAAAAAAAAAAAGAACGAAAAAACTGGAAAAAGACAGAAAGCAAGTCACATAACACGTAAACAAATAGTTACTAAATCTGGAAATGGTAAATTCATCATGTATGATATCTCCTGCCTTAGCATTCTTTGGGTGGTCTGTTATGTAATTTTTCAAAGCTCAGGTATATATATCATATTCCATTTCGTGTAAAATATTCTTTCAAGGCACTTGATGTCATGTTGTGTAATTTAGTTGAAGGCAGGATTTAACAGGTGTTATTTTGTAGAAGCTACAGTATTTGTAATGACCATCTTATTCTACACATTACACTCACACTTTGAGAACTCTTCGGACATGATGCTTTGTCTAACTCCCAGTCAGATACGATCAGTAGACAGTGAAAGAACACACTCAGGCTTTGTCCTGTAGAAGCATGAATAGAGCAAAAAAATAATTGGTGGAGCATCTGTCCCCTGACTGACTCTGACATGTGTTCATGACAGAGACGATGAAACATCCTATTAGACAAGTATAAAAAATGCTACATCTACCACAAACAGCTATGTCTGTCTAATGAGATGTTTTGGGTGACTGCATCAAAGAGAGCCAGTGGAGCGTCATCTGTCCCCACCAAAAGCACTTGCTTAGGTGTTAAAAAAAGTGTTTTTGCTAAAAAAAAAGAAAAAGAAAAAACAGGGACAGAATAAGATAGGATCGATTTATTTCCCTTTTCTTTTAATTTCTTTTTCCTTAAGCAAGTTGAAATATTTTGTTAAAAAAATTGAATTAAAATGAAACTCAAACTAAAATCAAATACAAATAATTTCTCTGAAACTTAAACAAATGTTTATTGATGTATTCAGGTGCTGCATTTTGAAAAAAAAAAGTCTGAAGTAATTTCTTTATGTAACAACTGCAGCTTACAATTGCTTTTCTAACTTGCCACTGACAACAGTCTCCTCTGGAAGTTGCAAACCGTGGCTGGGTCATGTTGTTGTGTCTTGTGTCTTTTCAAACAACTGTGTTGTTTTTGGGTGTAGCAGAGGTGAACACAGAACTAAGAAGTACTTGATAAACACATTTTAAAATTTGGGTGTAGACTTGAGCAAAACTCACAGACTGTTTATTAAGAGAACTAGACCAAATGAGTGTGACAGAGCAAGAATGGTCATTCAATTCAATTCAATTCAATTTTATTTGTATAGCCCAAAATCACAACAACAGTCGTCTCGATGGGCTTCGAAGTAAAACATGAACTTAAAAGGATCACGAATACAAAGAGTTCAATAGGAAAATACTAAAATGAACTAACAAACTGACTATGCTATACTGGCATCCCTGCCCTTAGACCCCCCTTCGCGGTAAGGAAAAACTCCCAAAAAAAACGGATTCCGGAAAAAACGAAGAAACCTCAGGGGTGCCCACATGAAGGAGGGATCCTCCCCCAGGACGGACAGGCGATTTACCAGAACTCTTAGAGAAGAATTAACTTATCTAAATCTACAACTACATATATAAAAGTCCAGCAGACGAGCTTCATCCAGCCGTGGTTGTGGGGACAGTCAAAGGCGCGAGTCAAGCCGGAGACAGGAACCACAGCCAGATGTAGGAGCAGGAGCAGAGACGAGGTACTCGGTCAGGTACAGAGCAGAGACGAGCCAGAGATGAGCCAGAGGCAGGATCCACAGCCAGGTGTAGGAGCGGGAGCAAAGGCGAGGTAAACGGTCAGGAACTGGAGCACGGATGAGCCAACTGGAGTCTGGAAGCACTCCCACTCCCCAGGAGGGGAGAGGAAAAGAGGGACAATACATGAATCGCACTGTACCAAACAGAAGCATGGAGAACTAAATTATGAATTATGATCAAGAATAGAGGAGAGGAAGCGTAGAAGTAGAAAAGAAAAGAGGACAGAACCCCAGTGCACCATAGTTACCCCAGCTTCAACTTCTAGCAGCCTTTTAAAAGAAATAGTTATTAAGTTTAATTTAAACAAATTAACATTAAGTTAAATAATCTCTAAATTCAGAGAAATTTAATGACTAAATAACGTGTATTTTTCAATAGAAGTCTATTGGATTTGGCTTCTTGGAGCCAGTGGGTACTTCCTTTTTGGAACGTGAGCGGGGAGGGGTCACTCTGTATATGTCTGAGACAGTCAAAAATCCATGATCTGTTTTTTTTCTAATTGAAAGGCATGGATCTTAAGTTTCAGTCTCTCTTTTGTTCACATCTCTTGGATATTTATTCTGCCTCAGAGATAAACAGAGAATTCCTTTTTAGCTTGTTGCCAGCTAAGATGTCACGGCTCCCAAACAGAGCATATTCTTGTTTATATGAGCGCTACAACTGTATTTTTTTTTTGAAGGAACAAAGTTGACCACATCTTTTGAAGAGGTTTGGGCTTTTGGTTTTTAGGAGTTCTTGCATAAGTTTAGTATGTAGTTCATACAAATATTTACACTTATTTGTAAGAAAGCAGCTTCAGCAGCAGTAAAATTAAAGAAACTGAACAAAAAAAAACATATATGTTTCACTCATTGCTATGATGATTCTGCAGCTCTAGCAGATCTTTTAGAAGCTTCCTTATCTCTGCTGCAATAGAAATTCTTCAAAGAGTTTGTTTCTCTTTAGAGAATTACATAATGAAAATTCATCAAAACTAATTTGTATTTCTTTATAGTTTTCTTCTCTGTGTGATTTTCAAACCATTTATTTAAGTGGAACAATGTCGTTTTCCTTTTTAAAAATAATAATCTTTATTATACAAAATTGCTCAACATCAAGTAAAAGTTGATTATTTTGCAAATATTGGTGGTGTGAGCACTCTGGTTGTTTCAATGAATAAAGCCAAATTTAATTGAATACAGTGAATCAGAAGCGAATCATTTCTTCAAAAAGCAGTGGAATCCTAACTCGGTGCATCAAGATAAACTTTTCTCTTGTGTTTCTGAGGGCTAAGTTTAGTAAGGTAATGGAAGCATATTATGTTTAAAAAAACCTGATATTTTTTCTATACATTTTTCCATTTTTTTGTGCTAATTTTTTAAAGAACTGCAAACACTTTTTGCAAATCAAATGAGTCACGTGACCAACAACCGCATGGCAATGGGCTTTTTGGTAGAAGTAGCTACACAACGAGCGCCACAAGAGGTCTCACAGCTACTCACAGCTCATTTAAAGTTGAGCGTGTTTAGCGAAATTGTTTACAGCTCCTCTGTAAAATCACCAACCGCAATTTCCCAAAATCGCTTCATCCATAGCCGCTCCCACGTGTAAGGAGGTTGCCACGCCGGGATAAGACGCCAACACCTTCTTTGATAGATGATGTAGAGTGCTAATGCCGTGGCAGAAATTTGAATGAATTTGAATGCTACAAACCAAAGTATTGCTCACAAGACACCTTTTATTGAATGTCTATATCTTCACTAGCCGTGATGATAAAGACATGTCAGAAGTGATATATTTCTATCATATGTAAGCTAAATAATAGGGGTGTAGGGAAAAATCGATTCAGCGATATCACATTTTTCATTTGGAGATACTTGTATCGATTTAAAATGCTGTCAAGATGATATTTATTTAATTATTCATGAACGTCCTTCAGTGTCTGACTCTTGTTTTCCTTCTAAACCCCTGACAGCAATTAAATGCTTAATGTTCAGTCAACATCACGGTGTTTGTTGTTATGAAACATGTACTACTTAGTTTTTACTAAGAAACTCTGTGCCACGTTGCTGCCAGTACCATATAAAAACGTGGATTGTGGTGCTTTGTAGTGGGCTCAGATAAGAACGAGTGAAGCAGTGCAGCTGTGCAACACCCATGCGTGGCTGTCAGCATTTCGCTAACAGCCAAAATACTGTCAGAAAGGTGGGCCAAAGTTTTGCAGAAACTCTCAGCAATAGACTCTAGTTTAGAGACCTGATGGATCAGAGTGATGTGTGCAACACTGAAAAAAGGCCAACCGTGCAATATGTGTTTACTTACGCGTGTGAGAAAAAGGAGCTGCAGTGCAGACTGTCATGTAAATAGGCAAATTAACCTCATTGAAGTACTCTCCTTTACTCCATCATGCTGCTTCATCACACTTGAATGTTTCTGGAAAAAATCTGTGTTATTACTTTCTTTATTTATTTTTTAAGAACCCGTTCAAGCACTGAGCAGGCTGAACCGTTTCAAAGTACTGGAGAAGCTACATTTAGCAATGTTGGAAATAAACATCACTCTATTTCCTCAATCATACTTTTAGAACCTTATTGGTTAAGGGACATCCATTCTATGTATTTTTTCTTATACAACAAAAATATTTTTTGTGGAAATAAGACAGTGTTGACTGTTCCCTTGAAGAACAAATATTTCTTAATTTACCAAAAGAAAAGCTCTATGAATTTACTTGGGTAAAAGCAACTTGTAAATCAGATACAGTTGCAGTGCGCCATTATGTAAAATTAATTTTACAGTTTTATTACAATAAAAGGCGTATTCATTTTTATACTCCTGGAGTGGAGTTCCTTCAACTGTGGCAGTGGGTTGGATCTGATTTTACAGGAGTAGCTGATTAAAAAATAATTTGAGTAATTGTTTATGAATGAGAAAAATGTGGTAAAGCTTTGTGTAGAGAAGGGTAAAAAGGTGCCATTGAAAAGTGGATCATTTCATCTGCTAGCTTTCAATTGAGTGTGTGGGTGAATGTGTGGAAGAGAGAAAAATTGGAGTGCCTCGGTTAATTTCAGCCATTGTTTTTGATTTGATTTGATTTGAAATGGTTTATTTCAAGCAATCAAAGCAAAAATAATGCACAAAACAATACAATCAGCAGTCATACGTTCATACAAAGATGTGCCAATTTAGGATGATTAGACATTAAATCAAAGATTGCTTGAAAGGGAGTGGAAGCAAGCGAACTTTTATAATCCCACCCCTGTTCTACTGTAACCTTTTTTTTACATGATTTATCATTATCCGGTTCATAACTTTTATCAGACGTCTGTGCCTTACCAACACAATTTCAGGTCATCAAACTTGAGTGTCAATAAATCACACGGCAACGATGAATTACTTACCGTAATAATCATGTAATTTTGTGTATTAACATACCACAGAACAGTTGTCTAAAATATATTCTGATTATTTTCATTAGAAAAATCATGATTATGATTAAAATAATATCAGGAAAAATAATATCAAGACTTTTTGGGGCAAGTGAAGTGATATAGAGATCAATCAGTTTAACCATCTTCAATAATTAATTAAGCAATTTTATTATTATAATTATAGGGAAATGCTATGAAATAAAATGTAAAAAAGGGTGCACATTCTGTCGATTGTCCAAGGTAGGTAATTCCATCTTTTGCTGCCTTATTGACAGCTGTCCTGGTTTTAACAGAGTTTTTGAGTTCTTTTCGCTGTAATGTCTGCAGACATTGTTAAGGTACGTGTCCTTCTGCAGCTGTTATTAGCGGCGCTGAAAGTTGAAGTCAAGGTGTTTGCAGGTCAGAACTGCTGAAAATCTTTTTGAGATAGCGCTGATCCCAGGCGCCTTTTTTCTTCTGAAAGCCCTTCATGTTGTTGTTAACCAGAACCTCGGACCAGTCCGGTGGACTGAATGGTTTAACGTAAATCCTGCAGCCTTTTACCCAAGTGTTCTGAATCTGCTTACGCTTAAGACTACGCAGTCTTCAGGCCAGGACCAGCAGACTCAGAGACAGTTTTCTCCTCCAGGCTGTCAGGAAGCTGAACTCTCTCCCAGCCCTGCCCCCCTCCCCTCTTGTTGCCCCGTTGCCCTCCTGCTCTGCTGATCCCTGACATACACAAGTCACCTACCTCATCAGCACTAACTGCACCTTCCACCAGTCCTCCAGTGCCGTAAAAAAAATTGAGTTAAACAAGAAACTATACTTCAGTCACTTTATTCTCTAGTCACTTTATTCTCTCCTCATTTTTACATTGTTATTTTTTATACTATTTATGCCTCTATTTATAGTTTGTTTTATTGTGCAATTTGAAGGTGTCTCCCCGTTTAACTGAAGATGAAGAGAAAACGAAATTTCAATTTCTATGTATGTGTCTACAGTGTAGATTTTGACAATAAAGTTACTTTGACTTGATAAGTTAATTCTTCTCCAAGAATTCTGGTACATCGCCTGTCCATCCTGGGAGAGGATCCCTCCTTCATGTGGACATCCATGAGGTTTCGTTTTTCTTTCCCGGAATCTGTTTTTTTTTTAGGAATTTTTACTTTAGAGGGTTTAAGGGCAGATGCTCTTTGCCCAGTTTAGCTTATCTGCTTGGTTTAGTTTAGCAATTTCCTATTGTATTTTATGAGTTTCATGTTCTTATACAATTACCGGTATGAAGCCCATTGAGACAACTATTGTTATAATATTGAGCAATATAAATAAAATTGAATTGAATATTGTTGTGTATGTATTTTTTAAAAACAAAACAGTATTTTTTTCATGTTCCACATCAAAGATGCTTTGTCATGGTTTGTTTGTATCTAGATAGCAGTTTTTGCAATAATCTGCTGAAATCTTTGCTTTCAGTAAGAAATATTGATGCTTCTGACAAAGTAACACACATGTACACATTTTTATTTTCAGCTTTCACAGAGGAAAACTAGATGAGAACAGAGAAAAAAGATCAACTGAAAATTGATTTGGCAAACCTAACACTAAACTAGAAAAGTATCTAATAAAATAAAGCCGTTCTGCTAGCACTTTTTTAGTTTTAAAGTTGTAAAGTTAAATAGAATAATGTTTTTACAAATGCATTAAGAAGGTTGAAAACAACTCGTGGGGAAATTTTGACAACATTTTTTCTGCATTCACACAAATGTTTTCACCTCTTCAACTTTTTGCCTGCTTCAGTATTCCTACTCTTGCAGTTGTCTGAGAAGACAGCTTGTTACGCTTAATTGAGCTTCGTCTCTTTATCCAGACTTGCAGATTGTAGCTCTGAGGGGAAGAGTCAGAACCAATTGAAAACATCCAAGCTTCACTGAACTTTGTAAGAATCTGCTTTTTAGTGACATTGGTGTTGTTACATGGAGGCATGCCCCGGAGCAGTTCTTGACAATTCCCGCCTACTGCTATTTTCAGTAAAAAAAAAAGGAACTGCTAACTTCTTTTTTTTAACAACCTGAACTGAGCCAGAGTGTGTTTTGTCACTTCTGAAAAGTTTTTTCCCTTCATCTATGCCTGTTGTGTAGGTGCTGTTTAAAGTAAAGGCAAAGGTAAAGGCAGTTGTGACTAAGGCATTAGTTTCATGCTGCACAATCCTATATTCATCATGTCTGTGTAGATTTGCATCCATTCAGCTTGATTCCATCAAAATATTATGTAAAAAAGCAATGAACTGAACCTGATTTTATAAATGAAGACATTTTAACTCTGCTTCTAGAGCAGGGATGGACAACTCCCGGCCTCGAAGGCTGGTTTGTCTGCATGGTTTCCAGAAATCCAAGCCCTACTCATGACTGATTGCATGGTTAAGGTGTGTCCTGCCAATTAGAACATGCCAGAACAGGGTATGTTGGAAGTCATGCAGAAATGTCACCCTCAACGCCTGTAGTTTCCCATCCCTATTTTAGAGGCTTTTTCAATTGCATCTTTTACACCTTGCTCAAACCACCCTTTCTCTGTGGCTAAACTACGGACTACGGACCTCACCATCTCAGGTGGAGATGTACATGTATGTATGTATGTATGTATGTATGTTTGTATATATACCCTGTATGTATACCCTGCTCAATGGGGGGGTCCCCCGCCCCAGGGAGTGGCTGGGGTCGGCCTGTTCCTACTCCTCGGCCAGTGGGATGCTGAGTCTTGGCCTCAGTCTCCGTGGTGGAGGTCCAGTGCATGAGAGGGTGGTTCCTCGCGGGTCTTGTCTGACAGTAGGGCTCTTGGTTGCCTGGACCACCCTGGTTGCTTCGCTGCAAACCCCTAGCTCTGGGGTGTGGGGTGTATATGCAAATATACACTCTGTTTGTCTGAAGATCTATAAACCCCTGTTGTAAAAGTATAATCTGTCAAACACAAGAGGCCTTCAGCTCTGATCTGCATGCTCAGCTGGTGGACAGGACAAGTTAAAAAAATAAATAAAAAAGAAGGGCCTAAAAGCTCTCAATAACATTTAAGTCAGGTGAAGAAGGCAGCCATGTCATGAGCTTTTCATCCTTAACCCTTGTGCTATCCTATGACCCCACCCTTACATTGACCTGTTCTCCCTACCATGACAAAGGTGGATTAAAGTGAAGAGGATTTCATGTAATCCATGGACACCAGTGAAGATCACAAATCATTGAAAAAAAAAAGTTCAGCGCACTGTCTAGTGGGGTCTAGATGACCCAACTCCCAATGTTAAAGTGCCTAGGATAGCACAAGGGTTACGGCCTGTGTTAGCCAGTGGAGTACTTTGATGCATGTGATCGAGCTTTGTCTTGCACAAAAATGAGTGTCTTCCTGAAAGATGCAGTCTCTTTTCTTTACCATTGCTTAAAGAAAGTGTCTTCTAAAAATTGGCAGTAGGTCTGATAGATGATCATGAGTCCATTTTCAACTCAAAAAGGTCCACCTTATTTTTATTAATACCTGCCCAAATCAACACCCCACCTCTTCGCTGGCGTCTAAGTCGAAGTGCAGCTCTGTGTCCACTATTCATCAAACCACGCGCCCATCCATTTGGTCCATCAAGAGTCACTCTCATCTCATCAGTCCACAAAACCTTTGAAAAGTCTGTCTTGAGGTACAGTTTTTCTTGGCCCATTCGTGACGTTTGAACTTGTGCATTTTGTTGAGGTGGTTGGGTTTCAGCTTTTCTTACTTTGGCCATGTCTCTGAGAACTAAACATCTCTAGATGTAACCGCCTAAACTCAATTGAACAGGTAAGTTGAAGGTTTATTGATAACATTACAAATGTTTGGAAGCTCATTTGTCTTATTTACAGTTTATTAATATTTTCTTTTATGATGGCAGGATCTCTGCAGCCTGTTGAGGAAGCCATCAGTATCCCTGCAGCTGTCCACTTCCTCCATGAAAGATAAGATCTCCTCCAAATCTGTGTGAGGCTTTCGTCTAAAAAAACCCCCAGTTTTTGGCATTTTAAATTTTTTTATGCTAATGTAACAGACTATTTCTATTCCTTCTCTGTTGTTTTGTCTTGAAATGAGACATTTCATTTGGAGGAGGGCACGTATGTCACACTATTTTCATTCCCCTTTGGTGTTTCTTTTGCGCATGACAGTTACATGACTCAAGGTGACAAATGGATTTTTGGGTATGTGGATGATAAGGGCAGAATAGCGGACCTCTACACCCAAACGTGTCTCTGAGTTCTTTATTTTACCTATGAAACTCTGCATTACTCAGAATTTCTTTGTGAAGCTTAAATAAAGCTTTACAAAACGCTCCACATCTTTCATCTTCAAGCATGGCTCCTATTAACAGACAACTTTGGTGTTTTTTCTCGTTAATTTATTACTTTTTTTCTTGTAGATTTACGTGTTTTATAGGCGTAAATTTACAACTTTATTCTCATATTTAATAGGAATAACTCTTTTCTCATAAATGTAGGACTTTAAAGTCATAATTAAAAAAATGTTTTTGTTTGTAAAGTGGACCTAAAACTCTGTTGTAACTCAGCTATGATTAATATATCTATAAGAAAACCTAACTCGATACACTAACATGTCTCCTTCAAAAATACTGAGCTCTGTTAGCTACCATACTGCTTGTATAGTGGGTTTAAAGCAGAGTCAAAACGTGTGACTCCAGGTTTTTTTTTTTTTTTCGTAGGAATAAGTTTAAAAAAAACGATGGTTTTAAAGAAATCATTGAAAATGGAAAATTCTCCCCCCTGCAATCAGATTTTTGAAGCAGTTTGTAAAGGAATTCATGCTCTGAGCTTCATCCTGGTTGACTCTGGGTCCATTTACTTTTAAATTGCACCTTTGGTTTAAAGTCGTCCATGATGGAACACTTTTCCACCAATCATAGTGAACATTATCTGGATCTTATCTGAGCTGTTGGCTCTAACCTTCTGCAATTGTCAAGCCAAACATAATCTCAACAACAGTCTACTCTATTTGACAAATCGCTGAACCTGTAAAGAGGTTTTCAGGTGGAAAGAATTTGAAATTGATTTGCACTGAATGACAATTTCTTTCAGTGGATTGCATCAACATTGCTCTTCACTGTATTCCCTTTTTTTAAAAGTGCAAAGGATTGTCAGTTGGGGAATGTTCAGTTTCAAGGTTTTTACTAATTATTTCCAGGTTGCATGTTTCTATGTAAATTTACTCCCATAAGCTTATTCTATTTCTCCCTATGCTATAACAAAAAGATGAATATTTCATACTCCAGCAGTGTGTACAGATGTGAAAAGGTGGCTGCTGCTCTGTGGCAATATGTCCATGAAACACACAACCTGCTGCAGTCTTATTCCCTATTAAATTCCAGTGATGCCTTCTAATGAGGCAATCCTGAAAATTACTTAAAGTATTTCATTTTTTCTAATCCTTGAGGGGTGCATCTACAGGAGTACATGCTTTAATGATAATTTTCACTAGAATTGACATTACTGTGAGTTTTTAAAACCACTAATACTGATTTATACTGGCAATACAAAAAAAAAAAAAAAAACTGGACACTAAAACTCCCAACAGAAACGTAGCAATGCCTCCAGTTCCACCATTAATCAGATGGCCACCAATAATCTGTGCATATTAGTCTGACTGATATCATTGCCATAATGGTTTGGCCTTTGGGAAAAGCCAAGTAAGATTGATCATGCTAGTAGAAGGGGTTAAAACAGCAATATGTTACTTTAGCATTACCTCAGAAGGACTGAGCTCACTCTTTCCTGATGGAGTCATAAAACAAAAGGAAAAAGGTAGGGTTGCTTTAAGAAAGAGCACCAAGTGATCATGGATATTTTTATGTTATAGTATACAGTATTTTATTTCAACATTCCCACAAATAATAATATTTTTTGCATTTTAAGCAGGATTTTGTTGCATTCTCTCATGTAGCAAATAATTTGATTTTCTTTTCCTTGTTCAGCATAATTCAGCATAACATAAATTAATTAAAACACTGATTTAATGTGCCAGAAATTGTATTTCACAATGCTTTTCTTTATAAATCAATTTTTTTCTGGTCTGTTACTTTTGCTCCCGTTCTTTTGCAAACCAACAGATATAACAGAAACTTTCTAATTTTTGACATCATTTTTCAATGCTCACTCATAGCAGACCATTCAAAGCAAATTAATAAAGTTTTAAAGTAAATAAGAAAGCAAAGGCATAATATTTTAACAAGTGGACTCCTATTGAAACCTTCTAGTAGAGATGTTATAAAAGAGTTACATGTCATTTAAACTCAACATCCACAGTCCTCTTCTCACTCCTCTTTGGTACCGAATGAATCTAAAAAGAAGACCATAAAAGCAGGTTAGAACAGAGATCCATAAGGCCCACTAACTCCTTAAAGCCTGCATTTATTTTCAGCTAGGAGAAAATAAATTTATTATTAATTTATATTAAAATAAATTTCACTTATATTTTTTGCTTTCAAATAGATGCTAAGTGAAAGTTATTTTGCAGCTAAAGTGGTTTGCTGCATTTTTGCATCAATAGACGTCAAGGTGTTTATGTTAAGCTATGTTCACACTGCCCTCGGCAATGCACATTCAAGCCACCACTTCCAATAAAAACTCTATGTAAACCCATAAAATATGTGTTTAAGGCTCCGGCGTTTAAAACCTTTATGTTCATGCGTGGTTATGCAATTTTCTCTGACCATTTTTGGGCTCTATGCAGGGGCGGAGCTACAAGGAGGCAAGGAGAGGCAAAAAAAAAGAAAAAATGGACTCCCCCAATAACTCTCCAATTTCTGAGTCAATATTAGTATCATTTTGATAAGATTTAAAAAAATCACAAATTCAAGCTTTTTAAGCACTTATAAACATCAGCCAAAAAAATAAAAAATATAATTACAACTGCTCTATTAACTTAATAACGATAACAATTGTAAAACTGTTTCGAAGAGTGGCAAATGTGAACAGCACATCACAAATGAAAAAAAAAAAAAACTTAATTTAAAGTCTTCTGTTCTTCTCCCAACCGTCCATATGAAATGTTCTTACTCCCCCACTGGCTCTTCAAACAAATGTACGGCTATTGAACATGCATTAAAAGTTAACCCAGGTCCAACTTTGACCAATCAGGGACTCGGATTTGGCAGTGATTCACATAAGTGCCAACTGTTTGAAAACTTATCATGGAGGAGAAATTATTAATTGCTCAATTGTCCGGGCACAAGTCTTTCACATACAGGAATAGAGCTGTGAAAGAAAGCCTGAAGAAAGATTCACAAGATTTGCACCGTTTTGACATTTCACACTAAGCCTTTTCCAACTGTAGGTGGCCGACATGCGATAGAAAACAATAGCAAAAGAAGAAATTCCTCCCTGCTTGTCCAGTGTGAATGCCATGGGATAAACATGCGTTCAAGAATGTATGTTTAACATCCATCCATCCATCTTCTTCCGCTCATCCAGGACATCGCAGTCTAAACAAAGATTCCCAGACTACCCTCACCCCGGCCCCTTCTACCAGTTCCTCTTGGGGGGACCCAGAGGCATTCCCAGGCCAGCCAAGACACACAGTCTCTCCAGTCCAGGATGTCCTGGGTCTCCCCCGGGGCCCACACCCAGTGGGAAATTCCCGGAGCACCTCCCCGGGGAGGCATCCAAGAGGCTTTCGGACTAGATGCCCGAGCGACCTGAACTGGCTCCTCTCAATGTGGAGGAGAAGCAGCTTTACTCTTTGCGGGTGAAAAACCTTCTCACCCTATCTTTAAGAGAGCGCCCAGCCAACCTACGGAGGAAGCTCATCTCAGCTGCTTGTATTCGGAACCTTGCTCTTTCAGTCATTACCCATAGCTCATGACCATATGTGAGTACTGGAATGAAGATAGAAATCAAAGATTTAGCAATCATGACTCATCCCAGCCGCAAACCACCCCAATGCATGCTGGAGGTCCCGGCTCTGTGAAGCCAGCAGGACAACATCAAAGAGCAGAGCAAAGAGCAGAGAGGAAATCCTGTGGTTCCCAAACCAGACCCCCTCCGGCCCATGGCTGCGCCTATAAATTCTGTCCATAAAAACTATGAACAGAACTGCCGGAGTCCATCATGTACTGGGAACAGCTCCACAGTCAGAGACCCTTCCCCCACCTGAAGACAAAGGGACATGACTCTCTCATCCACCAGGGTTAACTCCAACCCCTCTCAAGGTACTGAGTTTCAGAGCCCAGACACGGAGGTGACCCCAACTATTTCTAGCCTGTAACCTCTCAACCTGAATCATTAAAATATCACTAGTCATCTCTCACAGTCAATGCATGTGTTTTATTTCTCCACCTTTTATTTCTCCTCCTGCCTCTCAGGGATAATGTTGCACTTACCATTTACAGCATTAAGCAATTTGCCTTCTTTACTTTGGCCGGCTGAGGGCAAAGCACAGCCCTGATGGCTTCATCAAACACAGTCTTCAGGCCACGCTGGGTCAGTGCTGAGCACTCCAGGTACTTCACTGCATCTGTGTCCATATGCAAACACACAGTAAACCTCAGAAAATTGTAACAAATTCTCTTAGAATAAACAAGACAAAAACAGGTAAAACATAGAAAAACCAAAATAAGTACATTTGATTGTTTTAGCAATTCTTTTTTGTTACTGCGCCTTTAAGCAAAAAATGTCACCCCCCCCCCCCCCTCCCACACACACACATACTAAAAAACTCACTACAATTTGCACATATTTAGTACCTGGTAAAATGCATTTTTGACACAGTGAATGACCCCTCCCTCAAAAATGATGAAATCACAGCAGGTGAAATTGTAAAAAATAAACAAATAAAGAATTGGGCCAAAATCTAATAAGGGGCCAAAAAAAAAAGAAATTGAACATTCAGTAATGAAACAAAACCAACATGTCAGCCATATCCAAACAAAGTTTTTATCATAGTATGGACACAGGTTCTACGGCTTGATGGCTACTACATGCCGAAGTTTGAACTTTGGTGATTTTCATATTTTTGCACATGTATGGGAAAGGACAAGCTTTGTTTGGGTGATCTTTACAAAATGTCACACACCAACGACCACCACCAAAGTTTCTTTGACCATGAGAAGCAGCTACAATCTTGAATTTTTAAACAAACCTACAATTTTAAACTCCTCCAATAGAATTTAATCTATCGCCTTTTAACTTTTTGAGCATTACTGGGAAGCTACTTGGGTAAAAAAAAGGTTGGATTTAGAAGTTGTAGATTTTGGACAGTGTAAGTGTGGCAAACTCACAAAAGTGGTGTTCGCCTGTTGCTCACACAGTTTTTACTGGAACATTATCACAAAAAATAATACATGAATCCTTGGCTCAAGCGGAACGAAATTATATGACATACAATGGAATGTGGGCGTGATTAACAAAACCCTCTGTTGCCAAGGAAATCCAAACATTTATTTTTGGCAATTCTTCAAAATTATTTTTAGACCTGTTCGTCACTACCTGGCTGCCATTTTGAAAAAAGTGGGGTTTAAAGTAGCAGTGGCAGAAGGGTAGAGTGAGGGGTGTGTAGCAGCCACTAAAGCCAATGAGGGCAGATCAGGAGGGGGTGGCTATTGCTTGCATACAACACCACTCAGGCTTTAATTCATTTTTTTAAGCTCCAAAGTAAAATCTAAATCAACATGAATTTGTCCCATAAAACATCAAATACGTATATATTAAAAGCTTTATATTTTTCTTCAAAAAGCACATTTTTAGTTACAGGGTTGAGTGTTATACATGTAAACATATTAAATCACAGATCAGATCACAAATATTTATTTAAAAAAAAAAACAGAGCTGAAACAATATTGAGTATAACTGACCAATCTCCTTAGCCAGAGCTAAGCCTTGTGGATAGGTGATTGGTGCCAGTTTTTTTTCCTTTAGCTTCTCAATCGTATCTTTCTCATCCCTCAGATCCAGCTTGGTGCCCACCAGGATGATTGGTGTGGAAGGGCAGTGGTGGCGAACCTCTGGGTACCACTGCAAATTAAGGACATGAAAAAACAAACATGGAACATTTTCCTAATTTTTCTTTATTTTTTATTTACAACTAAATGTAAGTCTGGTAATGGCGTGCTTAAACGTTAAAGACTGAAAGTAAATGTGTTTGAATTTTTTTAACTATTTGGACTTCCTCTCCTTTTCCAGATTTTTCCTGGCTAACAGTTTGTAGATTTTCTGCATTTAATTCTCTTAGCTAAATAAATAACTTTCAATGTATTTTACAGTATATTTAAAATACCAGAAGTCATATTTGAAAAGATGGTAGGATGTTATTTAGTTTATCAGAAGCCAAGGGAGAAAAACAAAGGTTAAATAACTATAGATTTAGCTACTGAAAAAAATCTGAGATAAGCTTTATTCTTTAACCACTAGCTTTTTTTTCTTACACATGAACTTCTACTCCTGCTCTTTTTGTTTAATTCTTTCCGGAAATATGTGGATTTTACTTTTCCAATGAAATGTAGATAATGATCCTGTACCAAACGGAAAAAAGCAAAAAAAAGTTGTCTTGACCATCATGAAAAAAGAATCAAAAGGGAGACACAAATTTAATTTAAATTGAGAGTTTAAACAATGGTCAAAGGTCAATAATTCATGTTGTGTGGCTACTTTAAACAGTGCACAACCTCTTTGTGTCTCAATTTCAGGAAATGTGTAAAGTAATTTACCGAGATTCAATCTGATTAGAGATAAAAAAAAACTCTAAACCTATACAAGTATATTTGCTTAATTTTAAATTAATCCAATTTCTGTTCCAGATTAGTTCTGTGCTGGATTATGGGGATTATTGCAACCCATCATAGGGTGGGGCGAATGCAACTCCTAGCAAAAAGTAACACACTTGCACTTCATTTTATTCAGTACACTAAAAAATGAGAATAGCAAATATGCAAAAGACCATCTACGAGTGGGAAGTATACTATCTAAATATAGTCAGGACCATAAATATTTGGACAGAGACACGTTCTTTCTCATTTTGTTTCTGTACATTACCACAGTGAATTTTACATAAAACAACTCAGATGCCATTGCAGTGCAGACTTTCAGCTTTTATTCCATGGGTTGAACAAAAAGATTGCATAAAAATCCTTTCATTTCATGGGATTGTAAGTAATTGGACAGATGACTTCCATGCTATTGCATGGGCAGGTGTGGCCAATTCCCTTGTTATGTCATTATGAGTGAAGCAGATAAAAGGCCTGAAGTTGATTAGAGGACTCGTGCTTGCATTTTGAAGATTTTGCTGACAACATGCGGTCAAAGGAGCTCTCCATGCAGGTGAAAGGAGCCATCATTAAGCTGAGAAAACAGAAATTGCTACAGTATTAGGAGTGGCAAAATCAACAGTGTGGTACATCCTGAGAAAGAAAGAAAGCACTGGTGAACTCAGAAACGCAAAAAGACCTGGACATCCACAGAAAACAATAGTGGTGGATGATGGCAGAATCATTTCCACTGTGAAGAGGAACCCGTTCACAACAGCCAACCAAGTGAACAACACTCTCCAGGAGATAGACGTATCAATATCTAAGTCTAGCATAAAAAGAAGACTGCATGAAAGAAGATTTAGAGGGTACACTGCAAGATGCAAACCACTCATAAGCCTCAAGAATAGGAAGGCTGGATTGGACTTTGCTAAAAAGCATCTAAAAAAGCCAGCACAGTTCTGGAAAAACATTCTTTGGATAGAATAAACCAGAATCAACCTCTACCAGAATGATGGCAAGAGAAAAGTATGGAGAAGGCGTGGAGAAGCTCATGATCCAAAGCACACTACATCATCAGTAAAACACTGTGGAGGCAGTGTGTTGGCCTGGACGTGCATGGCTGCTAGTGGCACTGGGACACTAGTGTTTATTGACGACGTGACACAGGACAGAAGCAGCCCAATGAAGTCTTTTTTTTTCCCTTTCCCTTTTTTCCCCCCTTCCTTCTCATCTATAGGCTTTAATCATCAAAATGACAAGACTGTATTACATTTTTTGTAATGATTTCATACATTAATACAAAATAATAGTCATTGGTTTTTGGTTATTTCATTTGGCTGAACAGATACATTTGTTTCAATCAAATATTAAGATGAGAGTTCACTAATAAATTTGGTTTTACATGTATCTGAATATTTCCTCAACAGAGAGAGTGCTTTAATGGCCTTGACACTCCACTACGATTCATTTTAAAGAGGAATCTCATTAGAAGAACCAGAAAAGCTTTTTGGGCCTTTGGACTTTCCACACTCTCACCACTCCGTCCGCCTCGTCACTTCCCATTTACTGATGGGGCTGCGGACATTCTCATCCCTAGGAATGTGGTTGACGGCGTTGGATTTATTGTCCATTAAAAAGATGACGATAAATAATCATTTCTGTAGTCAAGAGCAGGATGTGCACTCACAGCATAAGTTAGCTTGACAGCGAAAGATTGGCGCAGAACAGTAGTGCACTCCCGAATGAGGAAAGGGATGCAAATCAAACGGCAGACATTCAAATCTGACAAGCACTACAACAAAAATAAAAATACAATATTAATGGAAAATAAGCTCTCTTGCCTCATTATGTAAAATGAGGCAAGTGACTGCAGTTTTTTGAGTAAAGTAGTTTTACATTTCCCTCTTATTTTAATTTATTTATAAGGGTTTAAAAAAAAAATGTTTTTCCTTTTATTGGGTTTTTAACATATTTTCAAAACAGACAACACTAACAAATTACAAGAAAGAAAAAAATGAATAATGTAGATATGAAATAAAAAAGACAAAAAAAATAATTACATGTTACATGTTACATTACAGGTTACATGTGCAAAATATCTTGATCGGATCAGTGGTCGGATTAAAATTCAACCGTGTACATGGGCCTAGAAAAACTTTTTCCAATTAGAACGAATGTTCACATAGTCACACTATCGGTCGGAATAAATCATTTGGGCATGCGCAATAGTGTTGAAAATACCTGAAGAAGAAATGAGTCCCACTGTAAACAAAGTGAGCTGCCATATACATTTATGCAGCTGCTCGGTAATATACGAGATGATCTTCTTAATGTGCTTTTATTAATGTCATGAAGCGCCTGTTCCCTCATCACTTCAATTTTAATCCGTGTGGTCAGTGCTTTTTTTTTTGTGGAAGAAAGGAGCAGGAAGAAGGGTTAGGAGAAGGCTAACACGGGCTAACAACATTTAGCTTTTGACGAACATAAAGTCCATGTGGGAAATGCCGCAATCTGCATCTTGGCTGGACATAAATATGTGGGAATAAACATCAGCCTTTATTTTGTCGGGACACGACTGGAAACACAAATCCACGTGATTGTTTGAACGCTTTCTAAGGACTGAGCAGCCTTTTTGCTTTGTTTGAAAAGCTCACACACCACCCGAAAGCCGCTGTGTGAGCTGGCTGCCCAAGCTCTGCTCGGACACAAGGTTCTCCTGAGTCCGGCAGCCGCTAACCCAGAGCGGCGGGTCGGAAGCCTCCCCCTTGGAGTGCACATGCACCAAAGCACCACCGCCCTGCCTGCAAACACAAAGCTATAACTCTGGATGCTCTGCTCACAGGCACGGTTCACTCGCGCTCCAAAGCTTTCTCTTAAGCACCGCACCTTCTATGCGTGACGTAAAACCAGAGCAGTAGTGACACACGATCGGAATGAACTGTTTACATGCAACTCGATCAGATAAACAATCGGCATAACCCACCTATCTTGATCGGAAAGAAATTGTGATCCCAACAAGTCTGATTGGGGTAGAGTATTCCGAACGGCGTGTTTACATGACGCATTTTTCTTCCAATCAGGCATTCTTTCTGATTACTTTTGTCCATGTAAACGCAGCTAGTGTCAGAGAAACATCAGACCAAAAGTTTGACAGCTTAGAGCAACCCCAAAACATGTGCGACAAAGATGCTGGAGCCTGTCCACAGCGTATACTGTGGACAGGCTCACAGTATACGACAGGGAATATCTTACTCAGTCTGAGCCTTGTACCGTGGAGCCTGTGTATTATCTTAGACTGAATCAAACCATGCCTGGCACAGATTGAGGTTGTGTGTGTGGAGCCTAAAGCTAGATCCCATTGCTCTTCTGAAATATTTCTTCTGAGCTCCCTCAAGTGCTGCAAAGTGCTGTGGCCATTGAGGTGGCTCAGTTTATTATGCAAATGTGAGATTCCTCCTCTAGTCGCAGGGTCTTTCAAGAATAATGAATCGGTAACAGATTCCTCTGGGAGTTGTGGGTAATTTGGAGAGTTGTGCCTAACAAAAACTTTAGTGAGTATTAGGCAAGTTATATTTGTCTTTCAACTACTAGATCAAATGATGAAAACAAACCATCAATATAAAGATCTTTGAAAACACGCAGTCCACGATCATACCAGTCAGCAAAATTAACATTTTTCATTGAAGGAGAAAACAAATGTTTTTTAACAATAGGGCCTGACAATGGATTTGCCTGGAGACCAAAATGATGCACAATCTGTTTCCATATTTTGACTGTATGAGATACAACCAAATCCTTAATCTTTTTTAGTGATATTGTAGTTATGTCTGCAAAAAAAAAATGCCTTAGGGGAAGAAGGGTTGCAATGGTTCTGTACTATCTCCATCCAGTTTGGAAATTTCTCTGTGATCCAAAATGAGATATTTTTAAGTTTACAAGCCCAATAATAAAGCTGAAAATTTGGTAAGCCCATTCCTCCTGAGGATTTTGGTCTTTGTAGAAACTACCGTTTAATCCAAGAGACTTTCTTATTCCAAATGAATTCCAGTATTCTCTTGTCTAGTTTTTTGAAGAAACAATTGCTTAGGTGGAGAGGAATAGATTGAAACATAAAAAACATGTGGGCAGCACTGTCATTTTAATCACCCCCACACGATCGGCAAGAGAGAGTGGAAGAAAAGACCATCTCTCAAGGTCACTTGTGGTTTGTTCTGCTAGTTTGGCGAAATTTTGGTTGTAAAGTTTTTTTACCGATGAGGTAACTGTAACTCCCAAATATGCAAATTGGTATGAAATCATGAAGGGAATTCCAGATCTATTGACCCGGGTGTCATTAATTGGAAAAATTATACTTTTATTTATATTTATCTTATAGCCAAAGAATGCTAGTTTTCTCATTATGCTTGGAAAAGAAATGCTAGGATTTGAGATGTATAACAGCAGATCGTCAGCATAAAGTGAAACTTTATGTTCTCATTTAGCTCTTACAATGCCTGTATAGTCCTCTAAAGTGCGTAAAGAGATTGCAAGTGGCTCAATTGCAATAGGAAAAGGTAAAGGGGATAATGGGCAGCCCTGTCTTGTGGACCTGGCAAGTGGAAAGTACTCTGATCTGTAGCCATTCATTTGAATAGAGGCGACCAGAAAAGCATATAATAATTTAAACCAGGAGATGAAACTGTCTCCAAAACCACATTTTGAAAGGGCAAAGAAGAGGTAAGACCACTCCACCCTATCAAAGGCCTTCTCCGCATCCAATGAGATGAGTAATTCAGGTGTGGGCTTTTCACCTCTTGTAAAGATGATATTAAAGAGACAACAAAGGTTTTTAGATAGCTGTCTATTTTTAACTAAACCATTTTGATCGGCATGGATAAGTGTAGGTAGCACTGACTCTAATCTCTTACTTAAAATTTTTGCCAGAATTTTAGTATCAACATTTAAAGGGCTTATAGGTCTGTATGAGTACACAAATGTAGGATCATTGTCTTTTCTATGGATCACAGCAGCCGAATTAACTCTGAGGTGTTCAGAGACATACTGTCTGCGCAGATCCAGGTGAATGCAGCCAAACTGATTGGGCGGCGTTTTTATAATACAGATGGACAAGGACCCAAAACAAACAGCCAAAGCAACTCAGGAGTTTATTAAAGCAAAGAAGTGGAATATTCTTGAATGGCCAAGTCAGTCACCTGATCTTAACCCAATTGAGCATGCATTTCA
This sequence comes from Oryzias latipes, assembly GCF_053564925.1. Taxonomy (NCBI): domain Eukaryota; kingdom Metazoa; phylum Chordata; class Actinopteri; order Beloniformes; family Adrianichthyidae; genus Oryzias; species Oryzias latipes. The sequence goes on along the minus strand of NC_136237.1, from coordinate 15,962,124 downwards.
CTTGTTGGAGACTAAACTTCAGACAGAAAGGCCCACAAACAAACAGCAACTGAAAGCCGCTGCAGAAAACCCAGCATCTGGTGATGTCCATGAGTTCAATACTTCAGGCTGTCATTGCCAACAAAGGGTTTTCAACCAAATATTAGTAATGACCATTTTGTTTTCAGTTATTTTATTTGTCCAATTACTTACGAGCCCATGAAATGAAGGGATTGTGTTTAAAAAATGCTTTAGTTTTTCACACTTTTATGCAATCTTTATGTTCAACCAATGGAATGAAAGCTTAAAGTCTACACTTCAATGGCATCTGAGTTGTTTTATTTAAAATTCACTGTGGTAATATACAGAGACAAAATGAGAAAGAATGTGTCTCTGTCCAAATATTTACAGTCCTGACTGTACTTCTTCAGACTAAACTGGAACAGTTTAAGCTTAGATGGTGTAAAAAAAATAAACTTCAAGTATACTGCCTCAATTTTAGTAAAGACTAAATATGGATCTACTTCAAGTATGCCCTGAATTGGCCTAATTTGTAGTTAAGTAATACATTTTTTCACTTCATATAAGACACAATAACTTAATAACGTTTTAATGTGATAGATTGACTAATCTTTAGTTGAAACATCCTGAATGTAACACTTTTTAAATTAAAATATGCAAAATGTTCTATTGTAGAATAATGACAGACACTTTGTTTTAACATAGTGAACATTCAGTCAATTGGTCTATAAATTAGATAGAAAATAAAAGTGTTTTAAGAGATCCTTAGTTATTTCTGTGTATTATTCTATTTCAACACAATTTTTTATTTTTATTTTGGACACACCCTCCTGGTTGAAACACTTTTGTCCTTAATTATTTTTGTTTCATCCATGATCAGGTGGATGAAGTCAAGGTTTTACAAAAAAAAAGGGGGGGCTACTTGAGACTCACCTTAGCTCTGACATTTTCATAAGAGGCAGGGCTCACCAGAGAGAAACAGATCAGGAAAACATCCTGCATGGAGAGACAGAGAGATCTGAGTAGCTGCTGCAAATATTTTTGAGCCAAATTTGTTGTGATAGGCAGAAAACAAAAATAAAAAAAACCTTTAAATTCACTTCTTTAATTTTTAGGTTAAACTAAAATACTTGGATAAAAGTAAAAGCAGTAAACCTAAAAAGTTATTTTCTTGTTAATAACTATATTTAAAAAGTTTTCTTTTTTAAACAATTGTGAACTTTTTTTTTTAACTGTCCTCTGGAGACTAGGAACAAAATGTCTCTTTCACAGATTGGTTCAGATTCAACAGCCAGGGACAAAAAGAACAGTGCTTCCTTATGAAAAATGTGCATATGTGCATGTGTGGAATGAAAGTGTACCGTCTGTGGGTAGGACAATGGGCGGAGCCTGTCATAATCTTCCTGTCCTGCTGTATCCCACAGGCCCAGGTTTACAGGCTTGCTGTCCACCATCACATTAGCTGAGTAGTTGTCAAAGCTGTCAGAAGCACAGAAGATCAGCAATAAGTCAGGTGGTTGTTTGAATAATTAAATGGTTTATTCATTAGTGATAACAGATTGTCATTGCAACAAAAAGCCCCACTATGAGTCATTGGTCCTTTGGGATTTGATAAAAGACACCTCATGTTGCAGAAAACAAGATAATTAAAATTGTATGCATAAGTATGCATTGTAGGGCATAAGAAAGTCAATTATTTTATTACTCATTTATCACAAAACTTAAAAAACATTTAAACACTCAATCATGTTAAAATCGACAATTTATGGAACAATGTTAGGTTTCACAAGTTATCAGCTTTTTCCTGCATGTTTTCACTGAAAACGGGAACATCTTCACAATCTACAATTAACTAACACTGCCCTCTTGTGGTCAAAATAAATAACCAAAGTTTTGAAGCTCATGTATAAAATGAATGCGAAAACTAAAATTTGTGTTTCTTTCTTTACCTCCGAGCCCCTAAAGTACATAGAATTAAGAAATAACCTTTGATGCTGTTAGGGAAAATTCAGTGATTTTGATTTATCAGTTTGATTAATCATCAAACTGATCAATCAAACTGAGGCCCAAAATATTATTTTAGTTGAGAACAATATACTGTTTGGTGTCTTAAGAAGGCATCACAGCATCTATTTAGAAAATATACACTCAGATTTGTGTAGACTTATTAAGATTTCAGACTTACTTCAGTGTCACCTAAACACTTTTACAACTGCTTTTTAAAGTTTAAAAAAATTATATATATATATATATATATATATATATATATATATATATATATATATATATATATATATATATATATATATATATATTTTTTTTTTTTTTAACTAAAACGGAAGTATAATGATAAATAACTACATGCAAAGTCTGAAAAGGGCTTTGGACTAAGTTTGGCAACTTATTGAGTCTTTTTTTCACTTAGGTCCAAACTTAAACGTTTTCAATGTAATTGTTCAGGAATGCAAGAAATATACACAAACACTGAAAACAAGCAATTTTGTTCAAAATAAGTCTTATTAAGTTTTTTTCTTGAAATAAGAAATATAAATCAAATAATCTTGTTGAGTCCTTTACATCCATTTATTTAATTACTTTTTAATTGCTTTGAATTTTTAAATAGATTGAATATTTAAAATGTCTTGTGGAGATTCAGTGCTAAACTCAAGTTTAGCATTTGTTCTCACAGCTGTTTTCATAACCATGCTGTATTTAAAAACGTCTTTAAGCAGTCTATTTTAACCTAAGAGAAACATTATATATTCTTAAAAATATTTATATTTGCTGAAAATAACAACAAAAAACAGAACTGTAGTCAAAACAATTCCAGTCATGCAGATAAAATATTTTTATTGTGGTTTTGTGCTTTTCTTAAGGTTAAAATCTGATATTTGATTCTTTCAATTGTGCCACTGCAAAAAGGGTTATGCAAAAAGAACACAAATCCTACTAAAATCACTAGAAATTAGAAAAATTATCTTTCCATGCAGCAAATCATTTTTCCTTAAGAAATCTTAAGATATCAAAATCGAAAAAAAGGAGTTTTACACAGGCATTAAAAAAGGAAGTTTTAAGTAGAAAAAAGCAAACAGTGACATGTAATTACTTTTAATATAATGCTATGCAGCCTAACATATTTTGCTAGTTCGAAATAAATGTTTTGTATTTGTATTTTTTGAAATTCTATCTAACTGAAAACAGTGACAAAAAAAAAACAATAACTAGTGTAATAAGCAGAAATTACTCAATACTATTGTGATCTATTGTGAACAAAATGAGAATACAATCTTTGTACAAGTTGGCCCATCCTAATACATTTTCATAAAATCTACAACTAGCACTTATTCTTAAAACATAAATCAAAATTTCTGCTTCCAAATTAATGACAATGAATGCTAGTGTCTAACCTGTCAACCTTTACTGAAAAAATATAACCTCCTTTATTACCTCCTTAATTTAATTTGAGTGTTTTTGTACGGAGCCCCTGCCTGACATTAAAAAATAAAATATGTCTCGTTCCCAGAGATTAATGTCTTGTTCCCACAAATTAATATCTTGTTCGTACAAAATAATATTCCGTTCACACAAGATAACATTACGTTCCCTCGAAATGCTATTTCGTTCCCTCTAAATGATTAATTTGTGTGAACGAAATGAGCAAAAGCCGCTTTCAGCAGTAACTTCCGTGTCTCTGTGACCCACATTCATTCAAGAAAGGTAAAAGAAAAACAAGAATTATCAATTTATTACTGTCTCAATGAATATAAGAAAAATATCATAAGATTTATGATACCTAGGCTTGCGGCTTTGCCATACGATTCACCGGACATAGCTCCTACTAGCTCTGCCGTGGAGCTCTTTTGCTTGTCATGGCGGCATTTGGGCAGGTGGCTGGCCGGTAGACAGATAGCCAGCTGATATTGTAGTTTAGGATCGAATACGAATAATAATATTCAGGACTTGTCTTTTATTAACATACTCTTTAGCAGTCGCTTTAAGGTTAGGAGGCTACGTAAGGGTTAATGGCAGACGAAGTATGCATAATCACTTTTTAACGCACGGCGTGGAAGCCTGATGGCAGAGGACGGTTCAAAAAGTTATAATGCATTCTCCAAAGGCCATTAACCCGCTTATACCAAGGTCACTTACAAAACAAATAAATAGTAACCAGTTTTTAGTCCTTAATTCTTGTTATTTTTTTCCAATTTGGATCGCTTTTCTCACAAAAAGCAAACTAATTATTACGTGGTACCGCGCGGAAATAGTCAGCTTCGCAAGATATTAATTTGTGGGAACAAGAAATTAATCTGTGGGAACGAGACATATTTTAATTTTTTAATGTCAGGACATGGACTCCGTATTTTTGAGTGTTAAATCAAGTTTTTCAGTTGTCCCAAGTATAAAGCAAACTGATTTTGACTCATTTTCCTTAGATTTTCCATAAATCTAGATCCTAGCTCTTGATGAGACAAAAATTCGTGACTGTGATGATTTTGAAAAAAGTTTGGAAAGGTGAAGAGCAAAGATAAGTTAAAATAACTTAAAAGTAATGAAATATCTTGCAAAGATTCAAAACCATGTTTATAGAGATTCAAGTATCAAATAAAGTTTAGTCAAAGTATTGAAATGCCAAACTATATTTAATCTATAACAACGCTTGAAGAGTACGTTTGCAGTTGGATCAAAACAAAGGTTAAATAGGTTGTAATTCAGTAAGAATCCTGCCTTTTGTTTTCCATCATTTAAATTCTGAACAGGCGTGACTTCAAGACGTTTTGTGTTTTCCTTCCCCTGCATGTGGCAGCAAGTCTAAACTTGGCCCTAACAACACTATCAGACATCTAATGTGGCATGTGCTTAAGTTTTTTTCTTTTTTTCTCAGTGTACCAAGGACTATAATGGTGTTAAAATATGTAGCCTACATGTATATCCATCTATGTTGAAAATAATAATGTCTGGAGTCACTTGTGCTTTAACTAAACTTTCATTTTTCTTCTTTGCACATGTACGTGGATGTGTACTTGTGTCTTATACTCACACAGTAGGAATGTACTCCCCAGGGAAAGCATTGGTAGTGTAGCTGATGAGAAGACATGTTTTACCCACAGCTCTGAAATGCACAGACCAAAACACACATAGAGACACATCAGAGAGGAACAAAACAGCATCAGCACATCATTGTTGTCTGCAGTTTACACCACAGTTGTTCAATTTTATCAAGTTTTGTCAATCTATGAAGAAGCACACTGACTTCTGTAAAAGACATTCACAATTTCCAATTTAGTCCTCACAGGAAATGATTCAACATGTTCTCTGACCTAAATGAGCCACAGTCAAACTGTAACCTGCTAATGTTTTGTGCTGCCGCTGAACGGTCATCCACGCTGCATCTACAATTGCACGACATTTTAGGTTACCTTACTGCACACTCGTAAACCATTTTATTGCAAGAACACTGACTCTGACATAAAAACAAGTTTTAATTGCTATAATTCATTCATCTTCTTAACCGTTTTGTCCCTTTCGGGGTCACGGGGCTGCTGGAGCCTATCCCAGCCACCCATGGGTGAAGGCCGGGGACATCCTGGACAGGTCGCCAGTCTGTCGCAGTGCCACAAATCACACACCTATGCATACTCACATTCACACTTTCTTGCTGTGAGGCAAGAGCGCTAACCACTGCGTCACCGTGCAGCCCCTAATTTTTTAATAACATGTTAAAAATTGAGCTGAGTCTTTAAGTCTGCTTGGAGAGCAGGCTGAAAAACCGACTCACTGTAACTGCAAAATGAGCTGTTAGTTTCAACATACACAATGACGCTGCATTTATGTGGGGAAACCTGTTTCCAAACAGTTAGCAAGCATGTAAAACTCACTGCATAAAAGATTTTACAGAAAATGTATATTCTTCGGCATAATAACTCTGTTTAAATCCACAAAATAAAGTGTGTGCATTTTTCATTCACTCCTCAGTCGTTCCTCACTGATGTGGCCACAGCTGCCCTGGGGCAGACTGACAGTTCAGTCATGACATGTTGAGGGATCTTGTAAGTTTTTGCTCACAACAATGTTGGTTTAAGATGTAAAAATCTTGACATGAGTGTTCCTGAAAAAAGATCCTTATTAACGCCACTGTCTCATTTTGGATCCACATATTTTTAACCTGGTGGAACTGAAATATTAAGAATCAATTATCGACAAGGGAGCATGTAAACATTTAAAAAATGAATAACAATAGATGAGTTACTCTCACCATAAACCTTTTCCTGCCAAAAGTGTTTCTGAGATTTCATGGAGGCAGCCATTCTGAAATGAGCAGTGAAAGAAATCCCTTCTACTGCCCCTAGTGGAATGATTATGCACTACATGGTAGAAAACATGTAAGTTTGGGTCATGCTAATGAGATAGGGGGTCTCAGAAATGCTTTTATCAAAGATGATATGAATTTATTATGATGAGGTTAAGAGTGTTCTACAAATTTACTGCCATTTCTCATCAGCAAACTTTCATCAAAGTGTGTGGTAAATCAGCACTGCAGTTTCTTTCTGAAAGACTGGAAATTATTCGCATTTTAACCACAAAACTCCTTACATCCTAATGGAAGGTTCTCAATTAATTAATTAATTTCATGTGAGATTACACTTTTTTCTATATTATGGTGAAATTTGTCACTTGTTAACCAGTTTGATTAAAAAGGTCAAGTTCTCCTAAACTTGTTGACTTTATTGCTTAAGATCCTCTCTACAGCAAGACGCAGGACCATCCCTTATTACCATATAAGTCATGTTTTTTATTCTTTCCATAGTTTGCCGGGGGTCAGATTCATATGCAGGTCGAATGTATTTGTGATTTTTCAACTAGTAAACAGCAACAACCGCTAGATGTTACCGTATTTGTGTATGAGTGTTTGCTACTGACAGCAATACAGAAAAAGAAAAAGAAGCACTGCTCAACCTTACGCCAGGCTTGGCCGAATTGTTTCAAAGCGACACAGAGGATGAGGGATTCAATGGATTTAGTTATTTAAAGTGATATAAAGAGTGTAGTTGACTTGTTAGCATGTTATTTACAGCATGGTTATTGTAATAATTGTTTATATGTTGTGCTAATATACATTTTGTTGATGATTCATGAAGCTAAATAAGCATCATTGTGTTATTGTAGTAAAGCGTGCATGTATTCAGCCTATTATTATATATTCCATTATTGTGATTTACCTTTCAAGATGAAATGGGCGTTCTTGTTTTTATTTTGTTATAAAACATGTGAAAGTGCAACTGATACTCAAGAGTAACTTATATACGATTTTTTCTTTTTAATAATTCATTTTTTTGCTGCTGTGACTTTTACTCAGGAGCAATTTATAGTCCCACAGACAGGTTGGTTAATATTGTTGATAGCAAATTAATGCTTTATTTGATTTTACTGCGTATGTCCACAGTTTTTCACTTATTTTAATTGTTCAATTATTAAACTTTTTTTTTTTTTTGCTATTTAAAGATTTATACAGAAATTCTGACTGTGCGTTTTTGTCATTAAAAAAACCTGCACTGCTCTGTTGGTTGACTTTTTAAATTATCTGTCGTTACAATTTTTTTCCAATCAGAGTTTTTGTGACAAACCTGGCAACTCAAAAAGGACTGTATTAAAAACAAAGAATACATGCTTTACTTCAGGTTTTGTTATGAAAGGTCAGAATCCTGTGGTTGATGTCTATGGAGTCCTATACTGTTCATAATTAAATAAATAAATATTTAATTAAATAAATAAATATAACCTCATGCAAATACACAATCAACCAATAAATCTCTCATAAATATATAAAAAGATCCTGAAATTGTGAAAAACCTGCAAACAGATTTTAAATTAGCCATTATATCATTCAATATATTTCATTTTGCTTTAAAAACCATTATTTTAAAACAGCATTTTAAAATATTCATTTTAATCATGTGGAATATTATTATAATTCTACGCCTTTTTTCAGAACCTTGGATTTCAAAATCAATATTTTGCAAAGTAGCTTTGTTTTTATTTCATGTTGCTGTTTTTCACAATGGCGTATTTATTTCATGATGAGCTTTTTCAGGAGAATGTGTCTGTCTGTCAATCAAACTAGACAAGGCGGAGACACTTTTGTGATTGGCTACTCCTTAACTCAGACATGAGCAGCAGCACCCTGACTACATCGATCGAAGATGCGTCACCAAACTTGACGGCGCAATGCACTCTCCTCAACACTAGGGGGAGTATGCACCTCAACACATCCACAGTGTTACACGAAATTGGGCAGTTTTGGTTCTACATTTGAGGACAAAAGTGGCTTTGGGCGAGTGTGCATAATTCGGGTGATTTTGTGGTCGGTTCTGCAATTTTCATCTTCTCATGAACATCTAGTAGTAGTCTAAGTTAGGCTGGGTGGTTGTTGGAGTTCCACAAAACTTCTATGAACTGGAGTTCCATGAACGCAACATGCAGCGTGTGGGATGGGCTACCAGCTAATGTTTTTAGCCTTATAGCCACATGGAGCGGTTGCCTGTGCTTATCTCAGTAACAATGCATGGATGCACAATGTACATGGAGTGTTAAAAGATTAGGTTTATTTATTTTGAATAGTTTCACAGGATTACAATGTTTCCATGTTTGAGTTCATGAGATCATCCCAGAGAGAGTCTATGCTTCAGCTCCTGCAGTCACTCCAACTACGTCTTTAAATTACGTGTAAATCAGAGCGCCCAGGCAGCGCGAGAGTGTATGTGTAAGCGCAAGTTAAGGGTCTGTTGCCCAGTCCCCCGGAAAAGTAATAGTAAAAAAAGGTATCCTCCAAAGTACAGAGCCTGATTATGGAGTAAGCCCTGGCTGTAGAATTGCTCAATCAATCCTGGATCTCCGCTGCGTTTTCCGACCACGGTCAGAAACGTCATCCCAGGAAAGGTTCAACATATTCCCGGGAGCGAAAAATAAAATCAGAGGACCTGATTATAATCATTGTCTCAGTGAAAATAGAAAAATATAAGGTTCAGGAGGCCTGAGCAGGCTTGTCCCGCTTTGCGCAGCTCGCCTCCCGCGAGCCAACACACAGTGTGAGGCAGAGGCACGATGTGAGCTATGAGTGAATGGCGTAAGAATGAGGAGTGTTTCAACGGGGGACTTATAGACGTGGACGACCGGAGCTCCTATGTGGTTTGGTCCACACAAACCCTCAAACTACAAAAACAGAGTTGTCTATGTTTGGTGCAGCAGACAGATTGTTTGTCTCTATTTGATCTATAATGTCAGCAAAGCCGCGCGGATATCGCTGAAATATGTCATCTCTCTGACTGGTACACCGCTAAGCGGGTATCGAGGAATAAGAGTCGATTTCCATGGATGAGCCAATAATCGTTTAGACCCCGCCCACTTTCACTGATTGACAGATAGACTCATTCTCCTGAAAAAGCTCTTCATGAAATAAATAAGCCATTCTGAAAAACACCAACATGAAATAAAAACAAAGCTATTTTGGAAAATATTGATTTTGAAATATGAGCTTCTGAAAAAAGACAGAATTATAATAATATTCCACATGATTAAAAATGAATATTTTAAAATGCTGTTTTAAAATAATGAACAGGTTTTTAAAGCAAAATGAAATATATTGCATAATATAATGGCTAATTTAAAATTAGTGTGCAGGTTTTTCACAATTTCATGATCTTTTTATATATTTATGAGAGATTTATTGGTTGATTGTGTATTTGCATGAGGCCATATTTATTTATTTAATTAAATATTTATTTATTTAATTATGAACAGTATAGGACTCCATAGATGTCAGAGTAAACTAATCAGAGTAAATGTGTCCCTGATTAAAATTCACAAGACTCAAGCAGTTTAGAAAACCCTTTTAAAATAAAGAATATTGCAATGGTGGAGTCCAAGTTGATATTTTTGCATATAAAAAAACTAGCAAAGCGAACAAAGCATAGCATTATTTGTAGAAAGCATTCAGGAAAATTCTTTTTTTATTCGAACTAATGTTCATAACACCAGCTCATGATTAGTAAACACATAAACAAATTAAAATGAATCATAAAGCATTAAAAATTGTGAACATAATTATGATAATATTATTTTATGTAGTGTATTTTTATTTAACTCACAAACATAAACTTGTGAGAAAAAAGAAGCAATATATTAAAAAGACAAGTTTGTTGAGTAATTATGACATAGAACTTAAAGAAGTCTTTGAGTAAGTCATCATTTTAACAGTACAGTTAGAAGGCTTAGTAGTGTTGTCAGTGACTCATACCAACCAGGAACTGTCAGTATGTGCGAGTAAAATGTATTTTATCTTTGTGAAGGCCAGATTGCTTCTGATCACAAGGTAATTTAAGGCTTGATTTTATATTCATGGTGCGAATAAATGTATCAAGATGCAAAGCACAAACTGAGGCTGAGACTTTAAATAAAACATCTTATAATGTCTGCAAATGCTCTTTGAAATATAGAAGTGCAGGTGCACGTTTGTTTTGTGGTACCTTGAGTCATAAAGGAACTGACATTTTTCAGAAGGCTCAGTTAAAAGAGGAATCAGCTAAACTAAGCGTAAAGAAAGACTTTACTGACAAAAATGTTCCTTTGTTTTGAGTCTTTTGTTCCATCAGCTGCTGCTGTATGTCACATTCCTACATTACCTGGTTTTAGTATGGCAAACATGCTAGAAGATTCTAAATTTGCTTTGTTTAGCTTTGCCACTTTTTGTGCTCAAACGTTTCCCTGGTCCTACCCTCTAAGAGCATCTCTGCTTTTTGATATTTTACAAAGTTTCTTTTTTGCTTGTTTGATACATTCTAAAATTCCTTCCCCATTCAGGCTAAATCTATAAAAAGCCTCATCTGAATAGTTGCAGTAGAATTGTGGTATTGAGCTCCTATACGTTATCCATAACTTCAACAGAGTTACACATAGTTTTTCATAATGACTGTTTTAAATGTACACCATCCCTAAGCCAAAAAGTACAGCTAAATTATATTTTATTAAATAAACTTGAGTATAATTCTACGTTCACACCGCCCTCAGCATTGCGTGTTCAAGCTGTCACTTCCAATAAAAAGTCTTAGTAGAGACTAAGTATACTTGCAATGCACTCAAATAGACTACTTTTTACTAGGAAATAGTTTTCTTGTTAAAATAAATACATATAAATAAATAAACTCTGAAAAAGTGATGTTTGGAGGCTGATTAAATATCTTTGTTTTTTTTTTTTTTCTTTTGCCCCACTGTTTACTCCCTTTAGTCATAGTTATACATACAAATTTTCTAGCTAGTGAACTAGTGAAAGAAAATTGTCAATATACATCTGCTAATATCATAGCATAGAAATTCATTGTTTTTTGATCCCACATTTTTTTACTTGAAAGTATAAAGGCGTAATATAAAAAAATCTGTGATGTTGTTTATTAATTTATTGTTTTTGATTTTTACATTTTTTATGTTATTTCTCAGAAAGAAAAACTGCATATCATTATCTACTCAGTGATGTCCCATAATCTACCATTTCTGATTTCTCATTGTTTCATTTTTTAACACTTCATTTTGTTTTCTGGAAATTAATTTTGTTTTCTGAAAATATTTTTTTACATTTTGGTTTCTGGAATTTTATTTTGTTTTCTAAAATGTAATGTTGTTTTTTTTATTTTTGTTTTGCTTTTTTAATTGTTTTTGTGATCTTTGAAATGTTTTTGCATAGAGTGATTTGTTGGTGTAATTTACACTTCAGGGCTACCATACTTTTCACCACGTGACGTATGATTTTTTTTTAAACACATACTTCAGATTGAAAGCAGTAAACTATATATTATCAATTTGTGCATGTATTATATCTGATTCTTCTGTGGTTAGGGTTTCCTTGGCTTGAAATGTCTACTTTAGCCTGTTAAAAATACATTCAGAAAGACAATACAGAACAATAGAGAGCTGGGTAGAAAACTTCCTTATGAACAACTTCCTCCTTCTATACTTTAACCCACACCACACAAATGGCACATTTCTACACATTTTAAGCTGTTTCTAAATAGTTTACTACCACTTATGTGGAATGAAATGGCTTAAACAAAACTGCTATGCCTATTTTTTTATTCCAAACATCGAATTTTGTGTGTGCCCACAAACTGTTCCCCCTTCTGCCTCATTTTAAAATCAGACATGCAACAGGAAGTTAAACACGGAGCGAAATGCCGTTACAGCATCAATGTGCTGCCGCCTCAGATAGTTTAACATTTTACCAATTTGCTGTTGTAATGCGTATTACTGTGCCTTTAGGGGATAAAATAGTGTCTAATTCCAAACCAGTGAAGTTTTATGTTTAAACATAAAAGAATATCTTAACCTTTGTATAAATTCACTTCATATTGTAATTACTAAGAGTGTAATGTAGGTAATTCAAGCTTTTAATTTTCTATTTTTGAGTTTTGAGCACTTCTCAGAAAAGGGTGCTATGGTTTGCCATGACAGGATTTTGCTGCATGTTGTGACCTGCACAGCTCATCCAGGACTCTCTGCATATCAGTGCTGTCAAAAACCCCAGTAAAAATCTACATGTTACACTGGATACTCAGTGAGCCTTTAATGGTAAAAATACCGTGACAGAAACATTTTTGACGAAACACCAAATCACACTGCCTCATCTTAGCGGAAGTTGATCTAACCCCTCTCCGTGCCTGACAGGCTTCAGTTATAAACTCTGAGTTTACAATCGATTTTAGCTAAACCAACCTAAAATGGGTAAACTCTGTATGCAAGCTGATGTTGTGACATGAAAAGTTGCCAAAAAAAAACGACATACCCATCTCCAACGACCACGCATTTGATAGCTTGCATCTTGTTACGCTTCGCCTGTGCTCTGTACTATGATAGAAACAGACACGAAGAGGAAGGTTAAAAGCTCAGATGAGCATGCAACTACAGGAAGCGGTTGCACACCTCCCTCCTTCCCCTTCAATTGCCACCTCTTTCTCTGCCTCCATCTCCCCTTCTTTACTTTTGCACACATCCCTTCCTGGATGTTTTGTTTTTTAATATTTGTCTTTCTTAATATATTAAGACTAACAAATAATATTATATTATTTGTCTTTCAGGAGCAGAAATAAAAACTGAAAACATGTACAAAGGCTAAACATGTTGATTTAAATATTTAGCAAAAAACCTCTTCCACACCAGTAACTAAGTGTAAGATTAACAAAAATAAGAGAAAGAAAGTATAGGAATAATTCTGATGAAAAAAAAAACTTGTCTGATAACTTTTCTTGATTCATATAGGAACACTTAACTACAGAAATCCCCTTTGATCAACATAGTTTAACCCTGTAAAGTCCACTAAATCAAATAATTGGCAGAAATGTGTTGTCTTTCTTTTTTTTTTTTTTACTTTTTTTTTTTTTTATTAAGATCTTTTCAAAACATTTGATTAATTCCACAAGAAAATGTTCCAATATAATTTCTATGAGATATACACTCACCAGCCATTTTATTAGGGACACACTTTTGCCTTCAGAACTGCCTTAATCCTTTGTGGCATAGATTCAACAAGGCACTGGAAACATTCCTCAGAAAGTTTGGCCCTTATTGACATGAGAGCATCACGTAGTTGCTGCAGTTTTGTCAGCTGTACATCCATCCCATTCCGCCACATCCCAAAGGTGCTCTTTTGGGTTGAGATCTGGTGACAGTGGAGGCAATTTGAGAACAGTAAAGTGAACTCATTAGTTGCGGTTACAAGGACAAAAGTAATCGGAATAAACGCCTGATTAGAATACAAATACGTCATGTAAACACACCGTTCAGAATACTCTGCCCCCATTCGTATTCAGATTCAGATCAAATTTCCATCTGATTGAGATAGGTGCGTTATGCAGACTGTTGATCTGATCGTGGTGCATGTAAACAATTTATTCGATTGTGGGTCACAACTACTCTGGCTTATCATGGGTAAATGGTGTGGCGCTCCAGAGGAGGCTTTGGAGCGCGAACAGGACCTGCCGGCTGCTCCGCACGAGCAAATCACGTCTCTGAGCAGAGCAGCTAGACTCGGAGCTTCCTGTTTGCGAGCAGGGGAAGGGTGCTTTGTCACGGTGTGCACTCCGGAGGAGGCTGGACCGCAGTCCGTCTGGTTGCTCTGCGTGAGCTGGATTCAGGAGAACCATGTCTCCTGGGAGAACTGTGTCTCCAAGCAGAGGAGCGGCTTTGGGACGGTGTTTGAGCTGGCGGAGGCAGCTTTTGAATGCAGAAATGCCGCTCCACACTGTCCTGAGAAACCGTGTAAACAATCATGTGAATTTGTGTGACCAACTGTGTCCAGAAAAAATAAAGGCTGATGTTATTCCCACAAATCTACCTGCAGCCAAGATGCACAGTGCGGCATTGACACATGGATTTTAAGTACATCCAAAGCTAAATGTTGTTGGCACCTATTAGTCTAATCCTAACCCGTTCATCCAAGAATAAAGCACTGACTGCACAGATTTAGAAAATTATGAGTGAACAGGCACTTATAACAGGCACTTCTAACAGGCAATTATAATCATAACAATATTAAAAGCCTGTTTAGAAGATCAACTCGCTCTATGCTGCAACTTTGTTTGTTTACAATGGAACTCGCTATTTCTTCTTCTACAGCCGTTTCCGGTATTTTAGATAGTTCTGCGCAGGCCAAAAGGATTTATTCCGAACGAGAGTGTGGTGTGCGTAAATGTGTGATATAATCGGAGAAAATTTTTCTGGGCCCATGTAATCTGATCTTTGATCCAATCAATACGGTGGCCGAGAGGTGCAAGACACGCTTACATTTAAGATACAGCAACAGCAAATCCCAGTACAAATGAACAAATCACGAAACACAACAGCAAATCACGAAACACAACAGCAAATACTGAAACACAACTGCAAATCACGAAACACAACAGCAAATCACGAAATACAACAGACCGTTTACCTCGCCTTTGCTCCTGCTCCTACACCTGGCTGTGGATCCTGCCTCTGGCTCATCTCTGGCTCGTCTCTGCTCTGTACCTGACCGAGTACCTCGTCTCTGCTCCTGCTCCTACACCTGGCTGTGGTTCCTGTCTCCGGCTCGACTCGCGCCTTTGACTGTCCCCACAACCACGGCTGGATGAAGCTCGTCTGCTGGACTTTTATATATGTAGTTGTAGATTTAGATAAGTTAATTCTTCTCTAAGATTTCTGGTAAATCGCCTGTCCGTCCTGGGGGAGGATCCCTCCTTCATGTGGGCACCCCTGAGGTTTCTTCGTTTTTTCCGGAATCCGGTTTTTTTGGGAGTTTTTCCTTACCGCGAAGGGGGGTCTAAGGGCAGGGATGCCAGTATAGCTTAGTCAGTTTGTTAGTTCATTTTAGTATTTTTCTATTGAACTCTTTGTATTCGTGATCCTTTTGATTTCATGTTTTACTTCGAAGCCCATCGAGACGACTGTTGTTGTGATTTTGGGCTATACAAATAAAATTGAATTGAATTGAATTGAACAGCAAATACTGAAACACAACAGAAAATCACGAAACACAACTGCAAATAATGAAACACAACAGCAAATACTGAAACACAACCGCAAACCACGAAACACAACAGCAAATCACGCAACACAACAGCAAATACTGAAACACAACAGCAAATCACGAAACACAACTGCAAATCATGAAACACAACAGCAAATGCTGAAACACAACAGCAAATCATGAAACCTACGGTGGCCGGGAGGTGCAAGACACATTTATATTTAGGACACAACCAACAATAAATCCCAAACTAATAAATCACAAAGCACTGATAACAATCTCGGAACAAATGAACAAATACTGAAACACAACAGCAAACCACGGAACAAATGACAGAGTCCTGAAACACAGAAGCAATTTTGGGTGAAAACTAACAAAAACTGAATTACAAAAACAATCTCGATACAAATGAACAAATCCAGAAACACAACAAGGAAAGCGGAGAAACGGCGTCTAACTGAAACGGAACGTCCTGAATCCCGGAAATGACGTAATATAAAACTAATTGTGTATTATTTTTTACATTTCATTATTACTGTCTTTTTTATGTGGACATTTTCAATACATGAGACAGTCCAAAAGCATTTCTTCAATTGTATTACTACAATAAAAATTACAACAACGTTTAACAAGGTAAAGTTTTTGCTTTTCCGGTATTAAGGGTATTCCCTCTCCGTTAAGACCACTCTAGCAAGAATGTTTCAGGACTGTTTCATGTATTTAAAATGTCCACATTAAGAAAACAGTAATTAATAACATTTAAAAAATCATACACAATTATTATATAATTGTTTTATATAACGTCCATTTCTGTTAGAAGCCATGTCACTGCTTTCATTGTTGTGTTTCTGGTTTTGGTCATTTATAACAGGGTTATTTTTTTGTAATTCGGTATTTGTTTCAGGACTGTAATTTTCATGATTTGCTGTTGTGTTTCATGATTTGCTGTTGTGTTTTATGATTTGATGTTGTGTTTCAGTATTTGCTGTTGTGTTTCGTGATTTGCTGTTGTGTTTCGTGATTTGCTGTTGTGTTTCATGATTTCCTGTTGTGTTTCCGTATTTGCTGTTGTGTTTCATGATTTGCTGTTGTGTTTCATGATTTGCTGTTGTGTTTCATGATCTGCTGTTGTGTTTCAGTATTTGCTGTTGTGTTTCATGATTTGCTGTTGTGTTTCTGTATTTGCTGTTGTGTTTCAGTATTTGATGTTGTGTTTCGTGATTTGCAGTTGTGTTTCGTGATTTGCAGTTGTGTTTCGTGATTTGCTGTTGTGTTTCGTGATTTGCTGTTTTGTTTCATGATTTGTTGTTGTGTTTCGTGATTTGCTGTTGTGTTTCAGTATTTGCTGTTTTGTTTCGTGATTTGCTGTTGTGTTTCATGATTTGCTGTTGTGTTTCCGTATTTGCTGATGTGTTTCATTATATGATGTTGTGTTTCCGTATTTGCTGATGTGTTTCATGATTTGATGTTGTGTTTCAGTATTTGCTGTTGTGTTTTGTGATTTGCAGTTGTGTTTCGTGATTCGCTGTTGTGTTTCATGATTTGTTGTTGTGTTTCAGTATTTGCTGTTGTGTTTCGTGATTTGTTCATTTGTACTGGGATTTGCTGTTGCTGTATCTTACATGCAAGCGTGTCTTGCACCTCTCGGCCACCGTAAATCAAAGACATTTTGCACATGTAACCATAGCTAGTGTCATGTTCAAGAAACCAATCTGAGATGATTTCAGCTTTATGGACATGCTGCCCTATCCTGCTGGAAGTAGCCATCAAAAGATGGATACACTGTAGTCATAAAGGGGTGAACATGGTCAGCAACAAGACCCAGGTAGGCTGTGGCATTAAAATGATAAAGCGGTACTAGATAGTGTGCCATAGTGTGCCAAGAAAATATCCCCCACACCAGCACACCACTAGGACAAGCCTGAACCATTGATACAAGGCAGGATGGATTAATGATTTGATGTTGTTGATGCCAAATTCTGACCCTACCATCTGAATGTTGCAGCAGAAATCGTGACTCAGACAATGCCTGCACACAATGTTGCACATTAAAAATAGCAGCTGTGGTATTCATTTGGAACCACAAGGTGGCTCTTCATCATCATAAATGTCATCAAAGGGCATGGACAAAATCTCAAAATTCACCAACCAGTTTTTCTTGAAGATTTTTTGATAGATGGGTTAAACTGGATCCTTTTTTAAATCAGATATCAATCTAATTGCAAAAAACACTCTCAATGGTCTAGCTTTAAATGAGTCTGGAAAATTATATTGTTTATAATTCTTTGTCAAAACATGGAGGATTTCCAAAGACAGAATGCTGCATATAGAAATAATTAATTTCAAATCTTTAAACAAGCAGATTCAACTACATGTAAAGCATTTTGTGTTTGTAAATCATGGCTCTGCAAGTTTTATTTACTGTTAAGTAAATATGTGTTACATGGCCATGTGCTTGACACTTCTTAACTTAACCAGAGCACCAATTGCAAATTAGGCCCAGAAAAACACACCGTGCAAGCTCCGACCAAAAGGGATGGTAATTTTGTGGTGTCTCGACTCATTGGTCGGCGAAATTTGACCCTCCCCCACTTTTTCAAACTAAATAAATTACATTTTTATTGTTAAAATACAAGGCCCATCTGTGTTGCCTGTCAATACGCTAAAAAAAACTTTTTTATTTTATCAATGTTCACTTCCTCATAGCAGTATGGGTAAATCATTGCGAAACACCAGTAAAGAAAGTCAGGAAGTAGAGTCTTCATAGCAAAAACGGAACTTATTTTCTTTGTGTAGTTGACACACATTTGGTTGTTAGATCAGACTTTAAGTAAAACTTTCAGATAGTTTTCAATTTCAATATATAAAATGAGTTAATGAATTGTATGTGTATTAAGATTTAATTTACTGGATCATTATTATTTAAAGAAAAAAAAAATCAGCATTACGTTTATTTCATTTTAGTTTTTTCTTTTGATAATTTTTGTAGAAAACTTTTTTGAGGTACATTTTGAGTTTTTTTTTTTTTTTTTTTTACAAATCTACCTGACAATATTCTTTTTTTCCAGTCAGCTCTTAAATTGAAGCAGGTGGTGAATTTAATTATGAGACTAAATGTTGAGGAAACACAATGCGTAATTGCAAAGCTCGGTGGCAATAGAACTTTATTTTGAAAGACTGCCTCCTTTCTGGTTTTGTGGTTAGGCAGCTAAAAGGAAGAGGTGGGGTTTCACGTTAACTCAATTCAGCTGTCACTGCTGTGTGGACTAAAGGAGTCTAAAACTTGGGGGGTATTTTTTTCAATTGTTGTCAATTTTGGTTTAATCTATTCTTTTTTGCTTTTGGATAAACAACGGAATGACAAATGGGTAAGATCTGCATTGCTCTTATGTTAATTTGGGACTCCTGATGAGTTATGCAAAAAGATAAATGACAAATTCACATGAGATGATTACAAAGGTTTTAAGATTTGATCATTTACAAAATGTTTATTTTTTTATTTGTCAAGAAATACTTTGGGAAAACCAGAATAGCAGTTGTTCACAGGACTTTGCAGTGATTTAATATTCCACACAACATTTAATGTATTAATAAAAGTATGTGGAATTTTGAATAATCCATATTTGAAACTTTCAGAATTTTAAAGATTGTCAACATTAGCATGAAACATTTCCGACTAAATGTATAGGCCTAAAGGAAGCAGCAAAACCTTTGTTTTAGTGTCAAATTGGTTTGATATTTCAAGTACCTATTGTGTTGACATTATCCAATCTCTGTAGTTTAAGAAGACATAAAAGAAAGTTTTAGTCTTCCATGAAAGTTAGAAAATGACAATACAAGTGAAGAATATTTTTGCTCAGCTTAGTGAAGCAATGGACCAACAAATAGTGTCCTTTCACATTTGAAATGGGGAAGAGACATTCATAGTCTCCCACAGGACTCTGCATCACTGGTACAAGTATAAAAACAGAAGTTAGTACTGGTTAGAAACACAATCTACCTTTTATTTCACATCAAGTTTCTTCCAGTTAATCAGAGTTAATGTAAGGAAAATAAGCATTATTTATTTTCTTAAATGACATGAATGCATATTGACATGTACGTCAAGACTTATGGTAGTTTGGGTTAAGGAAGGGTGAGTAAGTGGAAATGTTTTAAGTGAGATCATTACTAGTAAACATACTTCTGAGAAAATATCCTCCTATGACAATTTAAAAAAAAAAAGTTCCCAGTGGTGTTTTAATTATGATTATGATGTTGTTAACCACAATCCCACAACCTAAATGTCTTTTAAAAGAAGCCATGTCTCATGTTCATCTGAAGCCACTGTTTCAAAAATCCAAGGGGACCTGGGAGGTATTCCAGGAAGCATGTTTAAACTACCCTGACTTTAACCCTGAACTCCGGCTGAAATCCGCCTGAACTTGCTTGCTCTGGGTATGTCAGTTCCAAAAGACCGGATATGAGCTGGCGTAATTACGCTCGACTTGGTAACCCTGGGTTAATGCACGAGCACAGCTAGTACACAAAGAGATTCTCAATGGATCGGCGATTTCCGGAGTCACCATGGAAACGCGTGGGGAAAAAAGAGAGTGCTATACTCCAGTGAGACGGAGTTGGAGATTTTAATGACGGCGTATGAAATTTATACGCCCATCAAAAAAGTAATACGGCTGGATCAGCAAAAGAAACAGTTTCTGCTTGTAGAAAAGGAACGGACAAAGTAAACGTTAGAGTTTCTGATCTTATTTTCATTGTGACACACACATATATATAACATATCCAACTTTAATTAATTCATTTGGTAACAAGTAATTGAGTTACATTTATTCAACCTAATTTCTTACATCTATCTAACTCAATATTTTATTTACAACTCAAGTTTACATATTTATCTAACTAAAATTAATATTACTCCAATTTAATTAAAGTTTTTCCATCTTAACTTATTGTAATTCTTGAACTCTCATATGTCTAAATTTGAGCCTGCAGATATACTCATTTTTACAATAATAAAATGAATTAAACAAAACGGATTGGTATCATGAAACCACATACCATATCTCTGAGTTTATCATCATGTCACTGAACAGTAGGGGTGCTATGTAAACTCTTCATCCTCTCCCTCCATCTCACTCATGGTGCAGAAAGAATTAAACATAGTAGGACAAATAACTAAGCAAAACAAAGTAAACAGCTAAATAACTGAACACATTTGGTCAAAAACCCGCACTTGAACTTCTTTAAAAATGAAAGTAAAATAAATGTTTGATAACTACGTGTTAGTTTTAAGCTGACTTAACTAAAAAGAATTGATTTAACTGAACTAAAGCAAATAATTAAGTTAGATCAAAGTAAAAAGGTTTATCTTTCCAACATCCAAACGCGGTCTTATCACCCTCTCACGGTGGAAAAAGTATTATCTGAGCTTCTTCATCCACTAAAACATCTTCAAATGGACACTGCATGCTGCTTCACCTCTCTGTAAACAAAGTAACCTTCAACTAAACCTGCTCCAGACCAGGTTATGTTCAGAGCATGAGTTTACAGGGGCCAGGGCCAGCTGTGAGCGTCAAAAATTTTACACCGTAAATGTCTCTGTCAAAGCGTGCTTTGCTCTGATTGTAACTCCTTTTGCGATCAACCAGATCAGCAGATAAAAGCTGCTGTGTGTGCTGGTAGACAGCACACACAGCACAAAACTGCTTTTCTCCACAACAGACTAAGCTGATTCACGTTGATCTTTAAAAAGTTACATTTGCACACCCTGTGATTCACAAACACACACGATGTGTTTCACACATGCACAATACGTTTTTCTCACAAATACAAACTAAAAAGACAATGCGAATTGCAGAATGTCATTTCCAAACCCCCTCTCATTTGTGAATCTCCCCACATTTATGAGAGAAATCCCTGCGGTTAATTTTGAATATCTGACGCAGCAGGTCAACTAATGTCATCATTGGCTAATGAATCTGTCAATCAAACTCCTCAGCAAAGCAGGCGTGTTTGCTTTCAGCTAATCGAATGGCCCTATGGCATTTCTACACCTTCACACTGGTAACAGAAAAAAGCCCTGCCCATCTTTGATTCTGTACCAGTTGGTTGTTAGCGTGTTAGCTTTAGCATGGCTCATAGGTGTATTGAATTATATCACTAGAGGAGACACACCCGCTTGGGAAGCCTGGCCTGGCGGAGCGCAACGCCATCTTGGTGAGGTCGTCGGCGCCCACATGACAATGCTTTACATAGCCTTTAGTGGTATCTAAACAGTGGCGGCTACTGGTCTGTCAGAGAGGAGAAGCTCATTTTCGGCCTACATCATAAAAATGTCTATTTATTTAAAAGTAAAAAATCAAGCAATTTCGCCAAGCAAAAATCAAAAAAATAGATTGCAGCAGTTTTTATTTCGACTGAACTTGAGAAATGCGATGGGACTGAGCGCGAATAGCTTCAGTGATTCCTTATAGAACAGAATCGCTGTCAGTCAAAAGGAGATGCAGTCTTTTGACAGACCCTCCAATCATCACGCAGAAGCTCGGAGTCCGGGCCAGCCCACTCCCCATTCACCCCCAGAGACGCTGAGCGTCCGTGGGCGGTACATAATCGCAGCGTTTATCCAATGACCATCTAGTTTCGAAGTGCGGAAAAAAACGTTCAAACCAGCCCCTTTGAAGTCAATGGACGCTGGGCTTCAATAGGGAAATGCACTGTGACGCTGCGGGAATGTATGAGAAGGAAATCGAGTCAGCCGACCTGCTATGCATAACTGATTCTGAACGAACTCGTCTTTGAGATGAACGTTTTCTAACGCATTTTTAGTCAATAAAATAGTATACAATAGTACATATTTGACCATTAATTTTGTGACATTATAAGGGAAGCCGAGCTTCCCTTGCAGTCTTAAAGAGATCGCCACTGTATCTAAAGTAGCTTTTATATAAATTATATATATTCATATTTCTATATATTTATACATATTGTAAATATATATGTAAATAATTTATATATATATATACTTCTTTTGTTGTTGTTAAAAAAGAGAAACAGGCAGCCTTAAAAGCTCAAACTTTAATGAAAAATGCATTGTTGCAGGACTTCTAACAAATAAATAAATGATTACAAATAATTAAAAATTATAATTTTTAAACATTTAGAAGTTTTAGCCCTCTTTGAAATGTAATTAATTATTTAGAAAAGCCCAACAATAAGTCAATAGTAAGTCACTAATAATAATAGATGATAACAATATATAAATAAGTCAATAATAAAAATAATAATAATGAATTAATAATAAACAATAATAATAAATCAATAGTAAGTCAATAATAATAATAAATAACAGTATATAAATAAGTCAATAATACTTATAATGCATGCTACATAGTGTGTTCACATGCATGCACTGCAGCAGTGACTTGATCTAACCAAGATGGCGGTGCAAGATTCCCATGACGAATCACGCAATGTCTCCTCTAGCAATACAACTCATTGGGTGTATTGCCTTTGGTCGTCAAAAATTACTGGCGTGCGCAACTTTCCAGTGGACTTGGAAGCTAGGCAACAGTAGTTGAATGCGATGAGTTTCACTCGGGACTGTTTGGTAATATGTTATCCTTAGTAGGTATAATGCTAGTGTCATTTTAACATTCAGACACCAGTTCTGTTCGGTCTGAATCATGAGAAGGTGGAGGAGAAAAATCCTCAACTTCCACAGAAATTTCTGTGGAGACACTGGCATCACTTTTCTCTGTACGACCTCTCCATATTGAAGACTCAGCATGACTACAATACCTCAAGCTAACCTTAATGTCAATCATAGATCCAGACTACACCTCTACCGCTCAGTCCCCCCCCCCTTTTCTTTTTTTCATTTTTCAAATCTGGGATGAGAGTGGAGTCAGCCTCCAACTGTCCTGTTGGGTTTCCCCTTAGGTACCTGAACAGGCAATAATGATTTTAATCATAATGTCGATGATTTAATGTTGTTACTCTTAACTAGTGGACTTAGCATCTCCTGAACTTTATAACTTTTCTACTTTTGTGTGCCGTGCCGTGTACCTTCAGTTTCATCATCAGTGTGAAAGTTTAGAGAAAGTCTGAACACAGGGTCTGCATTTGTGAAACACAATGTGTGCATTTGCAAATTTTTATTGCACGTTTGCATAAAATTACAGTTATGAATCGGAGTGCGTGCATTTGGGACACAGACTGTGGGCATTTCTGAATTATGAGACTGTTCTGGCCTCATAGTTGGTGCTGAGCTGAGTAGCCTCGCCCTTGATCCCCGATTCGCATGGCAGAGGACGCCAGTTTAAATGTTAAGTCAGTAAGAGTGTTTGGCATGACCCAGGTATACGCAGCGCTGCGCAGATTGAAAAAAAATATTGCGAGGTGGGTGCAAGGCGCCTATCCAGGCAAGGACAGTTGGAAATTTGGAACTGCGCTGGCTGTGAGCCACTTAAAGACTACAAAATAATGCATTGTGGGAAACGGTGTCATGTCAGTACTTTTAGTTAAAGCTATGACAAGAGGAAAGTTTTATTTTTGGAAAAACACACTAATAATAACTCATTATAACAGTTTGACGGGTGTTTTTGATCCTTTTATTTGTAATGGCCTTCCACTCTTGTGTTCTTATTTGCCATTCGTCCAAAGTCCCCCCCCTCCCCCCCATATAAAATATTCTAGCTGCACCATTTTTATTCACTTTTGGTTAATAAAAATGGTGAAATAACATCAGATTAAGGCAAGAAAATCTTTATTGCTCTTTAGCTTTATGGAGATGCAGAGACAAAGTGTAAAAAAAAAAAACGTTCTAACAGATCTGAATGTAGGAATACATGATTTTTATAATTAACATAATCTGCAAATACTTTAGATAACTGATCTGCATTTGCCATGTTGATTTCTAAAATAGTTATTTTTTACATAATACTTTAAGTAGATTATCTTTGTCATGTGCTTTATTAATACCTAAGGATTCTTAATTCTGTCTGATAAAAGTTAGGAACAGGATAATGAAAAATTATGTGAAAAAACTGTTACAAGGGTGGGATTATATAAATTTGCTTCCTACCACTCCTTTTCAAGCAATATTTCTTTTTATCTCAAGTTTGATACGTCATTGTATGAATGTATAACTGATGATTGTAATGTCTTTTGTGTACTATTCTTATTTGATTGCTTGAAATGAACAATTTCAAATCAAAATCACATTTTGATTTCTGCATTTTACCCATAACCTGAAAAAGTCATAAGCTGCTTTCGCAGTGGTTATCTGGAACTATTTAGCCGTATTAAACCCCAATGCAACCCTTTAAACTGTGTCCCAAGAAAGGGGCAAAACACTGTCCCATTTTTAAAGTTAATGGAAAAACTCCACGGTGGATTCAAACCCATTCAAACAATAGTCTCATGGCTGTTAATTCCATCTGTACAGTTTCCTCAGATTTTACAGCAGATGAGAGGATGGAGATCGAGAGCATCAAAATGTATAAGAAGGACCTTCTGGATGACATCCAGGTAATGTCTGTACATTTCAGTTAGACTCCACAATAGGCTTTAGTTACATTTAATAATGAAAATAATAATACACCTAATTTTTGTTTCACTTTGTCCAGAAGCTAAAGTCAGAGATAGATAGTGTCATGGCACAAATCCTCAGCTTTGAGTCTGCAGAAGAAAAGTGAGTTTCTCCTTGAAGACATCGCCGCTGTCTGAACAATTACATTTCATTGTCCTTTGTTACCGATTATAAAAATCCCTAACACAAACAGATCTCCACACAAGAAAAAGATACAATCAATCAAAGTTTCTTTTTTTTAAGTTTTACAATTTCAGTTAATTTTTCTACAATTGTGATTTGCAGCAAAGATATGGAGAGGACGAAACAATTCTCAAATGGAAAGAAAAAATTCAACATGGATCCTAAGAAGGTGAGTGGAGAGACATAAAGCTCCATAGAATAAATGTGTTTCAAAATAAGGAAAAAAAAAGGTATTTTTCATTCTTAAAGGTTTTACAGTGCTTAAAGACCCACTCTAATGAAAATCCTGTTCTTAGTGTTTTTAACCGTCTCTTGTGACTTTTTTTCTCATTATGGAGGACATATAAAAAGAAAATCAAGCTCAAAATTGCATTTCTGAGTATTATTCTATTCGTGTGAAACAAGAGCAGATAAAAAAATACAGTTTAAAAAAGAGCGTATTTGTTACATAGAGAACACACTGAACGGGCCACAAGCTTCCTGCTTCATTCTGATGAATCCACTTGCAGACGACTAGCTCCATGCACTTCTTTGTTTTCCTAGCATCTGGCTCAAAACTGCCCAGTTGGATTGCTACAATTTTGCTTGCTATTTTTGTTCCCCTGGTAATGTTAGGTTGAGGGTATGAGTGGCTGCAAGCTAGAGAGAGAGACTGCGTAAACAGAGAGCAACAATTGGGGGAAGAGGGGCAAACCAACAATCCTGCCCACAACTATGAGGTGAATTTCTAATGAGCTGCTGCCGCTGTGCAGAAACTGTCTAATAAAAACAACACAATTTTTGACCAAAAATGGCATAATCATAATTAAAAGACCACTTTTACAGTTGATTAAAAGAGGATCAGAGCTCTGAATAGCGTATTCGTGTCACTCCAATGTGTCACTTCCGTTCAAAGTGGGGAGGCTGTCAGTCTGTGAACTGACTCTTAAGAAGGGACAGTGAAGTTTCAGTGGTTTGTCTTGTTGGTTCTAATATCTTGAAAGAGGAAATGTATGCAGATGAGGTGACAGAAAATGGATAAGCTGGTGAACCTGTGGGAAACTTACAAGAATATATATAGACTATTAAACATTTTGGGTGGCTTAATTTATAGGTACTTCTTTTGTAGCTGAAAGAGGAAGAGAAATTAGTTTCAAGGAATTGGGATTTTGAGAGGTTGCAAGCTGCATGCTATTACCAGTTGGATATGAGGTCATTGTGAAAGCAACAGCTTGCAGCCAGAGGAAAGCATTCTTTTAACAGAGTCACCAGTCCCTGTTCAGATGCATATGCAGTAACCTGAAATAAACATTGTGTGAACCTTTTGTGCAGGGCATCAGTTACTTAGTGGAGAACAAGCTGCTGGATGGAAGTCCTCAATCCATTGCTGAGTTTCTCTACAAAGGCGAGGGACTTAACAAGACTGCCATTGGAGAATTCCTTGGAGAAAGGTGAGACATAATAGACAGTTTACCTGCAGATATGAAAGTGCGGGGACAGAGGTCAGAGGAGTGAAAGGTCTGAAAGACTCACTTTGATAAAAACAGTGTTTTTGGTGTTTTTAACATGCTTGTATGGCGTTTTTTTGATGATGGAAGATAGAGAAAGTTAGTTAAAATTGCATTTCTTAATATTTTTTTTTTCAAATTTCTGTGAATCAGAAGCAGTTGAATAATGCCATTTGAAAAAGAGCTCATTTCTTCCATAGAAATTGTGCTCCATACTCTGAGCTCTCATCAACTGGGAGGGGAAGGGGGATGGGGTTGTTCTAATGAACTCCTGCCGCTCTGCAGGAACTATGTCCTAGAAAGGCAAAGGTTTTTGATTTTGCCAAAAAAAACCATAATCATACAGTAATTAAAAGACCACTGGAACCCTTTTATAATGGATCAAAAGAAGACAAGTATATGAAAAAGTAGACAGTCAAGAAACAAAACATGTGATTAAATTATTGTTATCCACATACTAAATGGCTACACATGAGGAAGACCGGCTCTCAGAGCTGCTTTTTTCTTGGGAGGGTGAAACTTTGTCCTTTTTTTTTTCTCCCATCACACAGGGAGGAACTCCATCTCCAGACCCTGAAGATGTTTGTGGAATTGCACAAGTTCTCGGATCTAAACCTGGTCCAGGCGCTCAGGTCATCACCCTTTACTCTTCAGTTGATGAAAAATACCTATCATTTTTTTAGAAATAAAAGACAAGGAAAATGAGTTTTTAGATGTGTGTGGATATTATAAAAACCTAAAATTGACCTTTTTGTTTATGAGGAACTGACAAAGAGCAATTGTATACCTGGCATGTGACACATGTTCAAGAAAGAGTTAAACACATTTTTGGCTTAGTGCAAAATGTAAAAGTCGTGTAAGTCTTGCAAATTTTGCTGCAGACTTTTTCTTTCGCAGCTTTTTTCTGATATATGAAAGACTTGGTATCAAATTATTGATTTCTCCTTCATCAATTTTCAAATGGTTAGCACTGCCGTGAATTCAAATGGACGCCATCAAAACAGCACCACCAAATCCAAGTCCCCCGTTTAATGGCGTCCATTTTAATTCACAGACAAACCGCAATTATACATTTTTCTTCGAGATCATGTTTGCAATGGTTAGCACTTCCATGTTTTGAAAAAGACGCTACCCACATGTCACTATCAAATCAAGTCCCTGATGCCCCCACTCACAAAACCAATTTCCTAAAATAAAAAAAGTAAAATTATTTTAAGAAAGCACCTCACAACTTTTTTTTGGTTTCATTTAAACACATTTAACAAATTTAATGACAATTGAACAGACATTTTATGTCTTTGCAAAAAAAGAGGGAAAAAAAGGATTTGATTTAATATTAAAAGCAATATATCAGCTTCTGAACCATCAGTTGTTGTTGCTGGGATGTTAATTTTGCTTTATATTATTTTTTTTCCTTTTGGATGTCTCATGTATTTATTCTTTTAGTATATTATAGAGTGCAAGGGGGAAAAAAGTTTCAGACGATGTTTCTTTTACATTTCTAAATAGCATTTTACATTTTAAAAATGCAATGTGAAAGCGTGGCCCATGCTTTGATTTACAGGCTGTGGCAAATACTCAAGATCCTTAGGCCTGATTCCAATTCACTTTGGAACCAATAAACTGTTTATGGAATTTATTTTGAAAACTGTTTATTATTATAATAATAATAATAATACATTTTATTTATAAGGCGCATTTCTGGGCACTCAAGGTCGCCGCACAGCATGTATACAGTATAAACTTCACTTCACTATTCTATTAAAAAGATTTTGAACACTTTAAAATAATACACCAAAAATGTTATTTAATGGTGTGCATTTCTTGTCATTGACACATTATTGGAGAAATTGAGACAAAGCAAGTCTGGGATCAGGAATTATTTTTTACCAACTTGCATGTGACATTCTATTTGACTGAAGCAGTGAGTTTCATAAATGTCATGGTTTTATAGATATGATGACAGAAAAATGAAAGCCTCTCCCACTGAGAAATTTAATTTAAAAATCTCTAAGATCTTAGTTACCTTTTTTTGCTCTTGATAAATACAAATACAAAGTTACAGAAGCAATATGCCGGGCTTAGATTTTAATTGACACTGTCACTTCTTCCCTCCTGGTTTCATGATTGAAAATAACTTTCAATAACATTGAAAAAGTTTGTTTTTATGATTTGAACTTTTCTTATGATAGAAACTGCAGTGTAAAAAGACGATCAATTCTTTTGATTCTTAACCAAAAACATCTTTTGCAGTTTCACAAACTGTCACTGTGAGGGAACTACATCATCTTATAACTGCTGGTTATTTCCACAGTTATATTACCAGTCATATCTTAGATTTTTATCAGAAAGTCTATAACACAAACTGACTTTGCCATCAGACACAAAAATTTTTGGAGGAAAAGACCAAAATGCCAAATTTAACGACTTGTAATGGTTGTAGTTTAAATCAATCAAAGCTTATTCATAGAGTTTATAACCATGGTTGTCAAAAGATGCTTCAAAAGGAAAGAAAAAGAGATCAAACTAAGCTTTTATAGTTACAATTCCTTAACCCTAAAGGGTTTATTTTGTAATCCCCATGCTGGGTAAGCAAAGGATGACAATGGCGAAGAAACTATAAATGGAAGTCGTGAGAAAAAAGATTCTAATAGAATCACAGTTAATAAAAGAGACCATTAAATGATACCAGATGGAGTCCAAGAGGACACGAAAAGTGCTGGAACATCTGTCGTAGGAGGTATTAGATTGTTAACTGCAACCATAAGAAAAGATAAATTAAAGCAGATGGACAAAGACAAGATCCTTAGAAAAGTCAGTTATTGCCTTAGTCACAACTGCTCATGCACATTTGTTCCAGAGGCATGCTAGGGCGACAGGTTGTAATGAACATTTAAACAACACATATGGCTAAAGTAGGCCCTAATGCTATGTTCACACCGGCCTCTGCAACGTGCATTCAAGCGCTTTCAAGAACACAGGGCACATGTGCAGTGTGAACGTAGTATACTTACAAATGTATCCTTAGAAATACATCAAGATGTACTTGCCACACAAATGACAACCATATATGTTCCATTTTCATGACGTCCCTTGAGGTGGCCGCAAAAGCCTCAAGGGAACTAATGCAACCACTCCTGCTACAACCTTCAACGGCCCCAGTCAAACCAAAAACCCACAGCACCCATTCAGGTCAACCACCTAAGTCATTAGGGACAGAAAAAATAAATGAATTATGTTACAGACGTAAGTCATAAGGAAGCAGAAGGGGTCAGAAAAAAGACAACTATACATTATGAAAGTACAGAAGAACATGCTAAAGATGTACAAAAGAAAAACTAAATGGGTGAGTTTGTCAAAAACTTGTCAAAACTGTTTTGTCCCATGTCCTCTTTCATATGACAGGCAGTTCCTGTGGAGTTTTCGTTTGCCAGGTGAAGCTCAGAAGATTGACCGAATGATGGAGGCCTTTGCCACACGCTACTGCGAATGCAACACTGACGTCTTTCAGTCAACCGGTTAGCTTTACTAAATCTATTTCCTCGCTTGACTGCAAGAACAAAAATGTCTACATGCCTAAGCAAGACTGGTTATTTTTGAATGATGACATAACTTCAGAGTTGTTTCTCCTTTTTGCTGCTACTTTTATTTTTTGTTTTATTTTTATTATTGCTTGATTGACAAAATGCTGTGATAAGTAAATAATTAATGAAGCTACTTGATCATCACTTGTGTTTATTTTTCTACTATAAAAAATACTCTTTGACCCTAGATACCTGCTACATCTTGTCATTTGCAATCATCATGTTGAACACCAGCCTCCACAACCCCAACGTGAAGGACAAAACACCTCTGGAGCGCTTCATATCCATGAATAGAGGCATCAACAATGGAGACAATCTTCCTGATGATTTGCTTTCAGTAAGAGCCTCCAGGAGGTTACCCTTTTTCAACCAAAGCTACCGGTAGTTTGTACCTAACAGCCTGTCCCAATGGTTCTTTGGTAAAAGCGGGTCCCACCCTGGACAATGGGAGTCTATTTTATTTGGGATGCTCCGTGTTTTTTTAAGGTTGGAAAAGTAATTGGACTGATAGCAGCAGGTTGTACACCTTTATGAGCCTATAAAGGCTCATAAAATGTGGGATTGAAACTAAGAATGGGATCTAAAACCTGCTCAGGAATTAACTTTGTGCAGGACTGTAGCACAATCTAGGGACTCTAAAAGTCATGATGTTTATTCAAATTACAAAAAGGAACCAAAATTAAATGATAACATTACTGATCTGAACGTTTCTGGAGATTGATGTTCTTAAGAACAAGAACCCAAACATTTCTATGGACTTGCACTGCCAAAAGTCTAGTGATCCAATTATTCAGTACAGTGTTTTTCTTGTTTATTGTGGAAGTTACATTCTAAAAATAACCTGTAATAGGTGAAATATGCAAAATAAGATGAGAGATGTTTTAACCCATCAGAATTCAGACCGAATTTTTATTAATATGAAAATTATGTGGGATATACAACAGACCAAGTGGACCACAAAACATTTCTGATGTTTTTCTGTTAGTGATGTCATTGTGGGTTCTTATGGGTCAAGGCTGTAAAACCCCTCACAACTTACTTCGTGCATCTTTCTCAGACAGATGTTAACATTTTCACGTTTTTCTCTCATGTTTAAACTCTCAAAGTTCAAACCTTCCTACAAAAATAAGTCCAGTTTCATAGAATGAAACCAAAAATCAAATAATTTTGTAAAGGAGACATGGCATGGAGGAGATTGATTGCCAGCCAATCAGGACGCAGAACACAATGCGTTGTATAAACAAAACAATACATGCACAATCTTGTGATGACGATATAACTTGCAGTACATGAACAAATAGCAAAACCTTTTTTGTCATTTCATTGCAACAGTTTAATTTAGATAAGAGTCAACATAAATTAAATTATACTCCAAATAACGCTAGTCGACATAGGAGGAGATCATCTAACATAAAATAGCTCCATCCGATTAGTCAACAACGTGAGCGGGTCCATCTGATTGGTCAAATGCATCAATGGATTTATTAAACACTTCAAGCTGCCACGGGATTGTTTTAGGTAACCATTTATTGCAATTTTAGCCGTCTTTTGTGATGTGCGTATTGCACAGCTTGAAATTGCGACAACGATAAATTTGCGATTTATTGTGCAGGCCTACTGTTCTATATCACCTAAAATACAGTATTTATCTTTTCTGATTGTATCAGTCCAGAGTTGATTTGGACATGCACTACTATAATCGTTAGAGTAATAGTAATTGTTTGATGCTCTTTCCCGCAGAAACTTTATGCGAGCATACGTGACGAACCATTCAAAATACCAGAAGACGATGGGAATGATCTAACTCACACCTTTTTCAACCCTGACAGAGAAGGCTGGCTTCTCAAGCTTGGTAAAATTCTTAATTTTTTCTTAACTTTATTTTTATTAGTTTTTGTTACATGAAAACAAACTACAAACCACAATCAAAACAGTGGTCATCCTAGGTGCTTCTTGTATCTATTTGTTGTAAATTGTCCATTTCTTCCACTTTTGGTGTAATTGTGCCTCTTTCAGTCTAAGTCTGTATGTTATTGTTTCCGTTGAATAAATGTTTTTAATTGTTGATGTCCACTGCTCCTTTGATGGGATCAACGTAGTGCCCCAGTACCTGGTTAATGTTTTTTTGTCTGCTAGTGACATAACTTTGAATAAGTATTTGTCACTTTGGTGAATTGAGTTTCCTGAGAAAATGTAAAAATAAAACGGTTCTGGTTCCAAAGGAATTGTATATCCCAGCACTTTGTATGTAATATTACACACCATCTTCCAAAACCCTGTTACATTCAAACAATTCCAGAATACATGAGAATGATCTACATTTACTTCTCCACATTCACGCCAACAGCTCTGATTTGTTTTTAACTGTTTGTTCTTCAGCTTCGGTGTTATGAAAAATCTTATAAGGTTATTCCAGGCGAACTCTTTCCATGTTCGAGATCCAGTGGTGGTATGGTGGTGTCTCCACATGTCTAACCAATCCTGCTCAGTTATCTTTATGTTTAATTATTTTTCCCCGTTATCTTTTACATTTAACGTTGTGTTTTTGTCATTCTCTGTTAAAGATTTATATAGTGAACTAATAATTTAGTATTGCTGTCCTTATGTACCTTTATTATTGTTTGAATGATCCCACTCTCACCTCCAGAAGAGCCACTGTGTATTGCAGTCTTACAGTAGTTTCTTATTTGTAAATAACAAAAAAAATTCAGTTTTTCAAGGTGAAATTGCTTTGCCAAGCTCTCAAAACTCTCCAGCAGTCTGTCCTTCTTTCTAACAAGCACCATGCTGTAATTCCGTTTGTTGTCCAATATTTATAAGTTGGATCATATACTGGTTTAAATTGCCTATCATATGCTACCCATTTTAATATTTTTGCACTATTTACGATTTTGTATTTTTGCAGTAGTTTTAAGCATATAGTTAGTATATGATTTGTTATAGGATCTAGATGCATAGGATCTAGATGAATTTTCTTTGTTTCATATATCTCCAATAATGTTTTGAATTTTTTGTAAGGTTTCACATTCTATATTTTTCCATTTTCCAGTATACTGGGGATTACACCAACAGTACAAGTATCATAGTTGTGAAGAGATGTAGTATTCTCTCAGCTTTGGTAGAGTCATACCTCCTTTATTCTTTGGAAGCTGGAGGTGCCATGTTTTATTTTTGATCTTTTGTTGTCCCATATGAATCTAGTTATTAACGCTCGCCTGCTTTGGGTTTCATTGGGGGGGGGGGGGGGGGGGGAGGGGGTCGGTGTGTACGTTGTATCTGGAGATCAAAGTCTGCAGGTATGAGAAGCAACTCGTTCAGATGAGTTTCAACCGAACCCCCTTCAACTTCTTCTGGTGACCCAAAGATTCTGATATTATTTCTCTGAGCCCTCGCTTCAGATTCTGTGATTCAGTCTTGCATACGTTAGATCTGCTTCTTCAATGTTGTTAGCTCACCATTAGTCTCCGTGTTGCATTCCTCCAAGTTTGGGATGCGTGACTGGGCCTCCGCCAGGTCTGCTACATGATTTTCATGCGTATTGTGATGTTCTTTGAATTGTAGGTCCATATCTGAGGGAAGATATTTCCCTTTTAGAATTTGTCCTTTACTCCTCGCAGTTGCATATCCAGGTCGAAGATCTGACAGCTAATTTTTGCTAAACCGTCTAGCATTAGCTTTGTGTCGCTGTAGCTGCGCTGGGTTTCGTAGTCCATGTTAGCTTTGTTAGCTTTACTAGCCGCTTCCTCCATCTAGTGGTCGCTGTTTCCGGTTCGGTCAGTTCCTACTTTTCTTTTTTTGCTCTTCGGCTTTTCCGCTGTGTGTTTCCTCCACTCAAATCCTCTCTTGTATTTGTTTTTTTCCCCAAGATGTATTTGTGGACTTTTTTTGATAAGCCGATTGTGGTAGCTCCAGACTTAACGTGTCTCCTCTATGCCATCCCACCGGAAGTCCTTGGTAAAATTCTTACTATTAAGGTTTGCTCACAAGAAATCACTGCTCTGTAATGAATTTCAAATTAATGTGCTTGCAAAAATAAACAGAAATGAAAGGTTGCTTAAATGTGTGTTTCGTTGAAATAAGCAGAGCAGTTGCTTTTGTTGGGAAATGGTCAGTCTTAGGAAATAAACCAAACCACAATTTACTTCTGTGTGTATTAGGAGGTCGGGTCAAGACATGGAAGAGGCGATGGTTCATTCTGACTGACAACTGCCTGTATTACTTTGAGTTTACCACAGTAAGGCTTTCTATCATACACACTCTGTTACTGTATGAGCTTTAAATGACAGTACTAGTGTTTCTCTAAAGCACTCTATTTTTTTTAAAAAAACTTACAGTTTATCACTTGAGTGAAATTCGAAAGAATTGGAAAAGAGTTTTCTGAACTTTATCCATTCATAAACTATTTATTTTCTTTTTCAATACTGAATGTAAACCTAGAAAGATGTAACACAGACGACATTTTTATCATGTAGAAACAAAAAGAGGCCTAAAGCAGCTTCTCTTTCTTTTTTATTTATCTCGTCACAGGACAAAGAGCCCAGAGGCATCATCCCACTGGAAAATCTTTGTGTGCGAGAAGTGCCATACACTCGCAAACCAGTAAGTCTCAGTCAGCAGATTATTGTGAATGCTTAGTTGCTACTAGGGTTGTGCCGATTGTGATGGGTGACTGACCTCACGATCAGACAGACACCATCACACACACCATCACCAAACACAAATCCACGTGATTGTTTGAACGGTTTCTAAGGACTGAGCTACATGTCTACTTTGAAAAGCTAAAACACTGCCCCAAACAGCCCCTGTTAGACCCAGTTCTCCTGAGTCCTGAGTTCGGAAGCTCGTTCACCTAGAGCTGCGGGACGGATTGCAGTCCTAAATCTCCCACACATACCGCACACGTAACAAAGCCCCCCCCCCTCCTCAAAGACAAAGCTGTAAGTCCGCGCTCCACCGGTCCAAGTAATTGAGTGCAGGAGCAGACAACTTCTTTTCTATTGTTTTTTTTTTTTCTTGTTGAAAGAAAATCACCGCGGATGAGTCATTAGTTGGGAAATAAAATAAATAAAGTAATAAATTAAAATATGGAATAATAATTATATAATAACGCAACATTAACCCCCCCCCCCCCCCCCCCCCCCGACGTTATCATCGTCATATCATCGATGGTTTACTGCAAACATCGTCAACTGGTAATTTAAGTGACTTCGCCCAACCCTAGTTGCTACAAAATAAATGCAAAGTTGTCTGTCACCAGATGATGATTTTTTTCTTTGTTCTGTTGTTTGTCTGACAACTTCTAGTATTGTCTGGAGCTCTACAACCCCAACAGTCGAGGGCAGAAGATCAAAGCTTGTAAAACAGAGACGGATGGCAGAGTGGTGGAAG
Source organism: Oryzias latipes (assembly GCF_053564925.1). NCBI lineage: Eukaryota > Metazoa > Chordata > Actinopteri > Beloniformes > Adrianichthyidae > Oryzias > Oryzias latipes. The sequence continues at coordinate 15,926,346 of NC_136237.1, read as the reverse complement.
GAAAACATCAGTCATACACCATCTGTGCCTCCAGTGCTGAAGAAAGAGACTCTTGGATTGAGGCTATCAGGTGAGCCAACTTTTTTATTTAAATAGATTTACGTATATTGGACATATTTAATCAGAAAATGTTGTCTTCAACAATAAAACATTTATTTGGCTTTTTTATAAATAGTAGTTTAGGATGTAAAGGCATTATCCGTAATGAGCAAAACTGAGTTGGTTGTGATTTATTTTTTATTTTTTCAGTCAACAATCAGCATCCAAAAATCCATCAAAGTCCTCATCTTCTGTATCTGGAATGATCAGCCGGCCTAAATTTCTGTCAAACACGGCAGGTTCTCTTTCGTCATTGTCAGAGTCTGTCTTGTTGCCGTGCGGCTCCTCATGAATGATGCCGGCTTTTCGGCACCTCGAAAGCAGTGTAAGCAGACGGATTAGCCCAAGCATCTACAACCCATTCACAAATTGTGGCGTAACTCGCGCTGCCTGTGACAACAATAAAAGCAGTGCGCCGTTGTGCAGATCGATACTGTGCTGCTCCCGTTCTTCTCAACATTGTGACTCACCGGGATGTCCAAAGTCAGCGGCGCCTCGTCCATGTTGGTGTTGTGGCTGGGCTGGAGGTGTTTATAGGCAATCATTTTACTGCAGTAGGAGCAGAAGATGAACAGCTTTTCATTGTAATCTGCTGGAAGTCGCTGCAGCACCATATTCCTCGCCAGGATGGAAAGATGTTGAAAGCTTCCTCTATAAGCATTAATGCCCTAAGTCGAATGGTGACTGCAGAGAAGCTTCTCCAAGCTGTTAGCTGATTGTTGATCATTTAATCCATCGCTCGAGTTGCCTTTTTTCTGCGGAAACTCAGCTGCGTCTTCTTGACTTGTCAGAGTTCGTTTTCCAGTTTCCTCCACTTGTGAACCATGGATTCATACATCTGGAATTCTCTCGCAGCTGCTTCCATAATCCTCCATGTTGCTGATAGTTTGCAGTTTGAACAGCGCCTAAGCGATTTTGTAAACAATATTGCTCTGTTGTTTATGCCCACGATTCCCTCCCCCGTTCTCATGCCGTCTTCCTCTACTTCCAAGAACACTCATAGGGCGCTCACTACATTTTGGAGGAAATTTGAGACTTTTAAGTGCGCATTATGGTCGTGAAAATATGGTACGTTTAGTCCTTTCAAGAATGTGGTTGAAATGCTCAGAGTAAATGTAGCATGACCCTTTGTTTGAACAAATTTGACAGATTGTGTAATTGATTCAAGCAAACAGTCTCAACATTTTATTCACAACATTAAGTTGCAGCTTTGTTTTTGTTTTTTTACATTTTAGTAGCTTTGTAGTAACTTTTCTTAGTAGCATGTGCACACACATTTTTATACCTAATGAGTCGTCTTTATTTCAACAGAGCAAGCATCACCAAGGATCCCTTCTATGACTTGGTCTCAGTCAGGAAGAAGAAAGTTATAAAACAGTCTCCACAGGACTGAACAGGGAAGCAATCCACCCCATATGTTTCTATGTTACTGCAGCAATGTGGGACTGTTAGCATCTATACCACTTTGACCTGTTTGGAAAAACTTTGCATTTTGGAGTCGGCGCATTTGACCTAACAGGAACATACTGAATGTGCATGTTGACGCTAAAAACGGAAAGATGGGGGAGGGGGTTTGGTTCTCCTTCAGATTTTCCCTTCTCTGAGAAAAAAACTGTGTCAAAGGTACAAGACTCAGTGACTTGGTATTAGTGAGACAGGAGTTTTTAGGGTATCCACGATTAGTCTATTTCATTTTTCTTTGAGGAATGAAATTTCACATGCATTTTTATGAATGGCTGTACATTTACAACACTTTCTTATTTCTTTAACTGTAAGAAGTTGTTTGAGTGACTAACAATGCTGAAGGACAAATAGGGTCTGTGGTGTCACAGCAGTTCCATAAAGTAAAAAAAAAAAAAAAAGACTGTGTCTTGGCGCGTCACAATCTTCGACGCTCAGAAAAACAACCAACTTTTTGTTGTGCCCTGCTGAAATTTGTGGCAAATGTACATACTGAACTTGCCTGTTTGAAAGTGTTGTAAAGTTTACATAAGTATTTACATTAATGTAAATATACCTGTTTGCAATTCTTGTTTTTCTAATGTAGTCTACTTAGAAAGCCTAGTGCAATAAGTGTGTCCTCTCTCATCTGTTCATTTAAATATGTTACAGGAATGACTACAATGATATATGGGTGTAATAATTAATCAATTTCATTGATGAATCGATTTATACTCCCACAATCCAATCAGATCCATCTAAACAAACCAACATTACAGTTCAACTTGTGGAAACAATTTGAATTTTGCAAAGACATATGACCATACAGTGTGGTATAATGTACTAATAATGTTCTGTTTGTATTATTTTGATGTGGAAAAACAAGTCGAACTTTAGGAAATTAAAATATGACTGCATTTGGCATTATATCTTGTTTACTCATTTGCACACATATTTAATTTATACTTTATTATCTTGCAAATAATACAAGGACTCTGGAAAACTTTACCTGCACTGTTCAGTAGCCAGGCATTAATCTCTGAGTCACACTGGTTGAAATTTTGGCTAAATACATACTGGATCAATCTTAGGTCAGTGAATCGGACTGAATCGGATCGTTCAAAATAAAACAATATTGACTATGATTTGTATTGTCAGCCACAAATGATGTTATGAATCGATTTGTTGTTACAAACCTACTTTGTTACTATGTAATCATTTTACAAAAAATGAATATCTGTTTGTATAAGGAGAAGTAAATGTTTTTTTAAGACTCTGGCATCAACTTTGTGGCAGCTGTGCTTTCAGTCAAATGCACTCAGAGTTCATCTGACCATACTTCACTTCCTCATATTTCCTGTTTCTGTGTATGCTCTTCTCAGACAATTGCTTGCACTTCTTGGGTGAAGTAGCGAAACTTAAACCCAAATTACTCACTCCATGGTAACTTCTATTTGGCCAAACTAACATCTTATTCTAACCTTTGCCAAATTAGGTTTAAGCAGAAGTTTACATGACTCTTTTTCCCCCTTGTGTTGCACATCTTGCATATAAATGACAGGCTGAAAGTGGAAGTATGTTACATGATCTGATGGTAGATTCAAATGATTTTTAACTAAACTGAGCTGCCTCTTGTTGTGACATTAGTAACAATTCATGAGCGTTTAAAGAAAATGCTCATTGACGCTTTTGCATATCTGAAAAAACGGATGTGTATTTTTTGTCACAGCTGCTCTCCCTGCTTCATCTCTGACTTCCTGTTTCAGCATTGCACCACAACCTGCCCCACCCTCACCCTCAGTTCCAGTCATACCAGTGCTTCCTCTATTAGAACTGCACTAGACCAAACATAAAGTAGCACATAGTGGCCACTGGGTGCAGTGCTATAACCCTTGTGCTATCTTAGATGACCCCTCCCTTACAATGACGTGTTCTCCCTACCATGACAAAGGTGGATAAAGGTAAAGAGGATTTCATGTAATCCATGGACACCAGTGAAGATCACAAATCATTGAAGAAAAAAGGTTTAGCACACTGTCTTGTGGGGTCTACATGACCCGACTCCCAATGTTAAAGTGCCTAGGATAGCACAAGGGCTAGAGATGATGTACCTCAGAAAAACACCTACAGCATCTATTTTGTTTTTCTGTCAGTAACAGCACATCAAAGTCCAAGCAAGCTTTTACTTTTTGAGATCAACATCCAAACATAAAAAAATCTAGAATAAAATAAAAATAAAAAAATGTGAAAAACCGTAATCAAATAAAAGTTAGCAGCTTGATGACAAATATGATTCATTTGAAAATAAAATTAAGAAAGACAAATGAGTAATCAAGAAATGTAAAATTCAGAGTTCAACACTTTTAATTATCATAATGCAACTTTTTATTTTATAATCACAAGGAGACTGTATTAAAATGCTTTTACATTTTAAACTTTACACTTTAAATGATATAAAACAATCAGTCTACATCATCATAGATTTAGAAAAAATAATCACCTTAAAGTTACTAATCTTACTAAACGGATTGTTAGGATTCCTAAGAAAATGCTATTCAGACATTTTTTTTAGAATGTACTACATATATGTATGTGATGTAACTTCTGTTACATCACATTCAATAATAGTTATTGCCCCTTTAAAAAATAAAAATGTAAAATATTGCCATGAATCTTAAAAGTTAGCTTGGTTCCAAAAATGCTAGTATAACATTCCTATTTAGCATAATTAAGATGAATTTAAAAAAATATATATTAGAATTGGCCATTAACTGCCTCCTGTTGTCATCTTAAAATTCAAACATTATTAGGGGATCTGTGTCTCTTCTATTACAATATAAAAGGAAAACAAACAACCTTTTATTTGTGTGGATAATCTTGTAAATTTTTTTAGCAAGATGTTGATTTAAGATTCCACAACAATGCTAACCACTTAAACTTTTTTTTAACAAAGTCATTTTAGTCATCATTTGGCATATCAATGTGTCCAAGTGTTTAAACTTGATCCAACCTCACCAATTGCTCCATTTTAACCTGTTCTGGTTGTTTGAAAACAATCTCACCTACTGAGAGAACAAATAGTGTTTAGGGCATGTATTAACTTTTGTTAGTATTTTTGGACAATCAAATGTTATAAATTTTGTTCAAAGGAACCTTGTTTCTTCCATTACAGTGCTGGGAAATAGACAAGCAGTTGCAAAGTTCAAAGAAAAACATTGGGTTTAAGGCTAAACATACTTCAATAAATACATAAACTTACTTTGCAGTTCACCTCTCAGAGGAATCAAAATATTGGGACCTTTCCTTCATAAGTTAGTAGGAGCAATAAACCTAATTAAATCAGATTTTAATTATAATTTGGCACAAAATGTTAACAAATCTCACCGCGTAGTCTTTAAATGTATCCAATCTTAAAGTACATTGGCAAACAAAAGTCACACGTTTTAGGATATACAAGTCAAGATCAAGATACTTTGCAAGGTGCTTTTCCTTGAGACCGACTTTTACCACCTGCGAACAAAAAGAAAATACATGGGTCAGTTTAACTAAAACATCAGTTAGTTGAAATATACTCGTTTCCCATAAAGCAATGTTGAATATTATGAACATGTCAGTGTTTGCTACTGATAGCAATGGAAAAGAAGAAGTCTTACACCGGGCTTGGTGGAATTGTTCCAATGCGACAGAGGATGAAGAATGAATTCAGTGATTTGAAGTTTATTTGATTTGTTAGCATGTTCTTTTTGCTACGATTATCTGAATAATTGTTCATATTTTCCACCTAATATGCTAGATTCATTCTAAATAAGCATTAATGTGATAGTGAAGAATGCATATATTCAGTTATCATTATTTGCCTTTAAAGATAAAAAGTCCGTTCTTGTTTTCACATTTTATTAAATAGATTTCTCCTAAAAGTGCAACTTATTATTTTTCATTCTCATTAGGCATTTTTTGGCTGCTGCGACTTCTAGTCCTAAAAAATGGTAAATTTATTTACAATTAAATAAAAAAGGGTGAGAGAAGAAAAATAAATGTTCCAATTATTCTGATAAACCACGTTTTCCTGACAAACGTTTGCGTCTAATCAAGTCAAAATACAGTTCCTTGTCATCGCGAAAGATTGTATAACAAAACAACTCTCTTTTTCTTTATACTGTTACGTGACAGTAAATGTTTGAATTTCTGTATATGTGATACTTACTGGTACTGCCATTGTCATGTGATGTGTTGACGGTTTGTAGAGACATTGTTTTTTTCTCCAGCTTGGAAACCTTCCTACTCACTTTAGATCTAGACACATTCGACTCCAAACGGTCTTCGGTCTCATCTGTTTGACTAAATCCAGTGGATGGAGGAGTTCTCATCGAATTCTTGATTTTTTTCTTCCATGTCATTTTCTTGTTTTTTTCTGGAGCATTTCCTTTAACACTGGTTACATTTTCACTCAGTTCAGCAGCAGATACTGGGCTTGTTGTTTTCACATGAACACTGCTGGTCACTCTCGGCCTGCTCTCATCCACGTCTTCAGAAATCACCGGATGAAGTGAATTTATTTTAGGTCCTAGTTCTTGAAGAGACATTGTTGGTCGCAGAGGGCTCTCTAAAAGGAGTGAGTATTTTGGGTTATAGTATTTGTGTGCGGGAACTTGGATGTTGACGTTTCTGGAATCCCCTAAGCTGACCTGGAATCGGGATGTGGTCGCTGGTAGCGGTGGCCGTTTGGGCTCCAATTTGGAGCGCACAGTGGCAGTCCTAGTGTTGTTGGGTTGACTGATGTGAAATTCTTTGTAGAGGTCCAATTTCTCAGAGATAGCATACAGCTCACGGAAGTCTCTGTCAAAGAAGTCGACAACTTGTCCTGTCATCACAGTGATCATGTTTCGATCCATACGAGATGTACACCAGGAGAAACTGAAGAAAAAGGGAATATACTGTGAGTTTAATAAATACATTCTGATAAACAGTTAGGAACTGCACAAGATTGTCAAATGGAAATGCATTAAAAACAAAGCTTGACCACTGGAAAAACAGGTCAAAGTGCTTTCACCACCCAGTGGCAGGTATAAGAAATACAACAATGGTTTGGAAGTGTTTGCTTTTCCTCCTAAAAGCGTAGAAGCAGTGCACTTTGTGGATCATGTCAAAACAACTAGTTAGCTAGCTTTAACTTATTAACTACTGTATTTTCTGCACTAGACGGCACACCTAAAAGCCTTATTTTTTTTATAAAAACAACAGTCCGCCATATAATCTGGAGCGCTTTATATCTGGATTCATTCTGGTAGTGTTTACTGATGTTTAAGCGATTCTGATAGGTACACGGGGCTCCGTCAAAATATCAGCCTGTTTTTTGCACGAGTTGCAAAGATGGACCTTAGTGTGTCCTTTTGATTCAGGGTTAATCAGAGAAAATGTGTGTTATGCAAGCTTAGAAAAATCACAGCAATACACAACTTTGCATTCACTTTAGCCTTATTTTCTGTTCCTGGATGGCTAACTTGTTGACTAACTAGCTGACTAAGCTACCTCAGTTCACTGCACACTAAGCTGCACACTGCAGCACTGATATGGAGAAGCTTATTATGGCGTTTCATCTCTGCCATAAAGTGAAAGGGCGTAAAGACAACTGAGCGGGCGTATTCAGGAACTGAGTAAGCGAACCTTACAACTGCACAGGCGCAATTGGAACCGAGCGACCCCGTTTTTTAAAACTGCATGCTTGAGCTGTGATCTTGCATGGTCAGTTCTCCTTTGCGCGCTTGCTTGGATTTGCGCTCAGTGTTAAGGGGGCGTTTTCGTCACTTGGGGGGCGGTATTCAGGGGTGTGAATGTCACTTATGGGCAGTAATCTTTCTGATTGATCTGATTGGCGGAAATTTGGATGTCAAATCCAGCGAGGCAGTGAGGCGGAACTTTCTTTTAGAGGCTTTAAGAGAAAAGAAATGTTCGCCTTATGGTTGTGAAAGTACTGTATATTAGAGGTAAGATTTTAAGCCCGAGCCCGAGTCAGAACCCGACTGGCCGGGGATCTCTCTCGCTGACTTTTTTAATAAATATATTGTAATGGCTGCAAAGAAGCTCCTTAGGCGGGCGGTTGTCAAACAGCTCTTTATTAATCCTGTACGTCAGAACGGTTACCGCACGAACCGAAAGGCACAGCCAGCTTCTTACTCAGAGGGAGAAAGTTCACCGAACGCACACACGCACACACACACACAGGTAGACCCCGTCCCCTCCCACCAGTCACCAGCCCCCCGTTGATTGACATACGCTGTGGTCCAGCAACTGGCAGAAAAAGGGGGCGCCGGCCACCCGCAGCTCTGCGGACGTGATGTGATTTTCCCTCCGCAAGTCCGCATGTATTTTGTCTAGGTATCCCCGATATGGAGCAGCAAGAAGTCAAGGATAAACTTAAGACAGGGGAACTGAAAATGCAAAGACGCACCGCACGGCTGCAGTATTTCTCTGCGTAATGAAGCGAGTGCGCATCAAGATCCCTCTTTCACTCTCTTTGTCTGGCCTCTTATTCTGTGTTCCAGCGTTATTTCATTGTGCAAATGCATTTATTATGTAGGGAGGAACCTATGCGCAGCGCTTCCGGCGGAACTCTATGCCACAACAGCGAGCTTGACTACGTCCGCGGCTGCAGCGACCACTCTCTGTTAGAAAATAAATCATAAATATATGTAGATTATTTTACCTTTTGGAAATCTGGCGTTTTTTTTCTGCCAAAAATACTATGGGATAAATTGAAATTTCGGGTTTGCTTCGGGCCTGCAAATCAAGTTAATTGGTCGGGTTCGGACCGGGTTCGGCTTTAATGCCCGCGGGCCTGTGTCGGGTCGGGCTGAATTTTTTAGGCCCGATCTTACCTCTACTGTATATAAAAAATATGATAAAAGGCAGAGAGCCGCATGCAGCTCAAGAGCTGCCCCCCCTGCTCTAAGAAATGAAAGTCCCACCCCGCTGCCTCGCCGCATTTGACCAGCAAATTGCGGTCAATCAGATCAACCAGAAAGGTTTCTGCCCCCAAGTGAAAAAAACACACCCCTTAATACCGAGCACAAATCCAAGCAAGCGCACAAAGGAGAACTGACCGTGCAAGATCACCGTTCAGTTAGTATTGCAGGCGTGCAGTTGTAAAATGCGGGGTCACTCGGTTAGAATTGCGCCTGCATGGTTGTAAGGTTTGCTCCCTCAGTTCCTGAATACGTCTGCTCAGTTGTCTTTACGCACTTTGACTTTATGGCAGAGATGAAAACACCATACCTTATCAACCGTATAAAATGGTAGAACACCCTATTTGTGCATTGTGTGCTATGTCAATGATGAGTGTGTAAACTACTTCTTGTCACTGCCTGCACCAGTGAGTTTCTCATACATGTCATACATGAGATGTTTCACAATGACACAAAAAAAAACAATGCAGCAAAAAATATTTGACATTCACAGATCCGCAAGTCGAAAAAAGATGAAAGAGTAGGGGTGTCACGATTTTGACTTTAAATCGAAATTGATCGAAATTAAGTCACAGTCACAAACTTCGAATTAAAAAATGGAATAGTCGATGCTGCCATGCCCCCATGTTGCGTCTGGTTACTTGCAAAGCGGAAAAAAAAAACATGTGTTGAAGTGCTGCGAGTCAACCTCCTCTAACAGCCACTCAAAAGATAATTCAAAAGATGGCAACTGCAGATGCAGGAGACCCATCGACAGAACTCGAATCCCCTCCTCTTTCATGGAAATCGCTGGTGTGGAAGTATTTTGGATTTCCAGTGTTATGTTGACAACGTTCCCGTTGTCGACGAAAAAACAACAGTTTGCAAGCTGTGCTATGTGCGTGTACCATATTCTCTCACGGGCAGCACAACTAACATGGCAGGGCATCTCCGCAGGCACCACAAAAACATAGATTTATCTGTTAAACCAACAACTACACAAACTACTCTTCCGTCTTTGTTTGGAATTAAACTTCCTAGCAACTCAACTCGTGTAAATGCAATTACGCGTGCGTCGGAGTATTCATAGCCGTGGACATGCGACCTTATTCGGTGGTGGAAAACTCCGGTTTTAGGCATTTAATTAGCGTGCTAGAGCCACGCTACGAAGTAGAAGGCATCTCACAGCTACGGTGATTCCCTCCATGTACAATAACGTCAAAGAGAAAGTTATTGAAGGTCTGAGCAGTGCACATTTAGTTGCCTTGACTACAGATTGTTGGACATCCAGAGCAACACTGAGCTTCATGACTGTCACAGCACATTACATTAATATTAATAATGACTGGGAAATTCAAAATCCAGTCCTTCAAACTCGCCCTATAGATGAAGCACACACAAGTGAACATTTAGCAGAAGGGCTGAGGGAAGTGGTAGTGGAATGGAAGTTGGACAGACAAAATTCAACCATCCCTGTGACAACTGTTGAACATTGTCAATGCCTCAAATACAGCAGGATTGTCACCACAAATCGGATTTTTAGCCCACACTGTGAATCTGGCCTCCCAGAAGGGGTTGGTAGTAAACCAGATTTCTCGTCTTTTGGGCGGAGTCAGGAGGGTGGTCACTTTTTTCCACAGAAGTACCACTGCAGCAGCCATCTTAAAGTCAAAACAAGACATGCTTCAGCTTCCTCCTCACAAGCTGGTTCAAGATGTCATTACAAGATGGAACTCCAGCTATGACATGATCACACGCTATTTAGAGCAACTAGCTGCTGTCTATTCTGCACTTGCAGAAAAAGACATTAAAAAAATGCCAAAGACCTTATCACCCTCTCTGATCAAGACGTGACTGTTCTGGAAGATGTATCTCAGGTACTGAAGCCCCTGAAAACAGTCACAACCTTGATGAGTTCCAAACAGCAGCCTACTGTGTCTATGATCATGCCCCTACAACACACCATCCTGACATCTATGAAACACAGTGACACAGATTCAACAGTTGTAAAGGATGTTAAATCTGCTATAGAGGCAAACTTTGAAGAGAGGTATTCAGACCCAGATCTGACCCAAATATTTAAAAAAATCACAGTTGTCATCTGCCCATAGAAATGTAAATAGTTAATATTTTAGCAATATTTTAGTCATATGTTAGCAGTTCTCTTTCCATTTTCCTCTTGAAGAAGAACTTAAAACTGCAAAATTGTTACAGTTGTCTTGTGTTGTTCTATTATAAAAAAAGTTAATGTTTTTGACAACTCAAAGAGCAGCTCTAAACAACATATCCATCTTTAGGAAGAACATGAAAAAATACAGTCATCATTCTCAGGGGATAAAAAGTAGTTATCAGTGTGGTATATGTTCATCTGTTCGGAAATAGTTTAAGACACTTAATTGTTCAGAGACTATGGACTTGTCTGTTTTATTGTTTTTGTTTGTTTTGTTGTGAACTTGAATTTTGACACCCCTATGAAAGAGGTCTGTAATGTTCATCATACATACACTTCAATTGTGACGAATGTAAAAAAACAGAATCTAGGAAATTACATTGTGGGATTTTTTTAATGGCCCCCACTATATATATGGTAAGCATGAGGAACTTATTGTTTAAAAGTTTAGTTATGTTTGTCCTTCCTGACTTTAACCATGCCAGAACCAGCCATGGAGAACACTTTAGGGTGGGAATAAGGATGCTTTCAAACTGAAAAAGTCAGCTGGTCCGTACCAAGTTCGATAATTTGGTAGGATCGAGTCCTGAACCTTGTTTTTGGTTGTATTCAGACTACCATGAGTGGACATTTCTGCTTCAAACCAGACCTTGTAAACATAACCTCATGATTAAAGATCTCTTCAGTCATTGACCAGGAATTACAAGGTCAGGCAAAGCAGCTAGAAGCAGAAATTATGGAAGTCTAAAGCTTTGCAGTTATTGTAGGGATAGCTCACTGATTCAAACTTTATATTTGTTGACCAATTTTGAATGCCTGTATCAAAGTCAGGTACATCACTTTTTCCTTGCTGCTTTGGCACGGCTGAGGCATGGTGCAAGGCGGGTATTGGCAAGAAGACGGCTATGAAGTGAAGCTGGTAAGTGTTTATGACATATAGATTGTCAGGAAAACAGTGTGAGAAGCAATGTGTGTCATGTTAAACGTTGTTTTAATGAGCCTGCATTCATCCGACCACATTTCATTGAGCTCATCGGTTGCTTCATTCCTACTCTGTTTACATCTCGAGACGACCAGCTACGGTAGCTGCTTTGGTCCAGTTGTTCTGCTCTGAGCAAAGAGCCTTTTCAGACTCAAGAAAGCTAGTCAGATTGGACATGAACCAAGATCACCTTGAAAGATGGTTCCAAGAGCAGTTCCTGGTCCTGGACCAGGGTCTGCTTTGGCATATTCTGACTGAATATAGTTCAAGATTATCGGGGTAAACAAACTGGTTCACTTTAAGCAAATCAAATGTGTCCAGTCGGAATACACCCTAAGATATGCTGCTAATTCAACTTCTTCCACCCTTTACAAAAATGCCAGATTCAAAAGACGAAGATGACAAGGGTGCAGACAGCTTTAATGTATGTATTTATGCATGTTTTTTCTGAATGTGATTGTGTGACAGTGGTCATCTGAGCAGCTAAAATTGGATTTTCATTTAGGAATAAGATGTTTTTTAGTCACTCAAACACTTACCTGTAAGAGCCAAACATTACTTTGTCCACATCCACCAGCATGTATTTATTACAAAGAGACCCAGGGAATTTGCCAAAAGACAAATTGAAGCCAAATCCTTGAAGTATTCTGGTCCGAATGTTCTGCAACCGCAAAAGCTCCAAGTCAGGTGATAACAAATGAAGAATCCCGTAAGCAAAACAGTGCCAAAGTGAAACAGAAATTTATATTTAACTTATGCTCTGACTTTTTGAACAATTTTGGAAAATTTGGTTCACTACCCATTTTGGTCTTTGGTCAAAAAGATCTTAACTCATGTTAAAATGTACAAACTATTTATCTTCTAATCCAGTAATCACCCAGATTATTTCTAAACGGTGAAAAATGTTAGTGAACATTCAACCACTAAATTAAAAAATTCAAGCATCTTCTTATCCTAAAGAAAGAAAAAAGATAATTATATTTTTAAGGATGAATCGTATTATGGAGAACTAAAGCTAACCACTACAGAAATTTGACTGGGGTGCACTCATGCCAATGTGATAGAAGCTGGAACAAACCCTATCGTCCCCCTTTTTCAAAAAACGATCTCAAATCTGGTTTCACAACACAAAATACAATGTAACCGGTATTATTAAAGCTTCTTTTTTTCTTTTCATTTGGTGATTAATGCAAAAATTATAGAGTGAAGTAGGTTATTGGCATAGACTGAGTATAGACAACTTGGACAGATTGATCCCTCCACCCTTACGTTCCAAACAGAAAGTACCTGCTGGCTCCAAGAAGCCAAAATCCTATAGACTTTCACTGTGAAATAAACTGCTATTACTCAGTCATTCTTTTTGTCAGAATAAACATTTTTGGGCCAATCATCTTGCTAATCCAAATTTTTTCCATGATATTCTTTCTTTATTGCTAGTTATTCAAGTTAAAAACTGACCAATCAGATAGTAAAAGTAAACATTTGATTGACAGATTCTACCAAGTGGAAGGGGTGTGGACTTCGAACTAGCTTACTCGTGATTGCCGACATTAGTTTCCCTAGAAATGTTGACTCAGATCAACTCGGACCAATCATTGTTGACTTGCGGCAGTTGGCGGTGCCCGTATTGCAGAAAAATAGTGACTGAATTAGCTTACTTTCGCTGGAGCTGGAGGTAAGGCAGTTTCTATGGGTGACATCACAGCTGCTTTGTCCATCTCTATATCTAGTCAATGGTATAACCAGTCCATCAGAGTATTACTGATGGTCCAAGGTATAACCTGCTTTTGCACTGAAGTAGCTGGAATAATTAGAAATGTGTGGTAAGTGTATCATGATGTTTCTGTAAGCCTCTACGGGCCCACAGAGAGGTCTACGACCTTGATATTTCATGAGGGCCACTTGTGTCAAATCTTAGTCCCAGATGTGTCCCTCTGCTAAAGCCAGTACATGTGCAGGCCCGTCTAAAGTTTGCTAGTGAGCCTTTAGATGATCCAGAAGTGGATTGGGAGAATGTCCTATGGTCTTATGGCCTTATGGCCTATGGCCTAAGATGAAACCAAAATAGAACTTTCTGGTAAGAACTCTACTCAATGTGTTAGGAGGAAAAAGAATGCCGAGTTGCATCCGAATAACACCATACCTACTGTAAAGCATGGGGGTAGAAACATCATGCTTTGGGGTTGTTTTACAGTAAAGGGACCAGGATGACTAATCAGTGTAAATGAAACAATGAATTGCATTGTCAAATTTTGAGTGAATTGGCAGGTGACTAAATACTTTTTTGCCCCATTGCAGGTGTAAATGAGTCAAACTAATGCTAAATATGCATTTACTGACATTAGTGATCTACTTTTTTTAGAAGTGCTACATTGATTAAACACATATGACAAATATAACTTTAAAATTTCACCATTATTTATCTCCTTCACTTTTTGAATTTAATATAGGGTGGGACTAAACATAAATAAGTTACCAACATAATGCCATACTGTGAAGAATAGTTAGAAACTGCCTTTAACTTTTATTACACTAACTTTTACTTTTTATCACATTAATGGCTTAAACTTGATTCACTAAGTATTATCATCTCAAAATTATATTACAGAGCACAACCAAAAATATTGTCTCGTAACATTTCTCTAGCAGCCTCCCCGTTCATCTTTGTGTGTCACGGTGTATGCGGTCTGGCAATTGTCTGTGATAACCTCAGAGAGATCTGACACTTTTAGGTTCTCTGACCTTCGAACATCTAGCCTGCAACAGTCTGTGGGTGTGTTTTTCACACCATGATCCATCGGATGAGGTTCTGAATATGCAAATGCAAGGTATATAGACCAAGCCTTTTTCTGAGTTCTGTTGTTCGGACTCTGATGCAAAAACCCTGTTCATCTGTCTGTAACCCTGCGTACAAATTTGTGCTCTTTGTGCGGAGTAAATCTACAAAAGCTAAGTAGCTGTCTCTGAGTCATTATTCATTTATTTCTGTGTGCAAGAAACTGGTACGAACCTAAAATATTTAATACAGTCCTTTCTAGAGAATCCAGTTTCTTCACACATACACATTTAATTTAGCTGAATGATTCAATTTCCTGATGCTGAATTCATGATTATTTTATAATTCTCGACTTGAAATGAACCATTCAAAATAAGCTCAAATGGTTTTTTTTCTGATAGTCCTCTTCATTTTGTGGTTGTGAAAGCTAGTCTGAACTTACTATGCCTCAGAGCAAAGGTCTAAATTCACTCACAAAATAACTCAGGTGCAGTTCACTTGAGTTTGAATCCAGAGTCTGCTGTGCCGCAGGTCTAAGAGCAGAAGCAAACCTAAGTGAGTACATGGCATGACAAGAAATGCTAATCATAAGCAAGTTGATAGATAGTCTCATTGTCAACACAGTAATGAGTAATATTATGGTCTGACAACAAACAGAAGGAACCAATTTGATTTTTTAGCTGTTACAGTCAAAGTTCCCTTTGGACAGTACTGCCTCCAAGTGAACAGCTGTTGGAACTGCATGTTTTTTTTTCCAGGCACTTTGGTTTGTTTCTGGGACTGCAGTGTGTGAAAAATCAAAACTAAAATCAATAAACCATCTTTCAGAATACTATTTAGACTTAATTAGAGTGGAGTCAGTGGGTGCTGGAAATTATTCCACCTACTTCAGGGCAAAAGGAGGTTGTACCTTGGACCATCAGTTATACTCTGATGGACTGGTTATACCATTCACTGGCTATAGGGATTGACAAAGTGGCTGTGATATCACCCATAGAAAATGCCTTAGCTCTGGCTCCAGCAAAATGAAGAAAATGTAGTCACAATGTTTCTAAAAATACGGGAACCGCCAACTGGCGCAAGTCAATAGTGATTGGTCCGAGTTGATCTGAGGCAACATTTCTAGGGAAACTACTGTCGGCAATCATGAATGCGCTTGTTCGAAATCCACACCCCTACCACTGATGGTACATGTGCAGGCCCGTCTAAAGGAGAATCTGTCAAGATGAGAGGTAGTAAGCACCACATGCTTTTACTGTGGCATCTGATTGGTCAATTTATAACTACAATGACTTGCAATAGAAAAAGTCATGAACAAAGAACCAGGATTAGCAAAAAGATGTTAAGAAAAAGGCATCGGAGCAAGAATAGGTATTCTGATAAATATAATGAATTCTAAATAGAATTCTATGTTATTTTGGCTTCTAGGAGTAAGCAGGTACCTATTTGGAACGCTAGGCTGGAGGGGTCACTCAGTTCAGTTGCTATGGGCAGTCAATGGGTTATCGAGAATGTCAATCATTACAATGAATACACATTTACCCTATGGGCAATTCAGAGTCACCAATCAGTCATTTACTTTTGTTTTTGCAATGTTGGAGGAAGCCGGAGTCCCTGAAGAAAACCCACACATGCACAGGGAGAACATACAAACTCGCAGATGGGATTTAAACCAGGGGCTTCTCACTAAGAAGTGACAGTGCAAACCACCGTGCAGCCATCCTCAATAAATTAATCACGGTCAAATTTATCTAGACTCTTCACCCATTCATGAGTCTGTGCGACCCAGTTTGAATCCACCTAAACACATGCCATACCTGTTCTGTTGTCAGTCTCAGTAATTTCGTGCAAGATTGTTGTTTTGTATTTTTTTCCTACAAAGAAAAGAGCTGCTCTTACTAAAAGATGCTGTGCGCCGATCTGAAGTCTAGAGCACATATCTAGAAAGTGCGGCACGCCTTGTCGATCCAACAAGATGTAAACAGGTACAGAGCGGCGGCAAGCTGCATCCATTAGGTCTTGTAGGATCTGGACATCTGTGAGCAGATCCATTACTATTGCAATCACCTGCAAGAAACCCAACAAAGTCAAGTCAAGTATACTTACTAAAATGGATGCATTAAACAGAAATAAATAACATTTGATGCTCATTTTGTGCGCACATAGGGCTTACAAAGGGCTAGTAAAGCCATTGCTACAATTCTTTATATTTTATTACAGCAAAATACAGGCTCGGCCTCATCTTGAGATGAGCCGCTCCGGGTTTTGGCCTATGACATTGAAGCACTTACAAGAAGAGCCTTCCCTCATGTGCCTGCTGCAGTCCAAAGCGATCTGGCGAGGGACTAGTTTATTCATGCGCTGTCCGCCTGTGAAGGCGGCAGGCCAGTCTGCAAAGTAGCACAGGACATTGACCCCACCAAATGGAAGAGCATAGCAAGACCAGGATTTTGTTTTTTTCCTCTTTAATACACATCCTTTGGCTTCGGTGACTTATAGTCGCTGTAGCAACTTCTAGTGCGGAAAATACTGTAGTAGGAGTGTCAGCACATTATTCAACTTAAACATGGTAATCAACATTAAGTTAACCACTTTATATCCAAGAACTCCACCTCTTATACAAGAATGGTCTAAATGACAATAAAAAAAATCAACAAGGAAAACAAAAAGTAAAGCAAACCTTATGAGGGGCCGTATAAGACATTATTTATTCTGAACCATTCACATTCATACATTCTTGCTCTCACAGTCATATATACTCTCTTTCGCATACATATATTCTCTTACGCATCCATATATTCTCTCTCTCACATTCATACATTCTTGCTCTCACAGTCATATATACTCTCTTTCGCATACATATATTCTCTTACGCATCCATATATTCTCTCTCTCACATTCATACATTCTTGCTCTCACAGTCATATATACTCTCTTTCGCATACATATATTCTCACTTGCACATCCATATATTCTCTCTCTCGCATGCATATATATTACTTTACACATACATACATTCTCACTCTCATTGTCACTCTTAAAAAAGAATGTATGTATGTGAAAGACAAGTATATATGAACGTGTGAGGAAGAGTTTATATGTGTGTGTGAGAGAGGAGTATGCATGAAACGGAAGTGACTTTGGATGAAAAGGAAGGCACTTTGAATGAAAAGGAAGGCACTTTGCATGAAACGGAAGGCAGATGATTTCTCGTGCTCTGATTGGACGAGAGGCCGCCACCTCCCATTTTGAACAGACGCTAACACGAACCAATAAGAAGGCCATCGGAACCTTAAGAAGTATTTTATCTTCACCTCAAGTGGTCACAAATCTGTCTGCATCTCTAGAGACACAAAGGAATGTCTCAAATACCAATAATGGTAATAGAAGTGCCACCGAAACAGAGAATCCGTATCCACCTTCTTCCTAGCCCCCATGAGCCTTTGCGTGAATTATGGGCGACACTTCCTGTAGACGCTGGAACACGCATTTACATTAAAACAAATTCCTCTTGTTTTCGATCCATAACTACATATAAATGTGGGAAAACCAGCTGTCATTTCTTAAAAAAGGCAACGGTGAGGTGGAGATGAAATATTTGTTAAGGTTCCGATGGCTTCAGGACCCCCGTGGCTACTTCTTGCCGGTTCGTTTTTTTAAAAAAAATAAACTTTATTAACAATATCTTGCACATACAAAATACCAAACACAAAACTCCACTGTGTGCAAAATACAATCTTCACGTTCGCCATGAGAATGAACAAAAAAAACATAATGATAACCATGTAAAACAGGTTATGCAAAAAGAAAACAAAAATAATAAGGCAAAGGAATCTGTTAAAGTTTCAGGAGAGACCATGTTTCAACTGTTCTGACAGCTTTTTTGTTAGTGGAAGATTTAATACTGTTCACATACAAAACCATTTCTTTCTGAAAAACATAAAACACGTTTTTTTTGTTGGCATATTTACACTTGTGTATAAAGTATTTAGCCATAATTATAAGTAAATTAACTACATATATTTTTTCTGCATTAAGTCTTTCTTGTGTAAAATATCCAAAAATAATATGCTCGTAAAATAATCTATAATCTTCACATAGATGAGTTCTTATAAAATGTATCACATCTTTCCAAAATAGTTGAGTGAAAGAGCAAAACCAAAAAAGATGAGGCACAGTTTCTGGTGAGGAATGACAGAATGAACAGTTTATGTCCAGATCTTTTTTAAACTTAGTAAAGAAATGTTTCACTGGATAAAATTTGTGAAGAATTTTGAAAGAAATTTCTCTGATTTTATTGGTGATGAAATACTTTTGTGGCAGGGTCGAAACCTTTTCCCACTGAATTCTACATCCAAAGCTGTTCCAGTATGAGATAACATACGGTTTTGTGGCAATCTCATTTTGAAACAGAGAACGGATACTTTGATTATTCCTGCTAGCTGAAAAACATACCTTTCCACACCACAAGTCTGTTAATTTGGGATTTCTTGCTGGTTCATGTTAGCGTCTGCACTGTAATCCCTAGCGAGTTGACTGAACTTAAAAATTATTGTGTAACAGATTACGCAACAGTTAAGTTATATTATTAAAACTTTTAAGTTAACATTTATTAAAATTCATATTGTCAGTTGGCTTACATTTGTATTATTTCATATAAAAAATATTAAGATTCCTCAACTTATAAAAGAGAGATTATTTACTTAAAGTTTTTAATATTTTCCAACTAAAAAACGCTTTAAGTAACTATATTTTTATATTACTCAACTCATAAAATATGTAAAATTCACTCAAATGCTTTATAAATTCTTTAACTCATTAAATGTGTAGCATTGAAAATATTTAAAATTCTTCAGCTTAAAATGTATTCTAAACGGAGATAGAGATGATACTGCCCCACTACATTTTAAAGGCTAACATTGATAAAAACCAACAAACGTGAAGGCCACACAATAGTGATTGCATAATACACTTTTTTTAATTGCTCTTTAAAAAAAAGCACAAATATCAAGAGGATGAAGAAACAATAAGTGCAATAAAACTGCATTATAAGAGTGCCACACAACATATTGACAAAAAGAGTTGGTTTTGTATTGTACGGCAGAAAAAGCATATGATCACAACAAAACACATTAGTTACATAACACTTAAACCAACAAATAGTCCATTCTGGAAGACTCACTCAACGAAACATTCTTCAGCGTCAATAAAGGTCCTTTCAGTGGTTTGCTGTCCTCAAGGCTCAAGACAGCATTCTGAATAAATATGAAGGCAAGTTCAAGTTTTTTGGGGTGCTGTAGGTCCAGAGCATAGATGTCCCGAAGAGTTAGAAGAGATTAGTCAGCCAGATGTGTGGGACCACTGACGGCAGCATCAGGAGCATCACCACGACAACTGAGAAGATACCCACAGCAGTGTCTGTGAGGTCTGGTATTCTGGAAAATACAAAACAAAAAACACAGATGAGTTCAGACCCTCAAAGATATTCATCACACTAATGTCCAAAACTGACATTCCTGCCATCTGTCAATGGGAATCTTTTCATGCTAACATTCTGTTAGCTTTTAATCAACTGGCTATGATGTTTTAAGGACCAACTCCAATTAAAATTGTGTTTTTAAAAAGTTCTTTAGCATTTTTCTGAAGGAGGACATTTATAAAATAATTTAAGACTAAAGCTTCATTTT
Organism: Oryzias latipes; assembly: GCF_053564925.1. NCBI lineage: Eukaryota > Metazoa > Chordata > Actinopteri > Beloniformes > Adrianichthyidae > Oryzias > Oryzias latipes. The sequence continues at coordinate 15,906,251 of NC_136237.1, read as the reverse complement.
TCTTTATTCAAATAATGATGGATCAGGAGCAGAAAAAGGTAAACGAAAATGTTCCCACTCCTTCCAATCAGGAGTCCCTGATGTTCGTCTCATCTTCCATCTCATTTTTAAAACCATTTAAAAATATCACTCAGTTTACAAACTACAAACAATTGCCCATTTATTATGTCACTCAATAAAATCTCAATCAATATTAAAGGATTAGTGAAAACCATTGACAGGGAGTCGTTTGCACTTACTGTACAGGTCTTGAAGAAGTTGGAGGCATCTTCATGCAGATAAACAGGAAGTGCAAGGAGGACAAGTGCCCGTCTCATGTTCACGTCACGCTGGTCCTAAAAGAATAAAAAGAAATATCCATTACCTTTGAAGCAAATGCAGAGCAAACACTTCCATTATTTATTTAAGGAACTTTAAGAAATAATAAAATGATACCTTTTCTAGATGTCTATTTCTAGTGAGAGTACAATACAGTGTTTATGTCATGATCCACTTCAGGTCAAAGACCCAAAGTCATTTTTAAGGCAAGTTACACCTTGGCTTCTTACAGCTGTTATCCGTTTTTGAATTATGCACATTAGAAATTCACCTGGAGGTCATAAATCCTAACCAAGCTGGCCAGTTCCTGTCTGTTTTGGTGGACTTAGTCTCAGAAAAGGGCAGCTTTAAGTTACACAAACATGTAAAAACTGCACAATTTCCTCTGACTGCATCTACTCTACATAAATCCATTTCAGATCTTGACAGATGAGTTTTCATGGTTTCAAATGATGGAATGGTGCTAATACAACATCATTTTATTATTGTAATATACTGTCATAAAGACATGACAATATTCCAAAGTGTCTCCACATACATGGCAGTGGAAACACTTTGGAATATTTGCTATGTAGTACTGCAGTATTATATGTAGTACTGCATAGTGCCAAAGTAACAGAACACAACTTGCACCTCCATTCCATTGTGCCACCTTCAGCCTGCAATCTAAATATGTTTAGTTCAAATGTAAATAATTTCAGCTCTATTTAGACCTTTGGCTAGTTAAAATGTGCATAAATGTTTCCATGCTGCCGTATAAATCTAATAATGGTAATAGTTCAGGATGAATATATTAAATAAGTATAAAACTCACCCACTGACACCTCTTTTCTGGTGAAATGGTGACTTTCTGGTGAACTTTCTGAAGTTCAGTTTCTGAAGTTCAGTATCTGAAAAAGTCCAAAAGAGATTTTTCAATGTTAAAAAATGTTTCAATTATATTCTGATCAAAAAACATTTATTGCACTACACAACCTATTGCATTTTTTGTTTTTTTAAAATAGCTCTAGACAAATAACTGATCAGGAGACAAGTTACCTGGCTGGCCTTGGCGTCTACCTGAGGTGAAACACTGAACACTCTGTAGTTCGGTACCTGAACACAACACGAGCACGTTGATTAATTTATTTTTACAAAAACCTTTTTTATAACGGAGATCAGTGATTTATAAAAGCTTAAAGCTGCATTCAAAACCCAATGCTTCCATGTAGCAACCAGGCTTAAAACTGTTGGCGGTAGCTCCTCCCACACAACCGTTAGAGGCTTTGAGTGACATTTTTGGACAAATGTCCAGCAGCAAACTTTAGCCACAGACAGAGGCCTCCAACGCGAATTTCACACGCGGATCATGTTTAGTGTGATTGCAGCATAACAGATCATTTCTACCTCTGAAAAAAAAAAAAAACCTCATCACTGTCGTAACTTACGGGCAGAAATGCATTTTGGGTTTGGCTCGCCATACGTCTGCTAATATGACAAACTAATCATGTATGCATTGCCACATTAAGCTCTAAAACAATCGTAACACACATATGTTTAAACAACAGTAAACCACATTTACGGTAGTATAAAGAGCATTCTTAAAGCATTCATTCAAAATAAACCATGAACGATACTTACCAAATTAAATCAGGGCTGAAGACAAGACGGCACCATCAGCGATGAGGCGGATGAAAAAAAAAACCCGAGGTTGGGGCGTCTTGAAGCGGGACGAAATCGCAACGCTTTGCAGAAAAATAAAATGCTCGACTTTCAATTTCAAACGTCGCTTACTCGCATTCGGCAAATCCAACATGGCCACCTGAGCTAACGTAGAGAAAACGAAAGACCCTCCCACCAGTACGTGATGACGTCATGACGCTACTTCAGGGATCTTAAAATTTTTGAGTGCTAGATACAAATAAGCTTTAAAATATTTAGCACTGTTAAGTTAAATTTGAAAAAATCTTGATAGAGCTTAATACTTTATAGTTGAATCAACTACAAAATGACATTTAAGTTGTGTAACCTTAATAGTTATGAGTCAGTACAAGTGATAGGGTTTAGAGGGTGTTCAAAATGGGAGGTGGCGGCCTCTCGTCCAATCAGAGCACGAGAAATCATCTGCCTTCCGTTTCATGCAAAGTGCCTTCCTTTTCATTCAAAGTGCCTTCCTTTTCATCCAAAGTCACTTCCGTTTCATGCATACTCCTCTCTCACACACACATATAAACTCTTCCTCACACGTTCATATATACTTGTCTTTCACATACATACATTCTTTTTTAAGAGTGACAATGAGAGTGAGAATGTATGTATGTGTAAAGTAATATATATGCATGCGAGAGAGAGAATATATGAATGTGCAAGTGAGAATATATGTATGCGAAAGAGAGTATATATGACTGTGAGAGAAAGAATGTATGAATGTGAGAGAGAGAATATATGGATGTGTAAGAGAATATATGTATGCGAAAGAGAGTATATATGACTGTGAGAGCAAGAATGTATGAATGTGAATGGTTCAGAATAAATAATGTCTTATACGGCCCCTCATAAAACCTTTCTGAGCACTTTTACTACATGAAGGTTCTTTAAAATGATAGCAGTCTTTCTTTTCAAAAGCAGGAAGTCACTTAGTCCTATCCTTCTCCTGACCTCCAATCAGATACACAAGATTATGCCAATAAAGCTAACAAACTAAAGAATTCCTAGATTTTACAGCAGGTCAAAAAGATCTATACATATAATTATGGCATTTTAGAGAAAACAGAGGGTTCAGAAGCAAATTACATATAGAAGTGTTTAAAAAAATGGAAGTTACCTTTCAAATAGTGGATGGTATAACCTAGTTAAAACTATTTCAAGGCAAAGCCTAGTTTAGAAACTGTGGATTGCTTTACCTCTCCAAAGTTTAAATCAGGAATACATTAAAAAAATACAAACAGGCTTCATAACATTTGCAGCAACCACTGCTCTGTTAAACAATTAAAGACTTTTTGTTCCCCACATAAAAAAATGAATTTGTTTTGATGGAAGAAATGAAACACTAAGCTTTAAACTAATGTGATGTGCTATCTGTAATGAATGGCTTTATCTCCCTACACTAGCAGTCAAATGTTTTGATGCCCCATGGTCTTGAAGTGTATCTATTTTGTAACTGGTAGTATCCTTGTATGGAGACAACTAAAGTTAATTAATTTGGAATGTAGGTTATACTAAATGTTGCACAAAAAGAATGTGAAATAATGGAGCACTTAAAAACATCATTGCATAAGTCACTCTGCTTCCTGCAAATCTGTCTTTACAAGGAACATGAATAGGAAGAAACACAGCATTTAGACCAGGCATGGGCCTATTGCAGCCCAGAATTAATTCTGTCAATTTGGAAGCAAGTGGAATCAAAATGGCGCCATTGTGTGTGGCCTGCCGTCTGTCCCTTGTTGTTTGTATGCTTTTGTTGTTTTTGATAAGTATTACACATAAAGCAACCTGGCTACTGGTGTATGACTGACAGTCGCTTCTGGATTTCCAATCTTTAATGAATCTTTACCACCTTTCTGGAAAGAATTTCAGTATTCCTCTGCCGCCCTCCCGGGGCCCCTTCCCCGTGGAAAAGATGCCACCGTCGCCGCAGTAAAAGAAGCGGCAAAATCATGTACTTAAAGACTTGTTTATGTTGTTTTACTGGACACATCAAGGCAAAGCTCACTGAGCTCAACAGTTTTTGCCCCTTACACCACTCGCTGGAGCCTGCGATCAACTGGCTGACACCTGTCACCGGCTTCGAGGAGCTGTCAAACGCCTGCAGGCCCTGCTCGCCCCACCCGCGCCACTGAGGGATAAACGCAATCAATGACCTCTGTGTGGGGTCACCATGGACACACTCAAGTTTGCGCTACTGAACGCGCGGTCCATTTCAAACAATTTTATTTTAATTGTATTTCTCATCGGATCTTGGACTTCCTGTGCCTCATGGAGACATGGCAGCGGGAGACGGATCACATCTACCTGAACAAAATGTGCCCCCCGGACTGCTCCATGCTGAGCACCCCCCACTCATCTGGACGGGGTGGGGGTGAACTGACTCTCATCCATCAGGACCTTTTCCCCAGCACCAAACTGAACTTTGACTCTTTTGAACTTTGATCTATAAGGTTGGATCTAACCCTTTGTTTTACTGGATTATAATTTATCAACCTCCTGGCGCTTGGACAAGTTTGCTGAGTTTTTATCTAGTATTATCACATTTGATAAAGTGCTTTTAGTGGGTGATTTTAATATTCATCTTGATGATTCTTCTTGTGTTTTTGCATCAGAAATATTATTTTTAACTGAGTCATTTAATTTTATCCAGCATGTTACAGGTCCTACCCATGTCACATTGGACCTGGTCTTTTCTCTATGCCTAGATATTGTTTAGCATTGTGTAAAAAACAGTCATGTAAGTAACCACAGCTGGATCTAATTTATTATGTCATTCACTCTTTCACCCTCTCGGTCTCCTCTTATATCTCAGCGTTGTGTTCTAGATCAGACTGTTTCTGATGGTTTTATTGACCTGTTTGACTTTCATTCTTTTAAGAGTTTTTATGATGTCGATTCTTTTATGCAGTCTTTTAACAGTCATTGTGTGACCATTTTGAATGAGGTTGCTCCTGTCAGAGTGAAAATTGCCTCTCCTAAAATGTCTTTTCCATGGATATATGAAGAAATCCGCTTCTCCAGAAGGCTTTGTTACAAAGTGGAGGGTTTATGGAAGTCAACAAATTTGGAAGTACACAGGTTGCATCTTAAAGATCTGATCTGTTCTCTAAATTAAATGATAAGAGAGGTCAGATTAGCTTTCTTTTGCAAACTTATTTCTACAAATAGGAAAAATCCTAAGATTGTTTTCAACAAGCCTGACTGTAGTTAATTTCTTCACCGTTTCTTAGCTAAGGTTTTGGATGTTGGAGCAAACATCCCCCTTTAGCCAGTGTTCGGCCCTCTCAGACCCTTCACAGGCTAACTGTCAAATTTTTCTCCTGTGACAGTGGAGGACGTTCATTCTCTGCTGAAAAGGATCAAACCCTAGACATAATTTCCACCCGTCTTTCTAAAAGTGTTCCAGAGTATAGGTTCTACTGTTGTTGACCTCATTAATCTTTCCTTGAACTCAGGATCAGTCCCCAACTTCTTAAAGCATGCTTTAATAAATCATGTTCTTAAAAAGCCTTAAAGACCTGTCAGATCCAAAAAACTTTAGACCAGGGGTGGGCAATTATTTTAACTCGCGGGCCACATTGAGTTCTAAAATTAGATAGAAAGGCCGGACCCCAAGCAGATGAGTGGACTGAGAATGATATAACATGGAATATAGACAAAAACACTTGGATTGAAAATATATTCTAAAACAGAACATTCTAGAGTTTTTAGTTTAAAACTTTTGTTCCCATTTTAGATCAGTTTTTCACTGTGAAGCCCTTTGGTACCTTCAAGGAGTTGTAAAGTGCTGTATGAATAAAGTTCCATTCATTCATGATCTTTTTAATAAAATAAATAACATTATTAATGAAATAAAGCAATGACCAATTGCCAAACTCTCTGATTTTCAAAGACAAAAATTCAGGTAAAATATACTGATACATTTTTAAAAAAAACACAAAAAAAAACAAATAATCGATCCTCTCCTGTCATAATCCTAATAAAGACAGGGCTGCAGCTCCACACGTCTTACAATTTGCGTAGCTGCGCTGTGTCCTGCGTGTCTGTTTCTCATCCAGTAATAATGAAAAAAAGCTAATTTCTATGTCTTCTGCAGCAGCTACGCATGTTTCTGCATTACCTTTTCACCAGTACAGAGTTCCTCGTTTATTGCAGGAGTTACGTTCTAAAAATAACCGTGATCAGTGAAATCCACGGAGTCTGATTAAAAAATACTTACTGCCTAAATACATTTTTCTCACACAAATATTTTCACCCTTTTCTCTCTTGTTTAAATTCTCAAACCTTCCTAGAAATTAGATCCAGGATCTTAGATTGAAAACAAAGATCTGATCGATCACAGATTTCTGTAGATCTGAAGAGCTCCGCGTTTCTGTACAGGTGACACGGCACGGACTGAGGAGATTGATTGACAAGGTCTCCAGCCAATCAGGACAAAGAACAGGGTGCGCTGTTCAAAAAAGGCAGCATGATCGCCCTGAAAGAATGAGCTAAACTAGGAAAGATGAACTGCGACGTAGAAAGGGTAGACTGTCTTCTGTTCTATTTGACAGAGATTTTGAGAGGGTTTCAGGTTGGAGAACAGACTGCAGAAGGGGGGAATAATCTCGAAGCTTCCTTTTATTTCTAAAATCTTGGAGAAAGTGGTCACTGTTTAACTACATTTGTACCTAGAACAACACAATATATCAGATTATTTTCAGTCTGGCTGTAAGAAGAACCATTCCACTGACACAGCTCTCCAAAGAGTTTCTGAAAATGTGCTTATCGCAGCTGACTCGGGCCAGTAAACTGTCCTCGTACTTCTAGACTTGAAATCTGCTTTTGACTGTAGATCACAAAATTTTAAATGAAGGTCTTCACAATGACTACGGTCTCTCTGGGTCAGTTTTAAATTGATTTATTTCGTATCTTAGTGGAAAAACTTTTAATGTGGCTGTCGGCTCCTCAAGCTCTGCAATTGGAAAAATAAGTGGTGGCGTTCCCCGGGGTTCTGTACCTGGCCATATTTTATTCATTTTATGTATGATTCCTCTTAAGAAAGAAAAAATTTCATATCAATACTATACGGACGATATCCGGCTGTACTGTTCTTTCCCAGAAAATAATTAGTGTGAACTACAAAATTTGTCGAGTTGCTTGATGAGCATTAACACATGAAAAAGCAATAATCATTTACTCTTAAATACACAGAAAACTGAGACATTGATTTTTGCCCCAGAACATGAAATCCCTTCCATCAGGCAACAACTCTGGTTTCTGAGCTCTTCTGTCCAGTCATGCCTCAAAAATCTTGGGGTGTTGTTTGACAAGTCTGTGTCCTTGGAAGGTCACTCAAACGGATACTAAAAATCAGTTTTTATCATCTGAGGAACGTGGCAAAATCAAAAAGTATTTTGTCTCGATCTGACCTGGAAACAATTATGCAACCTTTTATTTCTTCTCATTTCGATTACTGCAACTCTCTTTTTACCTGTTTTAACAAACATTCCCTTAACCGTCTTCAGCTTTTCCAAAACTCTGCATCAAAGCTTTAACAGGAACCAGTAAACGGACACACATCACTCCTCTGTTGTCTGCTTTACATTGGTTAGCTGTCAAATTTTGAATTGATTTCAAAGTTCTACCTTTAGTTTTTAGAGCCTTGCATGGTCAATCTCTGAAATACATATCTGACCTTTTTACCCCATACTCTTCAGCCCGATCATTGAGGTCTTCCAACCAAAATCTTTTAAGAGTTCCAAAAACCCGCTTTAAGACTAGAGGAGATCTCTCATTTCAAGCCGTTGCTCCTCCTCTTTGGAACTCCTTCCCATTGTTGTTGCATCAGATTTACTCCATTGAGTGTTTTAAATCTCGGGTAAATACATTTTTTATTTAGGAGAGCTTTTAGTTGATTCCTTGCTTTACTACATTTTACTGTGTTTTGTTTTATTATTATTATTGTATTTTATTACCTCTCTGTGTCTTGATTTGATTTTATGCTCCTTTTGTAAAGCACTTCAAGGTTCTTTCTGGGAAAAGTGCTATATAAAAAAAGATATTCTATTCCATCTACCCACAGGCTCTTGTCATACAATCGATAACATGCCCCCCAGTACTTTCTTAAGAGTGGGTATGATTTATTTATCGTGATTGGCTTTTTTCTGTCATAAGCCGTTGACTCCTCCGCGACACACTCAAGCTCATTTCTAAAATGTCAACAGTAGACAAAATGAATAAAATTGTTTCTGTGATCAAAACCACTTCTGAATAAGTTACCTATTTGTGTTATTTTCCTGTTCACACAATTTACATCTAGAAGTTTAAAGTGAGGTTTTGATAGTTATTTTTTATCGTTGCAAAAAAAAAATTGTATAATTTTTAATTTGGATTGGTGGTATTTTAAGGGTTCAAAGAATGCAGAAAATGGATGGCCCTCACATATTTTCACCTCAGCAAATCTGGCCCTCTTTGCCAAATGTTTGGACACCTCTGATTTAGACCATAGTTAAATAACACTCATTGAAAGATGAGTAACGGTAGGACAAAAAAAGAGTGAAAGAGAAAGAGGACAAAAAGGGACATAAATCACTGAGGCAAAAATTAAAGGGAAAAGTGTTTTTGGTGTTTTTAACATGTTATTGTGGCATTTTTCTGTTGATGGAGGACACATAAAAGCAAATTAGGCTTAAAATTGCATTTCTGAGTATTTTTATTCAAAGCGTTGTAAAACAGACAAAAAAAATTAAGTTTGAAAAAGAGCTTATTTGTGATGATGTAAATACACAGGACAGGCCACAAGCTTCCTGCTTCCCTGTGTGAGGGGATGTAAGCTAGCGGGAGAGTGTGTAAACAGAGAGCTCTTAGTAACCGGGAGGGGAAGGTGGGATAAGTTTCCTTCACAACAATGGTCCCGCCCACAACTCAAAGGGGAATTTCTAATTAACTCCTGTCGCTCTGCAGAATTTATGTCCTAGAAAACCACTTTTTTTTAATTTTAGCCAAAGAAAAATTGCATAATCATAACTATATGACAATTAGGAATGCTTTGAAAATAGATCAAAAGATGATCGGAGTGGGACTTTAAAACTTTTGAAGTCAGGTAGGTCTTTGACAGAAAAATAAAAGGATTTTTAAAAAAAATATCAGCACATTGTTTAAGAGACGGTGTTGTAAGGGTTGACACCAACCAAAGACACAAAGGATGTATGTGTAAAGCATTACAGGTGCAAAAAAATGGTGGAGCCAGATACCAGCTCAGACTAGGAATATGAAGATGTTCATGGATATTCGTCTGCAAGTGAATGCATCAGAATGGAGCGGCGCAGGGAGCTGCTGTGGTGTAGCTTTTGTAGGCTCTATTTCACACCTACAAGATTTTTCCAATGGCAGTGTTTCATGTGCTCCTTGTTCACAAAGATTTCAATAAATAAATTCTCGACAATGCAGCTCTTATCTCAATTTTATTATTATTTTCCCCCCATCATCAGAAAAATGCCACAAGAATATGTTAAAAACACCATATGCACCATTTTTGTTTTAAAACGCCAAGCAGCAAAAAAAAGGTACCTAGGATTTATCCCACTGTGTTCACAAAAAGGTGGATGCATTTATAGAAAGTCAGGTGGTGTAAAAAAAAAAAAAACCCAGGTGAGTCATGATTGTTGCCCTGTATAAAAAATCCCCCAGAATGACTACTTTCATATTACAGGCTTTAAACTACTGGTCTCTGTAGGTTTTTATTTTTTCTGTTTTTTTGAATAAAAATTGTCACCAACGTTTTACATTCTCTCAAATGTATCTTTATGTAGCATTTTTGGAACATTGTGGGTGTAAAATACGTTATCAAGCGAACCTTTTTTCTGATCCAAGCTCTCACCTTTGAAGCCTCTTGGATGAGCTGCCTCGCCACTTCCTTGAGGTGAGGTCCATTGTCCTTAGGTGGATGGGTGTGAACGGCCACCCGGGTGACCCCTTTGAACAACCCCCCGCTGGGCCAGCCGATTTCCAGCGACGGCACCTCCGTGTCCGACGTCTCCGGCCAGTAGGTGGAATTGACTCCAGAATCTGCGTGGGAGTCTGTCGGACTTGTACTGCTGGCACTCTCCGTGTCATACTGCCGGAAGGAGCTCAACAATAGTTTTATTTCTCTGGCTGACAGAAAGTCTATCATCTTGTCCTCTTTTAACCGCGTTTTGAAGGCGCCATCGCCGTTCTTTAGCAGCTCTTCGATGGCCACGCGCTGCTCCTCACTGTAGTAAAACTCCGGTCTAGATTCTGGGATCCTGGTTCCGATGTGCCCATCTTCCAGAACCATTAGCTGTGATTCAGCCATTGTTTGGTTTGACGCTTATCTTTTTATGCTTTTTCTGGACCTCTAAAACTGCCTCTGTAGAGTTTCTATTCAGTGATCACTCGTATGACGGCATATCTAAAGTGAAATGTCACCTGGCCGGGAGCGGCAGAGGTGGGGCCCGGTGTTGAAATCGTGATGCCTTCAAGACCGTTGGAATAACGATAACTAAAATGAAAATGAGGTTTTAAATCCAGCCTGCATCGAGCTATTTTTACTTTGCAGTTTTTGTTGTGTGACACTAACTGAAAAAAAAAGAAATGGAAAGAGATGGATTTATAAGTTACATTTAAAACATCTATTAATGTGCTACTAATATTTAATGACCAAGTTTATGTATTACTATGTATGTGTACAGTGTCTGTATATTTTAAGACACTAAAATGCTAAACACCACTTAATTTTTTTCTATTATAAACAAGTAAGGTATTAGTCGAAATGTAGAGCATTAGGGGCGGAGTCAAAGCGAAATGATTTATTTTGATGGGAGCGTGAGAGATATCATTCACGTCTAGGGGGCTGTCACGTGACCTTTGAGAGTTTCTTTTTGGTCTTTAACCTCCATCTATATTTATCTCTGTTAAACATGACTTTAAGCTAAAATGTAAACAATTCTTGACGAGAATAGAAATATTTGCTCACTAATAATCTTAGTAAGATTAAGTATTGTATTTTATGTTTCAGTAATGCCCTTTTTGACCCTTTAGTGTACCTCTCATTTTGGCATAATGCAGTCATTACAAGAGCATGATAAACATGAGTTAAATATATATGGCAACATATTTTACTTATGTATGTATAAATCATCTGTTTTATAGTACACAAAATGAGACATAAATAAAATAAAATACTGTTACGTTAAAAAAAAAAGATTGTTAGAGTTATGAAAATGTGGCGACCCCTGATGCGAAAGAGGAAGAAGTTAGAGTTATGAAAATAAAATGAAAAAATGCTACTATTCTATTTATGTTCACCACAAGATGGCAACAAAACACACTATTCTTCCATTTGCATCCTGTTAACATGCACTGACATTCTACCATAGAAAAAATATAGAAAAGACTGAATTCCTTTTCTTAAATTGTTTGTGTCTCTGTGATTTGTTTGAGCTGCACAGTCAGCACTGTCACACAACTCATTCAGCCCCCCCCCCACCCCTTGCACACACACACATATCCACCCACACACACAAAAGTTGTACTTTACTTAGAAATTCATCAAAAAATACCAAAATAATTTGTCTACCTGGATACAGTACATGATATTAACAACCATGACGAATTAAAAGGAATATTTGGTCAACTGTCTCTATCTTGTCAATATGTAAGGGTTAATGGCCGACGAAGTGTGCATTATTACTTTTTAACGACGCGAAGCGGAGGACGGTTCAGGCGTTAAAAAGTTATAACGCACACATCGAAGGCCACGCTTATACCATGGTCACTCACAAAAAAAAAATTTTCAATCAGTTTTAGTATTTTATTCTTGTTTTTTGTTCAGTTTGGATCACTTTTTCACAGAAACCGTACTATTTTTTATGTGGTGCTGCACGTTGTCATGACTACAAATGCGGAGCCGGCACTGTAGCGGAAGAAAGTAGGATCATATGGTGATCGTCATGATAAAATAATCAAAGCGTCATTGTGCACCTCTTACCGCTCGTTATTATCCAGATAATGAAGCAAAGCATGTTAAAGAAACAAATACACAAGATGCTTCCAAGATTTTATTATAAGAGATTTCTACCAATAAATCTGAATATTAGCTGTCAACAACCAAAAAAATGGTTTTATTAATTAATAAGTACGTTATTTTACATTGAGCCTGTTAACTTTGAACCGAGCAAAAAAGTCGGCTTTAGGAAGACAGAATTGTTTATTTAAAATTAAATTCAACATTGCCATTAATCGTAAAATTTGAAAGAGATACTGGCATGTCCACCATATTGCTGTTCGAAGGACAGATGTTTAATTTTTGTGGACCCTGACCACTGCTGGTGGCGACGTTGCGGGACGACAGAATGTTGCTCCATTCTCGTCTTTCCTGAAGTGACAGAGCTCATTGAGCCTGCAGGCTGCTTTCACAGCGGTGCCCTGTCACAGACATGATCTGGCGTGATTCCAGACCGGCGTCTGAGAGTCGACCCACAGCCGTGCTCCGCAGGCTGTGGTTTGTGTAAATCGGCGACAGACCCACCTTAAAGAAACAATCGTAAACACAAAGGCTATTAACAAAATCAGAAGAGAGGTTTGACAAAATAGGGCTATGTAGTTGTACAGACCTCTTCACTCATTTTTTTTAGCATTGCTCCCAGGTAGTTGACACCCATCGATTTCCTGGAGTACCAAACCTCCGATGCTGCGGTGATGGAGCGCTTCGGATGCAGATAAAAAGATTTTGCATCTGGGGGACATTTAGAGATGTATTTCTTGAAACTTTTTATTGGGCACAGAGGATCCCCGGGTCTTGCAAAGATTGAAGACTTCCGCTTCCGGTCCGCATGGAGTAAGCAGCGCGAAGGACCAGCTCCGAGCTTGATTAAAATTTATTATACTTCCCAGAGTTACACTCTTCTAGTAAGCTGACTGCTACGTGACTGGAACTTAAAATTGGATACAAGGAAAGGAAAGAAATATACGCAGACGACAATCGAGGCGGGCGCGCAGCTTTCAACTGAGGAGAAAAGCAACACAGCTGACGCTGGCCGCGCCCCCCCGAAGGAGGACGGGACAATTTCACTCGCAATGCTGCGTGCTGGGCTGAAAAATCACTTTGAAATATATAGAGAAGATATGAAAAGTGACATTAAAGCCCAAATAGAAATCCACTGCAAGGAAATACGCGATGATATTGCTTCCTGGTGATGTCAGACTGAAAGCAACATGGAAACTATCCGAGCTGAATTCGCAGGCCGGGTAGATAAACTAACAGCAGCACAGAAAGAAGCTGCAAAAACACAAGATGACATGGAAAAATCTCTAAATGACATGTCTGACAGAGTGGTGGCCCTTGAAAAATCATATCAAGTGCTGGTAGATGATAATAAGAGGCTGGCGGACAAATGCTCTGACTTGGAGAACAGAAGCCGCAGGCAGAACATTAGAATTGTCGGGATCGCAGAAGGCATTGAAGCAAAAGATGCAAATAAGTTTGTGGCAAGATTTCTCGGGGAAGTGCTTGGAGAAGAGAATTTTAACCGGGCTATTCTGATTGATAAAGCTCACAGAAGCCTCGCACCAAAACCACGCATAGGAGAAAAACCTCGAGCCATAATTGCCCGGCTCCACTACCTCTCTGACAAAGAGAAAATTATGTCTCTGTCCCGGGCAAAGGGTAAATTAAGCTTTGAAGGATCCCCAGTTCACATCTTTCCAGACGTAAGCCCGGAGGTTGGACGACAATGAGCAGCGTTCAACCAGGTGAAGGCAAAGCTTCGCAGCTCGGGAATCCCATACAGTATGCAGTTTCCAGCCAGGCTTGTGGTAACAGTGGACGGCATGCGACACGTCTTCAAAGATCCACCATCTGCGGAAAGATTCATCAGGTCCAACTCCCTGTGCCCACAAGAGGAGAGCTGAAAGTCTGCCAGAGTCAAGCCAGTCAAAAACTTTATGAGCTGGGAAGTAAATATTATGCTTATTAAAAAGTTATGTAGTTCACAGGAGCTTAGTGGTAAGTCATATGTTCTCTTACTTCTCTGAGTTTATATACTCAGATTTTTCTCTTTGTAGTCGCACTCTTGGGTTAGGTTCTGGCAGAATTGTTTGTTTAAAGAGTTCAGAGAAGGAACAGTTTGTTTTCTTGTTTTGTTTATATTTTCACCTGCAATTAATCAGAATATTGTTATTTATAGAGGTTGTCTGTAAAATACTGAAAATGTGTTCTTTTTGTCCTTACAATCTAAATGTCGGCAGATAACAGAACGGGTTCTACTGTAGAAAGGGGTGTGAAATGGGTGTCATGGAATTGCAAAGGATTAAATGGAGCAGTAAAACGGGGAAAGGTTTTGACACATCTCAGAAAATTAGGAACTGACATTGGGTTCTTACAAAAAAACCCATTTAAGAGAAAGAGAAAATAAATATTTAAGTGCAAAATGGATAGGACAAACTTTTCATTCCAACTTTACAACTAAGAGCAGAGGAGTAGCAATAATTATCAGAAAATCTATCCCTTTTGTTCCCTCTACTGTAATATCAGACTCTCATGGGCGGTATGTTATGATCACAGGAAAATTACATAAGGATAATGTTACTTTAGCTAATATCTATGCTCCCAATATTGATGATGAGAATTTTATTAACACTTTTTTTTCATTACTTCCAAATATAAATTCTCATAAATTGATTATTGGAGGAGACTTTAATCTAGTTATGGATCCGATGATGGATAAATCATCTCAAAAATTATCCACCATCTCAAAATCAACAAAAGCTATAAAAACATTCATGGAAAAATATAAATTGTTTGATCCATTTCGCACGTTGTCACCAAACTTTAAAAAATATTTTTTCTTCTCTCCCGTGCATCACTCCTATTCTATAATAGATTTTTTTTTGGTGGACTATGCGTATTTATCAAAAATCAGCAGTTGTGACTACGAGGCGATCATAATATCTGATCACAGCCCAGTAACTCTTCAAATTGCAATAGATCAGAACCCAATAAACAAGAAATGGAGATTTAATAATACACTTTTGGGAGACCGCAAAATTGTAGAAGATATTGAAAAAGAAATGAAGATATTTTTTGATATAAACGACAAGCCGGAAATCAAAAGATCTGTACTATGGGAAACACTAAAAGTGTACATTCGAGGGCAAATTATTTCAATAAGTAGTCACGTAAACAAACAACAAAAGGAAAAAGAATTAAAACTAACCGAAGATTTAATCACAATTGACAGACAATATGCCATATCTCCTACACCTGATATCTACAATAAAAGGTTGTCTGTACAGAGTAAACTTAATTTTCTCTATACAACTGAGACCGTAAAACTATTAACACAACTGAAACATAAATATTATGAACATGGCGAAAAGATTGGAAAATTATTAGCCCAACAAATTAAAGAAAATACAGCTTCAAGACTAATTACTGAAATACAAATAAATTCAGGGCAAACCACCACAGATTAGAAAAGTAATTAACGATGTGTTTAAACGTTTTTACTCCAAACGTTACTCCTCAGAATCTAAAAAAGACCAAATCTTAATAGACAATTTCTTTGAAAATATTCATATGCCCACAATCAGCTTAAAAAGTAAAAAGTTGTTAGACGAACAAATTACAAAAGAAGAAATAAAATTCGCAATTCATAGCATGCAAAGATCTAAATGCCCAGGTCCTGATGGGTATAGCGCAGAGTTTTATAAAATGTTTACGGATCAGCTTGCCCCACTGCTACTGCAGGTCTATAATGAAGCCTTATCAACAGGACATTTACCATCAACCTTATACGATGCTAATATCTCATTAATCCATAAAGTTGGCAAAGATCCGACCGAACCGGGATCTTACAGACCAATTAGCCTTTTAAATGTAGATAATAAAATACTTGCTAAAATACTAGCTAGACGTTTAGAAAGCATTCTTCCAACTGTTGTGTCCCCAGACCAAACGGGATTTATTAAGGATAGACAAATGTTTTTTAACATCAGGAGGTTGTTTAATATTATTTACACCCGTAACCCTAAAAATGAAGGGTTGGAGATGCTACTCTCATTGGATGCAGAAAAGGCGTTTGACAGGGTTGAATGGGACTTTCTCTTTTCAACCCTGTCTAGGTTTGGCTTTGGCTCTAATTATATCTCTATGATAAAGTTACTTTATGCCGATCCCAAGGCGTCAGTACAAACAAACAACATTTGTTCAAGTCCTTTTTCTCTCCAACGTTCAACAAGACAGGGCTGCCCTTTATCTCCCCTTTTATTTTCTTTGGTCATTGAACCCCTCGCCATATCCTTGCGTTCCTCTAGCATCTATAAGGGGATTATGAGAGGAAATACAGAGCATAGAGTGTCTTTATACGCAGATGATCTGCTTTTGTACATTTCAGACCCTCTTACGTCAATACCTTCAATTATGACTATCCTTTCTAAATTTAGTGACATATCAGGATACAAGATTAATATTTCAAAGAGCATATTGTTTCCCATAAATTTCAGCAATACAAACTTGAATATACTGGCACCTTTTCCTTTTGTTGTTTCGAACAATTTCAGATACCTAGGCATTAATATAACAAAAGATATATCTGGACTTTTTAAACAAAATTTTCTGAATCTTTACCAACAAACAGACAAACAATTTAAGCGTCTAGGTAATCTACCCATCTCATTAGCTGGTCGTGTAAATATAGTTAGAATGAATGTATTGCCAAAATATTTATTCCTTTTCCAATGCATCCCTATTATAATTCATAAAAAGTTTTTAAAAAAAATTGATTCTCTTATCTCATCATTTATTTGGAATAAAAAAACACCCAGAATTAAAAAGGTTTTTTTGCAAAGACCAAAATTCTTGGGAGGATTAGGACTACCCAGCTTTAGTCTGTATTATTGGTCCTGTAATATTCGATGTATGTCATTCTGGGACGGAAAAACCAGACCTGACTGGGAACGGTTGGAAAATCAAGCTTTCTTCCCAAACACAGTAAAGTCACTCCTATACTGTACATCAGATCTTTCTAAATTTAAATGCCAGAACCCAGTTGTATCGCAGTCCCTAAAAATTTGGTCCCATATAAGAAAACATTTTAAATGGAATTTTTGTTCAGTACAAATGCCATTGACCAACAATCAAACTTATAAATTACTATCACATGATACATTTAAACAATGGGGCTCTAAAGGGATCCTCTTAGTAGCAGATTTGTTCATAAATAAGACTTTCTCTACATTTGACCAATTAAAACAAAAATATAATCTTGATAACAAAGACTTTTTCAAATATTTACAGATTCGCGACCTCATTAGGGCAATCTTTCCCACCTTTCCCAGTCAACCAGAAGAAAATGTTATGGATAAGATCTTACTCAATGACCCGTTGAAAAAGGGCTCAATTTCTATAATATATCATAACCTTTTTGACATTGAATGTATTGCTACATTGGATCATCTGAAAGAAGCCTGGAGTTTGGACTTGAAAACAACAATTATGGAAGAACAGTGGATAAAAGCACAGCAACGAGTTCACTCCTCATCCATATGCTGCAGACATGGTTTAATCCAGTTCAAAATACTTCATAGACTTCACTTGTCCAGGAAAAAACTATCAAGAATGTTCTCAGGAGTGGACCCTTCATGTGAACGTTGTGGACACGCTTCTGCCTCACTGTCCCACACATTCTGGGACTGCAACAAAATCATTCCTTACTGGACCAAAATATTTGAAATCTTGTCTCTAATACTTAATGTTAAGTTAGCATTGGACCCTATAACAGTATTATTTGGAGTGCCAACTACTGGAATTTGCTTAAACAGTAAACAAAAAAATGTCTTGAACTATGTTACCCTATTGGCTAGACGTCTAATCCTACTTAATTGGAAAAGCAAATTTCCTCCAACATATCTTAATTTGATAAGAAACATAATGCAATACTTACATTTAGAAAAGATTAAATTTTCATTGAAACAGCAAGAAAACCTTTTTTTTTAAACATGGCAACCATTTATTGACTATTTCAACAGTATATAGACAAGTCAACCCCCCATTTAAACACATAATAGTAAAATAGCAGGGTTTTTTTTTTTTTTTTTTTTTTTTTTGTTCATTTTTGTTGTTGTTGTTGTTTTGATATTGTACTGTCTGTATTGTTTGCTGAAGAAAGGAATTAAAAAAAAAAAAAAAGTATGATTAAATCTTCCATTAGCGGTGAAACAAAAAAAAAAAAAAAGAAGAGAGGTTTGACAAAATAGGGCTATGTAGTTGTACAGACCTCTTCACTCATTTTTTTTAGCATTGCTCCCAGGTAGTTGACACCCATCGATTTCCTGGAGTACCACACCTCCGATGCTGCGGTGATGGAGCGCTTCGGATGCAGATAAAAAGATTTTGCATCTGGGGGACATTTAGAGATGTATTTCTTGAAACTTTTTATTGGGCACAGAGGATCCCCGGGTCTTGCAAACATAAAACCTCTTAAGTTTTGCTTGTGTGGGTCGTTTGGAGTTTTGTGATTTTTAGTTTCCGGATTATGGATGCTTAAAGATGCCATGGTCAGCTCACGGCACCCCTCAATCCCACGTCGAGCCAAACACAGCTGGATGTCAAACAACACCTTTCTGACGAGGCCAAGGGGCGACACTCCCAACAAGGGAAACAGCGCAGATGAGCATCTGGTTTTCTCAAGGTCCGACTCAGGAATATGAGGATGGTGGTAGTTGGTGTCTTTCCCACTCTTTCTGTAGCGCTTCATTATTGACTTAAAAACCGCATTGCTGCTCTTGAACACAGTGTCGCTTATGATGTTGACGTCTCTTACGTGGCGATTCAAGCTCCTCAGACTGGCAACACTGTACTCTCCTCCTTCCTTAGTGGACTGAACAGAAACATAAAAAAGCCGCAGACTCTCATTGAGAGTGGTGGCAGTGTAATTTTCAAAGTTGATGTCCATGTTTTTTTGAGCCAGGAAGTCTCGAATTATATTAACTGCCCATTTCGTGATTTTCTTTGTGTTTACCTCGTCCTCGTCCTCTTCCAAAAAGTTCAATTCTTCCGGTGTCACTTCCTTGTGTCTCCTCTCCCTCTTTTGATGTTCTTGTCTCTCTTTCTCTTTGGCTGCATCCCAGTCATCAAAATTATGAAATTCACCGAACAAGTTAAAAGAAACAACAAAATCGCTCATGTCTTTTTGCTGTCTTGTTGTAAACTGTGAAATAATCTTTTAACGTATGTTTTAAGTTTTATTCTAGCGGAGTGATATGTGACCGGGACTTCTTTTTTCACCGTGCGGTTATCAGGTTTTAACGCACACCCAGCAGCCAATCAGAATCGAATATTCACCCGGACCATGGTATAAATACCATGATAAAAGCTTGGACCTTTTCCCAATCTATAAGCCTTGCTCCCTTTCCAAATGATCTCTAAAGCGCCAGAGATATCCAAATTATTTTTTTTTCAATGATGTTAGCCAACTGTCCAAGCTTCCCTGTTAAAGTCCCTAAATTCAAAGTTCCCACTCAAAGGCCTTCCACCGCTTCTTCTTCTTATTATTCAACTAGCAGTTTTTCCAATTTCTTTCAGCACACTATAGGGTGACAGCACTGGCAGTGGACCCAATAAAGTTTTGTTTGTGATTTGCAGAACCAATTTAGCTTTGGTTTTATATCAGATGTTTTTGTAAATATTTTTTAACAAAACATTTGGCATTTTCCTGGGCTTTGGACCAGCACACGAAGGCACTGGATTCTGCCCTGTTATGGTTGCAATCCTTCTGACTCTTGTGCCAACATGCAATTTTATCCAGTCAGTAAAAATGCCTACTGTTGTCATGGTGCTTACATTAATCTTTCAAGATATTTACCCGCACCCACAAGTAAAATGCACACACACAAACACAATTTTTTTCTCAATACCAGGCACATGTAAGCACAAATGGTTTTCTTGAACTGATTTCATTGGATTTATCAAAGGCAACCATGAAAACTAAACATATAAAACATAAAGACATGTCTTGACAATAAAAACACAATACCCATTCACTTTAATCCTCATCTTTCAATTCCTTTTTCCCAAAAAGCCCTCAGCAACGCGTGTTCCAGCGACCACTTACAATGAAGTCTATGTAAACGTATTTATGTGTTTGTTTCTGCCTTCTATGTTCAGCTATGCACATGTTTAAGTAAGATTTCTGGCTCTGCCTGCCAAATGCATTGC
This sequence comes from Oryzias latipes, assembly GCF_053564925.1. Taxonomy (NCBI): domain Eukaryota; kingdom Metazoa; phylum Chordata; class Actinopteri; order Beloniformes; family Adrianichthyidae; genus Oryzias; species Oryzias latipes. Next base: position 15,886,030 of record NC_136237.1, on the reverse strand, counting down.
CACTGAACACACGTTGAAAGTTAAAGTTGGGAGATTTCCGGTTCTGGGTTACGGGCAGGGCGCGTGGCGTGCCTCTCTGCGAATACAACTATCTTCGAATTACTTAAAAGGTTGATTTTCCCCAAAAAAGAGAGCTGACCATGCCCCCGAAGAAACCCCAGGAATACGAAGACCTCAAAAAGACTCTTGACATTATTCAAGAAACGCTGAAAAGTTTTATGGAACAAGTGTCGGCTAAGCTAACGCCACTTTGGGAAATGATGGAAGAGTTCCGAAGATTTCGGGCTCAAAACGAGCAGCGAGAAAACCGGGTCGAGATTCTGGAGAAAAGACTGGACGATGTGGAACAGCAAGTAAGGATAGATAATGCCATTCTCACTGGAGTACCATTCAAGCCTCGAGCGAAGCTGAATGCAGCAGGAGCAAGCACTGCTAATGCTAGCGCTAGCATAGCTAGCAGTGCTAATACGGAGATCGGTGCAGAGTCTCTTGAGCAGCAAATACATTCATTTCTCACATCTAAAGGGATTTCCCTGGATCTCAATACCATCGAGACCTGCCACCTGCTCCCCAGGAGAAAGGAGACGGATAAACCAGCGATCCTCATCAGGTTTGTGAATCACAAACAATAGCTAGCTTTGATGAATCAAAGGAAGAATCTGAAGGGATCTGCTGCTTATCTGAACAACCATCTGACCAGAAGGAATGCTGAAATCTCAAAACATGCACGGCTTCTCAGGAAGCGTAAGCAGATTGAGAACACTTGGGTTAAAGGCTGCAGGATTTACGTCAAACCGCTCAGTCCAGAGGACCGATCCAAGGTTCTGGTTGTGAACACCATGAAGGACTTTGAGAAGTGTTTGATCACGGTCGTCTGAAACAACATGGAGTAATAAACCAAGAGCCAAATAATTTCAAGAAATATGACACGTGGATTCCTCACTTTCTCTGCTGTTATTCAGGTTACGTTAGACATACAGAGAGTTCTGACCTGCAGACAACTTGACCTCAACTTTCACCGTCGCTGATATCAGCTGAAGAAGGATATGGACCTGAATCTAATGTCTACAGTCATAACATCGAAGAGAACTATTAACTCTGTTTAAACCCAGAAGTACGGCTGTTATCAGTAAAAGAAGAAATACCAACCTTGGACAATCGACAGTTATGGACCCTTTTTACTTTCCCCCTACAGCATTACTTTATTATAAAAAAAAAATAATAATAAAAATACAAAAAAAATATTTAAAAAAGTAAAACAAATGATTAATCACTTATTGAAAATTGTTAAATTGATTGACTTTTAATGATATTACTTCACTTTCTCCCAAAATTGATAAATTGATTCAAAAATCTTTCCTAATGTAGCATAATTTTGCACGTTTTTAACTTTTGATACTTGATGAAATTTTGCTATGAAAATTCCTGAAACAGTGTTGTGTCTACTTTACTGATATAGTATTATGTTTTATTCATATGAATGGCTTTTATAAGTAACATAATCTGCATATATTTCAGATGACTGATCTGCATTTGCCATGTTGATTTCTAAAATAGTTATTTTTGACGTAATACTTAAGTAATTCATCTTTATCGATATCTTATGATTTTTAATTCTGTCTGATAAAAACTGGGAACCGGATATTGATAAATCATGTAATAAAATGGTTACAGTATAACGGGGTGGGATTATATAAGTTCGCTTCCTTCCACTCCCTATCAAGCAATATTTATTAATATGTATAATTATCCTAAGTTTGATTAGTTACTGTATGAATGTATAACTGATGATTATATTGCTGTTGTGTATTATTTGTACTTAATTGCTTGAAATAAACCATTTCAAATGAAAAAAATCAAATAAACCAGTTGCACTTTGATCAATTAGGGACTCTGCTTAAGTAGTGATGTCTGGATGGTGACCCTTTTAATTTACAAACGTGCCAACTTTTAGAAAATTGATAATGTGGAAGAAATTAGTAATTGCAGTTTTTGCCTGGCTAGAACTATAAGACACCAAGTATTTCATATATCCGTGTAAGGATGTGAAAGAAAAAGCCTGGAGAAAGATTTGCGAATTTTGCACTGATTCCACATTTTTGAAGCAATCCTCCTGTAGGTGACGGATATGCACTAGTATTAGGTAGTGACAGTCCAGTGTGAACTCCATGTGCTAAACATGCGTTAATGCGCATTACTTCCCCAATGTGAACATAGCATGAGATAAGTGACAAAGTATGTTTTGTAGGACCTCTCATACATAACAGTTAAAGGCTGCTGTTGTTAAAAAACTAACGCATTTTTTATTTTTTCCTTTACATCCAAAAAATATCATTTGCTTTTTAGGATAAAATGATACTGTAAAACATCATATTTGTTATTTAAATCATCCTTTACACAAGATTAAAAATATATCTGGAGAGTTAGTATTTCCAAATTGGATCTGTGTCAGTCATCATACCAGAAACTCACCTTTTAAATATATTGAACAGGAACCACTTGAAAGGACCTGAACATGACACCTACAGGTGTTGTCAGAGTCTAACTCTTGACCTGGGCAGTGTTCTCCAGTGTGAGAGGATGACCGCTGGACCTTCTAGAAACTTAAAAATAATACCACCATCCTTTTAAGAACACAGACAGAAGACAAGAAATCCAGTAAGAAGACATAATTAACCAAGGTTTTCTCCTAAAATGTCTTCAAATGCTCCCTCAAATGTCAAACCAAACTCTCTTACAAACCAATTCTGCTGCCAAAATGATTCATTCTCATCAAGCTCTTCCGCCATCTCATCTTCCTCCTACCATAATGTGATTAATGCTGTTTATCTGGTGGACTTTTTTTTTTTTTTTGGTGTGTGTGTGTGTATTTATGGTGTGTATGAGTTTCAGCTCCTGTAGAGGTTTAGCCCCTTCTTGGCTGCTGAAAGCTGAGGTCCTTTAATGTGTCCAGCAAGATATTGGAGATCTTCTACCAGTCTGTGGTGGCCAGCACATTGTTCTTCTCTGTGGTCTGCTGGGGAAGCAGCATTGCAGTCAATGACGCCAACAGACGGAACAAGCTGATTAGGAAGGCAGGTTCTGTCTTTGGCTGCAAACGGGAAACATTTGAAGCAGTGATGGAGAGGAGGTCACTGAAAAAAACTCTTATCCATCATGGACAACCCAGAGCATCCTCTCCTCCTTGTTCTGTACAAACAGCGGAGCTCCTTCTCTAGGAGGCTCAGACAGCTCCGCTCCAAAACCGCCCAATACAGGAAATCATTCTCACCCAACACAAATCAACTCTACAAAAACTCACAGTGTAACAGATGACTTTTGCACATTTTACTGTTTGTAAATAGTCTTTAAACTATACCGCCTTATTTGTTTACATTTCTGCTACATTTTTGTTTTTTTATATTATTCTATTTCCTCTTATGTTTACTGCTATGGTAACGCACAAATTTCCCACATGTGGGATCAATAAGGTACTTCTGATTCTGCTGACTCCAACTCCTGCATAGCTGATTGAGGCTTCAGCTCTACCAATCACCAGGCTGGGAGGAAGGTATAGCTAGCCTTTTAGCATCAAATTGTTGTCCTTGATATCAGGCAAGCACTAGTAATGTCTAACTAGTAAACTTAACAAGTAAGAGTACAGTTGATTAGTGACATAAAAAAATGTCACAAAAGACTGGAAATTCTGTTCTGTGTCTGAAGGAAGCAAACCTGTCTTGTACTTGACAGACTTTATTGAATCCCAAGAGGAAATCAACACAGCGAACAAGCACAATGGTACTGTATTAAATGGTTGTAAATTGTAGTTCTCCATTTTTTCTTTTTTTGTACGTTCTGTCTGTCTTCTTTTATGGATCACATCTAAGTCTGAAATAAAGTGAATTATTAATTATTAAAGAAGAATGAACTTCTTTTGTTTTTAAAGTCGTAGAAAGTGTTAAAGATACACATCTAATTTCTTGATATGTGCCATGAGAATTTACTGTTTAGTTTTATTTTCACATAGGTCAATTTTTAGGTAAATGGGTTTTGAATGGATTGTCTAGAAACATTAGCCGCGGTTACATGGGCAGAATATATCTTGATCGGATCAATGGTCGGGTTAAAGTTCACCCGTGCACATGGGCACAGAAAACCTTTTTCCGATTAGAACAAACGTTCCCATGGCTCACACTTTCGGTCAGAATGAATAATTTGGGCATGCGCAGTAGTGCAAAATCACCCGGATGAGGAAATAGGTCCCGTTGTAAACAAACTGCTGCCACAGACAGACAGCATGTGCAGCAGCTCCGTAATACGAGACGATCTTCCAAACGTGCTTTTATTAATGTTATGAATATTATGAAGCGCCTGTTTGCTCAATGTTATATTTAATCCGTGTGGTCAGTGCTTTTTTGTGGAAGAATTAAGCTGGAAGAAGGGTTAGGGCAGGCTAACATCATTAGCCTTGATGGACACAAAATCCAGGACCGTGCGATGCAGCAATCTGCATCTTGGCTGCACGTAAATGTGTGGGAATAACATCAGCCTTTATTTTGTCGGGACACAACTGGAAACACAAATCCACGTGATTGTTTGAACAGTTTTTAAGGACTGAGCGACATTTATTTCTGCTCTGAAGTACCCAGGCGCAGAGAGGAGAGGAGGCAGGAGGTTGCAGGGGAACAGGGCTTTAATAATAACAAATGACTACAAACCAAAATCCACTGCTTAGCAGGCTAGAAACTCGAAACTTGAAAATACACAACGCTCGAAACCAGGGAACAGCACAATATGGACCAGCACAGGAGGAAGGGAAAGACAAGACTTAAATACATACAAGGGAACAAGACACAGGTGGAAACACTCAGGACTGATGGGGAAAGGTAAAACTTGAGACAACAACAAAACAGGAAATGCTACAAAATAAAACAGGAAGTAACTCAAACAGGCCCGAACATAAAACAACTAGAACATAAAGGCAAAGAACCTAAAACCGTGACAATATGTACATAAAACAGAGTGGCGCATTACCGCCACCACCTGGTCTGGAGCCAAACTACTTCTATTTAAGGCGGATTATGACAACACCTATTTTCTGAAGTAAAAACTTAATAAATATGAACATTTTACCAAGACTATTTATGAATCTGCTGTGTTCTGATGATGAAAAACATGACTAATTTATAAATAATAAAAATTACAAACAGATTGGTGTAGATTTAATGTACTTGTTCAGAAATAAACCGCCAAGTTACCAGTACTATTTTCGTGCAGCTGAACAATTTACGGGCTCGTGCCAGGAGGCAATTTTTTTCCGTAGTTTTCTCTTCCACCTTACTAAAAAATGGCTTTGAATATGAATCTGTCTGTTTTTCTGTTGGCAATAATTCAACTGTTTTTCTTGAGATCAAACTAAAAACGAGCAGTCTCTCTCTCTAAAGCAAAACAAAATACTTAAAAACCATATGAGCAAACACCAACATATGAGCAAACACCATGACAGTAAGTACTATACTGATGCTGATCAAGAGGGGTTAGTGAAGCACTGCACTCTCAGCAACTTCTGCAGTTACAGGGAAATGTACTGGAGCACCTCAGACCTTCACTCAGCAACTTGAGGAACTGAAAATTTACACACACACTCATACACATTAGCATCTATCAAAAACATGCTTGACAGGCAACTGATGTCAAGTATTTTTTACAAAGAGATGCACACTGATCAAGCTTTAATATTTTTGCCTGTTTTTCTTCCTTTCTGGTGCTCTAAGACCGCACAGACAATCCTCACATTCTCACACAAACAATGTGGAGCTTGATCGATGTAGGTGAACAACCATTAAGAAGGTTTGAAGGCATTTTACATCTAATACGCCGTGTTTGGTGTTATTTGGCCAGCTGTGTGTGATTCAGAGGTTTCACATGAAATTACAAACAATAAGCGCTTGTGTGCAATTTCTTTCTCCACATGGGTTGAATTGTTATTGACAGCATGTCAGTTTGCTTAGTCCAGGTCAACACTAATGCCCTTGCTTGCCAGACACCAGATGGTGTGTCGACAGGAGCTGATCTACCCACAGGGCTTCCATCACACTGTTATACGTCATCAATGCCCAGCACACTACGTAATGTCATTAAAATTGAAACAAGCCTAACTCTGAAAACAGAACTTATAATCACACAAGCAGACAGAACAACAATTGCCCATTCAGTGAGGATACGCATTGATTTAAAAAAAAATAGTCTTTCACCAAAATATTCTAAAATAGTTTGTACAAATTCAAAATATGCTTAATCTCAAAATAGAACAATATAATCAATTTATGGATGGATTTAAAATATGCATACCAGGCATCTTGTAATATATTTTAGCGCCTTTCAAAAATACTAAATACTAATGGTGGATAAGTGCCAACAGAGCAGTAAAGGGGGAATTAGGAATTGACGTTTAGTTTTTTTTTTCGATAGTTTGCATAGTTTGTTGTACTTTTTTAAAATATGTACAATCAGTCATGCCTGGTATTTAAAACAAAACTTCAAGATCCCAGCAAATGTTTTTTAAACCAAAATTTTTATTTTCATTTTTTTTAAATTGTGTTTGATTTAAACAACAGTGTGCATAACAGCCCTATGCAGTTTGTTGCATAGGGCTGCACTAGGGTGTAGTGGTTTGCACGATCACCTCACAGCAAGAAGGGTCTGGTTCAAGTCCCATGTGTGTTCATGCGTAGGTTTACCTCAGGAAGTCAAATCTTGCTCCTGCAATCCAAAAACAAGCTTCATAGGTTGATTGATCATTCTGAAATTGTGCCTTAGGTATGAGTGTGTCTTTCATGCTACATTCACATCGCCCTTGACAACACATGTTAAAGTGACCATTTTCTATGAAAAGACTAAGTAAACACACATAAAAAATGTTTTGGGCATCTGCATTCAAAACGCTTCCATTAATCTGTCACTATGCAAGTTTCTACGACAGTTCTTAGGCTCTACATACAAAACTTGCAGCCATTGAACAAGCTTTGAAAGTTTGTTGAGAGATTTTCTATTTATTTACTCAAGTTAGAATTTATTTTATGTATCTTTAATTAAGCAGCATTTGATCCCTGCCACCAGGAACTGCAAGTTTTTTTGTTTTTTTTTAAACACGAAGAGGACAACGAGTAGCATAGACATGTAGATCTCGTGGCCAGTTCTAATAAACCTGTTCAAGTTGATTAAGCTTTAGTGCCTCCGTAAACTTCTTTACCTTAAATTCAGCCCAGTGATACTGCAATAATCCAACAGGTCATGGACCCAGGAGGAACTCGAAGAGGTTTGATGTTTTATTGCCGATAGAAAGTTGAGACGGAGAGCGTGCTAACGGCAAACTAGCATCATGGATCAACAAGGGACAAGTAGGTTACCTCGACTCATGTTTGACGGAGATGAAAGTCAGTATGAGCTTTGGGAAACTAAAGTGCTTGGAAATTTGCATTTGTTAGTGTTGAAAGAGACTGTTTCGAAAGAACCGAGGGGTGAGGTCACGATAGCGCCAAAGCCAGGAATAATGCTGACACATATGCCGAGATGATTCAACTGTTGGATGACAAAAGCCTGTCATTAGTTATGAGGGATGCATCCGATAATGGAAGAGCTGCACTGAAAATTTTGAGAGGCTACTAAGCAGGAAGAGGAAAGCCCTGCATTATTAGCATTGTTACACCACGCTGACATCGCTTCAGAAATGGAGCGAAAAGATGATTACGTCATCGAGGCCGCCATTATGACACTACGCAACGTGGTTGAGATATTAGCAAATGGCCTGCTGATTGCTATGGTTTCTAAAAAGACTACCTGAAAGTTTTAAACCAATTGCAACACGTGACTCATAATAGGAACGATATGACACTTCCTGAATTCAAAACCGAGTTGCGCAGTTATGAAGACAGAAAAGTTAACTGTGGCAGAGTCAAATGGAAGTGATGAAGACAATGGCAAGAACCGGGCAAAAGCACATCAAGTCAAGCGCACATAATAGAGACCACAGTGATGCAGATATATTTGTCACGGTCCCTCTGTCAGCTCACCTCCCCCCCTCACAGCTCTGCTCTGCTGATTGGAACCAGTTGTCCTTTATCACCTCATCTTCTGCCAGACCTTCTTAAGGGAGCGGCTCACCAGGATTCAACGCCAGTTTGTTAAACTCACTCCGGTTCATCATCCACTGGTCACGCTGGTTCCTCGTCCAGAGCTTATCTCGTCTCGCCTCTAGCTGGTCCCGCCGTCCTTGGCGTCACGCCTCGCCTCGCTTTGCCTCACCGTCCCCGAGGTCGCGCTTCACCACAAGCAGGTCCGGTCGTCCTCGACCCCCACGCCCCGCACCTCAGGAGCCAAGAGCCACAGCGCTACTAGAAACTCTTTTTTGAAACTGCTGGAGTAATAAACTCTTACAAACTATCTGGGGTCTGAAGTTCCTTCTGGGTTCCAGCATCTGGGTCTGCCATGTCTACGTCAGCCCTGACAATATTAAATGTTTTAAGTGCGTAACAAAGGTCCACCGAGCAAAAGCATGCAGGAGGAAAACATGGTGCAACCATTGTAAGAGCAGCACACACAATGATAGCACCTGTAGACACAAAGACAAACAGTATGAAGCAAGGAAAGTCGCAGATGAGAGCGGCAACAGAGCTGGGGCTACAGCTGCAGATTACGCCTTCCGGGTTACTAAGGCAGACGTCAAAGGCCAGCAGCAACCAGCATGTCACATAAAGGAGAAGGGTCTGATGGTCGACACTGGAGCTTCCTCACACATCATTAAGTAAGTTGCCAAGTTCAAGAGCTTCAAACCAGAAATGCATGTTGTGGAGCTTTCAGATGGAACTATGTACAAGGGAGTAGCTCAACAAAGAAGGAATGCAGAAGTGTTCCTGGTAGACAGTACAGGTCAGTAGCACAAGACAACCCTGAGAGGAGCATTGTTTATTCCATCATATCTCCAAGACATTTTCTCATTGAAGTCAGCTACAGCATCAGGAGCTACAGTCACTTTTAAACAAGGCCAGGATGTGTTAAACCCACAAAGACAGTTCGAACTTTAACATTCATGTGCAAGGTAAGTAATATTATTTGCAAACTGAAGTTGAGGAAAGTGATAAATGTAACACCTGTCACGATATGCAGACATAGCACAAGATATCAGGTCACTGCAACTAACCAACCATCTACCACATTTTGTAACCAAGGTTACAAAATGTGGTAGATGGGATCACTATTAAGGGCAGAACAGATAAGCCTGACCATGACTGTGAGGTATGTATTTAGGGGAAATTAACACAAACACAAATCAGAATCCTAATAGGGGAGCAACAGCCCCCTGCATATGGTACACACAGACTTAGTAGGACCAATAACAAATGAGTCTATTGATGGGTACAAATATATGCAGTAATTCACTGATGACTACTCCAGCACGGTATTTGTATATATTTTTTTTTATTTTTAAACTTGTCCTGTCCAACAGCTAGGCAGACAGATGAGAGCTGAGGGCCTCTTGTGTTGGACATATTTTACTTTAACAATAGGGGTTATTAATCTTCAGACAAACCAAAGGTATGTCTGAATAAACCCCTTTTGTAATTGAGGCCAAACTTTATTAATTTCAACCATGTTTGAAAATCTTTGGTGTTGGACCGGACGGAAAAGGAAAGAGGGGAAGAAGAGAGAGGGACGTTAGAGAGAGGGGGGGGTAGGAGGGTGATAATAGGAGGGGAAGGGGGGTAAGACCATGAAGCAGCATAAAGCAACAAGTTTACTGCTTGTTAATCATTATGGTAAGGTTCAAATGTAGCACAAAAAGGGCGGGGCCTATCCACACACACACTCAAATGTTATAAACACACCTGCTAGCTGCAAAAATGTCCACCTGTCGACATGTACACAAAACAGATAGTGTTCACACGCATACTTATGCCTTTAAAACCAACTAGTGTGAAATATTTCAGTCATTCAATCATGCAAACTGTTAGTGCAAAGGTGAGCTAACACCTGTGCTCAGGTGAGTGTTTATGTTCTTCTAAAATGGATGGTGGAACGTGACAAGAAGGAGGGAGAGTGCCCAGCCATCCCCACACCAAGACCCCCACCGCAGCAGCAGCGGCAGCCGGAATCCCCACAACGCCACACGGGAACCGGCAGGGAACAACCGCCGCCCGGGCGACCAAGCCCGCCACCCAGGCCAGGGCCAGCAGGACCGCCGCAAGGCCCCCAGAGCCAGAGAGCAGGGAGGCACGGAGGGAAAGAGAGCGCCGCCCCAGCCCAACCAGGAGAGCAGCCCCCCCGCCGCGCCGGGAGCGCCCAATGCAGGGCCCCACCGGAGAAGGACGCCCACAGCCCCAGACGGGCACCCCACCACCACCCAGGAGTTCTGGGCATCCCCCCGCCCCAACCCCAGGTACGAGCCAGGACCCCCCAAGGGAGACCCGCTCCGCACTCCAGGCAGCCATCCGCCCGGCCCACGGTTGGTCCAGGGAGGAGCAAGGCAGGGGCCCGCCAGGAGGGGGAACCCAGGGGGAAAAAAGAGGGCCCACAAGGGGTGTTGTAAATATGGCCCGACCAGGCTCAGCCACAGTTGGAAATTTGGCGGGGCCCAGCGCTCAGGAGCAGGGACCAGAACCCACCCCCCAGGGACACGAACACCCCTGGCTCAGATGTAATGTGAACCCCCCCACCGCGCGGAGAGAGCACCGCCGGGCCCAGGAAGCCGACACCCCGGGGACACGGCCGCCGTTGCAAAGGGGCCCGTACCCCCCACCAGGGAAGAGGTAGGGGACAGATGGTCCTAGGTCCCACCTTCCTTGCAAAATGTGTGTGCGTGTATGTGTGTTTGAGAGGGTGTGTGTGCATGTGTGTGTGTGTGTGTTTATGTTGGGATGTATATATTGAGGGGGGAGGGGTGTGTGTACTAAGGGCGGTGCAGTTAAAATTGGCGGGTAGGGCACTAAGGGGACATCTCCTGATTACTCACAGTGACGTCCCCTCATCCTCCCCACCAAGGGGCCCTAAATGTCTAAGGTGCGGTTAAAATTGGCGGGTAGGGTGCTAGGAGAACATCTGCTGCTTGCTGGCAGTGATGTCCAAGCACCCCCCCTACCAAGGGCCCTACATGTCTAAGGTGCAAATAAAACCGAAAGAGGGGGAGCCCACTCCATACGGCAACCATAGGAGGGGGGCCACTGCCTAGTAACCCCCCCCCCCAAGGCCCATCGCAGGCTAAGCCCCCCACCCCCTCACCCTAATATGAGGTTGTATGAGGAAGGGGGTAAGTTGGGGGCAGCTGGTAGACTGTCCCCCGGTGGTCAAACAGCTGTCCCCCCCCCCCCCCCCCAGCAAGGGGGCCAGGCCCACCCAGCCCAGGGGCCCCACCCCCGGAGGCGCCGACACCCCAGGCCCAGCACCACCCACCCCACACAGAGAGAGAGGAGCCAGAAAGCGTCGCCCCCCCCGGAGCAAGCCCAGGCCCCCACCCCCAAACGCCGGCCCTAGAAGAGCTCTGGTCAGGCCTCGACGGGACCGAGGCAGCCAACCGGCCGGGGAAACCGCCGATGGCCTCAGCGGAGACCCCGACCCGTCAACCCCCCCTGCCCCGTACCAATAGTGCCCCCCCCCTCCCCCAGAATGCCCCCCCACAGGACAGGACCGACAAGACCCCCACCCCCACCCCACCCCAGACCCCGCAGCCGAAGCGGATGACACCCAGAGCGACCGGGGGCCCCAAGAGGGTTGTCCCGTCCCGCCCCAGAGCCAGGGAAGGGCCGATCCCAGCCCCAGGTGTAGATGGACAGCCCATCCGGCGCCGCTGGGCCCCCCCCGAGCAGGGCCCCCCGCCAACCCCCCCAGCACAGGCAAAGGGACCACCCCCCCAAGCCAAGCCAGACCACCACCCCACCCCCCCCACCACGCACCCCCACACCCAAGCCCATATTTTTTGAAAGCCAAAAGTGATGCACTGCACGCAACAGAGACATTTTTAGCCAATATTGCCTCTTTTGGGAAAGTAAAATGCATCCGATCTGATAACGGCACAAAGTTTACATACAGAGACTTTCAAACTTTGTTGAGGAAAAATGGTATTAAGTATGAGACATCAGCACCATATTCATCTCATCAGAACGTCACTGCCGAGAGAGGCTGGCATACATTTTTTGAGATGGGCAGGTGTATGTTAATCGAAACTCAGTTCCTAAAAATGTCTATGGAACTATGCTGTTCAAACAGCAGCCGTAGTGCAAAACAGACGATTTAATGAGTGAACAGGAAAGACTCCTTTCCAAATGCTAAAAGGGAGAAAGCCAGACATGTTAAAAAATAAAAAAATTGGATCTGTATGTTATGCATACAAACAGGACAAGGGAAAAGCTTGATTCAGTCTTACCAAGGATTCTTTGTTGGTTATTACCAACAAACACTGGGGGACAGCTGTTTGACCACCGGGGGACAGTCTACCAGCTGTCCCCAACTCACCCCCTTCCTCATATAACCTCATACTAGGCTGAGGGGGTGGGGGGGGTTTAGCCTGCAATGCACCTTGGGGGGGGGCTACTTGGCAGTGGCCCCCAATCCTATAGTTGCCGTATGGAGTGGGCGCCCCTTCTTTCAGTTTTATTTGCACCTTAGACATGTAGGGTCCTTGGTAGGGGGGGTGCTTGGACATCACTGCCAGCAAGCAGCAGATGTCCTCCTAGCACCCTACCCGCCAATTTTAACCGCACCTTAGACATTTAGGGCCCCTTGGTGGACCAACCGTGGGCCGGGTGGGTGGCTGCCTGGAGTGCGGAGCGGGTCTCCCTTGGGGGGGTCCTGGCTCGTACCTGGGGTTGGGGCGGGGGGATGCCCCGAACTCCTGGGAGGTGATGGGGTGCTCGTCTGGGGCTGTGGGCGTCCTTCCCCGGTGGGGCCCTGCGTTGGGCTCTCCCGGCACGGCAGGGGGGGCTGCTTTCCTGGTTGGGCTGGGGCGGCGCTCTCTTTCCCTCCGTGACTCCCTGCTCTCTGGCTCTGGGGGCCTCGCAGCAGTCCTGCTGGCCCTGGCCTGGGTGGCGGTCTTGGTCGCCCGGGGGGTGGTTGTTCCCTGCCTGTTCCCGTGTGGCGTTGTGGGGATTCCGGCTGCCGCTGCTGCTGCGGCAAGGGTCTTGGGGGTGGGGATGGCTGGGCACTCTCCCTGCTTCTTTTCACGTTCCACCATCCATTTTAGAAGAACATAAACACTCACCTGAGCACAGGTGTTAGCTCACCTTTGCACTAACAGTTTGCATGGTTTAATGACTGAAATATTTCACACTAGTTGGTTTTAAGGCATAAGTATGCGTGTGAACACTATCTGTTTTGTGTACATGTCGACATGTGGACATTTTTGCAGCTAACAGGTGTGTTGATAACATTTGAGTGTGTGTGTGGACAGGCCCCCCCTTTTTGTACTACATTTGAACCTTACCGTAACGATAAACAACCAGTAAACTTGTTGCTTTATGCTGCTTCATGGTCTTATCCCCCCTCCCCTCCTATTATCACCCTCCTACCCCCCTATCTCTCTAACATCCCTCCCTTTTCTTCCCTTCTTTCCTTTTCCGTCCGGTCCAACACCCAAGATTTTCAAACATGGTTGAAATTAATAAAGTTTGGCCTCAATTACAAAAGGGGTTTATTCAGACATACCTCTGGTTTGCATGAAGATTAATAACCCCTATTGTTAAAGTAAAATATGTCCAACACAAGAGGCCCTCAGCTCTCATCTGTCTGCCCAGCAGTTGAACAGGACAAGTTAAAAAAAAAGAAAAAGGCCCTTCCATCGCCCACACGCCCCCGCTGGTCTCCTTCTGGATGGCACCCTAGCTGATCGGAGCCGCCGACAGATAGTTCCAGGTGAGATGTTGCGCCTCTCCCGGAGCACTCCGCTGACGGCCCGGTAGACGTGGGTCCGCCCCCTGTCCCTCTCCGCGCAGGCCTCCAATGCCTGCGTAGGCGGCATTGGAACCGGGCGGTATGCCCGTCCTGCCTCTGGCCGTCTCCGTACTCCAGCGGTCCGCCCTTGCTGTCATGGGCACTGAGCTGGACGTCGTAGTGTCTTTCCGGGCCCCTGGCCAGGCCCAAAGCACCGCCAAGGCCACCCGGATCCACCCCCCTCTTCCTCAGAGGATGGAGCTGTGCCTGCAGATCTTCCTCCTCAGCCTCTGCATCCTCACCTTTTTGTGGTCTCCTCTGCGATCCCACTTCTGACACCATATGTGGCGGGGTCCCGCCGAGAAAGGATGCAGAGGAGCCAAGGTGAGGAGGTTCTGTCTTTATTCAAGGCAATGAGCACTACAACTGCACTACGCAGGGCCGCACCAGCACGCGACACCTCCGTCTCTCCTCATTTTTCTTCCTGTTAAATGATAAGCCCCTCCCCTTGGGCGTTGCTCTTCATTACCTGGAAGGTAACCTCAAAGGAATGAGCTTTAAACATAAAATACATAAATACACAAACAATAAAACACGGTGTGTGTCCCCCTCGTCATCTGACGGTGCCACACCGTCACAGTTGTCCTATGATGACTGTAATCATCTCTCTGTAATATCTTCATTTTACACACCTGCAGCTGTAAAGACAGCAGCTAATTTCACCATTACTCATCTCCACCCATCCTGACAGTTTTTAACTCAGATGTTTTACCTCCTTTTCAATTGCTAAATTGCCGGTGATGACAAGAAATTACAGATCACAAGGGTACGTCCTGTTAAATGTCAGGAGAGATAGGAAGGCGAGTGTGAGAGAAGGAAGAAAAAAAGAGCGTAAAGGTCTTGACAGAGAGGATAAAAAGAATTTAGCAGTCACTCAGTCTGCAAAATTTCCCACTTCCAAAGATGACAGAGGTCTGTAATATTCATGATAGATACACATCAATCAATTTTGAGAGACAGAAAGTAGAAAAGAAAGCCATGGGATCCCATTGTATGATTTCTTTTTAAAATAATGTATTTGTAGAGTGTTACAAAAAATTACTTTTTGATCCTTTGTGGTTCTTATCAGTTTGATCTTGAAGTTCCTACATCCCCTCAGTTTGTAGTCTCATTCATTTTCTAAAAACTGTTTTTGGAAGTGGAATGGTAACGATTTCCCACTGGCTCTGTATAAAAGTTGCGCAGTGTAAAAATCCACAAGGTCATACAGTTTTAAAAGTCTAGATTTATAAAATAAATTGTTTGTATGATCAAGATATCCGGCTTTATGTACAATTCTGACGGCTCGTTTTTGAAGTAGAAAGAGAGGATGTAGTGAGCTCTTATAATTATTCCCCCAAATTATAATACAGTAGGTGAAACATGGTAGTATTAAGGAGCAGTACAACAAATATCTACTGTTGTATTCAAATATATGTTTCGGACACCCCCAGAGTAAGCTTTTAAGCAGGTTTAAGGGTGTATTCAGACTGGAAACACCATTTGATTTGGTTAAGATCCGCTTAATTGGTTCCAGATCAATACTGTGACAACTTGCAGAATCTGAGACTGAAAAATACTTTTCTGCCCCACTGCATTTTGATAAAGTGGAATGGGAAGGGAGAAAGTTGACATAAATATTTGGATGTATCACATGAGTGGTGATCCATTTTTGTTTTGACCGGATTTGACTTTCTTCAGGTATCCTGTGTTCAGAAAAGAAAGGAGAACTAAAAAAAAAAAACAACAATTAGTAAATAAAATTTAAAGGTTGCATAGATTAAGGTATGAGTACTTAACACTGTGTTCCATTCTTAAACTGCTAAAAAAAAATAAAAGATAAATGCTGTTAAAGGAAGCATTTGTTCTTCTCAAGAAGTCAAATAAAAATAGTGTCTGTTAAAGAAAACAAAATTTCCTGAAAACCTAAATTTATTTTGGGGTTTGTGTTTTTGTCTTAGATGCTTCACTTTTCACTGAATTGCTTTGTGGGAAAACAGTAAATTGATCCTTGGACACAAAATAAATAAACGACCATGCAAATTATTTTAAATGATGTGTTTGGAATGATGTAAAATGTACTGTTTTTGCAGAAGCCAGAAAAGACTTGACATCTATTAAAGACTAACTGCTTTTCTTTCTTTGGAAACCAATACAACTGCCAATAATTAGTATTGGTGTGTCAGTCAACAGAACATAATACAATGTTGCTGCAGGGCAGGACATGAAGATACCACCAAAGTGAACATAGGTCTCTGCAGTATTGTTTTGTTCACTCCGCAGCTGTCAAGATGTCTCTGCAAATCAAGCCAAAATCCTGTACACTCATTATAATTGGTCATTAAAGTATCATCACAAGCTTGAGGAATGGAGGCATTGGCTGGAGGGGGCAGAATTACCGTTTATTGTCTGGACGGACCATAAAAACTTGGCTTTTCTCAGATCCGCCAAACGCCTCAACTCCCGTCAGGCCCGCTGGTGCCTTTTTTTTGATCGATTCAATTTTACCATCTCCTACCGCCCAGGCAGCCGCAATATCAAACCTGACGCCCTTTCCAGGAAATACACTTCCGACGAGTTCTCGACTGATTCACCCATCCTTCCCTCCACCTGTCTCGTGGGGAACCTCACATGGGACATCGAGACCAAAGTCCAGCAGGCCCAAGGTGAGAAACCTGACCATATCGTTTGTCCGCCAGGAACCCTGTTTGTCCCCACATCTCTCAGGACTGATGTACTCAACTGGGGACACGCCTCTCGTATTGCCTGCCATGGAGGGGTCCACAGAACAGCGAACCTTCTCAAAAGACGCTTCTTTTGGCCCTCCATGTTGAAAGACGTCCGCGAATACGTGGCTGCTTGCACCACCTGCGCCCGCTCAAAGACAACTAATTCACCCCCTGCTGGTCCTTTGCTGCCTATTCTCACCCCCAGTCGTCCCTGGTCCCACATCGCGGTGGACTTCGTTACGGGTCTACCTCCATCTCAAGGAAATACTGTCATATTTACTGTTATTGACCGTTTCACTAAAGCTGTTCAATTTATCCCCCTTCCTCAGTTGCCCACCGCCTCAGAAACTGCCGACATCTTGGTCAATCAGGTATTCCGCCATCATGGCATACCCACGGACATTGTCTCCAACAGAGGTCCACAATTCATCTCTCAAGTGTGGAAGACATTTTGCTCTGCCCTCGGAGCCACCACCAGTCTCACATCTGGACACCACCCACAATCCAATGGGCAGGCAGAAAGAGCTAATCAGGAGCTGGAGGCTGCCCTCAGGTGTCTGGCTGCCCAGAACAGTGAAGACTGGTCCAAGTATCTTATTTGGGTGGAGTACGCTCACAACACGCACCCCTCCACAGCTATGGGACTGTCTCCCTTTGAGGCTTCCTTTAGGTACTCACCACCTCTGTTTCCGTCTCAGGAACTGGATCTGGCAGTGCCCTCGGTCCAACTCCATCTCCAGCGGTGCCAGAGCATTTGGCGCCAGACCAGGGCTGCTCTACTCCGCACCAAGGAGAGCAACTGCCAGATCGCCAATCGCCACAGGGTGGTGGCACCCAACTACCAGCCTGGACAGAAGGTATGGCTATCTTCCCAGACCATTCCCATTCAGGCTACGTCTCGCAAGCTGGCCCCACACTATATCGGTCCCTACGTCATTGACCGGATCATCAACCATTCATGTGTCCGTTTACGCCTACCAGCAGCACTCAAGGTTCACCCCTCCTTCCATATTTCCCAAATTAAGCCAGTCCATGAAAGCCCTTTGTGCCCTCCGTCCACTTCCCCACCGCCCGCCCGGGTCATCGACGGTGCCCCCGCTTTCACTGCTAGTCGGGTGCTGGACGTCCGACGCCGTGGTCGTGGTCTGCAGTTCCTGGTGGACTGGGAGGGGTACGGTCCGGAGGAACGCTCTTGGATCTCCCGTTCCCTTATCCTGGACCGTACCCTCATCGATGACTTTTACCGTGCCTACCCGGATCGGCGTCCTGGACCGCCAGGTGGCGGTCGTTGAGGGGGGGTACTGTCATGGTGCCTCTGATAGATTCCTCCCCCTTCTCTCTGCACTCTCCGGACCTGACCAGCTGACTCCACTCATCTCATCAACCACCGCTTCTTAAGGAGTTCCACCACCATTAGTCGACGACCGTTCGTTGTCTCTCAACGGTGCTTATGTCTGGTCAAGTTTATGCTCTCGTTCTTAGTATCTGTGCTTTCGCTAATTCTCCCTCGCCTCGCCTACAGGATACCCGTCCTTGGGTTCTTACCTGGTGTCCTTGGTCAGCCTTGGTCCTACGTCCGACCGCCGTCCTCCTGCCTTGCCGCTCTGGAAGTTCCTGTCTCATCGCTCTGGATCTGTCCCCTGCCTTATCCCTCCAGCCGCGCCGTACCTTCAAGCCGAAGACTCAAGCTCAGGCCTCGGACTCTGCCCAGCAAAGCCACCAACTATCACCACTTACCTGTTATAAAATCTCTCTTACTTACCTCCCGCCTCCTCAGTTCTTCCGGGTTCCAGCATCTGGGTCAGTCACACTAGACGAATCATGACAGATTCCATGTTGCTTTCAAATTACAGGCCCATCAGTATCATACCCACAGTGTCCAAGATCGCAGAAAAACGTATTGCCCACCAAATTATTTCACAACTTAACAATGCATTTTTTTCTCTTCATCTAATGCAGTTTGGTTTTAGTGCTCAGCTCTCAACAGAGACAGCTAACTGCTTTTTCATAGAAAACATAAAGTTTGTCTTAGATAAGGGTGGTGTAGTTGGGGCTGTGTTTCTTGACCTGAAAAAAGCTCTTGACACCTATAAATCATAAAAAAACTACTTACCAAACGTATCAAATTCAATTTCTCCTTGATAACTATAAAACAAATATGTCTGACTCTTAAAAGTTAAAACATTTTAAAACCTACTACTGCGATATAAAACAACTAGAACCATATTTATTAAATAGATCTCTGTCAGGTATGATAAATCAATGTCATTCCCCTCCTCTCCCTATCTCCACAGGTGTTCTGCAAGGTTCCATTCTAGGGCCTTTACTTTTCTCTCTCTACATTAATTTCCTCCCTTCTTTTTATTCCAACATCTTCATTCAGATGTATGCTGATGACACTGTCATTTTTGCACATGGCAATAACACATCATATGTGACTGAAAAGCTCACTAAAATGATGGGACATCAGATTCTAAAAAGACAAAAAAACAACAAAAACAAACACATAGCGGGAGGACTGAAGTGCCAAGATAATGACCGCAGTATGATAAAAATGTGTGCTGCCCATTGCAGAACAACCTTACCACTTGGCCCTTCAACCTTAATGCAGAGATTGTTCAACTGTGTGCAGTATAATGGGAATGTATTTGTGAGGCTGACTGTGTAGCCCACAGTCTGGTGTAACAGAGTTTGCTGTTGGCAGAAGTTTTTATGTGGTGTATGCCTGTAAGCACAGTCATAATGATCTTATCACACATGACATAAGTTCTATACTGACCAATCATGACCCTTTTGTCCTATTAGAAAGTTTGGTGACAGACAGTAGCTTCAGTATCTTCAGAGCTATTGAGCACCTTTTTCATAACTCATATCTGTATGAATTACAACAAAACAGTAGCTAAAAGCTCCTCACACAAGCGGCCACAGCATCAAGCTCAGGAACACATTTTTTGGAAAGGCTGCAAGTTCAGAATGCCCGAGCAGGAAGGCTTCTCATCCTGCAGTGGATCTCTGTATGCAGGCGTAACAAGCGAGCGAGTTCCGACAGTCACTGAGCTGCTAGCTGGCTGGCAGACAAAGAAGTGTCACTGATTCCCCTTTTTCCCTCCGTGTGGCTTGCTTTTGTTTGCATTGCTTTTTTTGTTTGCAGCAACTTTTCCCTTTTTTCTGTTGCTTTTTTTTTTTTTTTTTGCTGCTGCAACTTTTATTTTTATTATTTTTACTGCAATGGCTGTTCACGCCCACCGTAGTTTCTATGTACTGGACAACTCAAGCTAATAGCAGTATGTGAAAAAGGCACACTGCAATCGTCCACTCTCAAAAAGAAAAGAGAAACAATAACTTTGCTGCCTTATTTGAAGAGCCTATACTCTGCTAAATCAGGCACAAATAGTTCTATCGGCAGCTGATGTGGTGGGTAGAGACTGTGTGACTGAGGATGTCTGCACAACATGAACTTCAGGGACTCTTTCAAATGGTAACAATGAAAAGAAGGGGTTGCCATGGTAGGAAGAGTCACTGCAGATATTCTTTGCTGTTCTAAATCATCAAAAATAAGTTTCATAGACAGATAAGTGACAGTCCGTGATGGGCTCCTCAGTCCTTAGCCTTTAAAAGATAAACTTTTAAATAGCTATCAGAATCCAACAGAGGCAGTCACAGCACGAGAGGTGGACATGAAATAACTACTATTTCCTCCCTGTAAGCTGATTCGTCATTTCAAGACATGAAAACCAGAACAGAGGTGTTGTCTTCAAATTTTAGGATAACATTAGGACTGTGGCTGTTCACACAGCTGTGGGTCTCATGGGAAATCAGCCTTAGAGACCCCTGATCATTGTGCCACTACATGCTGTATTTTTGCAGGGGAACCTTTTTTTATTTCAAGAAGACATTAAATTTAATAAAAGACACATTTGCAGGACGATCATCCTAAATTACTAACCATGTCACAAATTCATTTCTAGCAAATGTTAGACATTTATCCCCGGCTTTCTTTGGTCGCTAGATCATAGGAAAATTAGTCTCTGAACTTCCCTCAATGTTTAATGTACAACTACCTTTCCTGTGCTCAATCAAAGCCATCACCATAACTCTTTCATGTCTGGTGTCTTTCATCATTTGGCCAACTGAACACCAGGGGGGTATTCCAGGAAGCATGTTAAACTACCCTGACTGTGAGCCTGAACTCTGGCTGAAATCCGCCTGAACTTGCTTACTCTGGGTATGTCGGTTCCAAAAGACCGGATATGAGTTGGCGTAATTACGCTCGACTTGGTAACCCTGGGTTAATGCACGTGCACAGCGTGTACATGAAGACATTCTCAATGGATCGCCGATTTATATATATATATATATATAATTTATCCAATTTTGGATGAATGAATTACTTCTGTGTTGGTAACAAGTAATTGAGTTAAATGTATTCAAACTAATTTCTTACGTCTATAAAACTCAATAATTGTTTATACAACTCAAATTTACATATGTATCTAACTAAATGTCATATTACTTCAATTCAATTAATATTTTTTCCATTTTAATTAAGTATAATTCTTGAACTCTCATACGTCTAAGTTTGAGCCGGCAGATATACTCATTTGTATAACAATAAAAAGAACGAAACCATATGTACAGCGTGCATAAAGCTATTCGGAATTTTATGTCATTGTCACAACTATTACAGATAGTAGGGGTGCAATTTAAACTCATCATCTTCTCCCTCCCTCTCACTCATGGTGCAGAGAGTTAAGCATGGTAGGACAAAATAACTCGTCAAAACATGGCAAAACACAGTAAAACAGCTAAACAACTAAACACATTTGGTCAAAAACCCACAATTAAACCCAAATCCATCCAGACATTTTCATCATCGTTATGGCAAAGGGCATGGTATCCCACAATCCTTTGCAGTGCCAATCTAACAGCAGCACCAAAGTTACTCCTACTTAATTGAATTCATTTGAATGAAAGTAAAAATAAAAGTCTGAAAACTACGTGTTATTTTTAAGATGACTTAACAAAAAAAGATTTATCTTAACTGAAGCAAATAATTAAGTTAGATCAAAGTATAAAGGTTATTTTTCAAACATCCATATGTGGTCTTATCACTCTCTCACAGTGGAAAAGTATTATCTGAGGTTCTTCATCCACTAAATCATCTTTAAATGGACACGCCATGCTGCTTCACCTCTCTAAAAACAAACTAACCTTCAACTAAACCTGCTCCAGACCAGGTTATGTTCAGAGCATAACCTGGTCTGGCAACTTGACATACCCTGAAACATACCTCCATTTCTGGAACCGAAAGCTGAGGTTATCAACTTCCTTAGCCTCAAACTTACCGTGGGAGCTACCATAACCTGTTTTCTGAAATACCCCCCAGGGAACAGGAGGGCAGAGTTTAAACTCAAGAAAGGTTAAACAGAAACAGGATGGAACTTTGCAGAACCAGAAAAGCAGTCAGGGAACATGCAGCAACATCAAAGGCCACCTCCAATAAAAAATGTGTTTTTGTTTTTTTTAACATGTTCTTGATGAATTTTTCTAATGATGGAGGACATCTGTAAATAAAGTTAAGATTAAAATTGCATTTCTAAGAATTTCTTTACTCAAATTGTTGTGAAACAACTTTTAAATAAGTTACCATTCTGAAAAGTCTGCTTGAAGACTACTAGATCCATGCACATTTTTCTCGCCTGAGCTGGTATCTGGCTTCAAACTATGTGGCTAGACAGCTCCAATATTTCTCACCATTTTTGGACATATGGACATATGGACATATACATATATATGTGTATATATATATATATATGTGTATATATATATATATATATATATATATATATATATATATATATATATATATATATATATATATATATATATATATATATATGGACTGAGAGGTCTGAGGTCTTTCCAGGTATCTGTTGTAGCCACTCCTCCAGCTTGGGGGTTACTGCCCCGAGTGCTCCAATTACCACAGGCACCACTGTCACCTTCACTTTCCAGGCTTTCTCCAGTTCTTCTCTGAGTCCCTGGTATTTCTCCAGTTTCTCATGTTCCTTCTTCCTGATGTTCCCATCGCTTGGCACTGCCACATCCACCACAACGGCTCTCCTCTGTTCTTTATCCACCACTACGATGTCTGGTTGGTTCGCCATTACCATCCTATCAGTCTGGATCTGGAAGTCCCACAGGATCTTTGCCCTCTCATTCTCTACAACCTTCGGAGGTGTTTCCCATTTTGACCTTGGGGTTTCCAGTTCATATTCTGCACACATGTTCCTGTATATTATTCCAGCCACTTGATTGTGGCGCTCCATGTATGCTTTCCCTGCCAGCATCTTACACCCTGCAGTTATGTGCTGGATTGTTTCAGGCGCTTCTTTGCACAGCCTACACCTTGGGTCTTGTCTGGTGTGGTAGATCTGAGCCTCTATTGCTCTGGTGCTCAGGGCTTGTTCCTGGGCTGCCAGGATGAGCGCTTCGGTGCTGTCCTGTAGGCCAGCCCTTTCTAGCCATTGGTAGAACTTCTTGATATCAGCCACTTCAGTTATGTTCCGGTGGTACATCCCATGCAGGGGTTTGTCCTCCCATGAGGATCTGTCCTCCAGCACTGTATCCTCTGTTCTCCATTGCCTGAGACATTCACTGAGCACACTGTCAGTTGGGGCCTTGAGCTTGATGTATTCATGGATCTTGGATGTTTCATCCTGGATAGGGGCTTCTACGCTCACTAGTCCTCGGCCTCCTTCCTTGCGGCTAGCATACAGTCTCAGGGTGCTGGATTTGGGATGGAACCCTCCATGCATGGTGAGGAGCTTTTGTGTTTTCACATCCGTGGTCTGTATCTCTTCCTTTGGCCATCTTATTATTCCTGCAGGGTATCTGATGACGGGCAGTGCGTAGCTGTTTATTGCCCGGGTCTTATTTTTGCCATTGAGCTGGCTTCTCAGGACTTGCCTTACTCGTTGGAGGTATTTAGCTGTTGCAGCTTTCCTTGTTGCCTGCTCGAGGTTGCCATTTGCCTGTGGGATTCCAAGGTACTTGTAACTGTCCTCGATGTCTGCTATTGTTCCTTCTGGGAGTGAGACCCCTCCTGTGTGGACTACCTTGCCTCTCTTTGTCACCATCCGGCTGCATTTCTCGAGCCCGAATGACATCCCAATGTCAGTACTGTAGATCCTGGTGGTGTGGATCAGGGAGTCAATGTCACGCTCGCTCTTAGCATATAGCTTGATGTCATCCATGTAGAGGAGGTGACTGATGTTGGCCCCATTTCTGAGTCGGTATCCATAGCCAGTCTTGGTGATTATTTGACTGAGGGGGTTGAGACCTATGCAGAACAGCAGTGGGGACAGAGCATCACCTTGGTATATCCCACATTTGATGGACACTTGTGCAAGTGGCTTCCCATTGGCTTCAAGGGTGGTTTTCCACAGCTTCATTGAATTTCCTATGAAGGCTCTTAGAGTCCTGTTGCTGTTGTACAGCTCCAAGCATTCAGTGATCCATGTGTGTGGCATTGAGTCATAGGCCTTCTTGTAATCAATCCAGGCTTTGCACAGGTTGGTGTGTCGTGACTTGCAGTCTTGAGCGACTGTTCTGTTGACCAGGAGTTGGTGTTTGGCTCCTCTGGAGTCTCTACCAATGCCCTTCTGTGTGTTACTCATGAATTGATCCATGTGCCTATTTATCTTTGTTGCAATGATGCCTGACATGAGCTTCCATGTTGTGGACAGACAGGTTATTGGCCGGTAGTTGGATGGGACTGCACCCTTTGAGGGATCCTTCTGGATCAGAATCGTTCGCCCTTTCGTTAGCCATTCGGGGTGAGTCCCATCTCTTAGCAGCTGGTTCATTTGTGCTGCCAGGCACTCGTGGAGTGCGGTAAGCTTCTTTAGCCAGTAGGCATGTATCATGTCAGGGCCCGGTGCTGTCCAGTTCTTCATACCTGAGACTCTTTCTTGTACGTCTGCCACTGTGATGGTCACTGGATTCTGTTCAGGGAGGTTGCTATGTTCTTTTCTCAGAGAGACCAGCCACTGGGCATTGCTGTTATGTGCTGTCTCTTTCTCCCATATACTTTTCCAGTGCTGTTCAGTTTCTAGCCTTGGTGGGTCTGCTCGGCTGTTTTGACCCTGCCACTGAGCGTACACTTTTGCAGGTTGAGTTGCGAAGAGCCTGTTTATTCGTCTGGCTTCATTGTCTCTTGTGTACCTCTTTAGGCGGCTGCTCAAGGCTAGGAGCCTTTGTTTGGCAGTTTCCAGTGCCGGGGAAACTGCCTAGGGGTTGCCTAGTGTTCATTGTAGACATGATCTTGTCTTTCAGGTCAATTGCTGCCTCGCTCAGCGTAATTGTGGTTGTTGGGGCTGTGTACCCAATCTCAGGGTGGGAGTGTGGCATAACCTCCTCTCTGACCTGTTGTTCTGGCTCTCCCGTGGCATTGTATTGTATTGCTTCAATCTCAATTGTGATAGGAGTTGCCGTTTGTGGATGTTAGAGCACTGAGCTACCAGTTGTTTGGCAGTTAGCCTTGATTGTGGGTTTCGAAGCATCCATCCATTCCACAGTCTCTGCATGTAACCCCTCTGGGTGGGATTACTTGAGTAGTAGCATTCTAACAGAACCTTGTTCTCACATCTAGTCCATTTCCGTGTTGTTCCAGTAGCCCACTTTCCATCAGGGTGCTCTGGTTCCTCAGCACCTGACGCAGACCTTGTTTGGCCGGGCGAAGTCTGAGCCGGCATGACATGTGGTTCATTGTCTCTCATGTTGTGAGGTAGGCATTAACGTTAAGGGTCTTGCCCAAGGACCCTCACTGGGTGATGTAATTGCCCGTCTTTGTTATGGTAATTGCCCCATTTTTCCATTACCATTAATTGTTCGTTCCCCCCTGGAAAATCGAACCCGGGTTTCCTGCATGACAGTCCTGCACCTTACCAACCGAGCTACCCAGCCGATTATATATATATATATATATATATATATATATATATATATATATATATATATATATATATATATATATATATATATATATATACATATATATATATATATATATATATATATATATATACATATATACATATATACATATACATATAAATACACATATATATATATATATATATATATATATATATATATATGTATACATATAAATACACACACATATATATATATATATATATATATATATATATATATATATATATATATATATATATATATATATATATATACATATAAATACACATAGGCCATTAACCGGCTTATACCATGGTCACTTACAAGAGCAATAAATATTAACCAGGTTTTAGTCCTTAATTCTTGTATTTTTTCCGATTTGGATCGCTTTTCTCACAAATAGTCCGCGCCGCACCACTGCTGCAGTCGCGATTCGGCGATATATTTGCTGATCTTTGGTGATTTGAAGATCTCAGAACAATCGAAGATGAAACGCACATGGTATCTTTTCCGTTTCCCTGCAGTGTGGATAATGCACCCATTGATGTTTAGCTGGAGCTCATTGACCTGCAGTCTGATGCAGTACTGGCAGAGCACTTTAAGTCATGATCTCTGCTGGATTTCTACTCTTCTCTTAAGGAGGAGAACTGTTCAAACATGAGGAGACATGCTCAGAAGATGTTGGTTCTCTTTGGCTCTCCCAACATATGTGAACAAACATTTTCAATGATGAAATTTACAAAATCAACGTACAGGAGCTCTCTCATTGATGATCATCTGTCAGCTGTGCTTCAAATCGCTACCTCAAACATTAAACCTGACTTTGATGCACTGGTTAACGCCCGGCAGAGACTAGATTTCACTCACTGAACAAGGAAAAAGAAAAACACCAAATTGGGTGGTTAACCTACAAATGTAGGCATGTAAAGGCACCAACTTCCTTTGGAGGCCTTTTTCTTAAAATCAAAATTCAGTGATGCTCAAAAACTTATAATATGATGTTTCTTGCTTAATGTTTGGAGCACAAAGACAATATTGTGATGTCCTTAGAATGTTAAAAACCTCTTGTCAACAGTATTTGAAACTCAGAATGTAACTTGCAGGGAATGCGACTGAAAATGTTCACTAATATAAGTCATAAATAGTTTTAAAAATAGTTCATATTTTGTTTGCCATTGGTTTGGGAAATTTGATTGAATAAAGGATTTTTTGTAAGATAACCTCACTTTTTCATTGCATCATTATAGACACATAGCCTACTCATACCAGCTTCTCAAAACTATGCTATTCACTGCTTTTTATAAAGAAATACAATTAATGTAATGCAGAATTAAGTTCAGGCTTTTGGCCGTCCCTATACAATATTTTCGGTTTCTCGTGTGGCCCCAGGGAAAATAATAATTGCCCAGGTGGAAAGATTTCATGTAATCCATGGACACCAGTGAGGTTCACAAATCATTGAAGAAAAAAAGGTTCAGCGCACTGTCTAGTGGGTCAAGATGACCTAACTCCCAATGGTAAAGTGCCTAAGATAGCACAAGGGTTACTAATAATTACACTAGTACAAGTACACACACATATTCTTTATAAATATACAAGCTATCTATGCCGGCATGTATGTGAATCCAGACCAGACTTTAACATGTTGTCCACACATGTCAAAAAAAGCTCAATTAAGGGTAGAAAATCTGAATTTCAATTGTTTTGATCCAGATCCAGATCGCAAAACCTGCTTCATAGGTTAAATTGGTTACTTTAAATTGTCCCTAGGTGTGAATGTGAGTGTGCAGGGGTGTGTGTGATGTGTGTGATCCAGTAGGAGTGTTATAAAAAATAGTTTCGTTGATACAGTGATCCCTCGCTATAACGCGGTTTACTTTTCACGGTTTCGCTACTTCACGGATTTGCATCGTGCATTGTGTTCTGCATTCTGATTGGCTAAAAAAGTCAATCCGCTTCTTCTCTACCTGTGCGTCAATAATGTTGCAGTTTAATATGTACACGTACCTAAATCAGCTTTCCAAATTACGTACATGCGAATCATCTTGCAATTTCAAGTTTCTCTAAAACCCATAGAAAAAGAGCAACACCAACTGTCAATCACTATGTTCTTCTCCCGAACAAACACACAGCTGCACCGCGGGCTTGAGAAGGAGAAAACACTGCAGCTTCTCAGACTGAAGAGCATTGAAATACACCTGAGCCACTATTTGTCCGTTTGTACTTTGTATTTTTTTCATGATCATTTTACATTTTCTCCCGTTTAATTCAATTACTCTCGGGTCGCGGTGGGCGGGGCTAATCTCCGCGATTTGAAGCCTTCTGTTTACATCGATGATTCAAATTATTATTTGACAGTACAGTACAGAAGTTATTTGTTGAAAAAAAAACGTTTTTAAAGTACTTTGATTGGTGAAACAAGTGCTTGAGCCTGTAAAATGGTTTGTTCTTTCTTTTCAATGTATAATAGAGTTTTTAATTGTATAATAATTGTTAAAAAAAAATAGAGGTTTCTACTTCACGGATTTTGCCTATCACGGGTTCTTTCTGGAACGTAACCCCCCCGAAAAACAAGGGTTTACTGTATATCGCGATAGTTCATTTGTTGATACTTGTATTGATTTAAAATGCTATCAGGACAATATTTATTTAATAAATTATGAGCGTCCTTCAGCATCTGACTCTTCTTTTCCACTACAACCTCCGACCGCTAGTTGGCAGCAGAGCACAAGGAGCCTCTTTGAGTGGCTCTACACAACACAAAAACAACAGGAAGTCCTCAGCTAGAGACCAGTGTTGCCAGATTGGGCGGTTTTCCGCCCAATTGGGCAGTTGTGGCTCTAAATTTGCGGGCAAAAATGGCTTTTTTCTCATGAAAATATAATGGCGACTAAGTTAGGCTGTGTGGCTTTTGGAGTTCTATCTACTGGAGCTCCGTAAACGCACCAGGCAGAGATGCTTAATGGGCTGGGCTCTGTCATATAACCTGTTGTTGGAGGTTTGCCGCTCCTCTTAGAAATTGTGTTCTTTAAAGCTTAACACCGCGGCCACATGTGGGAGGAGCTACCAGCTAATGTTATCGTTTGATCACCACATGGAGCGTCTCTGCGCATTTCTCACATACAATGCATGGTAGACACAGAGAATGTTGAGAGATCAGGTTTATTATTTTGAAGAGTTCATTCATCTTCTTCTTAACTGTTTTATTCCCTTTCGGGGTCACGGGGTTGCCGGAGCCTATCCCGGCCACTTGGGCGTAGGCAAGGGATGCCCTGGACTGGTCGCCAGTCTGTCGGAGGGTAGAATATCCTCAATCACACATCCATTCACTCTCACACTCACACCTATGGACAATTTAGAGTTGCCAGTCAACCTATGTAGCATGTTTTTTGGACGGTGGGAGGAAGCCGGAGATCCCGGAGAAAACCCACGCATACACGGGGAGAACATGCTAACTCCACACAGAAAGGTCCCCAATTGATGTTCTGTTTTTCATGTCCCCCAACCGGGACTAGAACCGGGGGCCGTCTTGCTGTGAGGCAAGAGCACTAACCACTGCGCCACCGTGCAGCCCTATTTTGAAGAGTTCTACTTGGTAATCCTGTTTCCATGTTTGAGTTCATAAAATCATCCAGAGAAAGTCTCTGCTTTAACTCCCGCAGTGAAAGCTGCGTCTTAATCTGATGCCTGTGTTTCAATCTCTCTGACAGAGTTTGAAGCTTTCTGTCATTAACTCGAGAGTAAAAAATTAAACCGGGGGAGCTGATTTATAATTATTGTCTCGATGAAAAAAAAAAGAAAATGCCATAAGGTTTAGGAGGCCCGAGCAGGCTGGCTCCCCATCCTGCATCTGTCTGGCTGCCAGCTCGCATCCCGGGAGGGAGTCAGCGTACTTATCACAGTTGCTCCCGCTCCATGAACTCTGCGACAGACCGTCTAGGGCAGGGGTCTGCAACCGTAGCCATTTGGATCAGTTTCCCACAGAAATGAAAACACAGGGAGCCGCAACACCCTCTGCAATCATTAGCGGTTAGTCAAAGCCCCTCCCCCGCCTCTCTACCTGCTTTTCCTCACTACCTGTTCATCTGTTCATATCCTCTGCAGCTGTGAGTTGTTTTTCCCCGTGCTCCTCCAGTGTATTCTACACAGAGAGCGCAAAATACTGTCATCATAGCGGCAGGTTGACACGTTAGTCGGAGCGCCCTTGTGCAGATTTCATCAATTTTATGCGGAAACTGCGAGGAAAATAAGAAAACAGGAAAAGGCCGGTCCACTGGAGAAATATTCAATACCGTACTCATTTTATTATTAGTCTGACTATCTTTTATTTTGAAAAATCTTTTATTTTTAAAAATGACCAGATCCGGGTGCTAAATTAGTCCAGTAGGAGACAAAAACAACAACAGTTGTGTATGTTGTTTCTCCCGATCCCATTATTTTACACACACACACACACGTGGGTGTAAAAAAATGTTTACCCTCCCCGTTCAGCAGTTTTTTGCTGGGTCTGGTTTTCAGATCAGATCTCGTCACTGCTCGACACTGCTAGAGGCTGCTTTTTTCGTTGTTATGAGACATTACCTACTTAGTTTTTACTTGGGATGGGTACCAAACTGAAACTCTGTGCCATTTTGCTGCCAGTAACATAAAAACCCTGATTGCGTGGCTTTTTAGCGGGCTAAGAGAATAACAAGTAAATTAAATTAAACACTGCAGATGCACGTTGCATCAGGCAAAATGCCGTCGGCAAAGCGGGTCAAAGTTCTGCTGAACCTCATAGCAATAGATTCTAGTTCAGCAACCTTATGGATCACACGGATGTGTACAACGCCCTGAAAAAAGGCCAACCTCGTGGCGATGACCATTACTTGTTTACGTCCGTGTGTGAGAAAGTGGGGCTGGAGCGCTGCAGTGCAGACTTTAAACAAACAATCCTTGCTGTCATGGTGCCTCTGTCAGAGTCCTCCCCCTCTTCAGCTCCACCTGACGCAACCAGCTGTTCCTCCTCACCTCATCATCCTGCAGCCTCAAAAGGAGATCCCGGATCATTATTGGACGCCAGTTCGTTGTTGCTACTACGGTGCTTAGTCTGGCCACATCAAGTCTGCTCTCATGTCTGTTTTGCCTTTCGCTTATGCCTTGTCTTTGTGCCGCTTCAGGAATCCTCTTCCACGAGAAGCTCACCTGGTTGCTGTCCATCATCTGCTCGTCTCGCCTCGCTTCCTCTCTGGCTCCATCTCGGAAATCACGGTTGCTGCCATCAAGACCCTCCAGCGTCATCCTCTGGCCGCCCCAAGTGTCCTGGGATTCATTCGTCGTTCATAAATACATTTCCAGCTGTGAAAAAATGAAATCTTTTCCCAATTACCTCGCCGCCTCCCGAGTCTCCTTCCGGGTTCTAGCATTTGGGTCTGTTACTCTCGCGAGATCATGACACTTGCTACATTAAAGCAACTTTCCTTCACCTTGTCACGCCTCATCATCACACCTTACTGTTTCTGGAAAGAAACAAGTCTACTCCTTGTCTATCTGTATAAGAAAACGGTGTTGTTGTCCTCCTGGTGAAGATTTTGAAAGCCCCCCCCCCCGCTTTATTTTTGAGGCACTAGTCAGGCATCTGAATCATTTAGAAGTTATGGAGAAGCTGCATTAAGCAATATTGAAAATAAACAGCACTATATTTACTCAATCGTACTTTTAGAACTTTACTGGTTAAGGCAAATTCATTACATTATTGTTTTTATACTGAAAAATGTTTTGCTGTGGAAAGCAGACATTGTTGACCCTTCCCTTTCTACATTTTAAGTTACAAAAATAAAAGCACTATGAATTTGCTTGGGTAAAAAAAGCAACTTGTATATGAGATACAGTTACAGAGCTCAACATTGTAATTAAACCAAATTTTACAATTTTATTACAATGGAAGACATATTGAAATTTAGAGTTTTTCCTTAGTCATACTTTAAATAAAAAGAAGTGTCCCGGTACATTATCAGGGCTCTTCTCTTTTCTTTTGTATCGCATCGTGGGACGCGTATCGGGATACGTATTGTATCATCAGACTCTTGCCAATACACACCCCTACGGTCCAGGGTGTCCCCAGCCTTTGTCTACAAGTGGCCGGGATAGGCTCCGGCAGCCCTGTGAACCTGAAAGGGAATAAACGGTTTAGAAGAAGAGGACTGATCCAGATCTCAGTCAATTAATCCTGCCTGTGATTATTTCCACGATTAAATGACTAATTCCCAGCGGGCTTCTTAAAAAAGAAAATGTATATAAAGAGCCAAAAGAACCAGTTTTTTGAATGACTATTTGAAACGAACTGATCCAAAAGATCAGTTATTTTTTCTTTTAGAAAACAGAGCCATAAATCCCATCACTATCACAGTCAAAGTCAAGGCCCACGGACCGTATCTGGCCCACCAAATAATTGTATCCCCCTCGCCAGATCACTTTAAATTATTGATATAAATGACCTGGCTGTATCTCACACTGGAAATATATTTTAGTGACATTTGATCAAGGTGGGTGAGAGATCAGTTATCATGAACTCTGGCTTTGTTTAAAACCACATACCGATATACATCACAAGGGGGCTCGTCATAAACCTCTCCCTCCTTCTCACATATGGTTTAGAAATAGAAAAGGATAAAATAACTAAGGGCAAACAGCCAGACAACAAAACAGACAAAGACCCCCGCTTAAACCCCAATCCACCCAGACAGACAACGAATGGTTTTCCACAATTCCTTGCATTGCCAGATTTGACAGCAGACCCAATCCCAATGTGTCTGTGACCTTCACTACAATGTGTGTTTGAGATGAACCAGCGCCTTGCCTGGATCTTCGGTGAGACCAGGCGGCTGAAGGCGTGGGGCGGGGAAAGGCGACTGAGATGAAGGTGAACGCAGGGCAGCAACAAGACTGAACAATTACAGGAAGGTGGGGTTGTCCTTCATGTGAAGTTTAATATTCCTCTCCCCCTTAGTATGATCTATGCTATTACTGTATATCCTTTACATTCATTTTAATGTTTTGTAATGAATGCAGCCTATTTTTTTCTATTTTCAATAGGTATTTTAATTGTCAATGTCTTTTTTCCTTTTCGTATATCCTTGTAGTCTTGTATGTCATGACTAATGCGGGACGGACCCAGATGCTGAAACCCAGAGGCAGAGACAGGTAGGTGAGTGGCAAGTAAGATGTTTAATAAAGTTCTTGTTGGTTCCTGGCGAGACTGTGGGTAACGTGGCTTGAGTTCTTGGTGCGTGGCGTGGCTGGTGAACTACAGGAGCACAGAGACTGTGGCTCACATTCACAGGTGGTATCAGCACAGGAAGGCTGTGGCTGCTGCTGCTGCTGCTGCTGCTGCTGCTGCTCGAGGTGGTAGGGCTCAGGTGACACTCTTGGCATGAGGTGAAAACCTGGAGTGCAGAAAACAGACAAGGTTAACTCAAGACAAGAAAAGGGGCGAGGCGTAGTGAGCTTCAGGAGACTAAGCACCATCAGGGCTAACAGACTGGCGAAGAATGATGAAGCTGGGTCTCCTTTAGTAGCAGGTGGCTTGATGAGTTGAGTAGTCACAGCTGAGATGAATGAGCAGCAGAGCTGGAGGGGGAGGAGTCTGACAGGCCACCATGACATTGTATATCCTTTTTATTGATATTTTCAATTGTTGTTTTTATATGTTCTTTTTAGCTTTTAAGGTCTAAAAATATCAAAATTTATATCTAAATTTATTATTATCATTATTATTATAAAAGCTTCCCCTAGTTTCTATTATGTCAGAATGTAGATCAGCTGGGCCTTCTAAAGATTATAATGAACAACCAATTTGAGAGTTACAGGAAACACTTTAGTGTTTAACCCTATGAAACCATTCTTTTCATGCTTGATACAGGCAAATTCTGACACCCCAATCTCATTAACATCATTCAAACTTTCCTTAAAATCACCTATCTTGGTCCAGGTTTTCTGCTCTGTACTTCATTATCATTCCACTAGAGGTAGTAGAAGGGTTTTCTGCTCATTTAAAATGGCTGCTTCCATTAAAACTCAAAAACAATTTTGGCGAGAAAACATTTTTTTAACCAAAATTTTCAAAATGTTTAGGTGAGAATAACTCATCTGTTCATTTTTTTAATGACTACTTGCTGTATTGAAACGATGCAAAATTCGTTGATAATTAATTCTTTATAATACTGTTACACAATGTGAAAAATGTGTGGATCAAATCTGAGACGGTGGGTAAATAAGGTATGTTTTTTACGGAACACTCATATATATACTTTTACATCTTTTGTAAACAAAATGCTACCAAATCACCCAACGTATCCTAATTGAGACTATCTTTATCTTCATAAAAAAGGGATTTGTAATTTCATGAAAAGGCTAAAAAAAAAAATTATATAAAAAAACACATTTTTATGTGAATTTTGATTTGGTGGCTTTTGTGTGTTTATGAGACAATGTCATTATTAAACATGTTAAGAAAGTGCAGTCTTTATGGAGTTATACCACAATTTTTCAAGACTTTTTTTGTTCTGACTTTATGTATTTATAGTAAGACAATGCAGGAACCCTTGTTCTATCCTAGGCACTTTGACATTGGGAGTTGGGTCATCAAGACCTACTAGACAGTGCACTGAACCCGTTTTTTTCAATGATTTGTGATCTTCACTGGTGTCCATGGATTACATGAAATCTTTCCACCTTTATCCACCTTTGTCATGGTAGGTATAACACGTCAATGTAAGGGTAGGGTCATCTAAGATAGCGTAAGGGTTAATAAGTAAATCAATATTATTCCAATAATAATGCAAACTACTCACAGATGTGTAAGAAATAAGGGTAAAGTGATAAGTTGATGCCAAAATCTTGTTTGAACAGCCTCATGTATTGAAAACTCAAGGATACTTCCTGCTGCCCTAACATGTCGCTGTCCTTGGTTCTGATCTGAGAATCCATTTTCCACCAACTAAAAATACTGTATCTCCTTTCATGATTTTCAGGACACAATCACACCGTAAAAAAACAAAACCAAAAAAAACAATAGAAATTAAAATGTGAGGTAACAATTTCCATCTAATATGACTGGTTATATTCACCTGCATTTATTGAGAAAAGACTGCCTAAAGTATTATACCCAGTACAACCGAAAATAATAAAGTTAAAGCTACAAATTGTCTAGACATACATCATGCCTAATTTACATTTTTTTTAAAAGCCATTTTTTCACAAATGTTTTAGCCAACCTGTACACTGTGCAAATATATATGAGTGATTTTTTCAATAGTCTAAACTTATTCTGCTAATGTGTTTAAATGTGTCTAAATATCTTCATTTTTACAATATCACAATATATAATTAATTTTAACCCACA
Organism: Oryzias latipes; assembly: GCF_053564925.1. Taxonomy (NCBI): domain Eukaryota; kingdom Metazoa; phylum Chordata; class Actinopteri; order Beloniformes; family Adrianichthyidae; genus Oryzias; species Oryzias latipes. The sequence goes on along the minus strand of NC_136237.1, from coordinate 15,851,005 downwards.
ATTTGCTGCCAAACATTAAACATTGTAGTTGGACATGTGTTCCTTTATCAAGTCATTTTTAAACATATTGATTTCAACTGATTAAACATATTTGGATTTTCTACACAAATTGCAATCAAACGACTTACTTAAAATTTGCAGTTAATTATTAAACATTAAAATAGTGTTACGGTTATTATCTTAAAAATATTTACACATATTTATTCTCATAATTTATGTTGACTTATATATTATGTAAGACAAAGACGCAATCAAATGGAGTAGTGCTTACCCAAATTTAGCAGCTGCATATTAAACATTTAATAGTGTTTATTATTTCAAATTTAACAACAATCAAACAGATATTTGAATAGATGAAGTCTACTTCAATATTACATTTGACTAAAACACGATAAAATTCAGTGAAGCTTATTCAAATTTAGCTGGTAAATAATAAACATTCCAATGTTGTTTCTCTTTTAATTCAGTGTGCCTAAAATGACCATTATATGTTAATGTCCTTGAGAGATATCAACGGTATAACAGTGACTGTTTGTTTTATACTGTGGATTTGTTCTGAATGACATATCACTTAAATGTCAGTATGCCATCAATATATGGGAAGATACCAAAAAAAAATTATTTCACCGATTTTTTAAAAAGTCTGCTGAAGCATGATGACATCACATTCTCTTTTGTCTGAACCGGCCTGGTGTGAGTGCCTTCTCATCCTTCTCCCCTTTGGAAGAGGTTTGCCATCCTGGTGCTTCGAGGCTCAGGCGCCCGGTTTCTCAGCGCTGTTTAATGAAGATCTAGGAGAAGAATCCAGCACAAGTGGATGCACATGCAATTGCAGTCTCTTGCAAGCAAAATGTATCATAAATTGCCAAGAAAAGTGGTGTAAAGAACAGCATTTTGGCCATCAAAAGTGCAGGTTTTTAACCACCTTTTAAAAGTAGCAACCAATTTATGCCATTATGTGTTGTCCCAAGACTGCTCTAGCCTAGTGGTTAAGACAGCAACACTTTCTGTTTTTATAGTACGGGAATTGTGACTTTGAGTCCAGGGTACATACAGCAGATTCTTCATGTTTGTTATCTTTTTCTTTTGCCGACTTTTAGTGACAGTATTGTTTTGATTGTAGTTGATTGTAGTACTTTTTCCCTCTTCTTCTCTTTCTTTCTTTATTTTTGGACAAATAGAATAGAATAGAATAGAATAGAATAGAATAGAATAGAATAGAAAAGAATAGAATATCTTCATTTATAGCAATTTTTCCAGAACAAATCACAAAGTGTTTTACAATAAAATCATATCAAAACACAAAGAAGAAATAAAATACAACACTAATCATAAAACAAAACACAGTAAAATGTAGTAAATCAAAGAAGCTCTCCTGAATAAAACCGTCTTGACCTGAGTTTTAAAACACTCAACGGAGTAAATCTGACGAAACGACAATGATATGCAATGGTTGGAATGGGACATCTCATCTGGTCTTAAAGCAAGTTTTTGGAATGCTTAAAAATATGTGTTTCATTGATGAACTATTGAAAATATCAAAGCAAGCTGTTGCTGACAATAAAAAAAATTGTAGTCCTCAAATTGACAAATCAACATGTTACAACAGAAAAACTTGATTCCTATTTTTTATTTTTATTTTTTTCCGGTTCCGGGTTACACGGCAGGACGCGTGGCGTGCCTCTCTGCGAATACAACTATCTTCAAATTACTTAAAAGGTTGATTTTCCCCAAAAAAGAGAGCTGACCATGCCCCCGAAGAAACCCCAGGAATACGAAGACCTCAAAAAGACTCTTGACATTATTCAAGAAACGCTGAAAAGTTTTATGGAACAAGTGTCGGCTAAGCTAACGCCACTCTGGGATATGATGGAAGAGTTCCGAAGATTTCGGGCTCAAAACAAGCAGCGAGAAAACCGGGTCGAGATTCTGGAGAAAAGACTGGACGATGTGGAACAGCAAGTAAGGATGAATAATGTCATTCTCACTGGAGTACCATTCAAGCCTCGAGCGAAGCTGAATGCAGCAGGAGCAAGCACTGCTAATGCTAGCGCTAGCGTAGCTAGCAGTGCCAATACGGAGATCGGTGCAGTGTCTTTGGAACAGCAAATACATTCATTTCTCACATCTAAAGGGATTTCCCTGGATCTCAACACCATCGAGACCTGCCACCTGCTCCCCAGGAGAAAGGAGACGGATAAACCAGCGATCCTCATCAGGTTTGTGAATCACAAACACAAGCTAGCTTTGATGACCCAAAGGAAACAACTGAAAGGTTCGGCTGCTTATCTGAAAGACCATCTGACCAGAAGGAATGCTGAAATCTCAAAACATGCACGGCTTCTCAGGAAGCAGAAGCAGATTGAGAACACTTGGGTTAAAGGCTGCAGGATTTATGTCAAACCGCTCGGTCCGGAGGACCGGTCAAAGGCTGTGGTTGTGAACACCATGAAAGACTTTGAAAAGTGTTTGATCACGGTCGTCTGAAACAACATGGAGTAATAAACCAAAGAGACAAATAATTTCAAGAAATATGACACGTGAATTCATCACTTTACGTAACCTGAATAACAGCAGAGTTCTGACCTGCAGACAACTTGACCTCAACTTTCACCGCAGCTGATATCAGCTGAAGAAGGATATGGACCTGAATCTAATGTCTGCAGACATAACATCGAAGAGAACTATAAACTCTGTTTTGAACCCAGGAGATCAGCTGTTATCAGTAAAAGAAGAAATACCAACCTTGGACAATCGACAGTTATGGACCCTTTTTACTCTTCCCCTACAGCATTTCTTTATTATAAAAAAATTTAAAAAAATAAATAAAAATACAAAAAAATATTTAAAAAAGTAAAACAAATGATTAATCACTTATTGAAAATTGTTAAATTACTGGGGGGGGTTGGCGGGGGGCGCTGCTCGGGGGGGGGGGGGCCCAGCGGCGCTGGATGGGCTTCCCGTCTACACCTGGGGCTGGGATCGGCCCTTCCCTGGCTCTGGGGCGGGACGGGACAACCCTCTTGGGGCCCCCGGTCGCTCTGGGTGTCATCTGCTTCGGCTTCGGGGTCTGGGGGTGGGGGTCTTGTCGGCCCTGTCCTGTGGGGGGGCATTCTGGGGGAGGGGGGGGGCACTATTGGTACGGGGCAGGGGGGGTTGACGGGTCGGGGTCTCCGCTGAGGCCATCGACGGTTTCCCCGGCCGGTTGGCTGCCTCGGTCCCGTCGAGGCCTGACCAGAGCTCTTCTAGGGCCGGCGTTTGGGGGTGGGGGCCTGGGCTTGCTCCGGGGGGGGCGACGCTTTCTGGCTCCCCTCTCTCTGTGTGGGGGTGGTGGTGCTGGGCCTGGGGTGTCTGCGCCTCCGAGGGTGGGGCCCCGGGGCTGGGTGGGCCTGGCCCCCTTGCTGGGGGGGGGGGCGGGGGACGGCTGTTTGACCACCGGGGGACAGTCTATCATCTGTCCCCAACTTACCCCCTTCCTCATATAACCTCATAATAGGGTGAGGGGGTGGGGGGCTTAGCCTGCGATGAGCCTTGGGGGGGGTGGTTTACTAGGCAGTGGCCCCCCTCCTGTGGTTGCCGTATGGAGTGGGCCCCCCCTCTTTCGGTTTTATTTGCACCTTAGACATGTAGGGCCCTTGGTAGGGGGGGTGCTTGGACATCACTGCCAGCAAGCAGCGGATGTCCTCCTAGCACCCTACCCGCCATCCCCACCCCAAGACCCGGGTCTTGGGGTGGGGATGGCTAGGCACTCTCCCTCCTTCTTTTCACGTTCCACCATCCATTTTAGAAGAACATAAACACTCACCTGAGCACAGGTGTTAGCTCAACAGACTGAATGACTGAAATATTTCACACTAGTTGGTTTTAAGGCATAAGTATGCGTGTGAACACTATCTGTTTTGTGTACATGTCGACAGGTGGACATTTTTGCAACTAACAGGTGTGTTTATAACATTTGAGTGTGTGTGTGGACAGGCTCCGCCCTTTTTTTTGTTTATTTTTTACATTTAAACCTTACCATAATGATTAACAACCAGTAAACTTGTTGCTTTATGCTGCTTCATGGTCTTTTCCCCTTCCCCTCCTATTATCACCCCCTACCCCCCCTCTCTCTAACGTCCCTCTCTCTTCTTCCCCTCTTTCCTTTTCCGTCCGGTCCAACACCAAAGATTTTCAGAAATGTTTGAAATTAATAAAGTTTGGCCTCAATTACAAAAGGGGTTTATTCAGCCATACCTTTGGTTTGTCTGAAGATTAATAACCCCTCTTGTTAAAGTAAAATATGTCCAACCCAAGAGGCCCTCAGCTCTCATCTGTCTGCCTAGCTGTTGGACAGGACAAGTTAAAAAAAAAAAAAAAAAAAGACAATTGTTAAATTGATTGACTTTTAATGATTTTACTTCACTTTCTCCAAAACTTGATAAATTGATTCAAAAATCTTTCCTAATGTAGCATAATTTTGCACATGTTTTTAACTTTTGATACTTGATGAAATTTTTGCTATGAAAATTCCTGAAACAGTGTTGTCTGCTTTACTGATATAGTATTATGTTTTATTCATATGAATGGCTTTTATAAGTAACATAATCTGCATATAGTTCAGATGACAGATCTGCATTTGCCATGTTGATTTCTAAAATAGTTATTTTTGACGTAATACTTAAGTAATTCATCTTTGTCATGTGCTTTATCGATATCTTATGATCTTTAATTCTGTCTGATAAAAACTGGGAACCGGATATTGATAAATTATGTAATAAAATGGTTACAGTATAACGGGATGGGATTATATAAATTCGCTTCCTCCCACTCCCTTTCAAGCAATATTTATTAATATGTCTAATTATCCTAAGTTTGATTAGTTACTGTATGTATGTATAACTGATGTTTATATTGCTGTTGTGTATTATTTCTACTTAATTGCTTGAAATAAACCATTTCAAATCAAATCAAATCAAATATTTAAAATTTGTAAAAAAAAAACTAAACAAGGAAGGATGAACAAATCTTTCATTATAACCCGATCACTGCACCCAGCTCTTTCTGGGTGGCTGTCTTTCTTCACTAATAAACATTTCATGGCTTACCAATGTTACTAAGTGGTGAGGAGTGATTACACTTGACTTGGTAGAAGGTTGGCACTAGTGCTTGGCAGCAGAGCCTCCATCAGTGTGTGAATGCGTGAATGGGACTGAGACTTTAAAGCGCTTTGGGCCTTCAAGGATGGTAGTAAAGTGCTATACAAGTATACGCCATTTACAATTTAATACATAGTTAACACAAAGAAATTTAGTCAAAGGAAATGAACTTCATGTTCTTTTCCTTTGACTAAGCCACTGCATGTGCCCTGGAGTTCAACTCAAAATTTCTGTGCAAGAAAAAAACAAAGTGATTCTGTATTAACCCTTGTGCTATCCTATGACCCCACCCCTACATTGAAGTGTTCTCTCTTTCATGTAATCCATGGACACCAGTGAAGATCACAAATCATTACATTAAATCCTCTCCACCTTTATCCATGTTTGTCCTGGTAGGAATAACACGTCAATGCAAGAGTGGGGTCATAGGATAGCACAAGGGTTACCCCCAAGGCTATAGCAATCAAGCATTACTTGTTTCAAACCTTAGCTGTTTTATTTAAACATAACAGTGTTTTTGATGCCCATGTGTGACTGCTGTTCTTTACGCCACTTTTCCTGGTGATCTATACCTTTCGTTTACAATAGAACCCAATGGTGCTCACGTGATTTGGACAATTTTCCAGGATCTCCCCACTTGATGGCCCTGGCGTCTGTCTCATCATTTTCCTCACAGGGGGTTCTTCGCGGTAAGGCTCACCCTGGCTGGCTGCCTTGAATCTGTCAACTTTTTGCATGAAGACAATTGACTGATCTAATAGCAATGATCACGATAGAGGAACAAGAGCAGAAAAATGATATCAGCGGCTTTTTTCAACTTAGACTTTGTGATGAAGATGAAGACGTCAAATTGGATGCCAACAACCGGATTCTAACTTTTCTTAAGTTAGCATCCAACCGACTTTAAAGATGTAATAGATAAATAAAGCAAAATAAAATGACACAATTTTCATAAAACTGGTATTTTCCAAATATAATAAATAAATAAAAATGAATAATAAACAAATCCACTGTGTCTGTGATGTATGTGATCCATATGTCGAGGAAAACTCCAAGTTTTGTATGTAAATAGCAGCTTTATTTTTCTTTAAAGTCGAAGACCCTTATTCAGCTTACTCTTTGGCTCTTTTCTCCCCAAAAGAACTTTCCAAATTTTTTGGTGTTTATTATCCAAAACAAAACTTCCTTCAGTCTCAAAAAAATAAGCGAAATGGTGTGTGCGGTTTTTTTTTCCTGTCTGCGACTCGGTACCATGTGATCCATGGATAAGTCCGTGGCCCTGGGGTTGGGGATCACTGCCCTACCCCATCCCTGGCGGGGGGAACAAGGGCCTCGGGTGCTGGTTTCCTGTCAGCCCTTTTGCCATGCGGGGAGAGGGTTCCCTAAGTTTTCTGGCAAGACCGGCTGATGAGCCGGTCACATCACATGTGAGCCCGTGTGACGGGTCTCCCTTGGGAGGCACTGGCTCGTGCCTGGGGTTGGGGTGGGGGGGGATGCGCAGAATATCTGGGTGTAGTAGAATCAGTAAAATCTGCCCAACACAACATGCCTTCAGTTCTCATCTGTTTGTTCAAATGTTGGACAGACCAATAAAAAAACACACACAAAAAAAAACAGAAAGTAGTAAGAAAGTAGTAAGAAAAGTAGTATTTTGTATGTGACACATCTAGATGGTGTTTTGGATTCACATATTTGAACGCACTAAAACAGCGTTTTGGACACAACGTTTGTATGAGATAAAACGTTTCTTTATACTCCCGTCTTGGGACAACATAATGCGGTGTGAATTAAGTGCCACTTTTAAAATGTGCGTAATGAACTGCGTTTTCAATGGCTGCGCTTCAAATGTACCTATAATTCATTCTAGATACTAAGTAATACTGTATCTATTGCTAAATGTTTTCCGACATATTATAATTACACCAAAATGTGTTCTGCATGGTTTATGTGTGGACACATTTTAAAACATAAAAAATTATAATGAAAATTTAAATGCAATCCCCTCTTTGTATTTTCATTTTAATTATGACACAGAATAAGCGGTTTTTAAGTATAAAATGAAAAAAACATTTTGAAATATTGCTTTTTCATTTTAATTTTGAGTCATTTGATGCAGTTACATTTTGAAAATTAAAAAGCATTTATGTTAATCCATTTTAATTGTCAAGTTAGACATTTCTAAATGAATTTTGCTACACATTTACCAGAGAACTTTTTGAAAATGAAATGTCAAATACTATTTTCATTATCATTTTAATTAAGTGACAGAACAAGAGGTGTTGAGGAAGGAAATGAAAAAGCATTTTGAAGTATTGCTTTTTCTTTTTAATTTTGAGTCAAAAAATGCAGCTTCATTTTGAAAATTAGAAAGCATTTCTGTTAATCCATTTTAAATGTCAAATTAGACATTTCTAAATGAATTATGCTACACATTTACCAGAGAACGTCTTGAAAATGAAATGTCAAATACCATTTTAATTTTAATTAAGTGACAGAATAAGCTGTGTTGAGGAAGGAAATGAAAAAGCATTTTGGTGGATTGCTTTTTCATTTTATTTTTGAGTCAAAAATGCAGCTTCATTTTGAAAATGAAAAAGCATTTCTGGTTTTGACTTTGCTTTTTATTTATGCTACATAATCGTTTCCATAGTAAATGACAAGTGGATACTGCTGATATTTTTGTGAGTGTGGACGCTCCTTTTTAAAAAAACACATTCTGCTTTTCAGAGAAACCCACCACACTGCAACAAGCGGCGAATCTGTTTCTGTTTTTGTACCTAATCGAGATGGTTTCCTGTTAAAATAAAAAAAGCGTAATTTCCTCCGTGGGCGGAAATGCATGACTTTTCATGTTGAACTCATTTAAGAGTCTTCTGTTACCAAGCTACAGCACCAGTGAACATTTCTCTGAAGAACGTTTTGAAGAGTCTTCTGAAACCAAGCTGCAGCACCGTAAAGACACCTTCCACCTGCACAGCCTCTTCCATCCTTTCGGCGCTATTCAGCGCTCGTGGAAAACGTGGACAAATACTTTTCTTTGTAAGACTGGATACTCTTTCTGATATTTTAATTGCTACAACAATCCTTATGATTTAGTTAAAGTTGGGAGTTGAAAAAAAAACGAATAGAAGATAAAAGTGGAAGGACACGTGGTTTTCCAAGGCGCACCGCACCGCACGCGAGGTTCCTGCATGCAGGTTTGACGCTCATTCGTCTCCATCTCTCAGCAGCGTCGTGCTCCTGCATCCAAGCCGCTTGTGTCAGCTGCCATGTCAAAATCTCACCAAAATGGAAATTGAAGGGTTTAGCAGGAGTTCGTTGAACGCAGAGAAGATGCTGTTCGGATGTTTTCTTTAGGTTTAGAGGAGGGAGTCGTCGGAATATATTAGCCTACCGCGGATACGCAGCAGAGGCTCCGAAGTTCTAGGGATCAGGAGAGAAGAATTTAAAAAGTAGAGCTTACAATCAGGGATTTATTGGCTTTTTCTCTCCTGGATGCGCTCTTCTTTGACGTCTGTAAAGGTAAGAGGACGCACCACTTTCTCCCTATGATTGTTTTTATTTATCATTTTGAAAAGGGAGTATGGCTTAGAGGGATCCAAATTTCCCGTAAAAATTAACCATTCATTATTTTACCCATTGAGGTATTTGCCTCAGCCCAGTGATCCAAATATTTTGATCCTTAAAGGTTAAGTATCTGAGGTATGTGGCGCATGAATTGGTAAACGGAGGAAAAAAATGTACCAAACACCGTTCATTTCAAGAAGCTGGCTCAAAACGCACAGTGTGTAATAAATGTGTTTATTTATATCTTTATTAATATTGTTTGTCTTTAAATGATCAGATATTGTGACATATTTCTCTATTTTTCACTTGTTGGTTGCTTCGAGAAATGGAGATAGAAAAAATAATGAGTCTGGATTAGTTAGACCGTTAGAGGACTGTGGTGGAACATTCAGAAGGGACTTAAGAAGACGTTGAAATGGGCAGCAGGGGGCGCTCTTTCAGACAGTTTCAAACACTACCTGTAATGACAATTTCAGGTTTTTCCTGCATGTTTGATACAAAGGCCAATCGCCAAGAATGCGTATTTAAATTAGATTTTTCTCAGATAGATAGATAGATAGATAGATAGATAGATAGATAGATAGATAGATAGATAGATAGATAGATAGATAGATAGATAGATAGATAGATAGACAGATAGATAGATAGATAGATAGATAGATAGATAGATAGATAGATAGATGCAAGTATAATGGTTATGTAACATTATCCTATAGAGAACAAATAGTTCTTCAAAATGCTTTGAAATCCAATGGAAGGTTTTGTTGGTATAATAGAGTTTTATAAAACCCAGCTGGACTGCTAGTGTAAACCTACAGAGACATCCTTAAGTGGTGAAAAAGGGCAAAGGGCTTACATCTCACCATTGCTGTGGTTGCTTAAAAAGCAGCTGGTCAGTTGTCAATGTAGGGGCCAGGTTTTAATTTAACCTTCCTTGAAACCAGACAAATAAAGAAAAATAATTTGAAAAACTTGGTTATTTCTTTAAGATGAAAAAAAGAACATTTTAAATAGAAGTTTTGTCATTTGGATTTTTAAGCTTTGGGCACATCGGGCAAGTTACGTATATTCAAGAAAGCTGCTTCTTGAAGGCAGGTTTAACATATGGCGTTAACACTGGACTAGCAGGGAAGACCTACGTCTGCTTTTACTTATCTTTTTAGTGTTTTATATATTTATTGAGTTTTCAGTTTGAAAACATAATACAAACAAATTCAAACCCCAGTCCCCCACCCCCTCCTGCTGTAAGTTGCATATACACCAATATCAATTTAGTAAAGAAAATATAAGGAAATAAAATGGTACAAACGATAAGCAAAGAGAAACATGAATATATAAAATCAGTCATAGTTTAGGTGAAAGAGCATATATAAAAAAAAACAATAAGTAAAGTGCAAATATATCAGCACATGTAAAGAAAAGAAAGAAAAAATTTAGAAAAGGGCAACAATCTGTCACACTTGTAGATGGTAGACTAAAAAAGTATAGAAATGGTCTCCATACCTTATAAAATTTATGTTCTGATCGTCTCAGTAAATCTCAGTTTTTTCAAGTTTAAGATGGTAAAGCACATCTCGAATCCAATCTGATAAATGCTTTTGCTTTTTTTTTTAACCTTTATCAACTTTCAGTACAAGTTCAATACCCATGCATGTTATACAGTAAACCCTTCTTTTTCGCGGGGGTTACGTTCCAAAAAGAACTCGTGATAGGCAAAATCCGTGAAGTAGAAACCTTTTTTTTAAAACAATTATTATACAATTAAATACTCTTTTATACATTGAAAAGAAAGAATAAACCATTTTACAGGCTCAAGGATTTGTTTCACAAATCATTGTACCTTAGAAACGTTTTTTTCAACAAATAACTTCTGCACTGTACTGTCAAATAATAATGTTAATCATCAATGTCAACAGAAGGCATTTACGGAGATTAGCCCCACCCACCGCGACCCGAGTAATTGGATTAAACGGGAGAAAATTTTAATGATTATGAAAAAAATACAAAGTACAGTCGGACAAATAGTGATTCAGGTGTATGTCACTGCTCTTCAGACTGAGCCGCTGCATCCTGTCTCCGCTCTGTAGTGTTTTCTTCTTTTGAAGCCTGTGGCACAGGTGTGTTTGTTCGGGGGAAGAACATAGTCATAGGCAGTTGTTGTCGCTCTTTTTTCTATGGGTTTTAGAGAAACTCGAAATTGCAAGAGAATTTGCATGTATGTAATGTAAATTTGACAAGCTGTTTTACGTACGTGTACATATTAAATTGCAACGTTATTGACGCACAGGCAGAGAAGAAGCGGAGTGACTTTTTAGCCAATCATAATGCAGAACACAATGCACAATGCAAATCCGTGAAGAAACGAAACCGTGAAAAGTAAATCGTGTTATAGCAAGGGATCACTGTACCTTGAAAACAGTCGAAGAAACTTGCAAAGCTACGTGTGGATGTGAGAGTTTTGAATGCAGAAGTCTGAATTTATGGGTGTTAATATAGATTCTATACCAATATTTGGTAGTCATAAACCATTATTTAAGGTAATATTTTCCAAAGTACATTTAAACATTAAAAGAAAATAGTTTTCTAAAGAAAAAAATAGTACTGTATACTGTTTTTCAATAACTATCAAAAACACTAAATTTTTTAATTTCATAGTAATTTTTTTGTTGTCTCTTTCTTTTAAAAAGGCTGACATAGTAACTTAAAGGACAGCATAATCAAATGTTGTTCTGCAAAAAAATCCAAGTTTGTGCACTCTTATTCAACCGCTAATATTTACTTGGCAGAATCCTGCAGGTGGAAGAATGCATCACATGCTGTGCAAAATACGGAGGACAATGTGCCATGCTTTAAATCAGTGTGGAAATATACAGTGGAATAACAAATTGATAGAAGCGCAAAGACACTGACAGCAAGAATAAATAATTCCTAAAGGTCACCACACACACATAACATACATACACCGCACACCTTGTCCGCCGACTTGGTTTAGTCAGACATTTCCAGAAAACTGTGACAATAGTGAGAATATAGTGTATTTTTAAGTTAGAGTATTGTTTTAGAACTACATTCTGCTAATGCTTTTAAATTGCATAGGTCAACATAACATGCAATTTTTCACTTTACAATTGGGGTGTTGAGGTTATATTTTACAGGAAACAGTTGGATATGTAAAATTTGGAATAAAAATGCATAATAGTGACAAGTTTTATTTGTTAAAATAAAAGTGAAGGGTGTTTCATAAATGCTGAGACTAGGTTTCACAAACATGTAGTGCACATTAGCTGTATATGAGAATTGGACAAAAACGAATGTGACGTTACCCATAGAAAAACGATTTACTTCTGGTTCCAACCAAATGACGTTAATTCAGTTGCCAGTTTGTCGCAATATGGACATGCTGGAACCACATTGTCAGTAAGCAATGATTGGTCCAAGCTGATATGAATCTTTCCTACGGCAACAATCTGAATAATCAGGAGTGAGCTTGTTAGAAGGCCACACCCCCTACCCCTTGAAAGCAGGCTAGAGAGAATCTATCAATCAAAATATTTTGAACGCTCAATGTGAGACCTCATAGTTATACTGAGGCCTCTGATTGGCCAGTATAAAATTAGAATCACTTGGGCTAAAGAAAAAAAAAGTAAAAAGTAAGATTAGAAAGAAAATGTTATCACCATTGACGTCTATTGATGGGAATATGCATCAAACCATTTCAGCTCCAAAATTACCTTAATTTAGCATTAACTTGAAAGCAGAAAAAAATATGATTATTTTCTTTTGATTTCATAGCTGCAAATAATTTTAGGCGTCATAGGGTTAAAAAGGAAGCAGAGCAAGAATGTATATTCTGACAAATACATTGAATAATAGCTGTTTATTTCTCAATAGAAGAATTTTGGCTTCTTGGAGCCAGTTGGCACTTCCTGTTTGGAACACTAGGAGGGAGAAGTCAGTCTAGTTCTCATAAACAGTCAATGGTTGATCACCATATTTTGTAACCTGGAAGTTTTACGTTTTTTTTTTCAGTTTCCCCACGTTTTGAGTCTATACTCATTGTAGCATAGCTTGGAATGATTCTTAGCCTCAATAATAGGTACCAACTGGTAATAACATTTTCTTATAAAATCTTTGCAGATCATGCTGCAATGTGTAGAATAACACGATGTTTTGATCCATAATTACATTGAGACACTCTTTATGTTCAAGTTAACATTAATATATGTCATTGACAAGTTGATGCACCCCAAGCTACCGGCGGCCCAAGGACATCTCCACCTGGGAAGCTGCTGTCTTACCATATGTACCAGGATCCATCATCCTCCTGTCATCCTGCAGCTCTTCCCCACATGCTTCCAAAGGACTGACTAGATGACTTTGGCATCAGATGGCAGTTTGTTATGTGACTTTCAATACATGCCTCCTACCTTGGATTCTCTGTCGTGGGTAGATGATGGACAGGCACGTTGGAGGCGGAAGTCACTATAGAGTGACAGTTTTATCTTGCCCCGTTTTTTTTTTCTTGTGGCCACAATAAAGCCTCCAGATTTCCATCCACACCAAAGTGACTTTTTTTGGGCTTTTTATTTCTGTAAAAATGTTTGCAATAATTGCTTCTTTTTGAGTAGTTTTTTAACAGTCTGTTAGAAGATCGCATCGTCTGCTGTTTGTGGACCATACTGAATGGGGGATAGTTATTTTTCTCAAGTTTAGTTGTGCATCACTGCTAAAATACAACATAGGTAAGGAAATGCATAAATACCAGTGAATCAGTTTCTTTTATTTAACATATTTTTGGCTCTAGAAAAGCCCCCTTTATGTAAAATCGATAATGTGCCTTTTAATCTGGAGTGCTTTATATATGGATGATTCTGGTTGTGTTTGCTGATGTTGAAGGGATTTTATGTAATCAATGCAGTTCTGTAGACCCAGATCATGCTTGTTCACAAAGAAGAATTCGGCCCCTTTTGGTGATAAATAGGGGCAGATGATCCCAGCCTGTAAACCCTCCTCAATGTACTCTTCGATAACCTCCTATTCAGGGCGAGAAAGAGGGTAGATGTGACCCTTAAGGCCCGTACACACCGGGACGAATTTCACCCGCAATATTCGCCGACGTGTAACGCCTCGTGACTAAACAAAGGGCACCAATGTGAGTGTGCACACCGATGCGAAAAAACGCCACGCGTCAAAGCGTCACTTTTTATAAAACGCCTCGGGTTCGTTTTTTTGGTTTGACGCGCTGCGTCAAAAACTATACGACCAATGAGAAAGGCGCTTTTGCATACGTGTCTGGAGCTTCTGAAGTTACAGTAAAACACAACTTGGGGGCGCTCAAACACAAAACTGCCTTTCTGGGCACATATACCAGCGAAGAAGATAGACGCCAAGTAGCGTCTACACTGCTTCGAAGAAATAATGACTGACATTCTAAAATATCCCCGAACCAAGCACCAGTTGGAGCAACTGGTGCTTGAAATATACAGGTTTTCTTTGTTTGATTCTGACAAGTAAGTAAAAACTTGCTCTCTTCTTCTGAGTGAAAAGCGACTTTAAAAGCGTGAAGTTGCGCAGCGCCACCTTGTGTACAGGAGTATTTCTGTTTTACATTAAGCGCCATCTAATGTCAGGGAATGAAATTGCATGTTCGCTCGGCTCATCGTCAGCGAAAATCGCCTGGGTGTGAACACAAAAAACGTGGCGAAAAACGCTGGCGAATAACGCCTGGCGAATATTCTTCCCGGTGTGTACGGGCCTTTAAGGGGGCTGTGTCCCTGGTAGTCACTCTATGGCATTGGGACAATGAGGAGGCAGAGACTTAGCTCAAACCTTCCTGAGAACTACACGCAGGTCATGATATGCGGGAGGAACATTACATAGGTCTGGGGGTTTAGGTGTAGTTTGACTTTTGAATCGTAGAACATACAGCAGCAGCAGAGAGACTGTTTAGCAGACAAAAATTACTCCTTGATAACACACCCAGTCAATGTGAGGTACATGTCTGCATAACCATGGGAAACCCAAAAATAACATGAGGTTGTAAAGACTCTACTCCGCGAAACCTCATGAGTTCGGTGTGTTTACCAGACACAATTACTCCAGTGTTAACAGTATGTGCAGTAACTCTATGCATGCCTGAAGCATTGAAGGCATGGATCAGTAAGGCTGGAGTCTGGGGTTAAACAGAAATCATCAGTTGGCTCACCACAGCTTGTAAATTCAAGTCACCATCCGAACGTGAGTCAAACACTCAAACTCCTCCTGCACCCCAGCATGTGCCACCAAGACCATGGCAGGTGGCTGAAAGGGGGATATGAAGGAGGAGACACGACTCACTAGGTCACTCCTGGATCTAGGGATCCCCTGACAGTCATGGAGGGGATGCCCGTGTTGTCTGCAGTGCAAACATAGCCCTGCCCCCATGTGCTTCCGTCGTTCAGTAGGGGAAAGACTTTGCGATTGCAACTGCACTAAAACTAAGTCAGGAGTGGAAACCAGATGGGAAGCTTGAGAGTTAGATTGCATTGGCGGAAAACACATGGGCAAAGATGTAGAGAAGTCTGTAGGATGACGTTCCTCTCGTCTTTGTGCCATCATTTCCCGGTCGATGCGGACAGCCAGCCTAATTAGCTTCTCCAGCTCCTCCAGAACTTCCCTTGCCACTAGCTCATCTTCAAGTGTGCTGGAGAGACCCTGAAGGACAATATCCACTAGTACCTTGTTCAGGCAGCGGCTGCTGGCAGCCAGAGTCCTGAACTCAATGCTGCGAGCTCCTTGCTGAGGTGGAGTGGTGATTGGATCAAACACTGTCAGGAGCTGGTTTGAAAAAACTCGAAACAAGCTGCACAGCTTGGCTCTGCTGTCCTATTCTGCCAAGCCCCTTTTTTTGGCCCGGCCAGTATGAAAACATAGAGCGAAGACCACCTTGCTTTGGTTGGAGGGGAACGCGCTCAGGTTGAAGTCAAAATGGAGCTAACACAAAACGAGAAACGCAGTTCTCCACAGTCCCGTCAAATGGCTCTGGTGAGACCAGTCGAATTTGTAGAAACAAAGAAGAAGATGGAGATGGTGGTGCATGCTCCAGTCATGAAGCTGTTGAATGCCGGAAATACAACCACGCATAGACAGACATCTCATCAGTGGATGGCTGTGGTGATTCTTGAGTTTGTGATCCTCTTTCTGGATTAGACGTGGTCCAAGCATAAGGTTACGGCAAGCTGTAACCTGTGCAGGAAGGACATGACACAGATTCTCAAAATAGTTCAGGTTTAATCAAACAGACTGACAGTTTGCGTCTACGGGGCCTCTGACCATCACCGGGGCATTCATACACATTCACACACCAGTGGAGCCGCTGGGAGGCAGGGAGGGGGAAGTGTCTTGGCCAAGGACACAACTTACCGCCGACCCTTCGATCATTGGACGACCTGCTCTACCTTCTGAGCCACTGCCTCTGCTGCTGAAAAGCATGAAATAGTTAAATACCTTAGACAAGATATGAAAACCTTGGATATTTTTCAAACATTTTAGCGTTATCATTGTACTATGTGTGAAATTTGTGGCTGATTTTGAGCACACACGGAGTGATCCAGATGAATATCCTGATATGGATGTAAAAGGAAATGAACTGATGGTGCGGCTCCCATTTAAAACCATGGCGATAGATGAGAACAAGTAGTGTTTTAAGTTGATTCACCACCTCGACAAAGCGCAAAAATGTTTTGGGGAAAAATGCAAGTTTTTTTCTAAATTGTGGTGTTTCCATTAGGCAAAATGATTTTTTTTAAACTTTATTTAAATTGGGACTTTCATATTAATCAATGTTTTAACATAACAAACATAAATATGCCAGATTTATCACAAGGACTAAACTATATCTTGTTTTCCAAGGCAGGTAAGAGGGAAAATCATAAACATTAAGCAATTTTGACAACAACAGACACAATTTTGAGAAATTAAAGTGAGTAAGTTTGGCAAGAAGGACATGGTGGTTGTGTCGAAGGCATGTGTCAGGTCAAGAAAAGATTTTTAGAGGATTGCATTAATGAATCAAAATACTGCTTTGGAGTAGTTTTTTGTGAGTAATTAACATGATAATACACTTAAAAGCTCAAAAAGGGGATTTTGCATTATAAAGGCCCTTTAACTTGCCACGCGTGCTCAATAGCTGAGCATTGTAGACATAGAGGCCGATTACAGTTGTAGAAACTTGGGTTAACACAAGGATTTTGAACGGAAGCCCAAAACAAGCATTTAAATAGACTTTTTATTGGAAGTAGCCGCTTGAACGCATGTTGCCAAGAGCGGTGTGAACGTAGCCTTATGCCAGGCTTGTCGGCATTGTTCCAAAGCGACACAGAGGATAAAGAATTCAAGGGCTTTTAAGTGATAGAAAGAGTTTAGTTGACTTGTTGTCATGTTCTTCATGCTATTGTTATCTTTAAAATTGTTCATAAGTTGTGCTAAAGTACTAGATTCCTCCTATGTTTTATGAAGCTAAATGAGCATCAATGTGATTCAGCAGGGAAGTGTGCATATATTTAGCCTATTATTGTTATCCATTTTATTATTATGTTGACGTTCAAGATGAAGTGTCCATTCTTGTTTTTGTGTTTTGTTAAATACATTTCTTACGAAAGTGCAGCTTAAACTCCAGTGTGAGCTATATGTGATTTTTACTTTATCTTGCATTTTTTTGGTGATGCTACTCCTTCTCTAGAGCGACTTGTAGTCTGAAAAAAACATGGTAGCCATAATTGTAAACTTTTTTAACAAAGTAAAGACACAAAATTGCTAAAACAAAATAGAAAAAGCAACCTGAAATGTGTTAGTATGTAAACAGAAACAGCTAGGGGGTTTACACCCACAAAAAATAAAAATGGAAAGTATCATTTACAGGCTCGACAACTGAATTGAAAAACTTAATCAGATCTCTGGGAAGGTGAGGAATAATGTTTTCCATCATAACATTCCCAAAGGACATATTCTCGCTATAACTGTCATTTAAAATACAGGGCCAGTGCAAAACAACATCCATTGAGAGGCTTTACCAACACAAGAATGTTATTCTCTTTCATCCTTTTTCTCCTATATCAAACCAGAAAAATGTTCAGAAAGATGAAAAGAATATTTTAGATTTACAGAGAAAATGTTTTTTTGTTTTCCGTATACTTGCCATTGCAGTCGTTTTGAATGTAAGAGTCGAAGGAACTGCTGAAGTTCATTATTTCTATAAAAGCAACTTACAGCACCAGGCTTAACAGTTTCAGTGGATGCAGCATTAAAAGGTTTAGCTTAAAAGTGATAAAAACATATATGACAAGATAATTAGGTTTAAAGTTTGATTGATTGATAAAGTTCTATTTATTGAACAGGACACAACTGCATCTATATTTAAGCATATAAAAAAGCCAACCTGAGTAATACCTGGGATCCTCATAAAGCTAAATTCATAAAAATAAGTAATGATGTGATAAGGAAGCTTGCCACAAGTATGATAACCTTCTCCAGAAGACGTTAATAAATTGTAAAATTTACTGACATCTTTGAAGGTTGCCAGTAGAGGATGATGTTTTCTGGGTTTTTTGTTTTTGGTTGTTTTAATTTATCTAAATGTATCATCTGAAAACATTAAATTGTGATTTTTCTTCTTTTCCCAGTAATCTATACAATCAAACACAAGTTGCCTAATTAGCCTTAATTTACCTGTCTAAAGCTATGTTCACACCACTTACGGTGTTGCGTGTTCAATTGGCCACTTCAAATCAAAAGTCTACGAAAACTTGGGCTTTCGCATTCATAACTCTCGCATTCCTGCTTATGTACGCTCTATGTGCAAAACGTGTGTCCACTGAAAGCATGTTGAAAGTCAAACCAGTTTTAGGTGTGGCCAATCAGGGACTCGTGTACCTGTTAATTCATGGCACTGCCAGTTATATGAGACCAAATCTTTCATATATCGGAGACGAGCTGTATAAGAAAAAGCCTGGAGCAAGATTTGCACCGCTTCAGCTTTTCACACCAAGCGTCTTCCTAGTGTCGGTGGTGGACAAACGCTAATAAAATGTAGAAAAAGAAAAAAGCCCCTTACTGCTTGTCCAGTATGAATACCACATACACATTAAATGCCTGGTGTGAATGTAGCTTCAGGCTGAGCTATGCTTCTTCTTCTACAATGCTGTTAGTAGCTAATTCTGATACACAAACCTACAGTGCCCTCCAGTGGTTGCTGTTTTTAATTTTTAAAAATGACAAAAGTACGAGTACAGTATTCTCCCCATATTTGCGGGAGTTAGGGACCCGTTAAAAAAAAAGGCTTATAATCTGTTAATGTAAATCGTGAAACTTTTGAAGTTTTGAACTTTTGATTTGCTGCTGTGATGATTTACATTTAAAAGTCCAATGATGACCTAAAAATTAATATTTGTCAAATACAATATTTTCCACAAAGCTCAGAAGTGTGTGATACAAATATTTTTGGGGTACTTCCTCTTTTAAAAATAATTTGAAAAAGTGTAACAATAAAGTTACAGTAATAGCTTAACAAAAGGAATAAAGAAATAAAAACAACAATAATACTTTGAGGCAAATGGTAAATGTAAATTGTAACTTAAAACCTTACAAAATATATATATTATTTCTAATTGATATATGCAAAAACACTTTTCTTAGAAATGAAATTTGTGCTAAGTTTATTTAAATATCAGTTCAACAGTAATATATTCTAATACATAAAATTTTTTATATCAGGCATTTAGTAGTTTACTATTGTCTGAAACCATAACATGAGTGAGACTAGAACATTTTGTTCTGTTTTCTTAACTCTGAGAAACTGTGAATTTTTAAAGTCATGATAGAAACTGTCAAGAAAACAGGGTCCATCAGGGTGACTGACTGACATAAATCCCAATTTCAACACAAAATTTGAAATCAATAAAACATTTCACTTAATGATAATTGCATGTAAAATGTAGCACTGAGAAAATGGACGTTCCTTTGTGTTTACAAGTACAATTATCCAAATAATCGGCTGCAATTACAGTCGATTACAGAGAAGGCGTGAAGCTCTTTTCTGACATGTGATCCTAAAATAACAGTCATTATGCCACAGCTGAATCAAAACAATATGGCTTTGACTCAGTTTCATCGTGGTATCAAGCATGTGATAAAATCCTGAGATTGGACCATGATGCCTAGAAAAATGACTGTTGCGTTCCCCTGGTGTTATACTGCCCTGTGAGCCTCTTCCAGGTTGCCTTTGATTTTAATTTGGTCATTGGCTCCTAAATCCATCACACCCTGGCCTTGAAGCATTAATTTAGGGCAACATATCACTACCATTTTTATTTAAGAGTTTAGTCACATTTTTCATGTGAAGTCTTGTGCTGACTTTATGGGTGTCTTGGGTTACCAGACCTTTTTTTGGAGTAGATTAAACTGAACAGGATGGTGTGTCAAACATTAAACCATCAAAGACATCACAGCACTCTGAACTCAGTGACAGACAGCGACTCTTCTCATGAACAGCCTTCAATCATGGCGAGACATCCTGGATCAATATGGTCTTATAAGTCAGGGGTTCTGACCCTGACCACAGATCATTATGACCCACATGAGATTTGACCCATGCACACACACATGCACAGTCTTGATCATGCGCAGGTATCATCCCAAAGTGCTCAGAATACCCTTACAGAGGTGTCCTGTTCATCCACAGACGCACATAATGTGCAGCCAAGTGTGAGCCGAGTGAGTCTGACATACAGTATAAAGTGAAAGAGATTTCTTCAGGGAATCTGAGGATTACGAGAGTAAGGCAAAGCAGAAGTTGCAACATTTATGATTGTTATAGTTTCTTTGTAAAAGTATGTTATCAAAGCAATTTTTCACTTCAACTTTTGAGATATTTAACAAAGAATTTATGGTGAGGCCTACCGGTAGTTCTTTTTCTGAGGCCGACAATAAGTCATTAGAGACTCTAACTAGTGCAGTTTCAGTGCTGTGGTGTGGTCTGAACCCTGACTGAAAATTTTCAACGTGACTATTGTCCTGTAGGTGGCAGTAAAGCTGCTTAACTACAACTCTTTCTAGGATTTTTTAAATAAAGGGGAGGTTTGATATTGGTCTATAGTTGGCCAGGTTGCTAGGATCTAAACTGGGCTTTTTCAGAAGAGGTTTAACAACTGCATATTTAAAAGACAGTGGCACATATCCTGTTTCTAAAAGTTCCAAGTTAGGGTGAAGTGGGTGAGACGCCGGCATGTTGTATGGTCCAGGAAACTGCAGAGTGTGGCGTAAGGAGACCTTCCATCACAAGCAGGTGCAAGTTACATTAGCCTTTGAATACTTCACAATACAATTACCACACATGACAATCTGACATTCGATTTTCACCAAGCTTTAAGGGAGTTGCAAGACACATCTACAGATGCACTTTGTCTACGACACTTCATGAGCCTGTACAACCCAAAACCCCGCAGCACCCATACAACTGGGTCAACCCCCATAACGAGGCATGTGACTATACCCTAAATAGTAGAACTCCCCCAGTTGTTTTACACTCAGCTACAATAAAGCACAAACGCCCTGAATGGTTGTCCATCTCAACACCTGCTAAGACTAATGACAATTCCTTCTGAAGAGAAATTGGATAGAAAAAATACTCGGGCGGGCGGCCGTGGTCTAAAGGGAGAGTGGTCAGATGATCACATGATTGCATGTTTGGCTCTCGCCTGGGCTGTACATGTGTCCAAGTGTGGTTGGGAGGGACACTGAACCCCACATTTTTCCTGGTGGTCTAAGGGCAGGGATGTCCACGGTCTGTCTAGTTTAGTTTAGCAATCATCTATTGTTCATATTTTATGACTGATTCTATGTTTTGGTACAATTTTCAGTGTAATGCCTGTTAAGACAATTGTGTTGCAATATTGAACTATTTAAAAAAAAATGAATTTAATGTATGTGTTGACATGTCATTCTCACAATCATCTTAAGCTTTTTTTTACTCATGGGAAAATAGGCAAAGCTTTATCCATATTCTGTGCAAGAAAATAAATAGTATATTTTTCTGTGACAGTATTTCCATTTCTTTGCAGTAGATCTAATAATACAAACTCTGCTTTAACCCTTGTGCTATCCTAGGCACTTTACCATTGGGATTTGGGTCATCTAGACCCACTAGACAGTGCGCTGAACCTTTTTTTCTTCAAATATTTGTGATCTTCACTGGTGTCCATGGATTACATGAAATCTGTCCACCTTTATCATGGTAGGAATAACATGTAAAAGTAAGGGTGGGGTCTTCTAAGATAGCACAAGGGGTTAAGAAGGTCAGTTGTACTATTTGTCATTCATTCATTTTCTACTGTTTTGTCCCTTTCGGGGTCATGAGGCTGCCGGAGCCTATCCCAGCCGCTTGTGGGCTGAAAGCAGGGTACACCCTGGACTGTTCGCCAGTTTGTCGCAGGGCCACAATCACACACACATTCACATTCACTCTCACACCTAGGGACAATTTAGAGTTTCCAATTGACGTATGAAACATGTTTTTGGACGGTGGGAGGAAGCCGGAGACCCCGGAGAGAACCCACACACGGGGAGAACATGCAAACTCCACACAGAAAGGCCCCCCATTGATGTTCTGTTGCAGGTCCCCCAGCTGGGACTTGAACTGGGGGCATTCTTGCTATGAGGCAAGAGCGCTAACCACTGCGCGACCGTGCAGCCCTATGTTTTTTTGTCAGTACCTCTAAAATATGCTTATATGTTATCTGACTCTTTAGTTTTAGCAGGAGGGCATGTCTCTGGAGACAGTGTATGAATAAAGCTGAATTGTGTGTGCAGTGGGGAACGAGACAACAAATAAAGGCCACAATGAAAATGTGATTAAAGACAGAAGAAAAGGTCTGATATTTATATTCTAGCCACAAAAGAGTAATCATTGTCTTTGGTTTACACCCTAATCAGCTGGATTGATTAAAGCTGTTAATGTGTGCAAGTGTGTGTGGAGCCTCTGCAGAGCACCTGATGGAAAACAACTGAGCAAAACAATGAGATTATTGGATAATGAGCGGAGAGCTGGAGTTTTAAACTGCACCTATATTCTCCAGCTATATTTTCCACGTCATGTACTTTTTGGTTTAGGCCAATTTTATTTAAGATCCACTCCAAGGAAAATTATATTTTTGGTATTTCTAACATGTTCTTGTAGGATTTGTCATGATGGAGGAAATATAGAGAGAAAACTAAGATTAAAACTGGGTTTCTGAGTATCTCTTCTTTCAAATCATTGTGAATCAGGAGCAGACAAAAGAGTGCAAATGGAAAAGCTTGTAGTTGTTACATACAAACTACTCACCAGTCCACAAGTTTCTGGCTCTGCTCGAATCTGATACCATCGTCCATCGTGATGGCACGGCCTCGCCACGCTGCGAGTCAACACCATAAGGTGCGATTACATGTGCAAAATATCTTGATCAGATCAATGGTTGGATTAGATTTCAACCGAGTAAATGGGCCCAGAAAAATGTTTTCAGAATATAACTAACGTTCACATGGGGTCACACTTTCGGTAGGAATAAATCATTCGTATATGCGCAGTAGTGTTTGAAATACCGGAAGAGGACATGAGTTCCACCGAGCGGCTACATATACATAGATATGTCAGCTCGGTAATATACGAGGCGATCTTCTAAACGTGCTTTTATTAATGTTACGGTTATTATGAAGCGCCTGTTCGCTCATCATTTTAATCTTAATCCGTGTGGTCAGTGCTTTTTCTGTTGAAGAACGAGCCGGAAAGAAGCCAGTGTAGCAGTATGCTAACACGGGCTAACAACATGTAGCCTTTGATGAACATAAAATCCATGCGGGAAATTCTGCAATCTGCATCTCGTCTGAACGTAAATGTGGGAATAACATCAGCCTTTATTTTGTCGAGACACGACTGGAAACACAAACCCATGTGATTGTTTGAACGGTTTCTAAGGACTGAGTGACATTTCTGCTTAGCTCACACACCGCCCCAAAGCCGCTGTGTGTGCTGACGGTCCGAGCTCTGCTCAGACACACACTTTTAGACCCGGTTCTGAGTTTGGTAGCTCGTTCCCCTAGAGCTGCGGAACGGATCGCAGTCAGGGCTCCAGACTAACTTTTTTCACTAGGAGCACAGTGGCCCCCAACTGAAAATTTTAGGGGCACAACCAGAAAATTTAGGGGCGCATACCGTAAATCAACATTCTAACCAAATCTACTAATTTCCACTGTATTATGAATAAATACTTAAATAATAGATGCAGAAATTACAATGCGCTGTTTCAAATTCAGTGTTACATTTTAATCTGCACTTTTGAAGATGTAACAACAAGGTAAACTGACAGAAGAAGGTAAACTGTAAAAGAACGGACGATGTTCACTGGATATCAGAACAATCAATACAGATACCTGAGATCAGAGAGAGGCTCAAAAACTGATATTAAATTTTATCTTGGTGACACCAAATAAGTGCAGCCAAGACGCACAATAAGCGTGTTTGAGATCACCCAGGTGGACGCAACGCTGTTCAGATCACCTGGTATGTGACATATATTTTTGTTTTTGCTCCAACATCACCTGTCAATCATCACAAAAATATCAAGAGAAAGGGGCGGGAGCAGCAAGGCCCCAACCTACCGAACGCAGCTGGAAATTTAGTACTGAACTGACTGAAAGCTGCCCTATGACTACAAAACAATGCATTATGGGACATGTGTCCTGATGGTTTTTGTGAGATGGTCCTGATGGTTAAGTGAGAAATTGAAATAATTTAAAATACCAATTGATTAAAAATAGGCTACATCCATTACAAAACATGCAAATAAATATAAAATATATAATAACACAGATCATACTAAGGGGGAGAGGAATATTAAAACTTAATTGAACTGAATTGAACTTCAACTCCCTGTTCTCCTTTAGTCTCGCTGCAGATTCACCCCCCCGGCCTGGTCTCCCCGATGATCCAGGCGAGCCGCTGGTTCATCTCAAACACTTCTATCCTTGCATTTTCACCACGTGTTTTAAGTGCGTCTCAGACTAAACCCTGTTGTTGCTCGCACATGTTTAATGCTAAAGCCCCGTTAGCTGTCACGCATGTAGGTGTGGAACATTTATTCTCCTCAGCTGACCCGACTCCCGCGGGAGCGGTGTGCTGCCGTAACAGCCGCGCGCTTAACCGTAACCTCCGGGTCTGTGCGGCCCAGAGAAAATTTCAGCACGGACTGAATGCATTTAGAAAAATACGAGCGAATAGATACGTTCTAAAAAGGAAAGTAAGGAACTCCTTCATGTGGTCCGGGGAGGGGGCTGTCAGGTTTCCTGTTTCAAGCCCGGTCATTGTCACGCCCCCAATAGTCATTTACTCCACTGTGATTGGTTGGTTTGTCAGCTCCGCACACGACAATGAAAAGGTGTCATTCATACAAACTGGCAGGACGCATAAAAATTAAACTTTCATTTCAAGGTGGGGGCCACAAATAGCCCGCGGGCCGCGAGTTTGAGACCCCTGCTGTAGACTCAGGCACTGGTACACCAGCCGCAGGTCGGAAGAACGAATCAATGGTTCGCTTGCTCATAGCTCAGATGCACGCACAGGTTGTGATGATATTTGTCTCTGTTTCATTCCCACAGATGTTTACGCGCGCTAGATTATCTCTAGGTCCCTCCCCCTACACGCGTCTCATTGATTATTTCATTGATCATTGACGTGCTGTTTTCACGTTAAATGTATAAAAAATACGGAGGGTGGGGGAGGCAAATTTACTGGTTGCTCATTACACTCTGAAATTTTGGTCGCAAAATGCGACCAAATGGTCGCAGTCTGGAGCCCTGGCAGTCCTAAGTCTCCCACACATATCACACACATCGCACATATCGTAACAAAGCATCCCCCCTTCCCCTCAAACACAAAGCTGTAAGTCCGCACTCCACCAGTCCACTTGACTGATTAAGTGCGGGAGCGGACTACTTCTTTTCTATTTTGTTTATTACTTTTTTTGTTAAAGTCACTTCCCTCAGTTTATACTGGATCATCGCGGATGAGTCATTAGTTGTAAAACAAAATAAATAAAGTAATAAAGTAAAATAAGATTAAGCATAAGAACGAAAAATTAAAAATAGCCCCCCCGAAGATTTAATCGTCCATCACGATGGATGTTTACTGCAAACATTGTCAACTGCCAATTTAAGAGACATCGCCCAACCCTTCTTGCAGACAAATAGATCTATTAACGTCGTCATTTTGCTTTGTCTGAACTGGCATCTGGCTCAAAACTGTACAGTTAGATAGTTTTGGATTGTGAGGGGCTGTAAGCCAATGGGAGAGAGTGTAAACAAAGGGATGATAGGAAATGAGTGCAGGCTAACTTCGTGCCAACAAAGCCCACAACTCAGAGGTGAATTTCACCTACTACAGCCGTTTTGCAGTAACTGGGTCTTAGAAAACGAAACACGTTTTTTGAATTTGCATAAAAAAGGCATATCCATAATTATAAGACCACAGGGAACAATTTTAAAATAGTTTAAATGATATTTAGATTGGGACTTGAACAGCTTGCCTCAGACAGATCAGTCTGGTTTATAAATCAATTCAACGATTAATTGTTACACCTGTATCATTTATATGTAACATAAACCCAAGCTGACAGTACTTATGTGATATTTTGATATAGACAAGAAATAAAAATGATAAATTTCCGATTGAAAGAATCGTAGCATCACAGGCTGTCAATCAGGTAATAACTTTAAAAGTGTCGATACTCCAGAGAATAATGAACATGAATTTTAGATCTCATTATTTCTCTGCCATGCACGGTGAAGAGTGTAACACAAATTATCTTTGAAGTTTGGCAATTCCCTCTGATGCAATACAATGAGAATACAGTGCAACCCAAATGAGCTAACAGTAACGCACAGCCATGAGAGCAATGAGGACTGTGCTTGTTGTCTCAATTTCCAGGCATGGTTAACTTAAGATTTCTTTTGTCTTTTTGTATGTTTTAGTGGACTTTCCTCTGCCAACTGAAAGACAGTTGATATTTAAATCCCCACAGGATGGAGACGATTCTTTTATTCTTTTGACAGTCCCCAGGCTTCCTACTTTTCTATTGGAGAACATTTTATGAAGCCAGCTGTGCCATTACTCAGCCTGTTCAGCTTTAACACACTTCATTCCAGCTCATCTTTCTCCACCACTTAAATTCTCCACTTTACTAGTCTCCTTGCAGCCTGGTTCTGCTCTCATCAACATTATCTGTCTCCTACTTTCTCCCTCTCCTGCCTTTGTCCCTTTTCTACTTTTACTTCCTTTTGCACCTGTAATTAATCCTCGTTCGCCCCCACTTGTGGTACCAGCTAGCCAGCATTATTGGTTTCCGTGTTAGCTGCCTTCACTGCTCTGTTCTGACAAAGCATTGTTTGTATAGGGAGATCCAAATTCATATGTCCTGGTGTCTCTCATTGTTTATCCATACAGAGGCATATGATTATATTCATTGTGTATGTGTGTGTGTGCGTGCGTGTTTGTGCGTGCGTGTGTGCATTCATGTGCAGTGCTGTCATTCCACACCTGGTTGTCAGACTTGGTTACTCAAGATCTGTGCCAGGCAGCTCACAATTAAAGCAGAGCTGAGGAAGATGGAAAACAGGGTTGACGAAGAGCAAGGAACCAAAGAAAAACATTAGGTATATTTCCGTCTGATAGATTGAGTTTTTTTTTTTATTTCCTTTCTCCGGGAAAGTCTAATTTATATTCTTTATAACCATTTATGTCATTTTTCGCCCCCTCTACTACCAAACCCACACTGGCACACATTAGCCTGTTGTTTTTGCCTTAGATCATCCACAATTCTGTTGTAATTTTTCAAATGTATAGTATTAACAACTGCAACATGCTTAAATGTACCTTAGGACAGAGAAAGATTAAGAAATTGCAAAAGTAAAAAGTTGGCTTTATTAAGCATCTGTAAACAACATGGTGTGTCTTGTTCTCTGCCCCCTGCATTGGTTTAAATCATTTTTTTAAATAAATTAATAAGAGCAGCGTTGCAGGCACTACCTGCCCCCTTTCTACTCTGCGCCGCTCCTGACCCACCCTCACGGGCTGAACAGCTACGACACGCTCCTCACTCTCCCCATCTTTTCTGTTAGTTTTATCTCCATAACAACCACGTAATGTTTTGGTTGCCTGGGGGGGGACATACAGTATGTGTATATAACTTTTAAAAGAATTGCCATTATGCCCTTTTGATGTCCAGGGGATCTAGGTGAACATAAAAAATGATTGTATCCAGACAACAACAATCAATAACGAAAACACAGAAAGTCTGGCTCTTTACATACTTCAGTATCTAATTTATTTACAAGAAAAATTGTAACAGACCTTTACTTAAATGTGAAGCAAAAAGACTAAGGCTAGGGATGGCGCATTTGACATAGACGCTTTGGCGCTTGTTTCACCTTCGTGAAGCAGAGTGTTTCAATGTTTCGGGGCGTGTGTCAACTAGCGCAGATCACGTGGTTGATGACGCATGTAGCGCCAAATGCGTTTATTTTCTTCACACAATGTTTTGCAGTGTCAAGAAAGCACTTCTCACAGAAATCGTCACATGTTGTGTTGCTTTACATGTTTTTTATAATCATTTCCACATTGAAGTGTTACAAGGACAAGGAGCTCAGTTAAAGCAGATGATACACATCCAGTCCACCACCAGATGCTGCTGTTCTGTGTGGCTTCAAAACCCCAAATGGTTGGTTCATTTTTCCAGCACAATTACATGAACCCAGTGACAGCTTCATGGAGTTTCAACTCCCATCCCTACTTCAGGGTTAACCAAAGCCAAAACAACAAACAAAATCCCAAACTACCCTGAACTAAAAGAAAATGGAAAACAAAGACAAATACTAACCTCCGTGTACCAACATAAACAGGACAAATTGTTTACTACAGAAAAAGGCGATTCACCCTCTCAGCTTCACATTCAACTATAAGTCACTCTAGACAAAAACTATGCAGTAGTGATGGGTCTGGCACAACCGACGCGTCGGCTCACGTGTCGAGCTCATAAAGTGAAACACTGATACAGATACTATGTCGGTGTGTCACAGATAGCGGCTGGGTAGCTTGGTTGTTAAGCTGAAGGCCTGTCATGCAGGAAACCAAGGTTTGCCGGGGTGGAATGAGCAAGCAATTGAATTGGTGAGCAGTTAACACCACCCATCGAGGGCCTTTGGGCAAGACCCTTAACGTTACTGCCTACCAGCATAAATGTGCATGAATGATCCCGGGGATGGTCAAAGGGACCGTAGGCATGAACTGGCAACCCCGCGCCTACTATAACCAAGTATGAATGAAGAGTGAATGAATAATGGACACATTGTCAGCGCTTTGAGCGTCTGGAAAAGCGCAGATAAATCCAATCTATTATTATTATGAGCCAAAAAAGGAAGCGCGTCTATCAGCAGTGTTGCGGGGGCGCTAGCGAGCAGGCAATGTAGGTCGCATGTTAAGCGTGCTCTGCATAAATTAGCAAAAAAGAGCCATAATAGTCTAAAAAGTGCCAAGAAAACTCTTACAGCTGAACAACCTATCTTCCCTCCTTATCGCCTGGATTTTATTCTGCAAGCTCAGATGGCAAGCAGCCTCTGCAAATATAAATATATGGCTGTCTCTGCTAGCAAAACATGCTCAGATTCAGCTAGCTCCACACTTAGCACACTACCCGAAGAGCTAGTAGCACCAATGGAGCCGTGTGAACTGTCTGCGACTTCTAGATCTGAAGAGCGACATATCAGCAGTGTTGCAAGATTATGCGGTTTTCCACCCAGTTGGGTGGGTTTTGTATTGATTTTGCGGAGAAAATTTGATTTGGGTGGTTTTCGCATCAATTTGGCGGGTTTTAGTTAGTGTTATTATGAGTCTCTAAGTTGTTTTTTATTTTGAAAGAAATTTTATTTTGAAAAATTACCGGATCTTCTCGGTTACATTACTGTCACTTGCTTGGGTGCTAAATCAATGAGTTTAACAGAGTAAGGTAAAAAAAACAAACATTTTTGATGCCCTGGATGCACCTAGCTTCCAGCTGTTGAATGATTCTCGCGCTCGTGCGCCACCGTTTTCCCCACCCACTTGTGTTTGACGTTTTATTTTACTGAATCTTTACTTAAGGTGTTTAATGCGGTGTTTTAATGAGGTTCCTGGAAATATTTAATAGCGTAACCGAGCGATGGGGAGGTTCAGTTATCAGTCACTCTGTAGTCAAAAACGACACAGGACAGCAAGTCCGCCATTTCGTGAATCTGCTCACCACTCCTTTATTCTTCTTCTTCAACTCCGAATTCACAATACTCGCTGAACTTGCCACGCCCCTCTGGCCTCTAGGGTAAAAGACCCATGAAGTTGGTTACAATAGTTTTAATAGTGTTTTGGGGCTTTTGTTTCTCCTGTTCATCTTGGTTTCTGTTTGTTGTAGCTGGATATAATTCCATTTCAATCTCTTATTTGAAATGAATCATTTTTTAGAGGTTAAATGTGGCATTTGTTCTGCAGAACTGTAAAACTTAAAACCACTTTCCCAATGCTGGGGCATTATAAAGCGAGACATGGGAATGAGGAACTACAAGGACAAACATTGTGTTTAGATTAAAATTTATTAAGAATATCAGAGGAGTTTCTCAAAACTTGGTTGCCTGCAATGACGTTTTTGGTCCAGCAGGAGTCAATATTAAGTGACACAGTATCGACACAGTATCAATACCGTTTGGGGAATGTGTCAAAACGATTCATAAGGCCTCATCTATCCATCACTACTATACAGAGTGAGCCTCTACACAAGGACAGCCCACAAACACTACAAAGCACAAGTCTGTTCAACACAGGTCAAAGTCAGATGGAGACGAGAGCCAAGATGAACTTAAGACATGCTGCAGCAGAGCTCTCTTATCAAGGGCTGGAGGTCCACCCAGTGCTTTTAAAGGCTACCTTCATCAGCTCTGGTCCAATAGGAGCCACACTTCTCCTTCACCACACCTGAAACTAATCAGAGACAGACAGACACAAAACAATCCACCAAAAACACAGAGGTCCTACTCTGATAAGAAATTAAGCACAAAAAAGAGAGAATAAAATGAAGAAAAAAAACAAAACTAATTTTGTGACTCCACACCAGGCATTCACAGACACAAATGGTTCTCTTAACAGGTTTATCTGGTCTCTCCAAATCCACCTTGAAAACTGCAAACAATAAAAAAGTATAATAGCATTCTTTTGACCAGAAATATACAATGTAAACAGACAGTTAAAACAAATAAATCATCTTGTTGGCTGCATGCCGAGATAGGAGTTAGTCTTAGTGTCTTTCTCGCATCCACACATGGTATCTATTACGTACAAACGTGGTGTTCATGTTTCCAGTGCCTCTCTTCCCTGTTCCATGTGCGCTAAGCCCTCTAGAAGCTTTCAAAATATAGTTACCTTAAGAAAAAAAAAACTTCCCATAACTTAACCAACATTTATAAAACAAAACACAATAGAGAAACAAATGACCGTTACAAATGGCAAAAGTAAACTCTTGGATTTCTTTGGCAATGGCATTTTTGTGTTAACCACAACCACATTCCTAATATGTTTATATTGTATGTTATATAATTTATTTAAGCTTGAGGCAACATAAAATTAATTAAATTTTCACAATGTTCCGGTAAAAAATGTGCAACCAACAAGGTAATATCACTTTTGCAGGCTTGCTAAAATGTTGAGTGTCTTTGATTGGCTGGTCGATGTTCTTAGAAAACAGTGTTGAAACTGTCACAAAATGTAAGAAACTCATATAAAATCAATAATAAAAAAACTAGTGCAAAATTATTATTTTAAGGTAAAATTCAAAAACAGTTTTACAGTTATTTTTTATTATTTTTCGATATATTTGACCCAGCGGGTGCTCGGTGGGGCAGTTGTTAGCTAGAAGACCCCCACAAGCAAGAAGGCCCTGGGTTCAATTCTCGGCAGGGGGATCTGAAACAGAACACCAATGGGGGACCTTTCTCTGTGGAGTTTGCATGCATGCTTCAAAGTTTAATTGGTTACTCTATGGTCCCTAGGTGTGAATGTCAGTGTGCATGGGTGTGTGATATGTGGCCCTGCGACAGACTGGCAACCTTTCCAGGATGTCCTCTGCCTTCACCCACAAGTGGCCAGGATAGGCAGCCCAGTGACCCCAAAAGGGACAAAACAGGTTTAAAAGATAGGGATGAACGATGATCTTTGTAAAAGGAAAATTCTGTATCCTTCCCCCCAAAAAAAGGAAAGAAAAAAATCTGCTTACTTGTGGGAGACTCAAGATAAAAACTAAAAAAATTACTAAAATAAACTAGGGAGAGCTTTAAAATAATCGGAAACATAACTTTTATTAAAACTGGGCAAAAGAACACTGATTTGACAGAATCACTGGCATCAACCATGCGCTCATTTATAATCAAGGCGACCTGGTAACCCTTGTGCTATCCTAGGCATTTTAACATTGGGAGTTGGGTCATCTAGACCCACTAAACAGGGCCCTGAACCTTTTTTCTTCAATGATTTGTGATCTTCACTGGTGTCCATGGATTACATGAAATCTTTCCACCTTTATCCACCTTTGTCATGGTAGGGAGAACACACTAATGTAAGGGTTGGGTCATAGGATAGCACAAGGGTTAATTAAAAAAAAAGCGCTGTGATGATAAGAAACATAAACCAGGTGTGAACATTACTGGGGAGCCAGGGAAACCTATGACAGAAGTATATTAGGAATTACATACAGAATATTCATTCTAAAAGCTGCCAAAAGGATTTCCTGTAACTGCTCTGATGTTGCTCTATGGAGGAAGGTCTACTAGCAGTCACTCTGGTCTCAAGGTGTTTGGCTGGAGCACTAGAGTTGTTTTCAAAAGTTCCTAGGATTTATTTGGAAATTGGTCACTGTAAGACAAAATCCATTGTTTTTTCCTTCTTCATTTTTTTCAATGAGAATAAGATGGAAAACTAAGGCACCGCATAGCAGTTAAAATTAGTTAAATAAAAACAGAAATAAAGAAACCAAACAGATGGCTGTTCATGGCAATCTAACCATGCAGTCTATTTTTATTAAAAAAATGATAATAAAATTGCTGAGTGTCATAAACAACTCCTGGCACTTTTTGCAGTGAAAACTGGATTTCTTGTGAAGTAAGCTTTGTTCAGCTTTTGTTTTTTGGTAATATTCCTGACAGGCTGAAATATATCTGATCCACATATTGTTCCCACACCCGCTTGTGCTTGTGTGAAAAAGTTTACTTTTTTTATCTGATAACCTACAACACTGAAAGAACCATTACGATTGATTTCTCAATGACCATTAATCAGTAGTTACTATTGTACTTTTTAAGCAAAACATGAAAAGAAAAAAAGAAAATAGCCTTTTATCAAAATATGAAATAATTGATAACTGTTGACAAATATTCACATGACCTTTTAAAATAAAAGACACCCTAGAGCGGGGTTCGGCAACCCGCTACTCAGGAGCTGCATGCGGCTCTTTATTTCTTTGAAAATGTAAAAAGATGGGGGAGAGAAATATATTTTTGTTTTAAAATAGTTTCTGTAGGAGGAAAATCAAGACACAAACATTATTAACGTTTTCCAATGTTGTAAGACTGTGTAGGATAAATATTGAAACGCCCGGCAAGTACATCACTTGCAGCGGGCAGAACGGGAGCCAAGTTGTCAAAACAGTTGAGCTGTCAATCAACTGGCTGGGCTGGAAAAACTGTTCGTGACCCACACACCGCACAGCTCCGAAAAGTCTCAAAGAGAAGGAAGCAAAAAGACAAGCTGAGAGCGCAACTTCCTTTCTGGCATATCAAGCCAATTTATTTTGAACACACCACATTGAACATTGCACAGGCGTCATCAACCTCTCTCCCTTCCACACTCACGGTGCAACATAAAGAAACAACAAAACAGGAAAAAATAAACTAAGGTGGAACAACAAAACTGCCATATGAAAAGAAACGTGGGCAAACAGAAACGCTCATGCTGAGCCCTAAATAGATCAGGAGACCGCATCCCACAATCCCCTGCTGCTAAGAGACCTAAAATGCACATGACCGCCACTACAATATTACATTCAACACACGTTTCTACCAGCAGGGCTTTTATTTATTTATTTATTTTTATTTTAACTTTAAGCGGACCACTAGGCAGGTGGCTGATGTAAATGGAACCACCGTCAGTTCCGTACATTGCTTGACGAAGTTGAAAGCGAATATTCCGATCTCCTGCTACACAACAAAGTCCACTGGCTGTCCATGGGTGACGTTTTGTGTCACTTAGTCGTCTGTTTCGAACACGTGAAAACATTTCTGAAAACTACCCGCAACTGGAAGATCCTGAGTGGCTCGAAAAGCTGAACTTTTTGGTGGATATGACTGTGACAAGCCACCTAAACGAGCTGAATGAAAGTCTGCAGGCGCCGCAAATTCTTGAAGCTGTTCTGTCATTCGAGTGCAAGCTGACTGTCTTTGCAGAGATGTATAGCGAAAGAAGACGATGCTGTTGTTTTACCCTTGCACTTACTTACTTGGCATTTGCACAGAAATCAAACTTAACTGTATTAATTGGATTTTATATACTTTACCTTTTCAAAAGGCTGCTGTATTGTTTTTTGTAATTGCAGGCTGCGTTTTATTGCACTCTGTTTAATTCCCAGAGGGGGCTCGTCGTGCACATTCCATTTTGTTGTTTTTGTTCGAATCCTCAAAATAAAAATGATAAAAATCGGATTTCTTTATCACATTTCTTTAATTTTGATCAAAGCAATGAAACATAATTCATTGATATTATAATGAAGTTAAACTTGCACAACAGAGCAGTCACGTGACGCGTCGTTCTCCACAGAATGCACTGCAGGGCAAATAAAAATGTAATCGTTAATAATGCTCATTATGTATTTGTAACAACTTAGTCATTTTGATGGTAGGCTAATATAGCTAATATAGATACATATTGCATGTGTTGCCTTCATTATAAGGCTTAAATAGGGCTTTTAATATTTTGCGGCTCCAGACATATTTGTTTTTTTCGTCCAATTTGGCTCTTTCAACATTTCGGGTTGCCGACCCCAGACCTAGAGGATCGTTTCAATCCAGCAAATGTAGTATTAGATAGTGTTAGTACTAACAATAAAATAAACAACTTATTTTGCCGTTTGTGGTGCATCTAAGCGAGATGTTCATAAATCTAACAAACTGAAATTAAATGAAAGCTAATTGAGTGAACCCTTCTGTATTTTTTAACTGTAAGGCACAATTAAACACTCTTTTGTTCAAAAATAGATATCTGTCTCAATTGAGTTCTTGAATATTCAGATGATCATGTAAATAAAACAAAACAGATTACAATAATTGACATGATAATTGTATGTGCAGTTAGTCATATTTTGTCCAAATTTGAATAATCAAAATTAATAAAATCAGCAAACCCACTAGCAGCAGGAGGACATAGATAGTGGATACTTTTATAAACTAGAAAAACAGTTGAAACTATGACTGATGGCGTTGAACAAACAGGAACCAAATAAGCCATGGATGATCGAAGATGCCACTTCTTAGATAAATTAGATTGTTCCTTCTCCCCTCTCTGCCTATGATCCATCATGTGCTGACATGCACGACATGACCACATATGCTTTTTCAGACAACAACAATAAATCTGGATCTATCTACTCTCACTCAAAACCCAGTTAGGCTAACATATCCAAAAGTTCATATGCTCTGATTACAAATACCCACAAAAGGAGATAAGAATTTCCCTGCAAAATAAAATATTAAATTTACCTTCTACCTCACCTTATAGAAAGTAGTGTCTTATTTTTCTACTGCATGTATATTAATCATCAGCTTCTTCTATGAGACTGTATGTTTTTAACGTGTGCCAGTATACGAGTAAGCTTTTTAACTTTTCTAGTCTTTTTTAGTATTAGAGCAACCATTAAAAAAACACAAAAATTGCTAATAAAGTTGTAAACAATGAGAAAAAAGTCCTGATGTTACATGAATAAAACTGTAATGTTTTGAGATAAAAATAATTGTACTTTTACAAGAAATATTCGAATATATAGTTGATTGTGTAAAATTCCATCAACAATTATTTTGAAGAGGCCTGCATATTCGTTTCAATGTACTTAAACTCATAATGAAACAATATTGACTCACTAAAAGACTTGAATGCTTACAATGCGCTCTGTCTCACATACTAAAGGCGATATTGGTTCTTTGTTTGTTGTTCAGATTTTTCGTTGTAAACAGACTTTTGCTTTATAAATTCATGACTTAATTTCATAAAATCTCAACCTATAACTTATAAAATAATAACTCCATTACTGTAAAATATTGACTTATTTCCTCATAAATCTGGCTGCTTTTTCCTCCTTTGTTGTGTTGTAATAACTGGCATTGGCCTTAACAAGGACTAGAAAAAGGAAGAAAGACACGGAAATGGTG
The DNA here is from genome assembly GCF_053564925.1 of Oryzias latipes. NCBI lineage: Eukaryota > Metazoa > Chordata > Actinopteri > Beloniformes > Adrianichthyidae > Oryzias > Oryzias latipes. Next base: position 15,814,751 of record NC_136237.1, on the reverse strand, counting down.
TATCCATCTCCCAGGAAAGACTTAAGAGTTACGATGAAATAAAATTGTCAAGGGAATTAAATTGTCAAGTGTCTCAAGTGCTGTAAGTCTCTTGATTAGCTATGGTTCAGTTGATCCACTTGTCATAATAGCTTTTACCAGGTGAGGTAGGAGACACGACCTTCCTTTTTTCCCCTTGCTTTCTTTTCTGTCCTATTTGTAGCATATGACATAAGTAAACAGCTGTTTGTCATACACTTGATGTGGTTCTCACACCACTCGTGTGAGAACTGCGGCTCATCTTCTGCGCCCCCACTTGTCCAGCCACAGGACAGTGCTGCCAACATTGCGGGAAGAGGAACCACTTTTCAAGAATGTGCTGCTCTTCACCCAGCACTGTCAAGAACTTACCCAGTCAACCAAGCTAAACCCTCATTCACTCTGTGGGCTCACACCTAAAGCCTTTTAAATAGTATATTGTTGATCTTAATGGCATAGCCCTGCCACTGTTGCTGGAGACAGCAACCTCTAGGACTTTCCTCCAGATTCGCTGAGCAGAAACCTGGAGGCTGAACACAGGAACCTCCAGGTCTCTGCACAGCGAATCTACAATTAGTCGGCTTATTCACACTCACATGATAAAGCCATGTGCAGAAGAACTATTTGGTTATGGACAAACAAAAATTGGCATTGTGGGTACAGCTACATTCTCTGTTCGCTATGGTGCAAAAACATTCCCTGCATTAAAATTTCAAGTTACACACCAAGGAGCTGATCTTTTGGGGTTTGACTTGTTTTGTGCTCTGGGCTTTTCTATAAAAGACAATATGGACTCCGTTATACTGACAGTAAACAACCGTTGGTTGCCAGCCTGGGCTGCCTCACTGCCTTCAACCATCAGCTGCTCATCAATCTAGCTGTGTCGTTGGTTATTCAACACCTTCACTGACTATCTCTTGCTCTTAATGAGGGTGTTAAAGCTTTTGGACGGAGGTATTATTGAGTGAGTTTATGCATCTCCTTGGATTTCTAATCTGGTGGTTGCCAAGAAGTCCGAAGGACTGTGGCCCTGTGTGGACCTGCAACCTCCAATAAAGCAGTAATCCACACAGGGCCACATGCCTACAGTTGAGGAGTTGTCTGTGACTTTTCTCGGATCATAAATTTTTACAAAGCTCGATCTTCACCAGGGCTATTTGCAAGTTCCCCTTCACTCAGACAATCAGGATCTCACTGCTTTTGTGACACACATGGGAGTTTCTGGCTTCACCCGAATGCCTTTTGGCTTGAGCACTGCATATAGCTGCTTTAAAAAAAATTAAGGTCACCATCTTTGTCGGTATCCCAGGTGTCACGTCTACTTGAATAACATTGTGGTGCATGGAACAATGTCAGCTCTGCACGAGGATCACCCCTCTGGGGTTCTCACCGTTCTGGCCCGTCATGGCTGACTACTCAATGGGTATAAGTACATTTTTGTTGCCTCCATCATAAGACTTTGTAGGATTTAGACTGAGTGCAGATGGCCTGACCCCCCTCCACTTCAATGTAGATGCACTCCTAGGAGTGAAAATGTGGTGGGTAATTTGCTCTAAAGTGCCACACCCAACCCACCACCTGAGACTTAGAGCCCCAACTGATCCTCAGGCTGCACACACTACAGTCAGAAGTTTCAATCACAGAGTTCCAGGCTGCATAAGCACAGGATCCCACATTCTCCCCACTCCGCATATTTATTTGTGAGGGCTGGCCAGCGAAAGGTGCTGCGGGAATTGATTCCCTTTCACAAGGTAAGGGTTAACCTGTCATACTGGAAAAATATGGATATAGCTACAGGACTCTGCACAGTGGTTCTCACAGCTTTGAGGGTTTGGATTTTAGACGTGGTGCATGAAGGTCATTTAGGTACTGTAAAAGTGAAACAACATTGCAGAGGTGCTGTCTGGTGGCCAGTTATTGACAGAGATGTAGAGACTATGGTCAAAGACACCGCCTCTCCGTCTATCATGGCTTATCCCATGGAGCCTCATACCGTTGGACATCTGTGGTGAAAAGAGGAGAGCTTTAGGCTACGTTCACACCGCAGACTATAACGACCCAATTCAGATTTTTTTGCCCCTATGCGACCTGTGTCTGATCTTTACATGACAGTCTGAACGACACAGATCCGATCTTCTCAAATGCGACCCAGGCCACTTGGGTATGTGGTCCTGAATCCGATATGTATCCGATCTTTTCAAATGCGATTGCCTTCTGACCAGCCAGGCCGCATGAATCCGACCCGTACGTCATCGAAATGCTACAAACTTCATCATTCTGCGTTGAAGTAGGCGGGAATGAGAACATAAACATCAACCATGGCGGACGATGCTGCTGAGACCAGTCAATGGAAGGGAAGCGAGGTCACCAATTGGATTAATATTTGGGGTGACAGCTCTATTCAGGCCAAACTCAAGGGCTCATATCGCAACCGGGCGGTTTTTGAAATATTTCCAGCTAAATGGCCGAGCGTGGTGTTGAACCTTTCCTGCGGTGACTTTTTTTTTTCTTTCTTCCCTTTTCCGACCGTGGTCAGAAGCACGGGGGACCCAAGGCGGATCCTCCTCCTCCTCCCTGTTCTGACTCTTAGATTTTCCAGGATTCTCCAGAACGGGTTAATAAAGAGTCCATAGCATTTATTCTGGGGGAAACCGTTTATTACCATTCTCCTTCCTCCGTAACACACAACATGAATGCGCCCCCACACTGTCCCCCCCCCCCCCCATTCTCTACCGCTGCACATGCTCTTCTCCTGTCTCTTACACACACGCGCGTGGCCCCATCACATAAACATCCCCATTCCACAATAGTGGGTACAGACGATCCTGGCTCCAATGCCTTCTTAAAATGAGAAGATTGTAATTTTGCTGGCTCCTTTGTGAAAATAAATTTAATACTGCCAAAAAAGCTCCGCTGTTGACAAAACTGTTGTTGACATCCATGTTAACGTTAAGTACTTCCGCAAACAACGAGTGACCTCGTTCACCGTTGAGTACTCTTCTGCGCATGCGGGTCAATTCTGGGTCGTTTCACGGTCACACTAGAGATCACAAGAGTTTGGATTTACTTGGAAATGTGAACGGTCTTGCAAAAAAATCTGATTTTTTCAAAAAATCCGAATTGAGCATTAAGCCCTGCAGTGTGAACGTAGCCTTACAGTCGCAGCGCATGCGGGCAACAAAGTTCAGGGGGAGAGGGGGCATTCCTATTCGCTATACTGGAGTTGTAGTCATGAGTTTAGTTGTTTTGCTTGTTCCTCCAAAATGCACACGTCAGATACCTGAGTGAAATGATGATTAAATCTATTGTTAGAACTGTTTATTATTAGATTACATTAAAAGCACATTCTCTCAGCTTCTGCTGCACACCAGTACATAGTTTCTGTTCAGAAGCAAAGTTTTTAGATAGATAGATAGATAGATAGATAGATAGATAGATAGATAGATAGATAGATAGATAGATAGATAGATAGATAGATAGATAGATAGATAGATAGATAGATAGATAGATAGATAGATAGATAGATAGATAGATAGATAGATAGATAGATAGATAGATGACTTTATTAATCCCACAATGGGGAAATTTCATTTCTGTGGCAGCAACACGACATTCAGAAATAATCTATATAATATAACATCAATAAAGGACATCACAAATGACATTTATATTAGATTATAAAAATATTACTAAAATTATTATGAAAAATTATTATCAAAAATTAGATTCTTATTAAATAAAGAAATAAATATTAAATAAATACAGCTGCAAAAGTGTAAAAAACATGCGGTCTGCAAAACATGTAAACTGTAAAAAAACATTACAATTTTTTTCAAAATACAGAAATAACTAATGAAGTTCACACCAAAAACAAACAACTGTTCAGGAACAAAAACAATTTAAAATTGAAAAACAACAACTACAACAAAAGTAAATGAATCAATGACTAAACAGAAAAAACACCCCTGGGACCGTGGAGTGTCACTTTGACACGGTGTTGTACAGTCTGATGGCTGTGGGGAGGAATGACCTGCGGTAGCGCTCCTTCTTACACTGAGGGTGCAACAGTCTTGTGCTGAAGGAGCTCGTCAGCGCCTCTACAGTTTTGTGCAGGGGGTGGGAGGGGTTATCCATGATGGATGTCAGCTTAGCTAACATCCTCCTGTCCGCCACCTCCTCGATGGACTCAAGTGTGCAGCCCAGGACAGAGCCGGCCTTCCTAACCAGTTTGTTAAGCCTCTTCAAGTCTCTGCCTGCACTACCCCCCCAGCACACAAGTCCATAAAGGACCACTGAGGCCACCACAGTGTCGTAAAAGGTCCTCAGCAGCTGTCTGCACACGCCAAAGGACCTCAGTCTCCTCAGCAGATGAAGGCGACTCTGGCCCCTCCTGTACAGAGCATCCGTGTTGTTGGACCAGTCCAGTCTGTTGTTCAGGTGAACACCCAGATATTTAAATGTGTCCACGACCTCAATGTCTGAACCCTGGATGTTCACCGGTGACTGTGATGGTGAGGACCTCTTGAAGTCCAGTATCAGCTCCTTTGTCTTGCTGGTGTTAAGCAGCAGGTGGTTAACTTCACACCAGCTAACAAAGTCAGTGATGACCCCCCTGTACTCCTGCTCATCCCCCCCTAATACAAAGCCCACAATGGCACTGTCGTCTGAGAACTTCTGCAGATGACAGTGGTGGGAGTCGTAGGTGAAGTCTGATGTGTACAGGGTAAACAGGAATGGGGAGAGCACAGTCCCTTGAGGTGCCCCCGTGCTGCAGACCACCACATCAGACACACAGTCACGCAGCCTCACAAACTGTGGCCTGTCTGTGAGGTAGTTGATGGTCCAAGCAACCAGATGTTGGTCCACACCTGCAACCTCCAGCTTCCTCCTCAGCAGTGATGGCTGAATTGTGTTGAAAGCACTGGAGAATTAAAAAAACATGACTCTCACAGTGCTCCCAGGGGCCTCCAGGTGAGACAGGGCCCGATGCTGCAGGTAGATGATGGCGTCATCCACCCCGATGCCTGGTCGATATGCAAACTGCAGCGGGTCCAGTGCTGAGCTCACCTGAGTGCGGAGATGGCTGAGGATGATCCTCTCCATAGCCTTCATCAGGTGGGAAGTCAAGGCGACAGGTCTGAAGTGGTTCGGTTCCGTAGGACGAGGTACCTTTGGAACCGGAACCAGGCAGGAAGTCCTCCAGAGGACTGGTACCTTCTCCAGTCTGAGGCTCATATTAAATATGAACAGCATCACCACACAGAGCTGGTCTGCACACTCCCTGAGGAGCCTGGAGGTGATGCTGTCAGGGCCTGTTGCCTTCCTGGCCTTTGTTCTCCTTAACTCCATCCTAACCTGATTCAGGGTGAGGCAGAGGGGGGTTGGAGGATGGGTGGGCGGTGGCTGGTCTGGTGCTGTGAGTCGTTGGGGGGGTCCCTTTGCTTCTGTTGGAAGAAGGGGAGAGTGGACTGAGTGGTGCTGAGGTGGTAACAGCTGCAGCTGGGAGGAGACGCCTGAGCTGAAAAGGTGTGAAGAGGGGGCCGTGTGGGTGGAGACTGGGGGCTGGGCAGAATCAAATCTATTAAAGAACAGGTTCAGTTCATTTGCCCAGGCTTGGTCACCTGTGACCTGGCGACCATTTCCAGCCTCAGCATGTCCTGAGATGTGTTTTAGACCCCTCCACACATCACGGATGTTGTTATGTTCTTTCGCTGCTCCAGCTTCTTCCTGTAGCAGTCTTTGCACTTCCTGATCTTATATTTCAGGTCCCTCTGTACTCTGCGTACTCCTTGTCCCCAGAGAGAAAAGCCCTCTTCTTTTTATTTAGGAGGGTCTTCAGCTCAGGAGTGACCCAGGGCTTATTGTTGGAAAAACACTGCACTGATTTTGTTTGCACTGTGTTTTCCACACAAAAATTCACATAGTCCGTGATGCAGTCAGTAAGACTGTCAATGTTCTCCCCATGTGGACTGCAGAGAACGTCCCAGTCTGTGGTGCTAAAGCAGTCCCTTAGTCACTCTGTTACCTCCTCAGTCCAGATCTTCACCGTTTTAATCTGTGGTTTCTGCTGTTTCACCAATGGAGTGTACCCAGAGGAGAGATGGACCAGGTTGTGATCAGAGCGTCCTAAAGGGGGGAGGGGGGCAGAAGCATATGCATTCTTGATGTTAGCATAGAAAAGGTCCAGAGTTTTTTTGTCCCTCGTATGACAGTTCACATACTGGGTGAAGTTGGACAGGGTGGCGGAGAGGGGGGTGCATGCATGGTTAAAGTCCCCAGAAATCAGGATCAGGGCCTGCGGGTGTTGTGTCTGCAGCTGTGACACGGTGCTGTGCACGCGCTCACAAGCGACAGCAGCGTCAGCCGACGGAGGGACGTAAACAGTCACCACCAGCACATGGGAGAACTCCCGTGGAAGGTAGTACGGCCGAACGCTGACTGCCACCAGTTCAATGTCCTTGCTGCAGTTCTGTTCTTTCACAGTGATGTGGTTCGGGTTACACCACCTGTCATTCACGAACACCGCCAGACCACCGCCTTTCTTCTTTCCGCTCTGCGCCGCGCTCCGGTCCGCCCGCACCAGCATGAATCCAGTAACTGAGACCACGGAGTTTGTCATGTCCTGGTTGAGCCACGTCTCGGTGAAACACAGCAGGCTGCTCTCACGGTACACCCGCTGCAGACGCATAAGCGCTGTTAGCTCGTCCAGCTTGTTAGAGAGCGCGCGGACGTTTCCCATAATAACGGATGGTAAACATGGCTTGTACCTCCGTCTTCTCTCCCGGCGTTTAACTCCAGCTCTGCAGCCTCGTCGTTTCCTCTGTATTTCAGCTGGAACATCTGGCTTTCCAGCGAGGAGAATCTCAACTCGTCCAAGAGCTAACAGCTGATCTCGAGTGTAAACAATGGAGCTGCATCCTAACGGATCCTCCGAGGCCGGTTCAAAAAGTTGAGAAGAAATAAAAAAAACAAAAAAGCAAAAGTAATAATGTTCCTGTCCTTTGACGCAGAACTTCGTAATAGTTGTTGAAAAATACAAAAAACACAAATAAGTTGGAAGAAAATATTAAAAAACGCAAAGTAAGGAAAACAAAAAGGTAGAGCTGCCCAGATAAGCTGCCACACACGCGGCGCCATGGTAACCATGCACCATTTTAAATGGGAGAATTGCATTATAATACGTGCAAGTAAATTTACTGCTTTAGGAGGATCTTTTTTGACACTCAATTTTATTTTGAAAGAAATTAGAATGTGCTGATGTCAAATAAAAATAAATCAAAACTGTTAGATAGCTTACTGAAAAATATAACACTGTTATAGTTTAATTATTGTAAACATGTAAAAGCTCCATGCTATATCCAAATGTACTGAGATTTTGCCGCTCTCACTTAGTTTTGTCCTCAAGAAAATGGACCAAATGGTTCTTTTAGAGGTTGCAGACCCCTGGTTTAGCTGTTGCATTAATAACATAATTCAAAGTATACATACTCTACACCAGGGGTGCTCATTACGTCGATCACGATTGACCGGTTGATCTTCAAGAACATGAGGGTAGATCGCAGGTCAGCAAAGATAAATAGCCCAAAAAAATGTACTTTCTAAAAAATCCACCAGCCAATCAAAATCCTCACTCAGAATACGGGACATGATTGACATGCAGAACGGCCAATCGCACATCTTCTGAAACATACGTCACTGCCCATGCGTGTGTCAGGTTGGGGGGGCTGGTGAGCATGAAGGACCCAAAATGCAGAGACGGGAGGCACACGGTTCCAGGGCAAGGGGTTTATTCACAAACAAATGGTCGGACATCACAGTCGTGGCAAAAAAAAGGCCGGCGCTGCATCGCCAGAGTGTGTCTGCCACGGGGGGGGGGGGGGGGGGGGACACCGGAGCTGACCCCTCTTGATGAGCGACTGGCGGCAATAATTGGGGAATCCCTTTTAAGTGGAGTGGTGACTGAGGCGGAGGGGGACACCGACGCGCCAGATGCACCGGTTGACACCCCACCAAAAGCCCGCAGAGGTCCAACAGGACGGCTCGAGGAAGTCGGAACCGGCTCATAAGCCACTCGTCCTTGTTTGCCAGCAAGTCTTCTTGCTGTCTAAAGATGCGTTCACTCCGAAGTCTTCCATTTGCCACATCTTCTAAGAGCGCAAGATCAGCCATTGTGCGTCATTACGCATTGTGATGGGGCATTTTATTTCCCTCCATTTAATTACATCTGACAAGCTACAGATGTAATAGTAAAAGGTGGTTCAATTTTATAGGGAGATAGTCCCGATCCACCGATACCAGCACTCTGCCCTGTTCATGTTCTTCATAGGCTTCTCTACCGACAAGACTATTTTGCTGACATGTTAAATAAAATAAAAAAACAATAGTTACAGCTTGGCTTTTCGAAGAGTGGCAGAATAATCCACTGGCCATGTGGTTGGAACTGGCAGTGTTCCAGGTTCATCCAGCTGGTCAGTCTTGCTCAGTGTTTTGGATTGTTCTATATAAGTTATATGAGGGGGTAAATGTGGCATTTGGCATCACTAAACAGCTGGTTGTCATGCATTTTATTTTTAGTTATTAAAACATTTGGTCTGAAGACAGTCAGCGTCCACGAGTGTTTTCTGATACAAAACTCTATTTGGAGCTGCATGAAGTAAGGGAGCATAATTAGAGGAAGTAGTGTTTTTTTTTCGTGAGTAATTGGTTGATATTGTATTTTATTAATTCTCCATTTTATAAGTGAACATGCAGTCATTACTCTGATAATGCTCCAGTTAAACTCATTATTTTTGTTCAGTGATGAATGTAATTAAATCATTAGTATATCTAACCCCCTGTCACTTACAATAGAAACGTTTTTTCAAAAATTCACAATAGCCATAATAAGGTGTTTTTTGTAAATATTAATTAGCAAAACGGCCTTTTTGACCAAGTGTGACTCGTTGCCTTGTTACCAAACAGGACTCTGTCAGTTTCAGGCTTGCTCTGGTAAACCATCAGTTTGATGCTAATATGTGGTTAGAAAAAGTAACTGTTCCTGATAATTATTAGGTGTATGGACCAGGTTTGAATGTGTACCTGTCAAAGCATGTGGATAATTCTCTGACTTGGGAGGTTTAGCTGAAAATTAAATAAATAAGAAAATTATATCAAGTTCCTCATGTTTGGAATTCCAAGGTACTTGTAACCGTCTTCAATGTCTGCTATTGTTCCTTCTGGGATTGAGACCCATTCTGTGACGACTACCTAGCCTCTCTTTGTCACCATCCTACTGCATTTCTCGAGACTGGATGACATCCCAATGTCCGTTCTGTAGATCCTGGTGGGGTTGATCAGGGAGTCAATGTCACGCTCGCTCTTAGCATATAGCTTGATGTCATCCATGTAGAAGAAGTGACTGATGGTGGCCCCATTTCTGAGTAGGTGTTCATAGCCAGTCTTGTTGATTATTTGGCTGACGGGATTCAGACCTATGCAACACAGTGGTGGGGACAGAGCATCATCTTGGTATATCCCACATTTGACGGATACTTGTGCAAGTGGCTTCCCATTGGCTTCAAGGGTGGTTTTCCACAGCTTCATCAAGTTTCCTGTGTGCAGCTCCAAGCTTTCCTGGAGAAGCTACATTTAGTAATTTTGGAAATAAACAGCACTTTATTTTCTTAATCATACTTTTAGAACCTAATTGGTTAAGGCACATTCTTCCTTTTTTTTCCTATGCTGAAAAATATTTTGCTGATAAATACACGATGCATTTATTTTCAGCTAGAGTTTTATTCTAAGCCATAATTGTCCAAATTGTTCCATACAGTATTGCAATATGTATCATTTCACCAGACTCTTGCCAGTACACACCCTTAGTTTGAGGAGGCTTGGTGTGAAATGTCAAAGTGGTGCAAATCTCGCAAATCTTGTTCCAGGCTTTTACCTTCACAGCTCTATTCTGATATATAAAAGACTTGGTGTTATATAATTCTGGCTGGGCAAAAATCACAATCATTAATGTTTCTTCAAGATAAATTTTCATACCAGTGCCAATGCCAGTGTCATAACCAAATTCAAGTTCTTTACTTTCAACCCATGTTCAATGCTTGCGTTTTTTAGATGGAGCTCAAAAGTAGTCCTGGAAACTTGCATAGAAAAGCGTGAATGCGAGAGCTTTTAACAAAGAAGCCCGAAACACACGTTTTTGTGCATTTACATAGACTTTTCATTCAAAGTGTTTGCTTGAATATTGGTTGCCAAAGTAGTTGTGAACATAGGTTTAGAGATTATGTTGTTGTTGTTTTTTGACACCCTTTTAAAATCGATTTCTTTTATTTTCCAAAAACATGTTTAAAAGAAGTGCTTTCAACCTGGGGTTGAACAGTGGTGGGTGTATTGAGTCACGCAGCAAATATTGATTGTTTGGAGGTTTTTCTTGTACTCTTCAATGCTGAAAATTAAGTTCTGGTCTATATGCAATGCACAGTCCCAGAAAAACTAGTATTTTCTCCCTTTTGTATAAGTAAGTGTGGCTTTGCTGTCAATTACCGTATTTTCATGACTATAAGGCGCACTTAAAATTCATAAATTTTCTTCCGCCAGCAGGGGGCGCCCTATGAGCCGGTGCGCCTATTGTGTAGTTGTGGGTCGTAGAAGAAGATGGAGTGAGGGAGGGAGAGAGACGTGAAGGCCAAGTGGAACCTAACTGCAGTGCAACTATCTACATTTTAAAGCCTTCTATGCTCCTTCTACCTCATAACCTTCAAATATTTCAGTACAGGAGGAGTGAGCAGAGAAGCAGCTGGCCCATTGCTTTAAACTGCTGCTTTCGCTAGGCATAGGAGGAGAAATGCAGACACAGACTGGCGCAGTTCTGTGTGTGTGTGTGCTGAAAGGAGCAGGTTTTCGCCAGCGCACATGAAGAAAGGAGACCCGCAAGTCTGTCTGTGTGTCTGTGTGTGTGCTGAAAGCAGCGCCGTTTTCTAGCGCATAGAAAGGAAGAAAGGAGACGGCACTAGGGTTGTGCCGATGGACGATACCATCGTCCATCGTGATGGGTGACTGACATCCCGATGGAGGGACACCATCGTGATGCCACGCCCCCGCCACGCTGCGAGTCGACACCAAAAGCCGCGGTTACATGTGAATAATATCTTGACCGGATCAATGGTCGGATTAGAATCCAAACGTGTACATGGTTCCAGAAAAATGTTTTCAGAATATAAAAAACGTTCACATGGCTCACACTTTTGGTCGGAATAAATCATTCGCACATGCGCAGTAGGGTTTGAAAAACCGGAAGCGGATATCAGTTCCGCCGAGCGGCTATTTTTTTCTCAAACTTTATTGAATGTAACAATTCAATACAAAACAATGTTGCCGATCGGCTTTATACATTGATATATATGCTCGGTAACATACAAGACGATCTTCTAAACGTGCTTGTAATAATGTTACGGTTATTATGAAACGCCTGTTCGCTCATCGTTTTAATTTTAATCCGTGTGGTCATTGCTTTTTCTGTTGAAAAACGGAGCCGGAAAGAAGCCAGAATTAGCAGTATGCTAACACGGGCTAACAACATTAGCTTTGGGTGGTGCTGCAATCTGCATCTTGGCTGCATTTTAACAAGTGGGAATAACATCAGCCTTTATTTAGTCGGGACACGACTCGAAACACAAATCCACGTGATTGTTTGAACGATTTCTAAGGACTGAGCGGCCTCTGCTTTGAAGCTCACACCGCCCCAAAGCGCTGTGTGTGTGCTGACGATCCTCTGCTCAGACACACACTTTTAGACCCGGTTCTGAGTTGGGTAGCCCGTTCCCCTAGAGCTGCGGAACGGATCGCAGTTCTAAATCTCCCACATACCGCTCATGTAACAAAGCACCCCCCCCCCCCCCCCCCTTCCCCTCAAACACAAAGCTGTAAGTCCGCGCTCCGCCGGTCCACTTGACTAGTTAAGACGTGCGGGAGCAAACCATTTCTTTTCTAGTTTGTTTGTTACTTTTTTTGTTAAAGTTATTTCCCTCAGTACTGCGGATGAGTCATTAGTTGGGAAATAAAATAAATAAAGTAATAAAGTAAAATAACGAATAGCAATTATATAAGACCGAAATATTAAAAATAGCCCCCCACGACGATATCATCGTCCATCCCGATGGTTGACAGCAAACATCGTCAACGGCCAATTTAAGGGGACATCGCCCAACCCTAGACGGCACACGCAGCGTCTGTGTGTGTGCTGTGTGTTTAGCGCTTTTAAGGAGGAAGGGAGACAGAGCGCTGCAAGTGCGCGACCATTCAGTTTGTGATCAGTTAGGGAGAACAGTAACAAGATAAAAATGTTTCCTCTATAAAAAATCAGAGACTGGATGTTTTATTAACCCACTCTAGAAGCGCTGAGGTTCTGAACGGGGCGTTAACGTGCCCGCGCCTTAACACCCGGTGTGCCTTTTGTGTGTGTCAAAGACGGAAAAATCCCCCGTGACTGAGACCGCGCCCTAACATCCGGTGCGCCCTATGGTCGTGAAAATACGGTAAGTGGAAGTTTTTGGTAAAGGACTCCACCCCTTGAGTGTGACATAAATTAGTGTCTTTCACATTCCTGAACCAGTGGCTCAATGGTATTGCTTTGTCGGCGTGCTGTGCTCTGTTTTTCATTTCCTTCAAATAAAGATTTTCCATAGTGAATAACAAGGGTGACCTCTGCCACTCAATCACCTACTGGTTCACCCTTGTTATTCACCCTTGCCATTTGCCATAGTGAATAACAAGGATGAACCAGTAGGTGATTGAGTGGCAGAGGTCAGTTAGGCACAAATAAAATCACTTTAGATTTATCCATGTTCAAATCAGTTCCTCAAATTCATCCCTCGCTTTCTTTGTATCTCCACCAGGAAATAACTTTTGCTCTTTTTTCTGCAGAAGTCTTCTCAATATCATCCATCTGCATGCGCCATTCTCAAATTTGTTTAGGTTCCATACCTAAATGTTGTGCAGATTTCTCACCAGAATGTTCTTTGATGTATTCCACCGCACAAAGTGTAAACGCTAAATTGAAAAAGGTTTTTTTCATCATTGCTACACTGGCTCACAAAACAAATGCCAAAGACACCCGGACGAGTGTGCACGACCCGGGTGAGGAAGGGGGGTATCTTTAAGGAGCTGTTAGAGGCAATTACAGACTGCCAGTACCACTAGGTGGCCTATTTCTGGAAGGGGCTGTTCTCACTGGTCTGCGCCAGCTTGTGACGACCCGCTTCTTTTCGTGGGTTGGGAGGAGCTGGTGCTCAGAGCGCAGTTTTTTACAGGAATGCTCAGAAATGGGTAAACAGATCAAATTACCGCTTTGGGGTTCTTTACAATACACTTAAAGCTCAAAAATATGATTTTGCATGGTATAAGCCCTTTGAGATCTCTAAGGTCTCATTGTACTGTTTTGATAAGTAATGGCTTGTTTTTAATTAAATCATTGTAACACTGTTTTATTTACTTCTTTATGGCCCAAGTTTTTTTAAATTTTATTTTATTGCAAAAACAAATACAAAATGAAAATAAACACAAGAGTTTAAAATAGACAAATACAACAAAACAATATGGTCAAATTTGAGTGGGTAAAAGAAAAATCTTGTAAGTTACCGGTCCTTTTTACAACACCCTAAGTTGTGAATGTATCAATTTACAGGTTTTCTTTCTTAGAACATTAAATTTATCCTCTGTAAAAAGTGACATTTGCTCATGTGTTCTTATTGATCACTTCTTGCAATATAAAGTTCCATCATTGACATCTTGTATATTCTTTTTAAATACATGTAAACTTTTGCTTTTTTTTAAACCCTCATTCAACCCATTCAATTGATCCACACCACAAACTGATAAGCACATTTTCTTTTTTGTAGTACGAATGCACTGCTTTTTGAAGCTCAGCTGTTTTCTTAAATTGTAACCCTTAACTCTGTCATGAAAATGTGTTGTATGTTTACTGGAAGTAAGTTATTTCTAGTTTTAAACATAATGAGTGCTGTTTTAAGTTTCACTCGTTCCCATAATTTCAATAAACCTCACTTTAAAAACAGTGTATTTGTATGTTTCCCATAATCCACACCATGAACTATTCGAATAACTTTTTTATAATATATACAAACACTGTAGATGGCGATTTCCAACAATCAAGAATTTTGTTTTGTTCTCATTGAGTGAGAATTTATTTTTGTCTAACCATTGTTTTACTGTCCATAGCTCTGTATTTACTATTTTTACAACTTCCCAGAGGTTCTCCCATGTACATACTATACTTGTGTTGTTGGCATATAATAAGTATTTGAGTGTATTTGGCACAAGGTGTATGCCTTCTAGATATAGGATATATAGTTTTGGGTTTTATCCAATTCTACAACTACATAATTGAATAGTGTAGCAGATGGGCTTCATCCAGATGGAGCTGAGAGACAGCTGGGGGCACAAGATGAGCCAGTGGCGAGGTTCACGGCCAAGTACAGGAGCACAGATGAGCCAACAGCTTATGAAACCATCTTCCCTCTGCTTAGATCTGCGAGGAAATATGTATAATAACTGCATGGTGGCGCAGTGGTTAGCGCTCTTGCCTCACAGCAACCTGGTTCAAGTTCCGGCTGGGGGACCTGAAACAGAACACCAATGGGGGACCTTTCTGTGTGGAGTTTGTACGCTTGGGTTTTCTCCAGGGACTCCGGCCTCCTCCCACTGCCTGAAAACATGCTTCATAGGTTATTAGGTCACTCTAAATTGCCCCTAGGTGTGAATGTGAGAGTGCATGGGTGTGTGATTGTGACCCTGCGACAGACTGGCGTCCAGGGTGTCCCCTGCCTTGGCCCGCAAGTGGCCGGTATAGGCTCCAGCAGCCCCGTGACCCCGAAAGGGATAAAACGGATTAGAAGATGAATAAAGGATGTAATGAAAATTGTACTTATACCCCCAAATGTCATTGGAGTAGGTGAGCTAGGGAGAACAATAAGTTAAATATTCTCTGATTACTAGCTAGCCTGGTAATAGGTCTGTTCAAAGAGGAATGTTTTAAGCCAAACTTTAAATATAGAAACTGTGTCTTCTCTGTCATGAGCTGGGAGCTTATTCCATAAGACAGGGGCTTGGTGACTAAAGGCTCTACCTCCTACAGGACTTTTAGAAATTTTGTCGGCTAACTTTGGCCCTATTTTTTTTTTACAAAATATTCATTAAACTCCCTAGTTATATCCTAAATATTGTTGCACATCTTATTTTTACTAGCTAAACAGTCTTGATAATTTGTTTTCTCTTTATGTTTTCTAATGACACTGTTAAATACTTTCCAGATTCCTTTAGTATTTGAATACTGGGAGTATTTTTTCTAATATTTTTCTACAATAATGTTTTTTGCATTCTCGTCCTGCCATTAAGAACTTAAAGTATCTAATGAAGGACTGTTGAAGACGGTTATGAAGATTTGACATAACAATACAATGTGGTATGTTGATTGGCTAATCTTCAAGTAAAATGTTGTTTATTTGTTTGTTACTATTATTTGTAGAGGCAGCATATAAGTAAGAATTCCAGTAAGAAATCCTTTTTAGTGCTTGGGTTTGAGGCAAAAATAGATCAAAAGTATCAGAGACTTACCTGTGTTAAAACCTTGTCTGAAACAAGTGGGCAGTAACTATGAGAACAAGCTGAGGGGTCATTGCAACATCCACATTTTTTAGGACAGACAAAATCATATTATACGCAAGATGCATAGTTGGTATTAGTTTAAAAGGACAATATAGAGCCAGTTTACAGACCTGTTCTGCAACATCTACAATTATTGAGGTATTTCTTCGGCTGCATTTGACGAATCAAGAGGACAATGCTCCAAGTAACACAAAACTAAAGACTGGAGAACCAATCTTCTTGCCTCTGTTGATATCATTCAGAATTGCATCTAATAATACATGTCTATGAAGACTCTCATTCATCCAGGTTGGTTCCATTATAGTAGGTTTAGGGGGATGTCATCTGGACTTGGTTTTAAAGTTGGAAGACGTTTCACCTCTTATCCAAGAGGCTTTGTCAATTATGAAATAGCTGGTCTAAGAGCTGGTATATATGCGCTCATGGGGGAGGAGTCAGACCTGAAACTGGAGGTGTTGTCCACTTAGCCTACGTGGTTTCGGGTCGTTAATAGTCCTTTGTCCTCAGCTGAGGGTTGGGTCCCCCTCTCATTTGGAGACTCCCTCTCCAAATGGTCGTCTCTTTCAGTGGTTAACGACTCAGGTGGAACTGGTTTGGTTTGTTTAGGTTTAGGTTTAGGTGTCCTCCACTGTCCTCGACAGTGAAGTCCGAATTCTAGCCAGAGAGAAAAGATGGTTTGAGCGAGGAGTGAAAGAAGCCATCTTTGTCAAGAAGGATAAACCTTCTCTTAATAAGAATGGTGGTCTCAGGTTTATTCTTCCATCCATCTACGGCAGTGTTTTGAAACCTAAACAAACCAAACCAGTTCCACCTGAGTCGTTAACCACTGAAAGAGACGACCATTTGGAGAGGGAGTCACTGACTCCCCAACCCCCAGCTGAGGACAAAGGACTATTAACGACCCGAAACCACGTAGGTTAAGTGGACAACACCTCCAGTTTCAGGTCTGACTCCTCCCCCATGAGCGCATATATACCAGCTCTTAGACCAGCTATTTCAGAATTGACAAAGCCTCTTGGATAAGAGGTGAAACGTCTTCCAACTTCAAAACCAAGTCCAGATGACATCCCCTAAACCTACTACAATCTAATAATACAATTATATTCCTACTCATTGTATTTAGAATGTTACTTTTATGTGTGGTCCATGACATTGTCTGATCAAGTTTAATACCCAGATGCCCAATCTCCTTAACTTGTTTAATTGACTTGATACTGTAGTGACATATACAACTTTTGGTCCTTTTTGGCAGAATGCTTTGAACCCAATTACACACACTAGGTTTTCAAAGCATTTAACTTTTACCTGTGTGTTACGTCAAAATGTGAAGCATCTTTCCAGCACAGGAGACTTAAGTTTACCCTCTCCATACTGATGTAGCATAGCAAAGCAGCAGCAGTTGACTATCAGAGACCTTTGATTCTCCCTTTATTCTTCACTGTGTTCAAAAATACCTGCATGTTTGAAACAGACTAATAAAGCCTTTGATTATACTCTGGGTGGTCACACAAGCTGCTTTGAAGATTTGGGCATTAAAAAGCTGCAGGCTTTAAGCATACTTTTGTGTCCAAAAGAACAAACGTGGCCACACGGAATCAAGCGGGAGAGATGGTCGACTAAAGGACTAAGGCTAAAAGAGATTGAGGCACAGGCTGATGAACAAAAACCTAAACACAAAGGTGTTTATAGAACTTAAAGACAAAATGGAGATCAAGGGAATATTGTACTCAAGGAAAAAGAGAGCAGGCGAGCAGGAATGAGAGAAAAATATATTAGATTTGGTGTAACGATTTTTATAAACTAAATTTGATTTATATAATAAATTGTGGTTGCATATATGATTCAAAGTTGATATTGGTTCATTTTGAACGATAAGATCCGATTCACTGACCTAAAATCCATCCAGGACATCTTTAGCCAAAAATTCAACCAGAGTGACTCAGAGATAAATACCTGGTACTGAACAGTGCAGGTGAGGTTTTCCAGATACCTTGTATTTCTTGCAAGATAATCAAGTGTAAATTAAATATGTGTACAAACAAACAAGTAAAAAAGAATCAATGGCAAATCCATTTATATCTTTAATTCATAAAGTTCAACCCACTCTTTTTCCACATGAAAAATAATACAAACAGATTTCTTGTCTGTTCGTTTATTTTTTTTATTTTGCTGAATCAATTCTCCTGTGTCAGGATTTGTGCAATCAAAATTGACTCTGCACCATAACAGCAAATCTTGTGTCTGACGATGAAACTGATAAATATTCCTGCTGCTGTGGTTTCTATGCTCTTTGAATGAGGACAGACAGTTCCACAAACAAGTATACATAATCGCATCAAAAAGATGGACCATGAGCATGTCTTTAGTTTGTTTACACATGTTCTGACACCTAAGAGATCTTTTT
Organism: Oryzias latipes; assembly: GCF_053564925.1. Classification (NCBI taxonomy): domain Eukaryota; kingdom Metazoa; phylum Chordata; class Actinopteri; order Beloniformes; family Adrianichthyidae; genus Oryzias; species Oryzias latipes. The sequence goes on along the minus strand of NC_136237.1, from coordinate 15,796,657 downwards.
GTGGCATATCATTTCACAGCTTGAGCAAAGGCTTACTGACAAAATGAGAATGTGTAATGTTATATGGTGGAACATCACAGATTGCGCTGGGAGCATATGGAAGGAAACGCAACACCCTGCTTGGTGGTAAATGGATGATGCAATCACATCGTATTTTCTGCTCCATCACACTAAAGGAAAGCCTTTAAATATGCCTGTTTGTGTGACAGATTACTTGGAGCTTTTCAAATCTATTCATTTGATATTTTTTACACTGTGCTAAACCTGGAAAGGCCTCAGTGGCCTTAAATGGATGGATAAGACAGACCACCACCATGGGTACAAAGGAGGACTTTTGAGATAGATTAATTTTGTGTCACATTTGACTTGTTATGCAAGATTACACTTATCGTTAGAAATAAATACCAATACTTTTGTCTATACCAGTGTTTTCCAATCCTGGTCTGCAGAGCACACTGTCCTTCATTTTTCAATCCAGCTTTGCTCAAACACACCTGCCTTTGATGACTGTCATTGTCAGGCTTCTGCAGACCCTGATGATGAGCTGAATCAGGTTTTGCATGAAAAGATTTGGTCACATAAGCTGCTATGAAGATTTGGTCAGGGTTTAAGTTTACTTTTGTGTCCAAAAAAACCAACGTGGCCACACGGAATCAAGCTAAAATCAAAGGCTAAAAGAGATTGAGGCACAGGCGGATGAATAAAAACCTCAACACAAAGATGTTTATAGAACTTAAAGACAAAATGGAGATCAAGGGAATATTGTACTCCAGGAAAAAGAGAGCAGGTGAGCAGGAATAAGAGAAAAATATATGAGATTTGGTGTAATGATTTGTTTAAACTAAATTTGATTTATATCATAATTTGTGGTTGAAGATATGATTTAAAGTTGTTATTGGTTCATTTTGAACGATAAGATCTGATTCACTGACCTAAAATCCATCCAGGACATCTTTAGTCAAAAAGTCAACCAGTGTGACTCAGAGATAAATACCTGGGTACTGAACAGTGCAGGTGAGGTTTTCCAGATACCTTGTATTTCTCGCAAGATAATCAAGTATAAATTAAATATGTGTACAAACAAACAAGTAAACAAGAATCAATGGCAAATCCATTTACATCTGAAATTAATTACCAAATACTCTTTTGCTTTAACTTCAGAAAAAATAATTTAAACAATGGTAAAATGGTGATGAACAATATAGCGCTCATATAGCGCTTTTCTACCTTCCTTGCAGGCCCAAGGCACTTTACAGTCACAGTCCCATTCACATACTGATATGAGTCGAACACTGATGCCAACCTTCCACCAGATTTATGCTATGAACAAATCACAGAATACATAGTGTCTTAGCCTATACTACTCAGATATACAATCATAATCTATGTTTAAGAAGATAGCAATCATCAACCCAATTTTGGAGTTTTGTTGGAGCTGAATACATTTTCCCAGAAATAAACCACATTTTCATTCACTGCATTCTGCTCATTCACTATGCTAATACAATATGCCTGGATGAATGCCTTTTGTGGCCTGCAAGAGCTGTACAGCCTGCGAGCTGTTTACTGCCAAAATTATTTTCCCCACTGTCTCTGCATCTACAGCACTAGCAGTAGATGAAAAGTTTTCGGTCTTGGAGCACTCGTATTTTCTTAACATAGGCAGTTTCTTTCACTTATGCCACAAGACTTTGCTACTGTTTTTCAATAGTTTTATTTTTTTTTACTTTTTCATCTCTAATTCAATTCTCATTTAGATGTAAATGTTTGAGTTTTTTTTCCAAATTTGACTGACTAACACTATTGCAAAAAAACAAAATATTTATATCTCTAGTAGACTCAGGTGTTTTCATAAATGTTTTCATAAAGTCCGTTTGAGTTTCAATATACAGTCTTCTTCTTCTTTCCCTTTCGGCTTTTCCCATCAGGGGTCGCCACAGCGTAACAACCTCCCTTTCGAGGAGGAGTCGCATGGTTAATTCGACAATGTTTTACGCCGGATGCCCTTCCTGACGCAACCTCTCAATTTATCCGGGCTTGGGACCGGCACAGAAGCAGAGAAGGGAATAGGGAGCAGCCCGGATTCACGGACGGAAGGCGGCGCAAACCAGCACGAGCTAAACCGGCTCCAGTTTCAATATACAGTACAGACCAAAAATTTGGACACACCTTCCCATTCATTTGAATGAAAAAGTGTGTCCAAACTTTTGGTCTGTACTGTATATATAATCAAATTGCTATAAAGTAACCAGGAAATGTTTTTGTTTTCTTATCTACCATCCATCCATATTGTAAGCCTGCTCAAACCCTTTTGGGTTGCTCAAGCCTATCCCAGCTAGGTTTCGAATTAGGGCCTTCTAACCACTACACCACCATGCAGCCCGTTTTAATGTTCCCCTATTTATTTGGTCTCTATTCCATTTATGTGGACTCATGAAAGCTGAGGAACTATTATTTACACATCCATTTTTGGACTTTTGCACATTTTTCTATCCTCATGTTACCTTTACACTCATTGCTTGATGATGCCACAAGTCCAGCACGGATCACACTGTGCTGGACACTTCTACAGCTTCAAATCCCCTAATTATTGGAACAATATAGGGAGAAGATAGAGAGGTAGGGAAGCAATTTGGTTTCAGCCCAACAATAAATGTTCAGCATGCCATCAACTGAACTTCACAAAAAGCCTTTTCCTGCTTTTTTACTCTCCCCCTTCAATCTGAAACTGAACCTGATCTGAAACTGACCAGGTCATATTTTGTTAAGGGCGTCAAACATGTTTAATTAGCATTTTCACCTTTTTGTTTCTCCATTGGTTTTGTCATGTTCAAGCAGGGTTTCCACAGTGTCTTAAAAAGTTTTAAAAGCATTGAATCTGTGAATTTGGAAATAACACCTTAAAAAAGTGTTGAATTTTGATATCTGAGCCTTTAAAAAATGTGCTTTTTGAAACTTCTCCATATCACTTGCCAAAAATTTAAATTTTCAACCACAATTATTTTGATCAAATGTTGTGAATAAAGAATAGCAGAACCAATCGTTATGCACCAATACACTGGATGCACACCTCTGTCTTAAGCAGAAAAAGTAGCTACAGCCACACAGTACACAAACACCCCCGTATGTGTCTTATGCAGAACAGCATCGTTTTGGCAACCCTGATTATGCGAAGAGACCCGCTTAAACTGCAAGCTATCAGCTACGCGGGGGAACATGGGAATGGAGCAGCTGCGAGAGAATTCAAGATTAATTATTCCATGGTTTGCAAGTGGAGGAAGCTGGAAAACTTCGACAAGTCAAGAAGACGGAGTTGAGTTTCCGCGGAAACAAGGTGAGGTTGCCCAAGTTGGAAGATCGACTCAAACAATGGAATAAAAGCAGCTGGGAAAAGCGTCTCTACAGTTGTGACGGGGTCACATTATGACTATGAGAAAATAAGAAACATGAGTTCCACCTGTGTTTATGTATGAGGGGACAAACATGTTTTTTTTGTGAAGAAATATATGTTATCCACTGTCTGCGGTCTTTGTATGGTTTTTATGGGTTTATTTATTCATGTTATGGACAGTTCACCTGACGCACGGCAGTCACGCCCCAAGGTTATTTAAATGGAGTCGGAACAGGTGCGCAAAGGAGGGAAGAAGGAAGGTGAAAGACGGCTGCCGCCGTGCTTTTCTTCCATGACCAAAGACTCCAAATATTCAATGTTCCTTGCCTGCTGGATTTATCCCCACCAAACATTCTGTGGAGTCCAGATGAGTGACGGAGAAACAGAAACCGGTGGTTTTTCGAAAGGCCGAGTGGAGTGACGTGCGCGATCCCGTGAATGGGCGCATTCCAAAGAAACCGATCAAAGAGATCGACTTTTTTTTTTTTCCTTCTTTGGTACCTGGACACATTTTTTTTTTTACTAGTATACCAGTTTATTTTCTGGGGGGCTTCTTTTGTTTGGATTACTGGACTGAGGCCGATATGGACATATTCGCAATGCGCGTTCACATGAACATTTCATAGACTCTAGTATGAGCGCGTGCCTGTGAAAAAAGAGAGAGAAAAAAGAAACTTGGGATTTAAGAAAATTAAATTTATGTTTTGAAAAATTCTACAGGTGTGTTTTTCTGTTTGGTTTTATTATTTGATTCTGTTTAAACAGTATTTGAAGAAACCCAAAAGAACTTTTGATAACATACATTATTTAACTTAAGTAGTGTTTATTACACAGTCACCATTCCACTGAAGGGAGTAATATTTGCAGAGGAAATTAAAAGTGAACATTTTCATGGAGGCCAGCTTGGTGCTTTCGTTTTATGAAACAGTGGCATCTTTCCATCCGGGCAAGGACTACAGTGGTGCAGCAACTTCCAGCGGATTACAATGATGTCCATATTCCCCCCTTTTAAGGCCGACGTTTAACGCCTCGTGACTAAACAAAGGGCACCAATGAGAGTGTGCACACCGACGCGAAAAAACGCCACGCGTCAAAAAAAAAAAAACCCGCCTCGGGTTCGTTTTTTTTTTTGACGCCTCGCGTAGAAATCTATTCGACCAATGAGAACGGCGCTTTTGCACACGTGTCTGGAGCTTCTGAAGTTACAGTAAAACACAACTTGGGGGCGCTCAAACACAAAACTGCCTTTCTGAGCACACATACCAGCGAAGAAGATAGACGCCAAGTAGCGTCTACACAGCCGCGAAGAAATAATGACGGACATTCTAAAACATCCCCGAACCAAGCACCAGTTGGAGCTACTGGTGCTTGAAATATTCATGATTTCTTTGTATTATTCTGACAAGTGCGTAAATACTTGCTCTCTTCTTCTGAGTGAAAAGCGACTTTAAGAAGCGTAAAGTTGCACAGCGCCACCTTGTGTACAGGAGTATTTCTGTTTACATTAAGCGCCATCTAATGTCAGGGAATGAAATTGCATGTTCGCTCGGCTCATCGTCAGCGAAAATCGCCTGGGTGTGAACACAAAATACGTGGCGAAAAACGCTGGCGAATAACGCCTGGCGAATATTCGTCCCTGTGTGTACGGGCCTTTACTTGGAGGCAGTGCCGAGCGAGTTTTCCCACCGTTTGTGAATGGGCTGTAGATGCTTGGGCTAACAAGTCTGGTTTCGCAAAAGCCGGCATCATTCATAAGGTATCTTACTGCTTGAGGAGCAATGAGACGAACTCTGACAACGACGAAAGGGAACCTGGCGTGTTTGATAAAAATTAAGCCCAGCTGTTCATTTCAGATACAGAAGATGAGGACTTTGATGGATGTTTCGATGCTGATTGATGACTGAAAAATAAAAATAAATCAGCCAACCCACTCAGTTTTGCTCCCACTGCCTTTTTCAGAACACACTGACATGCATGTTTTACTGGTATGTGTTAACGTGGGTCCTAAAACCTAGTGTACATTTTGTATGTGTTAAATACAGAAAAAGCACCCATAACTGAAACTGCACCCTATAATTCCAGTGCGCTTTATGGTTGTGAAAATACCGTACCGTAGCTCTTTGCCTCATTTCATATTTAGTTTTTTTTTTCTGCCTCTTAAAAAGGTGGGTATTAAAACCAAGTAATACATAATAATAATACAATTAATTCATTTGTGTGTGGAGGGGGTATCTGACCTCAAGGGTAGCCTGGCTAAGTTGGATTTGATGTGTTTATTGAGAGTGAACACTTTCCTTGAAATAAACACAAGAACAATCCTTGAAAAGAGGAGTGTGCTATTGGAAATCATATGATTTTAATTGCATGTTTGTGTGTGTATGTTTTGGCAGGTTGGTGTGTGGTGTGGCTCTTTGACCATCACAGTTAAGAATTTCGTTTTTTTCGAATTTGTAAATCAGAGTAAAATAAAAAATCTTTGCTCGCGTTCCAGCCGCTATTCAGTCAGCTTCAAATGCGCTGACAGCACCAGATCCTGTTAGTGTCTCCGCACTGTGTGCTTCCCCTCCTGCTAAGACCGCAGATAAAGTTGATTGGTTTATGTGTTTTCTATATGGCTGTGGTCCAAATCAACGCTAACGGCAGAGGTGTTGTTGTTGACTCTTCATACCAAAAACTAGTCCTTCAGTGGAAACAAGGGAATTTCAGAACCTTTTAAGTAGATACTCTGACGTTCCTGATACCTTAGGTAGATAAAGTTAGCTGGGTATTCACTAGAAATATCTTGCTAACTTTATCTAACTAGGGTTAGCAAGATACTTGCAAATTCAGACTTCTGTGAATATCTTGCTAAACTTAGTCAGATAAAGTTAGCAAGATATTCACAGATTCAGACTTCTGAATTCAAGATAGAAGATGGAGGCAGAAGCCCAGGCTCCTAAGAGGAGGGGAATGGAGGACCAGCTTAAGTAGCCAATGTTTAAATAAATGTACCTGCAAGAGGTGTCTGATGGTCTGGTCATGCTGCAGACAGCCTGGCAATATCAAGGTCCAGCCTTCTGAGGAAAGGTCAAAGTTGAAGTTGGCAGAAATGGCTTTTGTTGATGAAGAGATTGCTGGAGTGCAGAGCTAAGAAGTTGACTTTGTTTGTGAATGGCGTTTGTCACTTTTTATCTTATTGTTTATTTGTATTTCACATTCAGAAGGAATGTGGTTTTGTTTTTAAGAAATTATGGTTCTGAAACTCAAAGATTTTATTTTTCTTCATAAGTAGGACTGGCAAATATATTGTTCTTTTTTTTTTTTTTTTTTGCAAGGTCTTAAAAAGTGTTAAATTTAACTTGAAGAAATGTGTATGAACCCTTTCAATATTATTTTTTAAATTTTTAAATTAAAGCTCCAAGTCTGGTCTCTAGCATACTGGGTCCTACACCACCAGTTCTGACACAATTGTATTTGTGCAATAAGTCCAGAGGGTGTATATTACATTTTTTCTCATCCAAACCTTTCCCTTTATTTAATGTTTTGATCATTTACTTTGTCTACCAAATATCTTTCTATTGTAGCCAGTCTCCAACTGACGCCGGTCTCCAATAAATGCCTGGTCTAACAGGTGTTTTTTTTATGTTCTACTCCAGGTGTTTTCCTGGAGTCATGTTATGCATTTCCATTCTCAGACAGTAATGTTTTAAAATAAGGAATTGCTTTTGAGACACAGTAATAATTTGTAACTATTTGCACAACACTGGTAATATCACAGGCCTATATAAAAATGATTATATTCCATAAATTGTTGGAGGGATTTTTATTCTAATGCCTTTAAGCAGAAGCAGTACGATTCCTTTGTAGTAATCACATTGTCTGATTCTTAAAAAGCGTATTTGCAAATTATGGTTGACAATAAGGATTTGGTCACCTATAAACATGCAAGATTTATTGGCTTTCACAGACCTGTAACTTCTTGTTCTTCTCGTTACCTGTATTAATGGCACCTGTTGGAACTGGTTATCTAAATAAAAGACAGCTGTCCACCACCTCTAACAATCACACTCCAAACTCCACTATGGCCAAAACCAAAAAAACTGTCTTAGACAGGGGTGCTCATTACGTCGATTGCGATTGACCGGTCGATCTTCAATGACATGAGGGTAGATCGCAGGCCAACAAAGATAACCCCCCCAAAAAAAGAAGAAATTTTAAAAAAATCCGTCAGCAAATCAAAATTCTCACTGAGAAATACATGACTCGATTGACATGCAGAACAGCCAATCGAACATCCTCTGATACATATGTCACTGCACATGCATATTTAAATACACTGAGCGCAAATTCTGTCTGTCATCAGAAAGTCGCTACTTGCCCCATGGCACGTCAAGTCCGCGGCAGAAGACAACTCCGACCCACTGTAGTGTTTATTGAGGCCCGGTTCGTCCCCTGTGCCTTAATCTTGAGTCGCCCCTTCTGACACAGCATTGCTGACGCAGCGCCTGCAGCCGGCTCCGCAGTTCCCGACCGATGGATCCGAGCCCACCAATGCAGCAGTGTTTTTCTGTAGCATGCGCTTCTTGAGCGCTGGTCACAGAGCCAGCAGCACTTTAGAAATGCCATGATCCCCCCATTGCACGGTCTACAGCAGAGCATGAAATACGATAGTCGCTGCTTTATGTTTTTGTAATAAAACGCCTCATCTGTTAATACAAAAGCATCTCCTCACAAAGATTTGTATACTCTTACTGTGTAGTTTTTAAATTAACAGTATATAAACAATGTTTTGTACTAATAGTTCATAATACTATGTTAATTATACAGTATTTTAGTCTCAAAATACGATCTGTCTCTCTGTCTTACTGTCTATCCGTCTGTCCGTCTGTCTGTATATATATAAAAATCCAGCACCCTGAGACTGTATGCTAGCCGCAATGAAGAAGGCCGAGGACTTAAGAGTGTGGAAACCACTATCCTGGATGAAACATCCAAGATCTATGAATACCTTAAGCTCAAGGCCCCAATTGACAGTGTGCTCAGTGAATGTCTCATGCAATGGCGAGCAGAGGATGCAGTGCTGGAGAACAGATCCTCGTGGGAGGACAAACCCCAGCAGGGGATGTACCACCGGACCATAACTAAAGTGGCTGATATCAAGTCCTACCAATGGCTAGAAAGGACTGGCCTACAGGACATCACTGAAGCACTCATCCTGGCAGCTCAGTAACAAGCCCTGAGCACCAGAGCTATAGAGGCTCAGATCTACCACACCAGACAAGACCCAAGGTGTACTGTATTTTCATGACCATAGGGTGCACCGGGTTATAGGGTGCGGTCTCAGTTACGGCCAATTTTTCAGTCTTTCACAAATACAAAAGGCGCGCCGGGTGTTAAGGGGCGGGCAAATTATTGCCCCTTTCAGACCCTCAGAGCCTCCAGAGTGGGTTAATAAAAGAACCAGCCTGTTCTTCTAGAGGAAACTTTTTTTTTTTTACTGTTCTCCCTAACTGGGTAACACAAACTGAATGCGTGCTCACAGACTCCGTTGCGCTCAGCGCCTGACCCCCCCCCCCCCGTGCCTCACATGGGTGCCTCTGCTTTCTTCCTTTCTACACACGCGCTAGCAAAGAGAGGCTTAAGCACACACACAAACACTCAGTGTGTGTTTAAAAAATGCAGCAGGAGCAAAACTGAGTTAGTTTTGATATATTTTTTATTTTTTCAGTCATAAAACAGTATTTAAAAATCCATTAATCCGGGAAGCTGAAAGCTGCAATTTAAACAGGGCTTCAGTCATTTTGTAAACAATGTTGTGGGGACCTGAGACTTAGCCTCGCCCATGGCCACTAAGACTCTTGGGAAAAGTTGATTCCCACACCATGAGTTAGGGAGCTGTGAAGAGAAGTGAAACTCATGTTACGGTTTTTCTGTGCGTTCAAAAGAAGTGGGCTGTACTGCTGTTCACAATTGTGAGTAATTGACCCTCCTGTTCACTACCCCTTACTGATCCTGATAGGGGTTGTGACATGTGCGGATCACAGACAGCTTTCCATTTCAGTTGCCGCGCTAAAATTGACGCTACATCTCTCCCTGTTTCTCCCACTGCCTTCTTCTGCCTCCTATTACCCCCACAACTACACATAAGGCGCCCTGCCTCATAGGGCGCCCCCTACAGTTCAGAGTAAAATTTAGACTTTCAAGTGCGCCTTATAGTCGTGAAAAAACAGTAGGCTGTGCAAAAATGCGCCTGAAACAATCCAGCACATAACTGCAGGGTGTAAGATGCTGGCAGGTAAAGCATACATGGAGTGCCATAATCAAGTGGCTGGAATAATATACAGGAACATGTGTGAAGAATATGGACAGGAAACCCCAAGGTCAAAATGGAAAACACCTCCGAAGGTGGTAGAGCCTGAGAGTGCTAAGATCCTGTGGGACCTCCAGATCCAGACTGATAGGATGGTAATGGTGAACCAACCAGACATTGTAGTGATGGATTGTTGTGGATGAGGCAGAGCCAATGTTCCGACAGGAACATCAGGAAGAAGCAACATGATTAACTGGAGAAATACCAGGGACTCAGAAGAACTGTAGAAGCATGGAAAGTGAAGGCGACAGTGGTGCCTGTGGTAATTGGAGCATTCGGGGCAGTAACCCCCAAGCTGGAGGAGTGGCTACAACAGATCCCTGGAAAAACCTCTGACCTCTCAGTCCACAAAAGCACAGTGCTAGGAACAGCTAAGATACTGTGCAGGACCCTCAAGCTCCCAGGCCTCTTGGTGTGAAGAAAACTGTGGGAGCGATTATTAGGAAATGGAAGACCATTAATAATCAATTTGGGGCTCCCCACAAGATCCCATCCCATGGGGTCAAAATGATCACAAGAATGGTAAAGAAAAAGTCCAGAACCACACGGGGAGAGCTAATGATAATAATGGATTAGATTTATCTGCGCTTTTCCAGACGCTCAAAGCGCTTAGAGTGTGTCCATTATTCATTCACTCCTCATTCATACTTGGTGATGGTAAGATATGGTTGTAGCCACAGCTGCCCTGGGGCAGACTGACAGAGGCATGGCTGCCAGTTCGTGGCTACGGCCCCTCTGACCATCACCGGGACATTCATGCACTGGAGCCACACTAGGGGCAAGGTGTCTTGCCCAAGGACACAACTACAGTTGGCTGGGGGGAGCGGGGATCGAACCGCCGACCCTTCGATCTTTGGACGACCTGCTCAACCGCCTGAGCCACTGCCGCCCTAATGAATGACCTAGTGAATGACCAACAGAGAACTGGGACCAAAGTAACAAAGGCTACCATAAGAAACACACTTACACCATCAGGGACTCAAATCCTGCAGAATCAGATGTGTCCCCCTGCTGAAGTCAGGCATGTCTAAAGTTTCGTAGGGAGCGAAAGCCCCAAAACATCACTGCTCAAGAGGAGGTCTGCATGGAGGAATGGGCCAAAATACCAGCAACAGTTTGTGAAAACCTTGTCAACACTAACAGAAAACGTTTGACTGCTGTCATCACCAGCAAAGGGTACACAACAAAGTATTGAGTTGAACTTTTGTTATTGACCAGATACTTATTTTCCCCCATAATTTACAAATAATCTCTTTAAAAATTAGACAATTTGATTTTCTGGATTTTTTTTTCTCATACTGTAGCTGAGGTATATCTATGACGAAAATTGCAGGTCTCTCTCATCTTTTTAAGTGGGAGAACTTGCACAATTGGTGACTAAAATACAACTTTTTGCCCAACTCTATGAATAATTTTTTGTCAACTTTTTTTGAAAAAAAAAAAAAAAAAATCGAATGAAAAATAAACTAAAAGTATTTTTTTGCACGTTACTGAATTAGTCTTTTTAGGTGTTTATATAAGTGTGAGCAAGGTATTGCAGTATTGTGCTCAAAGTTTTTTATTAGTTTGTACAAGTATATATACTTCTATGCGCAAGTTGTGAGATTATTTGTGGTAGCAAGTGTGTGGGATGTAATTATTTTATGAGAATCTTTGTAGTAGATGGTGAGTATAAACCATAATTCATGGGCTAGATGGCTTTTTTTAAGAAGAAGACTTTTGGCCCCTGAATTATCAGCTCCTCTCTGAATCTGTGAGACCACTTCCAGCAGTGGCAGGTTTTCATGCAATAATGAGCTTAGATGAGCACAGGTCAGCTGAGCATCAGCAATCCTCTCCGGGGCCTTTCACATCAAAGGAAAAAATACCTGTTAGATGTCAAAATGTCATCCTATAGTGATGGGGAGCAGATCGTTGCAAATATTGACAGTTTTAAACAAACCTTGGTATTGGGTCCATGTGATTGTGTGACACAGAGTTCCCCAGTTTCTGTCATTTACTTTTTATTGTCTTTGCTGTTCCGGTTTCCTTTCTCTGAAAAGGAACCTCCATTCACACAGTTTCCTCACAGTTTTCTTCACTTCATACTCCGTACTGTTTTCAATGCTGATGCAGTGTCAAATAAATTGGCTGCACTTAACAGACAAAATTATCTTCTTTCTTCTTAAGGTGAGGAAATTACATGGAAGCACCTGTGTCATAGCTATGAGTTGTTTAAGTTGTAAAATGCCTTAAAAAGAAGTAAAGAAGCTTGTCTTTTGCATTGTTCAGTAGGGGAACAGTAAATTGTTCTTCAATTGCAAACTTAATTTTAGTCACAAATTCCTGTCTGTCTTTATTCATATTTGTGTTCAAAAAGTTCAGTTTTAAATGTTTAAAAGTTTAGCTTTAGTGTGTTCAGTAAACATTTATCTTGTACGGTCAGCAACCTAAAGCGTGTTTTTAATTTAGGCCTCCTGTGCGGCTGAGTTTGACATCCCTGTAATAAGAGTCTAGAAAATCCATGCATTTTTTTGTGTAATATGGCCAAATAAAAGATAAGGAACTCAAAGGATGTTGTCAAATTGTATGTCTGGGGGTGGGGGGTGGGGGGATGACTTGCCCAGGGAGTAAGTTAGTGTAGAACCGCCACTGTGTGTGAGAAAGCGTGCAGTGCAGACTGATTTATAAATGAAGCTTCTTTCCACATTAAAGCCTCTCCTTCATCCTGTCATGCTGCTGCATCATCATAACACTTTCTTGTTTCTGCAAAGAATTAGTGTTTTTTTTTCCACCTTTTCTTTTTGAAGTTCCCAGGCTCCTGTTTCATGCTCAGTTTAAAAGTACTGGAGAAGCTACAGTTAGCAATATTGAAAATAAACAGCACTTTATTTCCTCAATCATGCCATAGAACCTTATTGGTTAAGGCACATTCATTCCATTTTTTTCATATACTCAAATATATTTTGTTGTAGGAATCAGACAATGTTGACTCTTACCTTTTTATATTTTAAGTTATCAAAATAAAAGCACTATGAATCTGCCTGGATAAAAGCAGCTTATATATGAATTTGACAATTTTATTACAATGTAAAAAGAAAGAAAATGTGTTCCGGTACAATATCGGGATATGTATATTGGGGCGCCTCTTGCCAATACACACCCCTAGGAGGAATCTTTGTCACCGCTCCCCCGCCTGCCCACAGGGGGGTGCTTGCTGCAACCCCTAGACCTGTCCACACTAAAAATTTTTGGATCTACATAAAAAAAAATATCTTTCATCGGTTGCACATAAAAAAGTTATGCTTTGAAAAAAAAAAATTTCACATAAAAAATGTATATATTTTTAAAGTTAAACCAACATATATTTATCAATTACTTTTTGTTAATATATTTATAGTTATATGGTAAACTACGGTGGCCGACGGGGTTCACACTACATACAAAAGAAACAACGCAACGGCATTACCCGAAGCACAACCAAATTACCCGCATAAACTGCAGCACAACGGAAATGAGGTATTTTTTTTCCTACCAGCGGAAAAAAAATAATTCAGAGAGAGACAGACAGACAGACAGACAGATATATAGCTATAGCTATAGATATATATATATATATATATATATATATATATATATATATATATATATATATATATATATATATATATATATCTAGATAGATATATATATATATATATATATATCTAGATAGATATCTAGATAGATAAATAGATAGATATAGATAGATATATATAGATAGATATCTAGATAGATAAATAGATAGATATAGATAGATATATATAGATATAAATAGATATAGAGATATATTACCTTTGGCACACTAAAGAATTACATTTTTATGAACTGTTAGTTATTAATTAATTCTAAGACTAATACATTATTAATGTATTCGTCCATCTGGAATATCTTGGAACTTGTTCAAACTGCAGGAATGTTAACACCCTTATAAGATCTGTTCCATTATATTGATTTTCATGTTGTTTCAACAGACTGTTTCTGCTTTTCTTTTAGCCTACGCTTTGCAACATATTACTAAACAAAGTAATTACTAAGCTTACCCTTATCTTTAACCCTTAAAACATTGAATTTGTTTCAGAGCATGGGGGTTTAAGTGTTACTGTCTTTACCTAACAGGGCCGTCAAATGTTAGATGTAATCTTTATTGACCTTTGTAGCATAAGGGACAATAAAAGACAGCCTGAAATTTACTAGTTTTTTTATTAAGTTGTTTCTTCAATTGTAGGCTTTAAAACAGCAGGAGCCTTTTTTTCATTCGACACTCCAGCACACTTTTGTGCAGACTAAATATAGATTGTGCACACTTTGCTTGTCTCTCTGTGCAGTCCTACAATATAAAGTTGAGACTTTGGATAAGAAAAGACGTTTTGAAATAATCTATGAATTTTAATTGTCCATTTTTGTTATTTTGACATGGGGTTTCCTCTAGAGAAAAAAATAGTTTTCAAGGACATGGAGCAGGAGATTGATATTAATAGATATACAAAAATAAACATAATGGATCAGAAATTGGATATAGAGATCCAAAATTAGAGTAAATCAAGTGGAGTATTTCTTCCCTTTCTTTCCATTTTCTTCTGTCATGGTTTTCCCCCAGCTTCTCCTTCAGTCTCGCTGTCTGTCTTTTCTTCACATCAGTGCTCTGCAAACTGTCAACTCCCATGGAGTGGGTGTGCTTCACTCTTATTTAAAACCAGCTTGTTATACAATTTAAATTCTCTCTGTTTTAGTGTATGTATTCATGCATGTTCTCTATATGTGGGTTGGGATGTTGAAAGTCTTTACTGAGACTAATATAAAAAAGAAACAGCCGATGATTTCACTGCAAGTGAGTGTGGGGGTTTGTGTTGGAGTGTTGCTACCCCGCGCATTGCTCTTGTATCTGTGTGTTTCTTGCAGTGCACGCTAGGCTGCAAAAAACAGAAACCTTATAGTGTATTTTTCTACCTCTTCAGGATGTATGCCTCTAAGTAAAGAGTGAAACATATATATTTTTTACATTTTTCTTACAATGAATCACAAAGATTTGGTTAAAGACAAAAACATGTCATTAGTTAGTGAGTCATCCTTGATTCAGAAAAATTATTTTTCTTCATTTTCAACAACAAACCCTGGGTGACCCCAGAATTAAAAACTCTGCTGAAAGAGAAGAAGAGGGTTTTCAAGACTGGAAACAAAGAGGAGCTGAGGAGGATCCAGAAAGAGCTGAAGAGAGAGATAAGGAGGGGTAAGGACAGCTACAGGAGGAAGCTGGAGGAGCGCCTCCAGAATAACAACACCAGAGAGGTCTGGAGAGGCCTGAAAACCATCTCTGGACACGGGAGGGACAGCGGAAGGGGCCCGGAAGCGGGAAACCGTGAATGGGCCAACGAACTTAACCTGTTCTTCAATAGATTTGACTGTGCTCCTGCCCCCTCCCCCACCTCCCACAGCCCTGACCAAACGGCACCCATAAACCACCCCCTATCCTCAACCCCCCACAACATCCCCACCCCCGAGAACACCTCTGAACTGCCATCAGAAACACACCTTCTTCCACCACACTCTGCTGGGGGGACCCATTCACCCCAACCCCCACCCAACATAACAGGGCTCCTTTCACATCACCCCTCCAACTTCTCCATAACCACGAACCAGGTGAGGAGGGAGCTGAGGAGGATCAAACCAAGGAAGGCTGTTGGCCCAGATGGCATCAGCTCCAGACTCCTCAAGGACTGTGCAGATCAACTCTGTGGGGTTTTCCTGCACATCTTCAACATGAGCATCAGTCTGGAGAGAGTTCCGACCCTGTGGAAAACATCCTGCGTAGTCCCAGTTCCCAAGACTGCACGCCCCAGTGAGCCGAACCACTTCAGGCCAGTAGTCCTAACTTCTCATCTGATGAAGCCCATGGAGAGGATCATCCTGGACCACCTCCGTCATCTGGTGAACGACAACATGGACCCGCTGCAGTTCGCCTATCGTCCAGGAATAGGTGTGGAAGACGCTGTCATCTACCTGCTGCACAGATGCTTTTCCCATCTAGACGACACTGGTAGCACTGTGAGAGTCATGTTCTTTGACTTCTCCAGTGCTTTCAACACCATCAAACCATCACTGCTCAGGGGGAAGCTGGAGGGAGCTGGAGTCAACAGTAGCCTGGCTGCATGGACCATCGACTACCTCTCCAACAGGCCGCAGTATGTGAAGTTTCATGACTGTGTGTCTGATGTGGTAGTCTGCAGCACTGGGGTACCACAGGGTACTCTGCTCTCTCCTTTCCTCTTCACCCTGTATACATCGGACTTCACACACAACACTGACAGCTGCCACCTCCAAAAGTTCTCTGATGATACAGCCATTGTCGGGCAGATATCTCAGGGAAACGATCTGGAGTACCTGGAGGTCATCACCAACTTTGTGGACTGGTGTGCCCTGAACCACCTGCACATCAACACCAGCAAGACGAAGGAGGTGGTGATCGACTTCAGCAGGAAACCACATCTGACTGCACCGGTGAACATCCAGGGCTTGGACATTGAGGTCGTGGAGGACTATAAATACCTGGGTGTTCACCTAAACAATAAACTGGACTGGACACACAACACAAATGCCCTGTACAAGAAGGGCCAAAGTCGTCTCCACCTGCTCAGACGACTGAGGTCCTTTGGGGTGTGCAGGACACTGCTAAGAACTTTTTATGACTCTGTGGTGGCTTCAGCCATCCTTTATGCAGTGGTCTGCTGGAGCAGCGGAAGCTCGGAGAGAGACAGGAAGAGACTGAACAAGCTGGTCAGACGGGCCGGCTCTGTCCTGGACTGCTCCCTGGACTCCATCGAGGAGGTGGGTGAGAGGAGGATGTTAGCCAAGCTGACATCAATCATGGACAACCCCTCTCACCCACTGTACCAGACCATTTCAGACCTCAGCAGCTCCCTCAGTGGCAGACTGCTGCACCCACGATGCAAGAAGGAACGCTATCGTAGGTCCTTCATCCCAGCTGCTATCAGGCTGTTCAACACCAGCCTAAGTAAATAGTTTTCATATTTTTTGTTTTTTATTCACTGTACAAAACTGTATATACAGATGACCTCTATATACCTGCACATCTCTTTCCCTGTTTATTTATCAGAACACTATTACTTTTGTATATATTCTTTCAAATGTGTGTCTGTCTAACTTGTCATTACTGTCTGTACATACTTGTGCCAAACTCCATGCTACTGTGACAAGGTAATTTCCCATTCGTGGGATTAATAAATAAATCTAATCTAATCTAATCTAATCTAATTTATAATGACTTCTAAGTTTTTCATTTTTACTCATTTTTTCTTTACCTTTCTACTCTCAAGGGTTGTAGGAATTAAAATCATTTATGTGAAATATAGCGATATTACATATGGTGATACATAAAATGCTGCCAAAAGAATATTTAATTAATCATTTGTTTATGTAGTGTAGCATAATACTTTTGTTTTCCAGCTGAACCCCTGACAGCCATTTGACAGCACACCACACCGAGCCCCTTACAGCAGTTCTACACTGAACTAAAACAACTACAAGATCTCGCAGAACCATCTTGTGGTAGATGTTCACTTATTAGGCTCACAGTTGTTGTCGTTACAGGGTTTTGAAGAGACATGTACAACAACTTAGTTTAAGTACCCATCCCAAGTTAAAACTATGTGCCCAGTTGGTACCAGTACTGCTGTACATAGAACTACAGCAAATGCGGATTTCTTCAGCAACCTGATGGTGTAGAATTCTGAGCAGTGAAATATGTATTCACTTCAGCGAGTATAATAGTATGCCTTCAATTTCAAAAGGTTGCTACTTTGAAGAACCTAGAATATGACATAATTTCAGTTGGTCACGCTTTTTTGTTATGTATATAATTCCACATGTTAATTTATAGTTTTGATGCCTTCAGTGAGAATCTACAATTTTCATAGTCATGAAAATAAAGAAAACACTTTAAATGAGAAGTTGTGTCCAAACATTTGGTCTGTACTGTATATCGAATCGTGATTCGTATTGTATCAACAGACTCTTGCCAATACGCACCTCTACTGTGCACCTTACTGATTTTTCTGGCCTCTTGGGATCTTGAACAACTTTTTTTTTTTACTTTGCTACATTATATGAGTAGCACTTTGACACATGATCACTTATTCTTTACACCAGAAGAGGAGCACTAATTACATCAGACAACTGGCAGTCTGTACTAGGCACAGAAGGGTTCCATTGATTAACCTATTTTTTTCTCACAGTTCTGCTAAAATAAAAACAAAACGGCCATTTAAACATATTCAAATGTGCTTTAGTATTATATTTTGGTATTTTTATGCTTTGTTATTATTCTTAACCAAGTAACCTTGGTAAAGAGCAGTAATTTAAGTCTAACTTGCAGGTAAAGCTACAACATTTCTTTCCCACACTTTTTTTTTATGTTCCAAAGATGTCAAAACTTTTTTGGAAGAACTGGCTTCTTTATTTGTTTATGCACTTTATCGATCTAATTTATGTTGTGATTTGCAACGTGAAGTGAAATCACTGTAAAGTAAATGGTTTCCTTTAACAAGCACTATATTCATACATACTAACAAAGTTTACATATTTGTGTGCATGACCTTTGAATGATCCCCCATTTGCAGATAACATGCTTTTATCAGGAAATTTGTCTATTTGAACATTTGCCTTTTTTTTTTAATGATAAGTGATATTAAATCTTGTAAAAAAAAAAATTCCATGCTGCAACAAAGTTTTTTTCTTTTTTGTGAACAAAGACCGTCTTTTTGACTTAGGTTACTCTAATTAATTTTTAAATTTCAAATGGTTAATCTTAATAAAGCTTTGGCTTTATGCACTATTATGATAAAAAATATAATTGAACCGTTTTCCATACTTTTCTCTCACACAAAATGGTGAATTAGGTAAAACAAAGACATCTCATATGGATTTTTCAAACCTCTCTCCCAAATCCTTGCACACAGCGTAACTGTTAAAATTTAGAAAGTTAGACAATAAGACCATAGTTTGTTAGCATACTACAGACATCCTAGAAGCACTTATGTATCACATGCACATCTTGGACCTTACTTATGACTAGAGTGTGGCACAAGGAGACACATTACACATACAGGATAAGTGCAAGCAACTTGCATTTGCCCTTCAAATGCTCCATGCTACACTAACCACAATTGACGATGGTACGTTCCGTTTTCATGATGTCTCTTGAGGTGGACAAACGACTATCAAGAGTAATGCGAGAAACACCTGCAGTCCCCTTAGGATGGAGATACCACTCTCGACAACCGTCAATGGCCCAGAACAACACAAAAACTTGTTCAATTCAGCCCCCCATGTGAGTACATGTGATTAAGGCTTTTCACAAACTTCTGAGATTGGTATGCAAATTATGATGGATCACTAGTACACTCTGTCCACCTTTGTTATGTGTATATAAGGTGGAGCAAAATTATTTAGTCAGCCATCAGTTCTCCCTCTTAAAAAGATGAGAGGCCTGTAGTTTTCATCATTTTCAACTACGAGAGACAAAATGAAAAAAAAAAATAATTAAATTGTCTATCAGTGGTGTTATACGTCTACCATAACTAAATAATTGCTCCCACAGTTGATTTCTTCACACTAGGCTGCTTACCTATTGCAGATTCAGCCTTCCCAGCCTTGTGCAGATCAACAATTTGGTTTCTGGTGTCCTTAGACACTGTGAGAGGCAGTAATCTTGCTTGACCAAATACTTATTTTCCACCATAATTTGCAATTAAACTATTTAAAAATCAGACAATGGGATTTTTTTTTTGTAATTTGTCTCTTACGGAGTTTTAGGGATAGTATTAAAAAAAACATTTTAAATTACGACTTTTAAATCGTTAATTTACGAGAAATAATCTTGTAAATTTATGAGAAAACTCATAAATTAGTGTATTATAAATCTAAGTTTTCAGTTTTAAAACAGTACAAACAAATTCAAAACCCAGTCCCTCACCCCCTCCTGTCAGTTGCATATACACCAATATCAATTTAGTACATAAAATATAAGGAAATAAAATGGTACAAGTGATAAGCAAAGAGAAACATGAATAGATAAAATCACAGTATAGGTGAAATAGCATATATAAAAAAAACAAAAAACAAGTGAAGTGCACATATATAAACACACACGTAAAGAAAAAAAAGAGGAAAAAAGGGCATCATTATGTCACACTTGTAGATGGTAGACTAAAAAAGTTGAGAAATGGTCTCCATACCTTATAAAATGTATGTTCTGATCGCCTCACAGTAAATCTTATTTTGTCAAGTTTAAGATGGTAAAGGACATCTCGAATCCAATGTGATAAACTGGGTGAGGCAGCATCCTTCCACTTAAGGAGGCGTCGAGCTAGCAAAGTTGAAAAGGTAAAGATCCTCTGACCACCTGTAGCCACACTGTTTATTCCAACCAGAAATACAAGTGGGTTTAAAGTTACAGTTGTCACGAACTGGTGGAGGACCCAAATGCAGGAGACCAAGCTTGGTGAAAGGAACTAAAACATTTACTAGGCAAACTGAAACATGACAAAACTATGAGGAGAGACAAAACAGAGCAGATGACCTGACAAGGAAGAACAGAAACCAAGACACTTAAATAGGCTGAGGGCAATTAACTGAACTGAAGACAGCTGTGGATCATGAACCTGAAGGTGTGACTGACAAGAAGGAAACCAAAAACATGAAGAAAACCAAACCACTGAATCCTTACAGTACCCCTCCCGAAAAGGGCAGATCCCAGATGCCCAAAAACCCCTAGGAGGAGGGGACCTGGAGGAACAGAAAATGAAAAAACAAGTCCAGAACAGTTTGGGTTCCTGCAGCCAGATGGAAGTGAGGGGCATCAGAACCCCTTCTGTTAACAGGCATGAAGAGTAGAAGTCCCAATTACTCTCCCCAGGGACAGGAACTATTAAGGGGAGCAGCACTGGTGACCCTCTTCTGGACCAGGTGACACAGCCAAGGGGGAATGGTGACCATCCTTTGGGACAGGGGACATGAAGTGTGGGCCCGGTGACCCTCCACAGGAAACTTGATGCTTGAAGGATGGTCCCGGCAATCCCCCTCAGGAACAGATAAGCTTGATGTGGAAGGGCATAGCACGAACAATGCTGCAGGAACTCATCTGGCAAGGCATGGAATGGGCATGATGGAAAACTCCCCTGCTGGGTCCAAGCTGGTCAGGTCATTCTGTCAGGAACTCGTGGTGGAGGACCCAAAATGCAGGAGACCAGGATTGGTGACAGGAAATGAAACATTTAATTAGCAAACTGAAACATGACAAAACTAGGAGGGGAAACAAACTGTGAAAAAACAGAGCAGATGACCTGCCAAGGAAGAACAGAAACCAAGACACTTAAATAGGCTGAGGGCAATTAACTGAACTGAAGACAGCTGTGGATCATGAACCTGAAGGTGTGACTGACAAGAAGGAAACCAAAAACATGAAGAAAACCAAACCACTGAATCCTTACAACAGTAGTTTGACTCCCAAGATGCAGCTAAGTGCCTCACAGATATTACCCCAAAAGCACTGTATTTTAGGGCAGTACCAAAAAGTATGAATTAATGTGGCCTATGGGGATTTACATCTGTTACACAGTGGATCAATTTGTGGATACATTTGAGCTAACCTGGCTTTACAGAGGTGAGCACGATGCACTGTAGTAGACAGTGTTTTGCACACACTGAGGATGAGTTGATGTTCATCACAATATTTTCCCAATCTGTTTTACTAATAGTTTCACTAAGATCCTGCTCCCAAGATGTTTTAAGGGTTCGCATCGAGGGAGACTCTACGGCTGAGATCATGTAAAGCACTTTTGATACGGATTTCTTCAGAGTGGGATTGAAGGTCAAAATATTATCCAGAGTATTTTGAGGAGGTTTAATAGGGAACCCTGTGATGGAGGTCATGATGAAATGAAGCACCTGTAAGTATCTAAAAAATTCTAAGCTAGGAACATTATATTTGTCGACCAGTGTTGAAAAGAGGCAAATTGATTATCAGAAAATAAGTCATTAAAGGTCTTCAAACCTTGTCGCCGCCACCTCTGAAATGCAGCATACAACAATGAAGGTTGGAATAAAACTAATAAATTTATGAGTTAAAATCTGGTAAATTTACGAGAAAAAAGTCATAGATTAACAAGGAAAAAACACCAAAGTTTTCCGTTTATCGGAGCCTAGCTTGAAGATGAAATATGTGGAGCCTTTTGTGAAGATTTATTTCCGGATAGGTTTAAAAAACAAAGAGATTCTGAACCTTTTGGCGTCTCAAAATCAAATTATCGTCAGTGAAGCCGGCTTTCCAGGGTGTCGGTAAAGCGGAGTTTCATATGTAAAATAAGGAGCTCAGAGACATGTTTGGGTGTAGAGGACCGCTGAAGCCTTTATTTTCCTTTTTATTCACATACCCTGAAGTTCATTTGTCACCTTACGACATGAAACTGTCATCCGAACACCAATGCGGAAGTAAACAGTGTTACATACGCCCCCTCCTCCAGATGAAATGTCCCGTTTCAACATAAAACAACTTTAATCTTGTAAATTTACGACTTAAAATCTTGTAATTTTACTTTTTTTTGTCGTGGCTCTAAAACTCCATCGTAGTCTCTCATCGTTGAGATATACCTATGATGAAATCCACAGGCTTCTCTCAAATAGGAGAACTTGCATAAATGGTGGCTGACTAAATACTTTTTTGCCCCACTGTATGAAGATATTCATCTTTATTTATGTGCAGTGAGTCACTCTACTTACTTACATATAGAAAGTGATCTTAGGCAGCTAAAGAAACAGAGATTCAGACAAAGAACTTGTACTTACTTTTCAGGGATGAGTTATGGAGGCCCAACACGCTGGAAGATCATGGAGGAAGCAGACACATTACAACTGAAGGAAATCCAGAGAAATCCAGAACAGAGAAAACTAGACAAGCAGGCAGAAGCAGAACACACAAGGAATGTTTGACATTGAGGTGGTAACAGGATTAAACTGGCAGGTAGTGACAGAAACCCAGGTCTGACAAGAGGAAACATGTACGTGCAGGAGATGAAAAAAAAACAAGACATTGTGAGATTCAAACTGGAAGGAAATGTACAGCAAAAGAAAAGGGGAAAATAATACACTTTTAGAACACAAACATGGGAAACAAAAAGCTTACATTACAAAAATAATTAACAGAAACATGACATGGGATACCTTGATGAAGGAAATGTCTATTTGTCTTCTCTTTACCATCTTTACTCAGTACAACTGCAATACAGCTTCAGTTTGTTTTCAGGTTGGCATTATAAGCTGACAGGAAAGAGGTTCTGGTTCAAATCCTTACTGCCTTTCATTAAAGTTAACATAGCTTCTCCATTTTAGAAATGTTCTTTTGCACATACCCAAACCATGTAAATGTAAATTGTTTTGGTGTTTTTTTTGCTGTTTGGCCCTTTGTGAGAAAACCCAATGGCGGCTGGGATGGACACCAAGCGACTCTTGTGACTTGTGACTGTAAAAATAAAAAAAATAACTTTTAAAATGAGTAAGTCTAGATCAAAGACAGTTTTTCTTTTCCAAATTTCCACCTTAAAAGTTGTTACGAAAAACATAGTTAACAACAAGAGCCTGTGAATTACATTATGTTTGCACAACAGCTCAAGTGGTGTTCATATTATTTGGTTCCAAGTGTTACAGTGAACAACAGGAAATATTCCTGTAAGATGATAAATTCAAAAAAAAAGACAAAAAAACGTTCTCATCGAACAACTGTTATGTGGCCGGCGGCAGAAATCATCCACAAAACGGATCTTGTTTCTGGACTTTATTTTCAGCTTCAACTCACTACAACATGCAGCAGCTCATCTCCACACTCACTTCTTCTACCTTTCTCAGTTGTAACTCTTGCTCACTGCTCCGCCTAAGGATAACCTGTGCTGTCACAAAAATCCCTGAATTTAATTCTTAAGTGTAACTTCCTTTGTGCATCAACAGCATATTTCAAGTAGTGTCATTACTCACAGAATAAAGAACGAGTAAGAATCAACTCACAACAATCGAACATATGTAGATTTATTTTTTTTATTTTTTATTTTTTTACATTACAAAGTCCTTAAGCCAACCTGGTGGCTTATGTGATCTGACAGGGCGATTTAGGGCTTGATGATCTTGGTTAGGCTCCCTTTCAACCCTTTCACCACCGGTCTCTGGTGGTGATTGACATACAGGAAGCCAGTTTGGTATTGAAGCCAAGTGGGAAGCATGCCATGCCTTTCCATCATCTAAGATGTAAGTGCTTGGGCCCACCTGCTGTTTGATCCTGATGGGAGCAGAGAATTGTCGCTGACCTTTCTGGGCGTGAACAGGTTTCCGTACACGCACTCTGTCACCTGCTCTGAAGGAAGGAGTGGGAGCACCTCTTTTAGCATCATAATACTGCTTCACGTGGCTTTGGCGGAGCAACACTCTGTGACGTAGGTCCACAGCAGGCTGTTTTAGTGGTGGAGGAGGAAGAATGTTTAGTGTTGTCCTCATTTTGCGTCCATGCATTAGCTCAAATGGTGACACACCAGTCATGGCATGTGGCGTAGCACGGTAAGCTTGAATAGAAGCAGATGTTGCATTTTTCCAAGGTTTGTTTTGGATGATCGCAGCTTGAATCCAACGCTTAAGCACCCAGT
This sequence comes from Oryzias latipes, assembly GCF_053564925.1. Lineage (NCBI taxonomy): Eukaryota > Metazoa > Chordata > Actinopteri > Beloniformes > Adrianichthyidae > Oryzias > Oryzias latipes. The sequence continues at coordinate 15,772,197 of NC_136237.1, read as the reverse complement.
TAAATCGTTCTACTGCACCATTAAAAGAAGGGGGGTACACAGATGATCGTGTGTGCTTAATTCCTTTGTCGCGCAGAAAAGCAGATGTGAACTGCGGTCCGTTATCCGTGACCAAACACTCTGGGTTGCCATAGCGACTGAAAAGTCCACTAAGAATTTGAATCACAGTTTCAGAGTTCACGGAAGGAGCAAAGGAAACTTCAGGCCATTTTGAATAATAGTCAGTAAGAGTGATCGCAAACTTACAGTCCCATGTAGCAGATTCAAAGGGTCCGACAATATCCAGGCCTAGCTTTTCCCAGGGACCCTCTTGCAGGGGCACCGGTTGTAGTGGGGCCTGAAAAACTTTGGCAGATTTGTCAGTTTGTTGGCACAAGGAGCATTCGCTCACTTGGGAAAACACTAATGCATCCATGCCAGGGAACCAATACCGGTCCCTCAGGCGTTGTTTTGTTCGCACCACACCCTGATGACCTTCATGAGCAAGGGCCACAAGTGTGGAGCGGAGGGAAATTGGCACCACTAAACGGGATCCCCAAAACACCAGGCTGTCCCGCACACTTAACTCATGCCTTAGTTTGAAAAAGGGTTGCAAAACAGGACTTAGCAGATCGAGGCCACCGCTGTTGCACCTGCACACGCAAGGAGGAAAGCTTGGGGCAAGAAGATGAAGCATCTTCAAACTCTTTGGCTGTCACGGACACAGGAGTTGTAGCCAGTAAAGCCACCAACTCAGGTTCTGAGTCCACTGGAGGAAAAGAAGCGGCTGGCAGAGGTAACCGCGAAAGGCAGTGAGCTGTTTGGTTCAGAGGCCCCGCTCTGTACACAACGTCATATGTGAAGCTGAGAAGGCGTGCAGACCATCTTGCAATGCGCATCCCTGCTCGATCAGCTCCTTTTGTAGTCAGATGCGTTGTGAGGGCCTGATGGTCTGTGCGCGGTGTGAATTTTCGTCCCCATAGGTATGTCCGCTATTTTTCTACAGCCCAGACACACGGAAGAGCCTATTTTTCCACTGTGGAGTATTTCCTTTCAGTAGATGACAATGTTCTTGATGCAAATGCAACAGTTCTTGTTGTCCGGTTGCAGCTGGGAGAATACAGCACCCACACCATAATAAGATGCATCAGTAGAGATTATGGTTGGTAGCTCAGGGTTAAATTAGTGCAGGGCTTTCTAGGAGTAGACGTTTTACAGTTAGAAAGCACCGCTGTGCCTCTTCAGTCCATTCAAACTATGTGCCTTGACGTAGACAGGCTCGAAGAGGCTCCACCGCTGTAGCATAATTAGGAATAAATTTTCCATACCAGGATAGCATTCCCAGGAATGAACGAAGACTCACAGCATCTGATGGAGCAGGTGCCGGTGTAATGGCCTGCAGGTGCTCTGTGTCTGGTTTTATTCCCTCAGCGGTTGCTAGATGTCCCAGGAACTTCAGGCTTGTCTGTCGAAAGCAGCAAAACTTGGTGGTATGCGCTCTCCAGATCGATGGTTGAGAATAGTGTTGCACCTGTTAGTGCTGAGAGTAATTCCTCCATGTGAGGAAGAGGAAAACTGTCCACCACAATGGCTTTGTTAGGCTCTCGCAGGTCCACACACATTTTGATTTTTCCATTTTTCCTTTGTGTGACCACTATTGGCGAGACCCAGGGAGAAGCATCGATGCGCTCAATCACACCAGCTGAGAGGAGGCGGTTCAGCTACTCTGACACAGCAGACCGCACAGAAAAGGGAAGGCGTCTCAATTTTTGACGCACAGGAACAGTTGTTTGCAGCACCTTCACCTTGTGTATGAAACCAACAGCACATCCAAGGGTTGCAGGGGCAGCTGGCTGACACACAGAGCATTCCATTAGAGCAGCAGAGGGTCAAGACAGAGAATGTGTGGATGGCAAGTATGCAGTGTTGCCCTCAATGTGCAGATTGAAAGCAGCTATCAAGTCTCTCCCCATGAGTGCAAGTCTCTCCCCATGAGTGCAGTTCCAGAGTCCACAATGTGAAATGTTGCAGGCTTTTCAAGGTTCTGTATGCGCCCCATTGCCTCCATGCAGCCTTTCACTGGAATTGATGTTCGGGATGAAGCGAAGCACCCTTGAACTTTTCCTCATATATGCAGAGTGGCAAGATGGAGACTGCAGCACCTGTATCCTCAGTCAGTTTCATCAACTGTGAGCTTTCAGCCACTTTGATGTTCACTGTAACTTGTATTCCGCCTGGGGTGACTGCTCTGTCCACCAACAGAAGGGTGTACTCTGGTAATTAAACTTCTTTAACTGTATGTGTCTGCAAAGATCTGCACACTTGTGCAAAATGGCCTTTTTTGTTACAGTTTCTGCAGGTTGCTTTGGTTGCTTGGCATTCACTTGAGTTAGCCAAGTGTTTCTCGGATCCACAACGGAAGCATGTGCGTGTAGAAGGGTTAGAAATAGACTTCTGTACGTGCTTTGCAGGAAAACGTTGGCATGGCTGTCTACGCCTGCATGTTGATTTCTGTGTAGTCACAACTTGCACAGGTGCCTGCTGGGTACCCACCATTGACCTAGCTTGCTCATTAACGGACTTGGCTTGAGTGGCTAACGTAATAGCATCTGCTAGCGTCAAGTTAGTTTTAAGCAGGAGCTGTTCTCTGATGTGAAGGTCTTCAACATGCTCCACCAGCTAGTCCCGAATCATATCATCCGCATTAGCCAAATCACATGTTGAAGCAAGTTCTCTTAGGGCTGCAATATAATGCAGTATGGGTTCTTGAGACCCCTGTACTCTCTTTCTGAAGGTGTGGCATTCCACTACCACGTTTACTGTCGGCGTAAAATGCGCACAAAGCGTGGAAATGGCTGTAGCTAGCGTGGTACCCGTTTCTGGTAATGTGTGGAAGATCCGCTGTCCTTCGGAGCCCAGACAGAGTAGTAGTAAGGCACGTACTCTTTTCTCTGGCCACGCATCTCCACCGGCATTGATGACTAGAAGATCATTTTCAAACATCCAAATCCACGTCTTAAACTGCATAATCGGTTCTCCCGGGGACGGCAGATAAACGTATGGAAACGGCACATTTGACATTTGAAGCCATCTTTTTTCACTGCAGACTATGCTTGTAGGTTCGCCTCGTCGCCAGTTTGTTATGTGGCTGGCGGCAGAAATCATCCACAAAACGGATCTAGTTTCTGGACTTTATTTTCAGCTTCAACTCACTACAACATGCAGCAGCTCATCTCCACACTCACTTCTTCTACCTTCCTCAGTCGTAACTCTTGCTCACTGCTCCGCCTAGTGGCGTCAAGTACTATAACAATAGCTGAACACAACACCAACTAATGTGTGTTTATGTGTAGAATTACTAGATAAGCTTCAAATATGGATTTATTCACACTAAAAACTCCAAAGTAATCACTCCAAGGTTAAAAAGTTAACATTTTTGGGGTGCCTCTAAAGATATATGCATGCAATACTAACCAAAGAATTGGGTTGAAGACATATGCCATGAGTAAAGAGTATTAAAAAAAACATAATCAGTCAAAAAAGGTATTGGTAGTTGTTGGAGATGATGTCACCACATCCTGACTCTTTTAAAAAATCGACTGACAGAGAAACCAAATAAGAGGCAAAGTTGTCCTCTGAGAGATATTTGAAATAATTAGGTTAGCGATAATAAACTGTACCGTGTTCCTCCCCTTATTCGCATTTCTTTATTCACGGTTTTAGGGATTCACAGATTTTTTTTCAGTCACATTACTCTTCCAGTTCGTCACAAAAATTCAACAACTCAAGACACTTATACAAAACTTTTGCGTCCGAAGGAGGTGTATCTCTGCTCCCGGAGGAAGAGCACGCCGGCCCGCCAGCTAACCCCCCTCCACTTGCATGAAGAAATGTCAGAAGACTCACAAGATGCCGATAAAAAATCCTGATATGCTGAAGAAGATATTCCCCTCCTCTTCCAGATTTCGCTCTCTCTTCCTGCTCTGCTCCAGACTGACTGCCACACCCTCAGCCTCTCGCACAGCTTCCAAAAGTTTTGCTTGTGTTTCTTTCTTCTGGCTGTCCGTCAGCAGCTCTTCTGTCCCTTTGGTGTTGTTTCTCCAGCTCCTTGGTGTTTAGCTGGTGGTGCTACATTCTACATTCCTCGAAGGCCCAAAGTGCTTTACACCCGATTGAGCATTTCCAAATGCGCAGCATTTACAAGATCTTAACTTTAAACTTTTTGAGTCAGTTTTTGAAATCACTGAAAAACGAAGCATGACATCCCAAAGCTACACTAAACCAACACTGATTACATACAGGTATTGCTTCTGTAGGAGATTAACCAAAGGCTTGACATGATTAGTGTGAAACACGGTCAGCACATCAGCTTTCAGCAAAAACAACATAGGCTACGTCCGAATTCCCTCCCTACTCCTTGACTACTAAAAAAGACACTATGCTCACTACTTTTTTTGCGAATGCAATGTCACAGATTGCATGAAGTACTAACTAAACATTTTACGATGAATATTTAGGAATCCACTGTTTTGATGATGAAAACAGATGGTTTATTAAAAAATACATTTAAACAAATTTTTTTCCACAACTCCACCAAGCTCAGCAAAATGCTACGCTCACACCAAATGCGATTCACGTGTCAATTTTGCGTCTGCTGCCACTTTTTTGATGCATGTCGAATTTGATGGTTAATGCTCGTCCAAAAATGTGTTCACAAACTTGACGCTCCAGATGTGAGTGGGAGAAGCTTCTGTTCAAAGTTTTCAGCCTCATCACTACAAGGAAGCATTGACTATATCTCATATTCGGATCTTTGGAAGACATGGATGATGTTGAGAGATTTTGTTTATTTATGTTCATGAGATCAAAGTACTTTTTTTTTTGGTGAGTTTCACCATCTACTGCATGAGCTGTGTCTGAATGACAGCTGCGTTCAGTGGTACTTCCATTCTTCGTAACCCAGTTTAATGATTTCTTGTCCCATATTAAAAGGAAAAAAATAAACACAAAATTAATAATCTCTCGATTCAAATAAGAAAAGTATCATTAAGTTCTGGTAGAGAATGTGATCATTCTGTTTTGGACTCCCCCAGCTGAGCAGACTGAGCTTAAATTGTGCTTCTTCTTTTACATTGTTGTCAGTAGCAAATGCTGCTACACACACACCTACAGTGCTGCTAAAGGGCAACTGGTTGTTAGTGGGAAAATAATGAATGTATGAGCCTATATTTTCTTTTAGAAATTCATGCTAGTCGCTTCTGAGTATAAGTTGCACCCCTGGCCAACTAGCAACTAGAAACTATGCAAAAAACTGCAACTTACGTGTCGCAATACACTATGGAGGTAAAATTCCAATCAGGGATGATGTCATCCGCTTGTGTCACATTTCATAGCTATTGGGGACCAATCTGACCCGAGCAATTACAAATCGCTATGGAGTATAAATTAGGCATTAAACTTTTGAGGGTGACCACTTATCAGAAAATGACACTTGTTTTTGTTTGAGGATGCAATGCTGGCTGGAGGATAGAAACCTTCTAACTTCTTAGAATCTCAGTGGCAGGCCAGCTGTTATATTTCTTGAGTATGAGCTTAGCATCATATCTCCCTGTCTCTTGGAAGTTTTTTTCCCGCTTTATCATATAATCTTTCTAATCTTTCTCTTCCTGTATCTTTTTTAGAAATCATTTATCTAGGGTCCAACTCTGTTTTAAGATGATGGGTTCCTTTTTTTAGTTTCCATCACCTGCGTATCTGCATGGCTCATTGCACTGACACATACCTTTCACATGGTAGTGCAAACTTATTACACACAGACTCGCTCACACACCAATCACGCACTCAGGGTGCCCCTATGTAATAGCAATGACTTCGTTCTTTGCCTCGGGCTTCCTCTTACTCATATCTGTCATATCATTCCCACACACCCTCCTCTTTTTTCCCCATCTATCTTCCCACACCCCCACCTCTCATCTCCTCACATCTCTAACGTGCATACTAATACCACATTCATCGTTTCATTTTATTTCATCACAGCTATCTATCCCTTCTGCTCTTTCTTTGAATTTCTCTGGCATTTTATGTTGTTTCACAATCCCAAACTTTCCACACAATGTCACAGTCACAATTGTGTTTTTAACAAATGATAATTAACAAATGTCCATTTTTTTGTTGATTTTTGCTACATTTTTGCTTATTACTGTCGCCTTGAAAGTATTTCATTTACCATTGGGATTTTTTCATTAAAAAAGAAGAAAAACAATTTTGTCGACTTGTACAAAAATGTCTGCTGGGATTCAGTTGCTGTGGATTCATTAGTATAGATTTAAAGCATGGAGAGGATTGCTTTTTTTCCCTCTCTGTCAACAATTTGAAATCAAGCAGTGTTAAAATCCTTTCTGCAAGCATGGGTATGAGCAGCAGCAAAATCCAAATCATTTAGACTACTGGTGCAGGTGGGGCATTACTGAAGTGATGAGTTGTCATTTGTTATAGCAGAGGAATTTTTTTTTACAACTGAGACACATTCTATCTCTCAAGGACTTGGTTCACTAATTAAACACCTTAAATAAATTGATTTTTGGACTATTTTCTATGAGAGAAAATGTGGTGGTAGGGATACCATTGAGTGGACACAGGTTATCTGATCCAAATTGTCTCAATAATTTGAAAATGTTTTGTTGTTATATACGGTAACAATCCACCCATTTTCTGAACCCATTGAATACCATGGGTCTGCTGGAGTCTGTCCCAGCTACTTTTGGTAAAAGGCAGGATACGCCATGTGGGAGGAAGCTTGAATGCCCGAAAAGAAAACCCCCGCAAAACTAAAGTAAAAGGCCCCAGCTAGGATTTGAACCAGGACATTTCATTATGTGGCAAGCATTTTTACTACACCACCACACAGCACTGGCTTATGTCAAACATAGTGCTGTTTTTTCCAGTTTTGTTTTAGTTGCACTATACTTTAAAAATGTCATTGTACAATGGACAATGACAATAAAATCTAAACTTATCTAAAATGAGTGCAATTTAGTAATGAAAAAAACAAACAATTGTCATGACTAGAACGCGGGGCGGACCCAGATGCTGAAACCCAGAGGCTGAAACAGATAGGTGAGAAGTAAGAAGTTTATTAGAGTTCTTGTTGGTTCCTGGCGAGGCTGTGGGTAACCTGGCTGCGGCTCTTGATTGAAGACTCTGGTACCGTTCGTGTGGAACTCGAAGAGCAAGGGACCAGACAGAGTTCGTGGCTTGAGTTCTTGGTGCGTGGCGTGGCTGGAGATCTTGAGGAGAGCTGTGGCTTGATGCGTGGCGTAGCTGGAGATCTAGATGAGCACAGAGACTGTGGGTCACATTCACAGGTGGCGTCAGCAAAGGAGAGCTGTGACTTCTGCTGCTCGAGGTGGTAAGGTTCAGGAGACACTCTTGGCATGAGGTGAAAACCTGAAGTGCAGAAAACAGACAAGGTTAGCTCAGGACGAGACCAGTAGCCAGACGTAGTGAGCTTCTGGAGACTAAGCACCATCAGGGTTAACGGACTGGCAAAGAATGATGAAGCTGGGTCTCCTTTTCTAGCAGGTGGCTTGATGAGTTGAGTAGTCACAGCTGAGATGAATGAGCAGCAGAGCTGGAGGGGGAGGAGTCTGACAGGCCACCATGACGCTAATTTTATGCATCAGTTTTAGTTAAGCTTTAGTTATACCAAAATGTGATACACCTACAATATGACATGTAAAAGGCAATGTATTCTATTGAGATTAAAGCAGTTTAACTCAGATATTTTAAATAGTGGTTATTTGATATACCGCTGTTCACTTTTCATGGTCTTCCTGTTATGCAATTTTTTTCAGTGTGACTTTGTTGGCCTTTTTTTTTTTTAAATGGTGAATTTATAGTGATGAATGGGGGCCAAAAGTCTTGAAGAGTTTTTTTAACTCAGAATAAATAAAACCAAAATACTTTGAAAAAGTGAATATAATTCCTATATGTATAATATAACCTTGATTTTTTTCAATTTCAGTTTAAAAACTCTAAATTTATCTTTAAAATCTTTTCGTTTTAAATCAGTTTGGACTTTTGGCCCCTTTCTGGCGTGTGGGGGTGGGGGTCAGATGAAGAACCAATCAGAATGATGAAGCTGGAAAATTCAGGCTATTGTATTCATTGACAGTGGAAACTTAGATAATTACTACTAGTGTATTAAAACTAACTATTCAAGTGGGCGTTGTGAGCAAAGTGGCCAAAATAGACAAAAATTCATCCTTTATATGTAATTTAAGCTGTATTTTGGAATAGTAACTGCTCAAATCTTTGCTATTTCGGGTGGCTTATTCAAACATTTGAAGGTAATGTATCCTACTGGTTTTCGAATGCGGCATTTCGTGCGAACACCACGCTGCTCTGCCCAAAAATTTAATATATAAAAAAAATAAATAAATAACATCAGCTCCCGTTAACATTTTCCAACTGTTCTGCCTCCTTTACGATTGTCTGAGCTGTAGTGTATAACACTTCTGTCACAAATGTTGTGTTTTACTCAACAACGAAGAGCTTCACTTGATTGGATTACAGCACTGAACAATAATGTCACCTAAATATGGAGAGAAATTAGACTCAGTCGGATTTGTGCGTGCGTAATTCTTGATTTGTGCGTAAATTAAGATTTGTGTATGCATATTCTTGCTTTGTGCGTGCGTAAATTAGGATTTGTGCATAAATTTGGATTTGTGCGTGATTTGTTACTCACATAATACGTTTTGTGTATAAGTTAAAAAAATATAAAATTAAAAAAATACATAATGCAATTTACGTATGCACAAATCAAGATTACAACAGCTTGAAACTACTTACACACACACATCTTTAAAAAAACATGCACGAATCCCTTGTTACGCATACATGAAGCCAAAGTTACGCACGGATCTACCGTGAGACTGTTTTCACTTCTCACAAATTCGTCCGTAAGTGCTGCGTTTAAATACCAGTGGAATGCTCGGTCATTAGAATTTTCCTATCAGCCTTCCCTTCTAAACGTATTTCCTTCAGTGGGTGTAGCAGGGCTTAAAAAAACTTTAAAAGAAAATAAAAATGATTATCTGAGAATATGACTGAATGAATATTCAACGCTAATATATATATTAAAAGTATATTATTCTCCGAGACACTGAATTGATACAAAATGCGTAACAGGAGCGACCAGTAGGGGGCACTGTTTTTTTTCTTCCGGAAAAATCAAAGGCAGTCAGACTGAGAGAGTCACGGGAAGAATGGCGGCCCATCTCGGTGGTCAGCGCCCAGTAGTAAGTAGCCTCTATGTTCAACACTAACATCTACTGTCTTCAGGTATTGAGTCATTGAGTTGAGTCATTCTCTGGATACGTTTAGAAGGGAAGGCTGATAGGAAAATTATAATGACCAAGCATTCCACTGGTATTTAAACGCAGCACTTACGGACGAATTTATGAGAAGTGAAAACAGTCTCACGGTAGATCCGTGCGTAACTTTGGCTTCGTGTGTACGTAACAAGGGATTCGTGCGTGTTTTTTAAAGATGTGTGTGTGTAAGTAGTTTCAAGCTGTTGTGATCTTAATTTGTGCATACGTAAATTGCATTTTGTATTTTTTTAATTTTATATTTTTTAACTTATACACAAAACATATTATGTGAGTAACAAATCACGCACAAATCCAAATTTACGCACGCACAAAGCAAGGATATGCATACACAAATCCTAATTTACGCACAAATCAAGAATTACGCACGCACAAATCCGACTGAGTCTAATTTCTCTCCATACCTAAATGCAACATTGTATATTGTTGTGGTAACTGACCATGAAAATCCCAACGATGCATGACAGAATGAAAACGTATGCTGGAGACCAAACTGCCATTAAACAAAACAGAAAAAGAAGGATGTGACAGTCCTCCTTGAGTTCATTAAACGCACCCTGAAGTTCAACCAGTGGAACTTCGACCAATCATGGATTTAGTATTGACGTGTGAAGAGCGTTCTTTTCAAAGCATGAAGTACCAACCGTTGTAAACGTGATTGTCGTTCAAAAGAGAATTAATAATTGCGGTTTGTGCCTGGCTGAAATTACTGTACATGACATCAAGTTTTTCTTATATGGGGATAAAGCTGTAAAAAAGGAGAAAACGGCCTTGAGCAAAGTTTTTGGGTGGTTTGACATTTCGGTAGAAAACACAAAAGAAGAGAAGCACCTTCCTGCTTGTCCGATGCTGGTCACTGATGACAGCAGTTTCATCTCCAGTGCTTGAGGATACAGCGCCACTTATTGACACTGTATTAACTTTGTTAATAAAGTTTATATAGCTTTATATAGGCGTTATTAAAGGCAAAAGCAACAGTAGCAGCCCATAGCATCTCTTCAGAGTAAAACACGCTCACTTTTCCTCTTTTCCCATTGCCAACCCCTGAAAAAAAAAAATCAAAACAAAGAGAATGACTCCAAGCTGTGTTGTTTTCATTTTATCACGCATTGTAGAGATTTTTATTGTCTGTAACAAAAAATCTTTTCATTGTTGCATTTAGGTGAAGTTCTTTTATTTTTCGGTGCTGTAATCCAGCCAGGAGAAGCTCTGTGCTGTTTAGCAAGATTTGTGTGATTACGGTGTTATCCACTGTTTAAATGGCTTGGACAGTTGTAAAGAAGGCAGAACTGTCGGAAAATGTTACAGGGAGCTGATCTTATTGCACACTATATTACCAAAATTAGTCGCTTACCTGCCTTGCCTCACATATGAACTGAAGTGCCGTTGGATGTAGCGTAGATAACACACATTAGTATTGTCAAGCTATCACTCTGTGTCTTGAAACCAGGAGACTGTGCTTCCTCGTTCCTCAGTTGAGTGTGAGAGGTCTTGCAGCGTGATTTGAGCGTTGGGCATGGCACATTGTTCCGGCAGCATTGTGAGCTTCACTTCTTCCAGAAGAGGTCAATTTCATCCACAATTCATTCATCTGGATGATAATTATTCTCCACGATTATCTTCTTCAGCATATCAGGATATTTTGCGGGTACTTCTGAAGAAAGCTGATGCCATTTCTCCATACAAGGGCCCCAACATCGGTTAAAGCAATTCAGCAACCGGTGGAAATTGCTGTTGCTCGGTGTGAAATAATCTTTAGCAGTCGGCAAGGAAGCTGACAGGCCGGCATGCTCTTCATCTCTGCTGCCATCCTCAGTAATTCCACAGCAACTTCTTCTTCAAAATTCTCATACAAGCATCTTGAGTTGCCTGAGATTTAGTGATAAACCAGAGGAGTCACGTGAAAAAAAGTCCGCAAATACGTAAAACCACAAATAGCTGACTTGTGAGCATAATTGTTCACTTGTTGCTGTAATTAGGCCTGCACAATAAATCGCAAATTTTTTATATGTTACAAATGATATTCGTCATCGCAATATTGATCACTAATATCGCATATCACGAATTTTCCTCATATCTTGCAGCTCTAGCGGTAATATATTAGATCCCTCCTATTTTTCATTAAGCTAAGCATCAATGTTTTGAGCTAGTAAAGTGTGAATATATATAATCTATTGTTATCTTTTCTCTTATTAAGATTTGCCTTCCTAGATTAAATGTCCGTTTTTTGTCCCGTATTTTGCTAAAGTTTCTCCCAAAACTGCGACCCATTTGTCTTAATTTGCTTCTTATTTATTATGCATTTTTTGCATCTGTTACTCCGGAGCGACTTATTTGAAAAACATGGTAAATTCCAACTAATCTTTTTTGTGTAAATAAGGGTTTTGTATTGACATGAAATTTAGCAAACACAGACATGTTGACAAATTCTAAGTATTACTATAAACTACGAACTCACTGATTACTCAATGGCAGTGAATCACTGCTGACTCTTAACATAGTCTACATTTACAGTCTACCAAATGGTTTTCTTTATTCATTAATTGTTTTCAACCCAGAAAGTAAAAGAATGATTCATAGTCACATCTTCCTGTGCCCCTCAGCTCTGCAGACAGACAGTGTGACTACAGACTGAATGTGTTAGTGGCAGTCTGCGCAGGCTTACACCTGTATCACTAACTATTGTTTACCAGGAATAGATCATAATGGTCTGATACTGTCACATCCTCACATTTAGACTAATGGAGGGCATACTACAGCAATGAGAGTAATGCACATGCACAGTAAGAAGCAGAGTTTGTACTAGCAGGTTATATTAATTATCAAAAACTAGTTAATGTTTACTGTCTAGTGCCCCAAAACATGAAAATATGTTATATTTAAATTAGTCAGGACTTCAGTTTAGTCCCTTCCATGCATTGGTGGTAATCACTGATCCCTTGCAATAACACTTTATGATAAGCTTTTATTAAATAAATATATAGAGAGAGAGCTTGATGAAAGATAAAATTGATGTGACAAAAATCATATCTTTGCATATTTAGCTATCAAATAACATCCATTATGCATCTAATTATGTATGCTCTTTCTCACCTTTATGAGGCCACATCCCAAGCAAAAAAAGATGAAAATAATAGAAAAACACAAAAAACAACTTTGCCAAACCATAAAATGGAGCAATCTCATTAGCTTAACTAAATTTAGGCATCTAATGCATTGAAGAGACCACTTCCGATGAAAAATCTATGTTAATCTGCCTTTGGGCTTTTGTCTTCAAAACTTTCACGCATCATTACGTACATTTTTAAGTCAATTTCTGGGCTCTACGTACAAAACGTATGGCCAATGACCTTGTGTTTAAAGTGATGCTCGAAAATTGATCATGGAGGAGAAATTAATTATTGCGGTGCATGCCCAACAGGAATTATTTGACACCAAGTGTTTTTTGGGAATAAAGCTGTAAAAGAAAAAATCCTGGAGCAAAATTCCTAAGATTTGCACCACTATGACATTTTCCACTAAGCCTCTTCCAACTTTAGATACAGTACATGCGCTTATATCAGGTATCAAAAGTCCAGTGTGAACACCTTATGCTGAGAGCATGTTAAAGAATTTATGTTCAGTGCAGTCTTGAATGTGCAAGACGTACCCAGTGTGAACGTGGCATCTTGTATATTGGATGTAGTGAAGAAAGATGTGTGTGAGCACAACCTTTGTGTGTTATGTTAAAACAATGTACAAATTTGAATTTTACAAGTCTATCTGATTTTTTTTTCTTTTTCATTTTTTAGAGGTATTATCCCAGGTCAAACCAACTCAAAACCTTATATAAATACCCAATCAGCACAAAAAAGGCAGTTTAGTTTCAAATTAAAGTGAGTTGAATTATATTTAACACTCTTAGTTTATTTCAATTCATTAAAGAAACTAATGGGAAAATGCTTTTTAGGGCAAGCAACCAAAGTAGACTTTTTTATAGCTAATTTTCTACTGCTCAGCAACTGGGTTGAATCCAGTCAGGGTTTATCAGTCAGGGTTAGACAACTGATCATTATTTGAAATGGTTGGGGTACAAAGCAGCTGAGTAAATAAGGAGTTGGAGGTGGTGAAGTTGACAATCAGAGATTAAAAAACAGAACAAAACAGTATTTTCTTTTTCAGACAATGTGCTTTGTGTCTATGTACTAGGTCCCAATTAGTCTGTTGGTTCAATGTGCAGAGGTGTTCATGTCATTCTTAGTAGATATAGTAGAACAGCCATACACAGAATATTCAGGAATTAAAGGAATGTGTTACTCCAATATTAGTTATTATTATTAATTATTGTATATTGTAATTTTTCTGAGATTCAACTTCCATGATTGTTCTTTTGAGGACGTTTGTTTTTGTTTATTCTTGCTGCAACACAGTTTGAAGAAACTGTGTTGCAGCAAGAATAAACAAAAAATCTTAAAGAACATCACCGATAATTGGAAGTCATCCAGTTGTAATACACTAATAGAAGATTTATTGCGTTTTATGGTAAGAACAGGACATCTTTGTAGAAACAAGATTTTCAAACTGATAAACTCAAAACATTGGCATCAGTTGGTCACTCATCACCCAATGCAAATCATTGACTTCCCTCTTTGATTAAAATATCTTATTCAGTTTTGATATATGCACATAGCCCTCAGAATACTGATTGAGGGAAATTATATTCTTGCCCTTTGCTTTGGCACTTCTAACCAAGCCTGAGCTTCAAAAATTATTCTTTCAACCCTTCAGTTATGATTTTTGAATATTTCTTTTAGTATGCAGCATTCCATAAGCAAGTATATTAATTTTGGACAAAAGCAATACATTTCCTTAGAACCTACACTTCATTATGTTTTCTTTTTATTTCAGTAACCAGGAAGATAGAGATGGTTGTTTGTAGGAATGCAACTCTACCTTGCACTGTCCACAATGTCCTCATTGAACATTTTACCAGGATTCACATAACAAATATTTATGTACAAATGTGTACCTACAATTGCCATTTTTCCGAGCAAAATAAATTATTTGTTGAAGTAGCAATTATGCCTCAAGCTCTTTCTATTCAGAATTTTTCTCCTAAGTTTCCCCTCTTTGCTATGGTCCACTTTTCTCCTGCTCCCCTCTTTTTACTGCATCAGTAAATCCATATGACTACTTCTTCAGCCTGACTGTGCTCTTTGCTTAACTAACATTTGAATTAGTGAAAATAGTTGCCAAATCAATGGAAAAACAGCTTTACACAACGTCATTTATTTCAATACAGATTTAATCAAGCATATACTAAAGTAACTGGACAAATATTAAAATAATTTTTTTTTTCAATTTGTCCTCCTTAAATAAACACCAGTAAGAGACATTCTAATAAACCATGCCAGCTCAGATGTCAACCACATTAACGAGGTCAGCATCAGATGTTGGGGGACTGGAAAATTCTCATGACAAACGGGCCACCACAGTAACAAACAAATTCTGCAAAGTCAGGACATCACATTGCTGAAGTACTGCTTTCAAAAAACATTTAAAGCATATGGAAACAATCCTTAACCTGTGGATATTATAAGACCTAAAATGTAGTGTCTCTGTGGATGCACCTAAACAGTCTGGTGAACTTGGTTCAAATAAGATCTGAATGGTAAAAGCATTCTCATTTTGGTTTGGTAGCATGGAAATGTCTTTTATGCTACTTACACACCATGGCATGTGATCAAGAACCCACGTTCGGTGCTATCTTGATTGTGCTCTGAATATATTGTTCAGGTTGGACTAATACCCACTACTAGCGCATGTACCTATGGCTGGAAGAAAATGTGGAGGCGGTGCAAATCTAGTGAATCTTGCTCCAGGCTTTTTTTCATAGCTCTATTCTGATATATGAAAGAGCATTAATTATTGATTACTCTTTTATGATCACTTTTCAAACGATTGACGCTTCCACGGCCATGTGCTGAAAAGGACACTACCTAAGCGTCACTACCAAATCCAAGTCCTTGATTGGTCAAAGATCAACCGTTTTAACTAAGTGGACACGTGTTTTAAACGTAGAGCCTGAAAACTTTGTAGATAGAACTTGTAGATACTTTTTAGATACTTTTGTAGATAGAAAAATTTGCGTAGTAACATGTGGACACAACAGAATTAAACACAGAAGCCAGAAACATGCATATACGCGCATTTACATAGAGTTTTCATTGGGAGTGGTTGCTTGAATTAGAATAAAAATAAAAATATTATCTCTGAGGGAAATTGCATTTACAGCTGAGCACCTCTCAGCAAATTTCTACACGGTCAGATATAGAATAAAGAGGGAAAGCTATTTACAATGCAGTCTGGTGCAAATTTGCAGTGTTCAAGCTAACAGTGTGTTACATGATATATTTAGATATGTCACGTTTTTATCCAAGAAAGGCTGGTTCTTATTGAAGAGTTATACAATTTTATTGCCACAGGAAGGAAGACCTTCTGTGCTCTCAGTTCTAGGTAAAGGAGGTCTTAGTCTCGCTGACCGTGAGCTCCTGTAGTGATCCTGGACCTGGTGGAGGGGATGGGGGGAGTTTTCTAGGATGCTTCAAAGTTTTTAATGATCCTTCTCTCCATCACTGTCTCTAAAGAGTCCAGCTTAACTCCCACCACGTCCCTGGCCTTATAAATCGGTTTGTTTTATCTGTTTGAGTCTGCAACCTTCAGTCTGCTGCCCAAGGATACCACAGCAAACAAGATCGTACTAGAGACTAGACTAGAGACCACACACTCATAAAAAACATTTTCAACATGGTTTTGCAGATGTTGAATGACCTGAACCTCCTAAGGAAGTAGAGCTGGCTCTGACTTTATTTTTTTGTTTTTTAATGAGCATCAGTGTTCCGACCCCAGTCCAGTTTGTTGTCATGTAGACTCCTTGGTACTTGTAGTCCTCCACATTTACCCTGGACCCCATTAGGAGGTCATTAAAGCTTAAACTTTTTTAATAAGTAATTTAATTAAAGATATTACCAACAAGAGTAATTACAGTTTTAATTAAACATTCATTCATCTTCTTAACCGTTTTGTTCCTTTTGGGGTCACAGGGCTACAGCAGCATATCCCGGCCACTTGTTGGGGAAGGCAGGGGACGTCCTGGACAGGTCGCCCGGTCCACAATCGCACACACATGCACACTCACATTCACACATATGGGCAATTTACAATAACCAATTAACCTATTAAAAATGTAATCAAACACAAAATAATAACTCAAAACAGTGATTTATGCAATATGGTATTATTTAATGTAATTTTGACATTTTCCCAGAATTATTTAAAACATTTCATTGATTCACACTGGTTTGTCTGCGGTGCATCTCTGCTGCTTTGACACAAAAAATAGCACGTTTATTAATCAATGGGAATTTTTACATCACCTCCATTAAGTCTGCGTCTTATGTCCATCCTTCTACAACACAAGGCTATTTTTTTTTTTTGTGCGGAAGTTGTATTTCCATTGACACGTCAATTTTGCGGCCAAAAGCTGGAGAAACCAAAATTGTTTTTTGTTTTTTTTTGAACTCTTTATTTTTGTTTTATCATCACAACACAAAACAAACATAACAACTCCCTGAAACAGTTTTGACCTTAAGTCCACATTCAGTATAGTGTAAAGCAGGTAAAACAAAAATTACAAATAAAAAAAGAAACACTGATGCAAGATGGGACAAGCAGTTCAGTTAAACATATATTCATACAACCACAATCAAAGGTACAAGGAACAGTCACAACCCCAAATATATTTTAACTGCGTGCCATCGACGTTCAAAGATATCTGATTTTAGTTGTAGCAATGCTGTCATTTTTTCCATCAAATAAACGTGTTTGATTCTTTGTTTCCATTCAGTTACAGAAGGTGATGTTACATTTTTCCAATTACCTGTTATGGTTTTATTTGCGACCAGTAATAAAATGTGCATTATATATTTTTGATCAGCATCAAAGTCTTTTGGAAATACACCAAGTAGATACAACAGAGTACTTAAAGGAACGTCATGATTTACAATAGTTTCAATCTCCCTCTTAATATCTTTCCAAAATTCACAGATAGCTGGGCAATCAAAGAAAATATGTGTATGATCACCAATTTTTCCACATTGCCTCCAACATAAGGCTGTGGATGAGCCCTTGGCAAAATTAGAAATCAACAGGGGTGTGTGAAAAAAACGCATTTTGATTTTCCAGTCAAACTCTTTCCATAGTTGGCTATTAATTCCTATATGGCTGTCCTCACACAGTTTATCCCATTGTTCATCCTCTATTATGCAATTAGATTCCAATTCCCATTTTTCTTTGATATTATATGTATGCTGTCCGGTGGCAGTTGAGAGTCTCTTATACAAATTGGAAACATGTTTATGCGTCGGAAAGTTTTTTTCTGCGATTGTAGTAAAATATTGTTCTATGCAGTTTGGGGTTCTATTGATTCTGTCTCGCTCTTTTTGCTTCATGATGTAATGCCTGATTTGTAGATATTTATAAAAATCATTCGGCAGAAGACCAAATTGTCTTTGAAGCTGTGAAAAGGACTTAAGTTCTGTTCCATCGAACAACTGGTTAAGAGTTATAAGGCCTTTAGTGGCCCATGTCTTAAAGGTGGGATCCCACATTGAAGGCGGAAAGTCTATATTACCGACAATAGGCATTGCTCTGGAAACTGACCCTGTGTCAAGTAGCATTTTTTTTACTACCGTCCATATCTTTAAAGTATGCTTGATCCAATTGTTTCCAATTTTGATTTTGTTGACAGATTTTAAATCAGTAAATGGAAAAGTAGACAGCCGCACCCCTTTAGTTTCACCTTGTTCCACTTTAAACCATTTTACTTCCTCATCCTCTCTAATCCAGGCCACGATTGCCGTCAACTGAGCTGCCCAATAGTAAAATTTTAGGTTTGGTAGAGCCAAACCTCCCTTATTTTTTGGCAAAAATAATGTTTTTAATCTAATTCTGGGTCTTTTTCGCTGCCATATAAATTGAGTAATCATTTTGTTTAACACGTTGAAAGTTGACACCGGAATGTTTACCGGAAGAGATTGAAACAAAAACAAAAGACGAGGAAGCACATTCATCCTCACTGCTTCTACTCTACCCAGTAGGGATAGAGGTAAAATTTCCCAGCGGATCAGGTCATTCTTTATTTGTTTTAGCAGGTTTTTATAATTAGCGTTGTAGAGTTGTGTGGGTTGGGGTGTTAAAATAACTCCCAAATATCTGAAACCCTGTTTTGACCAATGGAAAGTTACCTCCTCGTCAAGTTGGGTGGGCCACAATCCAGATGTCATCATTGCTTCCGATTTATTTTGGTTGATCTTATATCCTGAAATATTACCATAATTATTTAAACATTGCATAAGTCTTGGAATTGTTGTTTGAGGATTTTTCAAAAACAGTAATATATCATCCGCAAAAAGGGATATTTTATGATTCATCCCTCCCCCGTCTTCAATTCCCTCAATCCGGTCATCCTGGCGAATTAACTGTGCCAAAGGCTCAATACTTAGAGCAAACAAAATGGGTGACAGTGAGTCACCCTGTCGGACTCCTCTCTCTATGTTAAAAAAATAAGAGCAATGCCCGTTCACTCTGACTTTTGACCTAGGATTTTTGTACAGTAATCTGAACCAATTTACCAACTTCTCACCAAAACCCATTTCCATTAGTGTGTGTTCCAGGTATTTCCAATCCACCTGATCGAAAGCTTTCTCTGCATCTAAGCTGAGAAGCATGGATGATTGGGAGCTTTTGGCCATTAGTGATTGTAAATTTAGAGCTCTCCTTACATTGTTAGTTCCTTGACGCCCCAAAATAAATCCCGTCTGGTCTGGGTTTATAAGTTTCTTAATGTACTTTTGGATCCGGGTGGCTAGGATGGATGTTAATATTTTATAATCCACACACAAGAGGCTAATCGGGCGATAACTCAAACACTGTAGTGGATCTTTTCCCTCCTTATGTAAAACCGTGATAATTGCTTCAGACCATGACTCTGGAGGGTTTGCAGAATCTAAAACGTAGTTAAAGAGTTTACATAATATGGGAGTCAGCTCATTAACATAAACTTTATAGAATTCTCCCGCGAACCCATCTGTTCCAGGTGACTTGTTCTGTTTTAATTTACCCATTGTTGCTCTAACTTCTTCTTCTCCAATAGGTTCTATCATTCTGGAGGCCTCTTCTGGTGTTAATTTGGTCATTGATACTTTGTCAAAAAAAACTCCTTGATTTTCTCTTGTTTTCCTTCTAAGACTTGATTTTTATATAATTGTTTATAGTATTTTGCAAATGTCTCTGATATAGTTCTAGGGTTAGTTACAATGTTGGTATTAGATTGTTTAATCTTTGGGACTATGCGGCTTGCCTGTGTTTTTTTTTACTGAAATGATAATAATCGACTGGCTTTATTTCCAAATTCGTAGTATTTTTGATTCATAAATCTAAGGCTACCTTCTGCCTTATATGTTAATATCTCGTCAAGTTTCGTTTTATTTTCTTTAAGTTTGTCAAGAGTAACTTGTTTTCTCTGTTGCTTGTTTTCAAACTCCAATTTTTTTATTTCATTTTCGATTTGTACTTGTTTCTGAAGCCTCTCTCTCTTTAATTTGGATGCTATGGAGATTAATCTCCCCCGTACCGTAGCTTTTGCTGCATCCCATAGAACTGAGGGAGAGACCATTCCATTATCATTAAAGTGAAAGTATTCTGCTATAGCTGACCGTACTTCCTCTCTAACTGAAATGTCTGCCAACAATGAAACATTTATTCTACAGTATCTGAAACATGGTTCCTGCCCCAAATCCAGTGTCATCACTACTGGGCTGTGATCTGAAATTGTAATAGGTTCTATCTCACAGCTTTTAACTTTATGGATGTCCGTTTTGGTTATGAAAAAGTGATCTAGTCGTGAATAACTTCCATGTACTTGTGACATAAAAGTGAAATCTTTATGATTTGGGTGGAGATGGGGCCAACTGTCAACCAACCCGAGTTCTTTTATCATATTTAACACACTTTTAGACATTCTATTTGGCGGCTCAGAAGACATGGGTAATTTATCTAGTTTGTTATTGAGAACACAATTTAGATCTCCACCTATAATCACAATGTCTTCCCCCTTATCAGCTACCAGATGTGCAAGTTTTTTGAAGAAAAATGGGCAGTCTTCATTAGGAGCATAAACATTTAGAATGCTCAGTTTAAGTCCTTCAATAGTTCCCACCACCATAATATACCGTCCCTCTTTGTCTTGAAATATTTTTTCACAGTTAAAATACACAGATCTGTTAAACAAGATGGCCACCCCTCGTTTTCTATGGTTTCTACAAAAACTGTAGTAAACTTGGTCCACCCATTCTCTTTTTAGCTTCAGGTGTTCTGTTTCTGAAAGATGCGTTTCTTGGAGTAACGCTACAGCGCAGTGCAACTTCTTAAATTGCCCCAGAATTTTTTTCCTCTTAATAGGGTTGTTAATACCTTTTACATTATAAGTAACTAAGTTCCACACTCCCATTTTTTTAACTGGTGTTTTATGTATTGCTGTCTCTTCTTGGCATCCATATGTCTTGTACTTAAATAAAACAAAATTTTCCTTTTTTCTTTTTTGTGGAATGTATTTAGGTTAACAATGTAAGTCAGGGAGAACAACAAAAACAATAACAAAAAGAAAACATTGAACAAAAACCAGAACTTCCATTTTTTTTCGGTCAGACATTGAACCCGAACTGTATTAGCGTCTGACCCCCGATAACACTGGGACAGGGAGCGGTGACCAAAACTCCCTGTGACATAAAGCACCTGTTGTGCAATAAAGACCAATATTACACAGACATGTAAAAAAGGCCTTAGTGAGTGTAACTCACTCATGTAAAACAAAATAGAACAAAACTCTCCCGTCGTTTTTTTTTTTCTCTTTTTCATTCAAAAGTCTTTCCAGTGATTCGTGACAACTAAAAATTTTCTCAACAAGGTAGTTACCTTCAATCTTTTCTCCTCATCTTCTGCTTATTATTTTCTTACCCGTAAATGTTTTTTAGATGATTGTTTATCTTATTCAGATTTCTTCCTCCTCGACCATGGCTTTCAGATCTGCCATGAACAGTGTGTCATTTTCACTCCTCCTCCTGCTAATCCTCCATTCTTCTGCCAGTTTCTCCTCTATGCGCTCCCGTTCTCCAACTATTACCTGGACCCCCAGTTTCTCCAGGGTGTCCGAGGCGCTGATCAGAGTGGCAAAGGTTTTCTCTCCGGAGTCCAACTTGATTTTTAGCCGTGCTGGATACAGAGACTTGGCCTGTATGTTCTTCTGTTTCAGCTGCTTCACAACAGTGTGCACTTTGGATCTTTTCTTCTGTAGCTCCGGAGAGTAATCCTGATCGAAAAAGATCCTTCTGTCTTGAAACGTAACTTTTCCTTGCCTCCATGCTTGTTGCAGAACCACATCCTTCACCGCTGCATCCAGAAACCTTACAAGAATTGAGCGGGGGGGTGCAGTTGAGCTCGTTGGTCTGGACTGGAGTGAGCGGTGTGCTCTCTCGATGTTAATGTCTAGGCCGGCCGGCAGCGTCAAAACTTTGGGCAACAAGTCTTTCACAAACACCGCCATGTTTCCACCTTCACTGCCCTCTGGTATTTGATAAATACGCAGGTTATTCCTTTTCATCCGGTTCTGTAATTCTTCACATTCGGCGGAGTGTTGCCTTTCACGTTGAAGTAAATACCGGAGCACTCTGTGGTGTTTGGCCCCTCTGTCCTCTGTGGAGTTCACTCGTCCCTCCAACTCTCCGATCCTCTGCTGGTGGTCTGCAATCTGTTCTTTTATGTCCGTCATGGTCTTCTCCAGGCGATTCAGACTCTCTTTTGTGTGATTGTGACCCTGAATGTTTTCTTGCCGGAGTTTTTTCATTTCTTCCAGCAGAGACATGGTAGCTAGCTTCTCGTTCTTAATGCTAGCGGCATCGGGGCTTAATTGTTCTGGTTTTAAAATAAAAAAAATTTAATTGTACTTTCAAAATAAAATGATAACATTTTATCTTTTAAATAAAATTGATGACATCACTGCCTCACCAGCCTTGAAAGCTTTATTTTCAAACTTAAGGTGATATGGTCATGAGAAAATGAACATTAACACCACACATAACACCAGTGTCCATTTTCACAATGGATCACGAAAGTTACATTTTGCAAGTAAAAAAGCATAACACAATTTATGACACAACGCATGCATTTTACAAAGACTTTGTGACGAAGGAGAGGGCCTGATAGCCAAAGTGTTGTATGAACTACTTGACACAAGGGTGGCAGGACAAGCCCCTCTTCCAGAGAGCAAGGGGGATAGACTGGAGACGCAACGGAGACAATGTAAACTGACATTCGTAAGATGAACTCCCTACACAGACAGATCAGTGTAAATCAGGCATTAGTGCACAGGCGTTGTTGACAACAGGTCATTTTTACCCATCAAAAATTGTTATTTCCATTTTTCAGTTAATGTACAATGTAATAAACATAACATTAAGGGATATCTTCCAAACACAAATTAAAATTTTATTTTAGTTCAGGAAGTAGAAATATTAGCTGTCATTTTTAAGGTTAATGGTTCAATTTTTGGTCTGGTTATTTGCAGTTTTGTTTACATGAAACCCATAAAGCTCTATGCTTTCACAGATTTGTGTCAATTAATGGAACGAAAACAGTTTGAAGGCTGAAACTAAAATTGATGGTTTGTAAAAATATAGTCAGTATGTATAATTTAAAGAACACATGAAATGGTCAACATGACTCGGAAAGTGCTAATAAATGATTTAGCTTTTAATGTTTTATTGGTTGAGAGTTTGATCTTTAGCTGTTGCTAATAATGTCCAAAAGAGGGTCGGTTATATTTATATTTTTTCTCTTATTGACTGCAAAATATCATTAAAAAATGTCTCAAAGTTAGACTTTCCATTGAATAGAGTAGGAAGTAAAGATAGGATAATTAATTACAGCTGATAAATTACTGATGACCTTTTTGGACATGTTATTTTTAAGTGACTTTTGTGCTAGAAAACGTCACTCTATTGGGCAAGACTGATACTCAGCTGATATTATGGGTGTGTTTTTTTAGACCCGTTAGGTGAAGTTGAAGCATTTCCCACTCACACGCATTTTTCAGTCATTTGATGTGGTTATATTGTGATAATGAAAAAGCATGTCTGTTAATCCATTTCAATTGTCAAATTAAATATTACTAATTGAATTTTGCTACACATTTACTTGAACTTTTTGAGAATAAAATGTCAAATACGATTTTCTTTATCATTTGTTGTGTTGAAGAAGAAAAAGAAAATACGGTTTGGTGGATTGATTTTTCATTTTAATTTTGAGTCAACGAATGCAGCTACATTTTGAAAATGAAAAAGCATTTCTGGTATTGACTTTTATTTTTAGTTATGCTACAGAAATGCTTCCATAGACAACCTCTTATGGCACATTAGTTTTTATGTGGCACACTAGTTTAAAACACTGATTTGTAGCATTTGACCCCAAAGGAGCATAAACATCCCTGTCAATTCTTCTACAAATGATCGCTGATCAACAGTTCCAAATGCTCCACTTTTATTTTTTGCAAGGTAAAACGTATTTTCCCACGTTCCAGTGTTCATGATCTCTCAAAGTTTAAGGGTTTTATGCAGTCTCGCCTTCTCCAAATATTTATAAAGAGCGTCTCTCTCTTCAAGCTGAATTTGACACCCTTATGACATATCGTACTACTGAGCTAATGCTTCAGTCCAGTACCCACACTCTAAAAAAAATACACTGGGCCAACTTAAAAAAATTGAGGTAACAATTTGCATGGATCTTTTTAAGTTATCCCAACTCTAGTTAATATTGAGTAAATTTTCTCTGACTTTTTAAGTTTGATTAACTCAATTTTTGTAGTCCTACAAACACAAATTATTCTTTATTTTTAAGTTAAAGCTTTTGGGGAATTTAAGTCAGCAAATTATAGTATTTAAGCTACTTCAACGTATTTGTTTTGCTAAACTTTTACTCAAAAAAGTCCATGCAAATTGTTACCTCAATTCTTTCAGCACCGTGAACTTAATTACATCAGTTGAGACAACTTCACCAGTCTAGTTTCTTGCTTCAATTGTTTATTATAAAAACAAACATTATTGAACATAAATCTTTTTTTCCAATATGTCACAAAATTAAGAAAAGATAATCCAACTTAAATACTAATTTTTCCTTGCTTCTCAGAAATTAAAGATTCCAAAAATTGTAAAAAAAAAAAAAAAAATGGTGGCGACCTTAACAATCTTTATTGTTCTGCTTTTTGTATAAAGTCAAAGAAATACTTCATTGACAAATAAAACTGTCAAAAGTCAAACATAAAACGTTTTTGTTAGGCTTACTATTGAAACTGCTTAACTTTAACATTTGTTCAACCGCCAGCAGTTAAGGGTGTAGCTGCTCTATGCGCATCAACAAAAACTCAGCAGCACGGTAACAATTTTTAAAGCACAGGTGTAAAATTCAAGGCTAAACGGCTCATGTCCTGCTGGTTTTCCATGTTTCCTTGTTGCAATTTCTGATAATCACCTGGTCACGTGTGTTCAGCCAATCAGAGGCAGAAAAGAGAACATTGGCGGAAACAAAAAAACTTGAGGCTTTCACTTCCCAAATGTCTTCTTTTTTATCCTCACTCTTGTTGAACACACCAGACCAGGTAATCAGGAGATGATAACGCATAAAGATCTGGAAAACCAGCAGGACGTTGGCCCTCCAGGTATGAAGTTTCACACCCCTTTTTAGAACACTTACTAACAAATAGTTTTTCACCCTTTTTACATCAGAAGTTTATTTTTCAAAGACATTACCTTTGGACTTGCTTTCAGGGCATCAAGCTCAAAGAATACTTTCTGAAAGACCTCCAAGGTGTTCTTTAGACCTTTTGGGTAACTGATGTTGAGGGCATATATTAGTCCCATAAGTAAAGCACAGGCTCTGGGTACATCCAGGTCTCCAAGGACTTGTGTTCCCTCGATCACAATTCCTGCATGAACTGGTGTAGTCCCTCTTGTGATGACAATTTTCAGGACTTCCCCAGTGATGTCAGCATCTTGATCCTAAAATAATGTAAAATATATTGACAGTGTTTGAAGTCCAAAAAAAAATGGGATCAAAAGTGTCTTGTTAGTCCTCTACCTACCACCAGTTCTTTGAAAAGATCTTCCTCCTTTTCATTAAGGTAGACCACCAAGGAACGAATTGCAGCCTCCCTTTTCATTTCAATGGAATGATCCTGTAGAGAGAATGAAGAAAACTTGATATGTGTTTGAACCGATTGAAACTTAAGCATTGTCAAGTGGCAACTAACGTGTTTATACCTCTTCCAGCATATTCTTAATCCGCTGAATGTCCATTTTTGTGGCTCCTCCTCTTGTGGAAACCAGGGACATTATTTTTGAAGAGTAATGGTCTAGCTTTGACATGAACGTTGCCTCAAGATGAATAGTGGTGATGCGTTTAAATTCTTCATTAATCTGTTTAGAAATAAGTCAAAAATAAAAGGTCACAATTCACTTTTGTACATTCATCCATACATTAAATGTTTTAAGGAAAATATTTACCTGAGCAGCACTAAATAGAGCAGGCCATCTGTCTCTGACATCACTGACTGGTGGTTCCAGGTTAACAACTTCTTGCCTTCGGATGGAAAATGTTTTTGCCATTTTTGTGTTGATAACTTGTGAGTTGTTTCTCTTTTTCACTTCGTTCAGTAGCTCCACTCTTTCTTGTTCTAAACTGCTCTCAGTTTCTCCTTGGGGATGAGGAGGTAAATAATTGACCTCTGCCTTCCGCGGCTTCTTGATGTTCTTTGCAGGTGCTCTGTCATGTGGTCGCTTCTTTCTGAGAGAGTTCACCTCAAGCTCAGGGCATCCAAGCCCCCTCAGTTTAGACCTATAGTTACCCATTTTATATTTCAATCTTTGTTGCCATCCATAGCATCCATTATATGACCCGGGTTCCTTAAGGCAGGGATGCTTCTGAATCAGTGCCTCAGCAACATCTGACAACTGTGCACCTGTTGGGTAGGCTACATAGTGAAAGATGCTTTCAGCCAGTTTTTCAAGAATATCTTGAAGGATTCTAGTGAAGTTGAGTTGAATTCCATCATTCTTGAAAGCTTCATTTCCTGAAGTAAGCACAATTTCTGTGTCATATGCAAAGTGGGGTATGGGAAATTCTTTAGGCCAAGGCTTTGAACGGTGAAAACTGTGCTCCGGGGATGACAAGATTATAGTGTCTTGGGATTCTGAAGAGCAGGTGCTGTTGCCTTCGTCGAATGTCTTTGAAACATGGGGAGAAAATGTTGTGGAATTGCTGCTGCTTTCTGATGCTTCTACCACGGAACTTTCCAATGCGGTAAAGGTCAGAGAAACTGTGGGAGGTTCAACGATGTAAGCCACCTTGATTGTATCCTTGTCTTTAATGGCAGTTGTTGAGGTAAGAGAAAAATATTCTTCTCCAAATTCAATATCTTTGTAAAGTAAGTTGAAGTCCTGATTAAGCTCAAAAGTCTTTCTCACCATCGACTTGAGTTCAGTAACAGTCTCAGGGATTCCATGAGGCAGGTCCAATTTGTGTATGTCATGGTCTCGAAGAATGATTCTGAGTTTGGCAGAATTTGACATTGCAGGATCTGTAAAACAGTGAGGATCATCTGTTTAATTCATTGTGCTTAAAGTTATATTGCCTAAAGGTTTGCCATTTCAAATGAACACTGTAGGAAGGGTACGTTCTTTTTTAGTTAGTTTTGTTTTGGGACGTAATACAACAAAAAACGTTATATTTCAGCCATCTTGTCTGTCATATGTTTATATGTATGTTAAACCATACATTTCTATGATCTCACCAATATTCAAGTAACCAGCAGCAAGGAGCCGGTTTGAAATGAATGTTTGGTCCTTTATGGTAAATCAATGAAGTGTTTCAAAGTGACCATGCACTTTCCTCCAACTTTGTATGATGCCATTGGGAAGACATCGGACAACTCGCTGGGCTCAATTACTTTAATTTGTCTTTTGGGTTGAAGTTCAAAGCTTCTGAGATGTTCGAAAAACCAAGCTCTAAAACATTTAACAATGAATGCAACTCTTCCCTTTATTACAACTACCTGCATCAACTCCACAAAATCTGGCAGACAGCCTGTTGCACCATGTGCCAAGATCATTCCGGTGGAATATTTGGTCCCACTGCAGAACACTGTGTTTGCAACTTGGCAAGATGACTTGTCAGGGAATTTTTTTTGCACCGCTCTTCTTATGTCATCTCTCAGAACAGCGAACTCTACATTTGACATTTTTGTAACCTGTAGAGGTTGGTGGACAATGTTTCTGCCATTCAAATGATATGCAATCATCAACTGATGTTTCATCGCAAGGGAAAACAAGATGTTTCTAAAACTGTGTGTATGCCTGACGACACGTTTAAAGAAGCTGTGTTTTCCCTCGAAGCGCATAGTCCACAAAAAAACAAGTGGGCCAAAAGCTCTGATCATTTGTGGGTAATGCTCAAGAAAATGATGCTTCGGAATTAATTTTTCTGCAGGGAAAGCCTCCAAGAATCTTTGTCGATGTTCAGAAATCTTGCTTTCAAGGAAACAAATTGTTGACTCTGTATGAACGGAGGAAAGGACAAGTTCTACTATATCTTTAAGGTTGAGTAAGATCTGCCATGTTGGCTCACCCTCTGGTACTCGCTCTCCAATAATGAGAGGAAGCAGGCGAAGCAGGGCCCAATTTTCATGGGCATTCCCTCCAACTGTTTTTCTTGCAGCAAAGGTTGATGAGACTGGTTTTGGGGCATCTGTTTTATCTGCCCATCTATATGGGAATTCTTTAACTGATTTGTTCAGTTCTTCAAGAGTGAAATATTTAGCTTTTATTAAGGTATTTAAGCACAATGCTAGCTCTAAAGGCACAATACCTTCAAAAAGGTCATGTAGCACATCTGGAGGGTAACCAGTCAAAACGTGAAAATGTTTTAGTTTTTCAGTTAGAGGGCACTGTCTCTTCACTCCACAACAGTGTGACAGATTTTGACTGTGTGCTGCCAGAATATGTTCCTTGTGTTCTTGTACTGTTCTAGGACAAAATGTTCCTGTCCCAACTTCACTTACTTGAAACAAAGGTCTTTCTCCAAGGCAAAATCTGCACACATGTGTACCCGAGAAGCTTTCAATGAATCCTCCAATGCTATGGGCGCCAAGGTTATCTGCAACAACACAGAAAACAGTACCTTTGACTTGGACACCTAATGACGGGATGTAAAGTCCTTCTTCTTCTAGTATAGCAAGATCTTTCAGAAGTGGTTCTAACACTAAGTTATAGCCCAACTGTTTAATATCGTCTGCCTTACATAATATGGCTAAGTAGATTGATGTCAAAGAAGATCTTAACAAAGGCGGTACATTAGCCAAAACCCAATACACAGCAGTAATCTTGTGTTTCTTTCTTGAAGTTCCAATTGGATTACAGACTTCAAAATCATCCACATAGAGAATAAGTGAAATTGCTGGATTATTTTCTGACAGCAATTTATTGTTCTTAAAATTTGTGCCATCACGAAATGACTTGTAGTGATTTTCAGGTGTGTCATCTGCTTCATTTCCATGTTTGAGAAAATCTAGGATTTCTTTTTTCTTCAGAATTTCCTGTAATGACTTCAAGATAGGGATATATTGAAAACTTTTCTGCTCCCTGGCATCAAGTAAATACTCTATAGGTTCCACCATTGAAAAATGCTCTTTGAAATATTCTCTTCTTTTGTAAGAGGTAGACAGAGGACCATTACTTCTTAAAGCGAAGCTAATTGGATTGCTCTCACATAGATTTGTCACCAACTCAGAGATTAAGAAGTCATCAACCTGACAATTGTGCTTCTTAAAGCTTGACTGCAAAACTTCTTTTAAAATGGGACCTGATGCTGAGGAAGAAATGAAGTGCAATTCTTCCACTAACTCATTGATACAGTTTTGTGGTACATTGAATTTGCTTTCTAATTTCAACAACAGGTGGGACAGTTTCTTCTCGATCAAGTTAGGCAATTCTTCCGAATCATCATCTTTTGGAGCTTCTCTGAACTCGTCTTGAGCATCTTCTTCACAATCAGGATCATCCCCTTCCACCAAAGTTTTACCAGACTTGAGCAAAAGCTCAGGCTTGAAATCATCCAGTGAATGAGGAGTGTGCTTTCGACTCTTATGAGAGGCAAATGTTCCGTGAATGTTTGTTTTAAAAAGAGCAATTTTCAAAAACACAAGAAACAGTTTCTTGTTTTTTTAAATGACGAGTTATGTGCTCAAAGTATTCTCTTTCTGTAGATATGGTGCTCAAAAAGCAGCATGGACACTTAAAGGAGAAAACTTCAGTGAGCATAGTTTCTTTACGAGTTTCATGGTTTCGTGAAACGTGGGTTCGTAAACTGCCCCATGTTTTAAATGAACAATAACAATCCCAGTAGAGGCATGGAAGATATTCATCATGACCATGTCGGAGTCTATAGTGTTTCAAAAGATCAGTCTTTTTTGGTGTCCCAAATTTGCAAATTTTACATGTCCACTTCATTTTAAAGACTTTCACAAGTATGTCAAAAAATTACAGTAACTGTAGTGCTTTTTCCAGATTTACATAAATATCACTGTTGATAGTTGGGATTTAGATGTTAAGAAAAAAATATAAGATATAAATATAAGAAACGGTTGACATTTTTATTTAAACTGTTTTACAAAGGAAACAAAAAACCTTGAAATAAAACTTGGAGCAGATTTTTAAATGCTAACCTATAATAATAATAAAAAGGGTATTTCAAACTAAAGGTGGGGTGATTCAAGAATTATCCTTCTGGACACATTTTTTTTTAAAAATAACTTTAGAAAATAATATTAAATACAACTACTGCCTAACTGGAGTTCTAGTTTGAAGTAAACAGAACTTTTGCAGAACTTTTTTTTTTTTTTTTTAAAGTGAGTTAAGACCATAAACTTTCTTGCCAAATATATTTGTATATCTGTTTTAAAATGAGGTTTTGTAGGAAAGGTGCGGGAAGAGCTGAACTACTTTATCGATAAATATTTCAGCTATTGGGCAGCTAAAAGTGAAAAATCTGCTAAAAAAATAATGTTAGATAATATTGCTGCTTGCTTGGAGAATAAATAAACCCTGTACTCAAATATTAACCTTCTATGACTTGTTATGAAGGTAATCTTAAGAGGAAACTAAATAACAGACAGTGAGGTAAAACGTTCAAAACTTACAAAAATGTCTCTCCCCTAATAGGCAAAAATAATACCAGAACTGGATAAATAACCCCACCGAGCTGTTCAATTTGCGCTACGAAGCAGACAAAGCCGTTAGTGTTTTTTCCCGCCAGGAATATATTCAAAACGCTAACGTTAACAGACGGAGGAAAAGTTACATGATAAACTCGGCGAAAAAAGAATTTACATGTCAGAAAAAACGAGAAAAAGTCTGCGAGAAGCCGGCAGTTTATTCTTGCAGGCAGTCTTGCAGTTTATTCAGTTGAACTTGAGATCAAAATGACACTGTATACTTAGTTCTAGTCTTGTTAAAATAATAACGCAGCCTCCCGCTAGCTAGCTCCCAATGAAATTTAGTCCCCTAGCTTAGCTAAAAGTCGACGTTAGCAAGAAGAAAACAATGCAGCTGTAGCTAGTTTTTTGTTTTCTTCCAGCACCTCTTGTGACACAGTTGAAAGATAATATTTCATTTGAATAAGTTTTGCCAAAAACAAATGTTAACAATGAGCACTTACCAGAAAGCAAAGTCTTTCATGAGCTGCTCCGTGCGTGCTTGCCCCGTTTCTCCTCGAAGGCGTGGCCTGTCTTTCCGGTGTTGCCCCAGGTTTTTAAGTATGCTCAATGTACAATCAGGTTTTACCAACTTAATATGTTTTGTTTTTGAGTGAACACAAAATTTATGGTTAAAAATTCGCAAAATATAAAGTTTTTACAACTTTAAAACATTTTAAGTTCAACTTACTTCTTTAAATAAGTTAACAACTTACTATTATAACTTTATCAAGCAAACTTAAACAGTTTTGCTTAAAATGTTGTTTTATTTAAGTTCTACATACTAACCCCATGAATCATTTGTTAGAGTGCAGTTTTTTGAGCATGGAGATAAAGCAAGCAAACTTTTGGCACACCAAATTAGACAGGTCTCAGCATTGCGGCAAATTTCAAAAATTCAGACCCCTTGGGGTGTTACTACAGAGCCCTCTCAGATTAACCAAACCTTTAAAGAATTTTATGAAACATTATACACGTCTGAAGCTACACCAACAGATGGGGATCTTGACTATTTTTTTTCAACATTGAAAATTTCTACCGTCGATCAGGAAGATGCCAATACTTTGGGCAGGACCATTTCATTGTCAGAAATTAGCACTGCAATTCTGTCTCTCCAAGCAGGTAAATGTCCAGGCCCTGATGGCTATCCTTCAGAGTTTCATAAGAAGTTCATAGATAAGTTAGCTCCGTTGTTATTAGACATGTATAATGAGGCATACTCTGAGGGGATGCTACCTCAGACACTTAATCAAGCCATTATTTCTCTGATTTTGAAGAAGGAAAAAGACCCCCTCTCTTGCTCCTCCTACCAACCCATAAGCCTGCTAAATGTGGACTTCAAAATCTTATCAAAAATTCTTTCCATCCGACTGGAAACAATCTTACCCTAAAATCATCAACCCTGATCAGACTGGGTTTATCCGCAATAGACATTCTTTCTCCAACTTGAGGAGACTCTTTAATATAATGTATAATAACTCAAACAGCAACACACAGGAAGCCATAATATCGTTAGACGCCGAAAAGGCTTTTGATAGAGTAGAGTGGGCTTATCTATTTCATACAGTAAGGAGATTAAGTTTGGGAGATAACTCCTTATGCTGGATCAAACTTTTATATGCTAATCCATTGGCTGCCATTAGAACCAATAGCACTCAGTCCACTTACTTTACACTTCACTGTTCAACCAGACAGGGCTGTCCTCTAAGTACACTTTTGTTTGCTCTAGCGATAGAACCCTTGGCTATTGCTATTCGCAATAACTTGAACATTAGAGGAGTGCATCGATATGGGGTGGAGGCAAAGGTCTCAATGTATGCAGATGACCTACTTCTCTATGTTTCTGACATCAACCGGTCAATACCTGTGATATTGAGTCTGCTATCTGATTTTAGGAAGCTATCAGGATATAAACTTAATTTGAGCAAAAGTGACATTTTCCCCCTGAACTTGCGTATTAATGCATCTTCCCTGCAAAATTTCCCTTTTAAAGTGGCAAATGACAGCTTTTTACATCTTGGAGTTCAAGTGACAAAAAAACCACAAGACTTATTTAGAGCAAACTTTATCCCTCTTTTGTCAAAAACGAAAGAAGATTTTGAACGCTGGTCTTTGCTTAAGTTGTCTTTAGTAGCACGCATTAATTGTGTCAAGATGAACATATTGCCTCGCTTTCTGTATCTGTTTCAGTGCTTACCTATTTTTTTGACTAGTTCCTTTTTCGTCCCAAGTTGATTCTCCTGTGTCTGAATTTCTTTGGGATAAAAAAAATTCACGACTGTCAAAGCACTATTTACAGAGGCCCAAAGTGCTTGGAGGAATGGCCCTGCCTAATTTTAGGTATTACTATTGGGCATCCAACATAAGAATTTTTAAATATTGGTTACAATCCAGAGCTTCTCCCACCTTAGACTGGTTAACCATGGAGTTGAACTCGGTAAAGCCAGTGTCTTTCAATGCGCTGTTAAATTCTCCTATACATTTCTCACTAAGAGAATATTCTAAGAATTATATAATTAAAACATCTCTTAAGATTCTGACTCAATTTAAGCGTTTTTTTGGAATACAAATCTATTCACATAATGCCCCTTAAGCAGCTAATCCTTTCTTTACGCCATCTCCTGTTGACGTCTTCTTAAAATGGGCCGATCTTGGTTTACGGACCTTTAAAGATCTGTTCATTGACGATGTTTTTGCCTCTTTCCAACAATTATCAGAAAGATTCTCCCTCCCAAAGCAACATTTTTTCAGATATTTACAAGCCCGCAGTTTTGTTAATAGTACTTTTCCTTCATTTCCTAATTTATCTGAAACCTCGACCATGGATTCTTTGCTCTTGCCTTCTTCTTCTTCTTTGAAAGGGTCCATTTCTCTTATTTACAATCAGATATCAGCTATCCGGTCGAAAACTCTGGACACGATAAAAGCTCTTTGGGAAGATGATCTAGGAGAAACTTTCTCTGACAGCGTATGGTCTCAGATTCTCATGAGAGTACACAAATCTTCAATATGCGCGAGACACGGTCTTATGCAGTGCAAACTGGTCCATCGCGTTTATTTTACAAAATTCCATTCATCTAAAATATTCCCTAATGTTTCTCCAGCATGTGATAGATGCCACCAATTTCCAGGAAACCTTATTCATACGTTCTGGCTTTGCCCCAAGCTCCTGGGTTATTGGACTGAAGTTTTTTCAGTGATATCACGCGTTATTGAAAGGAACGTGAGCCCAAACCCTCTGAATGCCTTATTTGGAATTTTTACAGGGCCACCTTCCCTATCAAAATCTCAAAAGGACTCCCTCGCCTTTATGACTCTTCTTGCAAGGACAGTAATTCTGTTAAAGTGGAAATCACCACACTCCACATCACTACTTCATCAAGTTGGAAAAGATAAGAATGACATTGAATGGGTTCTCTGATCAATTTGAACAAAGGTGGCGTCCATTATTCCAAACGACACAGCAAATACAATTCTATTCTTTTCCAGACTAAGTCACTTCTTCTGGGGGCTCCCTTTTGTCTGATTCTACCTCATGGATTGGTTTACTTCTTGCTTATTTTAATTTACTCTTCTGAGAAATCTGGGCATGTGTTAAGTTACAATTGTTGGAATCTATTATATTTTCTAAAGCTTTAATAGAGAGGGTTGGTGTGGTTTTGTGTTTCTCTTTTTTATTTTATTTTTTTATTATTTTTCTCTTGATTTTTGGTGTTTTTGTTTTTTCAGTTTTTTATTTTTATTTAACTTAAAAAAAAAGAAGATTGTGCAAAAGTACTTTTATTTCGACTGATGTCTGTGATTTGATGGACATTTTGTACAATTTCTGCATAAAACAAATAAAGTTTGGAAAAAAAAATTTAAGGGTTTTCCTAAAGCCTGAGGTGCACTATTTTACGGTTCAAGCCAACGAAATCCAATTAATAAACTTTACGCCATTAAACAAACGCTCACTGCTGCACGCAGTCAAGTAGGGAATGCTACATGACTTTGATCATCATGCATATTTATAAATGCAAAATATTAGTTGCTTTATAAGCTATAAAAATCCTAAATAAATAGTATTTGTTATGAGCAATTCCAATAAACTGTGACTGTCATAAACAGGAAACAGCAGATATTCTTCCACCTAGATCAGGGGTCGGGAACCATATATGGCTCTTTTGATGTTCACATTTGGGTCACAGACAAATCCTTAATTATACTTTTTTTTTCTTCATTAGACCAGTCCTTCCGGGGTGCGATGCGATGCCAGGGGGGGCACGCAGTAGTAGCGGTGGTTGGAGAGAAAAAAATCTTCAAGCACTATCAGTTTACTATTATCTATTATTTCACAGAGTTTGTACCAGCTTGAAACCTGTGAACTGCTGTGCCCAAAACTGCGCGCTCCCGTCTCTGAGAAACAGCGCGCAGTTGCAGAGACGGGATGTGTGAGGAAGAAAGCAGAGGGTGGGGTTGGGGGGTTTGTGGGCACAGGCAGCAAGGTGAACCGCGCAGGGATTGTCAAAACTTAAAACACGCTGCCTGTCACATACTGCAGCGTGTGAGTGTGTGTTTGGCTCCATGTCTGCATGTGAGCAGTCTGTCTCACATCTACAGAACATTCATACCAACCTACAATCACGAATAAAGTCTCAACACCTGCATGAAGCAGAAACTCACAACGTATAAACCAGACTAGACCATCAGCAAAACCACCATCCAGCACCAGAAGTCGTAATAATGGTAAGAAATACTCATCATTTATTAGCAACAGCATAAAAATGTTAATCAAAAGAATCCACAGACTTATGCATGACATGCAGAGATCTGTTTGGCTCTCAGTTCTGTTGCTCAGCCTGTTGTTAGGTAGTTTGGACCAATGGGGTTCAGCTATGGGCCAAATAAGGGAAATGGGAGGGCTGAAGCGGGAGCAGGGGAATATGAAGTTGGGAGAAGCGCTCTCGTGTCAGCGGGAGAAATTGAGGAGTTGCAGAATTAATTGTACGGCGTTTGTTGCGGTCTACAGTAACCAGAATAAAGAACCCTAAAAGAGTCTCCGTGCCTCGGTGTGGGAAAGGGACACTTCAATATTTTATGGCTCTTTGGAAATTACATTTAAAAATATGTGGTGTTTATGGTTCCCGACCCCTGACCTAGATGCATTAGCTTGATTGGTGCTCAAAACCCACCTATCCCACTTCATCCTTTTCTCAGACACCCAAGTGCTGAATTAAGTCTTTCCCAGCTGTCATTGAGCAAAAAGAGGGGTACATTCTGGGCGGGGTTCAGGTCCATCAGAACCACAAACTCTCCCACTCACTTTTGTCAACAATTTAGGAGGGCAACGTCAAGATGCTGTTCATGGAAGCATTTATTTATTTATTCTCTGTAACCCTTGTGCTATCCTAGGCATTTTAACATTGGGATCGGGGCCATCTAGACCCACTAGACAGTGCGCTGAACCTTTTTTCTTCAATGATTCGTGATCTTCACTGGTGTCCATGGATTACATTAAATATTTCCACCTTTGTCATGGTAGGGAGAACACGTCAATGTAAGGGTGGGGTCATCTAAGATAGCACAAGGGTTAACTCAGTTCTAGACCAGTGTTTTTTAACCTTTTTGAGCCACGGTACACTTTCTTTGACAAAAATCACAAGGCACACCAACAACCAAAAATGAGAAAACTACACTGTAAAATCCAATAAGTAAACCTTACTTAAAAAAAGCATGCAAACCGATTGCCTTGAAAAAACCAAGTAAGGTGAAATAGGAATAGTATGTAGAACTTACAATTGCCTGTCTAGTATTGTACACTTACAAGAGAGTTCCAGTAACTTAAAACAAATTTGTATGGTCTACTTAATCATTTACTTTAGATGTACTTGTCTTAGTATAGACTACTCAGAATTACTATTTTAAACAACTAAATAATTTCAAGTAAAATTCACTTCGTGAGTATTCCTAACTTATTTATGCAAGTTGTACTAAGTTGATGTATTCTGCAGACAACTTGGAATTACCGAGTTTACTTTACTTCAAAGGCAATCCAGTTTACTTGTTAAAACCATGCAAACCGATTGCCTTAAAAAAACCAAGCAAGCGTTACTCAAATAACTTAAGTGCTAACAATCATCTATTATAAATCACAGAGAATAGTTTCACAATTTTTCAAATATAAATTTTGCAACTGGACAAATAAATTAAAAGGCAATGATACAATTCAAAGGTAAATATATTTATTTTTCTTAACAACTGACACAAGGATGGTACACACAAGTTTGCACTGGGGTAAAAATTAATGCAAATAGTCAGGTTTTTAAAATGTTTAAAACAAAAATATTTTACAGTACAAAAATCTAAATAAATGTATATAAAATCTAAGTAAATGGGCCATACCTTGAATCTTAACAACTTTAAATCAACAACATTTCAGAGACCAAACTTGATTTAACCAACGAGTTGACGAGTGCCAAAAGCAATGTCTCTGACAAACATCGATTACACTGGCAGCCTCATAACTTGCTCAAGAACCAATGGGCTGACAATTTTAAACAAGTGACTTAGTTTTCCTTTTTTTTCTTCTATCAACTACTCTTATTCCACTGTCAGAACTTTTTTTTTTAATCAAAGAACATTTTTTCTTAAATCAAATGTCAATTTTCACTCTTTCACATTTGATTACATCTCAGCTCAACAGGAGATTTTTCAGAGATTGTAGTTTTGGTGGCAGTTTGTTCTGTCCCAAACCAAGCATCACTTTCTGAATGAAGTTGAAAGTGTTGATCATGCCTTTTGGGTACTCCAAATTTAAAGCATAAGACAGACCAAACAAGATGCAAATTGCCTGAGGCAGATTCTGCAGATTATCCAGTACTATACCTCCCTCCACAATGACTGCAGTAGACACTGGGTCAAGGTACAGTTTATTTGGAATGAGAGGTTCTTCTTCATCAATAACAGTCAGCACCCCAATGGACACTTGTGGCCAGCCATCAACCTCACATGCCTGAATAAAACCAAACAGTACAAATATTACAACAGGGAAACGTGAAAATCCACAGTTTTACATCATATCTATCTATCTATCTATCTTGTTATTTATTTAAGTTTATTATAAAGTTGATAATAATTACCTTGCATTTTCCTAGAATTTGTCCTTTTTTCATCATTTTATTTGATCATTTGTGCTGCAATGCTGCATGAATGCTATTTTGTCCTTCTATTTAACAGTCTTAAATTAATTGCTGGAGGTTTGTGAATTTGCAAATGCTTTAACACCATAGACCAAGACCCACTGTGTTCTACTACTGGTCACAATTGTTACCAGACATAAGATCAATTGTTTCATGGACTTTTCAATATTTTATTTTTTACTTAATTGACATTGATTGTTTAATATCCTTACAAATATAATACACATTTACACACAAATACTTTATTAAAATCTTGTTAACATTAGTTAATGCACTGTGAACTTACTTTTATATTGTATAAATGCTATGAAAATAAAGGTAAAGTTTTCCTGATTTATATTCTCTGATCACCCTTCTAGCTTACACTGAATTGCCACATTTTGAAGCCTTTGTCTTTTTACTTCACTCATAGGATGTAATCAAGATTAATCTTAAGTGTTGTCTCAGTAAAAGTGCAGCAAATAAACTACCAGTCAAAAGTTAGTAAAAGGGTACCTTTATTATTTTTTTAAAGAAATGCTGTATGATTTTTTGGTCAAACAACTCTCGGAGCCCAGAAGTGCAATTGATGACGATTTTTATTTTTTGGAAGAAGTAACCCTTTTAAATTTTTTTTACAATGAGAACTTACATTGCAGGTATTGTAGAAGTTACTGGCATCATCACCAAGCAGGATAGGTAAGCCCCGGAGCACAAGAGTGCGCATTGCTGTCACATCTGCTTCTTTCTAGAAGTACATGAAAAAAAAAAAGAGATCAAGTTCAAGATCATGAAACTTTACAGCTACAATAAAAATAAATTAGCTTACTTCACCCAAAGATTTAAATTCTGTCATTATTTATATTAATTCTGTCACAGAATAATAAACAAAATTAAGGCTGCAGTAAACTCACCCCTGTATTCATTTGCTGCATAAGCTCATCCAATTTCTCTCCAACGGTCCCTTTCTTGGACTTGAAGATTGTGACAAAGCGTGGTGTGTAGCGATCCACAGCACCATAAAAGTTACTATGCAGATCTGTGGTGACTATCCTGTTAAACTCTGCAAACACCTACACATGCAACAAAAAAAGAAAAAAATTGAGGGTTGAGACAGTGTGGACATTTGTTAATGTTTGGTCAGGGCTACAGGTCAATTCTAAAGACAAACCTAAACAGAATGCAGTTTCTCATGGTCGAAAAAGGAATATGAATAAGTACTTACTTGTCTCTCAGTAAAAAGTGCTGGCCACCGCTCCATCAATGTTTTCACTGGAGTTTCTGCATCCACAATCTCATGTCTTCGCATTGAGAAGGTCAGGTCCATCTTTGATGCAATGAAAGTTCCACTAGGGTTCACTTTCCTCATTTCTTCAACCAGAAGCTGTCTCACAGCCTCTAGGCTGTCTCCATTCTGTCCCTCAGGGTGTTCTGGTAAGTAATTTACCTCAGACCTTTTTGGCCTTTTCAGTCCTTTTGCTGCCATTCCCGGGCCACCTGTTTTGCCTCCGTTTACACCAACCTCCACACATCCTGCTTTTCTTAGTTTAGTCCGATAGTTTCCCATTTTGAATTTTAAGCTGTGCTTCCAGCTAGAGCACCCATCCGGTGAACCTTGCTCCTTAAGGCAGGGATGTTTGTTAATGAGTGCTAGTGCCACAGAATTAATACGCTCATTATTCGGATACGCATCAAACTTGTAAATAGTTTCAGCAAGCTTTTCTAAAATGCTATGCTTCATGTCTCTTGTTACACTGAGGTACGTCTGGTCTCGTAGATATTGAAGATTAGACTGTCTGAGTCTGAATTCTACATCGACAGAAAAATCTGGAATCTCAAAAATCTCTGGCCATGGATTGTGTCTTGTAGATGAGCTGTCTGTGGGCATAATCACTGTATCGTTGGAAACACAGGAGTCATCAGACATGCTGGTGGTTGAGGCGGTAACCAACAATGGGATTACCTTCACTGTAGCTCTTGAAGCTGGTAGGTCACCTATGTCTTCAAGGTTGCAGAAGGCATTGTCAAAGTCTGAATCTTCATACATCACATTGAAATCATACTGCAGATCACATTTTTCTTTGATTTTTATCTTCAGCTCCTCAACATTTTTGGGTTTTGCATCCAGTGACAACTTCCTTATGTCCTGTTCAGTTAGGATGAGTCTTACTTTATAGCTTTCCATTGTTCTTAAAAAATATAAGAAAAAAAAGAAATTCTCTTTAGTGGCCATTTGATACATTTTCATTCAGCACAGAATGAAACGTTTCAGGGTCACATACACATTGCCTTTTACTTGTTAGGCAGATAAGGGGAAAACATCATTAAGCTCAGACAGATGGGTCACTGTAAGACACCCTGCCCCACCATAGCACAATTCATAAGAACGCAAATGTTCAATGTACCAGGAGCTCAAAATCCTGCAGACCAACATAATTTCTGTGTTGATAACCACAATGTGTGTTATTTGTCTAAACTCTGGAAGACCTGAGCAACTGCCAACAGAGACAATCATATCTGCACAGTATTTTACACCATGAACACATGCAGATGATGCAACCAGCACTGCAGATTGCTTGCCATTTTGCTGATGCAGTGAGCTCTGAACATTCTCAGGGAAAGATGTGACCATAACTGATCTCACTTTATCAATTTCCAAAAGAGGCTTGAAGAATGTTGAGGAATCCAAATGGAAGGCCATCATTTTCTGGTGTCTTACAGCTAAGCTATGTGCTACATTCTTGAAATTGCATGTGTCATGCACAACTTTCTTGAAAAATTTGTGCTTCCCTTCAAACCTCATTGTCCACACATCTACTAGAGGGCCAAAGATTTGTATCATTTGAGGATAGTGTTCAATGAAATGATGTTTGGGACGAAGTCTGTAGTTTGGAAAAGTTTTCTGAACTAACTCACGATGTTCTGAGATTTTGCAGTCCAAGACGTGTATTAACTCTTCCGTAAAGTGTGCTGACATTACCAACTCCAGTGTATCTTTAAGAAGCATCATTATCTCCCATGATTGGTCTCCTTCAGGGATGTTATGGCCTATCATCAATGGAAGCAGCCTCAGCAGAGACCAATTTTCATGACCATTTCCCCCAGTAGTTCCCCTAGAGAAGGAAGTTTTTGGAATGATCTGTGGTTTGTCAGCTTTATCAGAAAATGTGTAAGGGAACTGCCTAATAGCCCTATTCAAAGACTCCAAAGAAATATATTTTTTGGCAATCAAATCCTTAAGGCACAGTGACAATTCTACTGGTACTAAACCCTCCAAAAAATCATGAAGAATGTCAGGTGGGAAACCGTTCACCACGTGAAAGTGTGTCAATTTTTCAGATAGTGGACATCCTCTTTTTACGCCATGATGTTTTGCCATAAGATGGTCACGGGAAACCTCGTGCACATGTTTTTCATGGTTCTCTCTTGTCCTTGGCTGAAGTAGACCAGATCTGACCTCCTTATCCTGAATGTCATGTTGTTTACACATACAAAACCGACAAAAATAATCTGCTGCAAAACTCTCATGGAATCCTGCCAAAGAGTGAGCCCCCAAGTTGTCCGCTGCCACATAAAGTACAGTGCCTTTAACACTTTCTGCTAATCGTTCAACATACACACCACTTTCCTCAAGAGTTGCAATGTCCTGAATGAGAGGACGAAGAACTTCATGATAGCTATGCTCTTTTACAGTGTGAACTTTGCACAAAAGTGCAAGTTGGATGGAGTGAAGAGCCGACCGATACTTGGAATCAAGATTTGCAAGTACCCAATATATGGCACATAGTTTGTGTTTTTTCTTGGAGGTTCCAATTGGATTAGCAACTTCAAAGTCATCAATGTATAGACCAAGGGCAATCCTACATTCTTCTACATTCAAAAGAATATTTTCTTTGAAATGAGAGCCGTCTCTGAATGAGTGGTATCCTTCGGGTGAAATCCCCTCTGCGTGCAGCACCTTATCCAAAATGTCCTT
The DNA here is from genome assembly GCF_053564925.1 of Oryzias latipes. NCBI lineage: Eukaryota > Metazoa > Chordata > Actinopteri > Beloniformes > Adrianichthyidae > Oryzias > Oryzias latipes. The sequence continues at coordinate 15,730,299 of NC_136237.1, read as the reverse complement.
ATTGTTGAGCAATGTCTTCAACATTTTCAGTATGGGGACATAAACAAATGAGTGATCTTTATCAAGAGCAAACTCAACTGGCATGACGACTGGAAATTCTCGCAGCATATAAGATGCTCTTCTGCTAGCTGTTGACAGGGATCCTTCTGCACTGGTAAATTTCAGCAGGACATTACTTTGTGACACTACACTAACAATGTCACTTACTATGGAATTATCCACATCACTACAGTGATGACTGATAATTTTCTGGACAGCATTTTGTAGTAATGGCTCTGAAAGCATTTGAATCTGATTAATCTGCTGGATTACTTCTTGTGCAGCGCTTTCAGATATATGCAGGATTGCTTGCATTTTCAAAAATAATGAAGCCAGGTTACGTTCTAACTGAATATCTAAGTCCTGCATGTCATCTACAGACTCATTTACACAATTGTCATCCTGTAAAGGCACCTCTTCAGCCACTTCAGTCAGTTGATCTAATTGTTCAATGTTTGAAAGTATTGGACCTTTAAATTGGGTTGTAGAACTCCCACTGTGTACTCTGCTTTTGTGAGCATTAAATGTTGAATATATATTACTCTCAAACTGACAGCCTTCATATGGGCATGAAACACTTTGTTTAAGTTTTAAATGACTGCGTAAATGAGTGAAAAACTCAGATTCAGTGCAGGGACGCACATACTCGCATAACTGGCAGTGAAACGCAACTTTGGGTTCACTTGTTTGTCTGTCTGATTGAGAGTGCCAAAAAGATAAGTGCACTTTGAGTGCGTTAAAAGACTTGAAAGAGCATAAGCAATCCATATGAAGACATGGTATTGGCTGTTGTCGAGTGAAGCCTCCATGTTTTAGACGATAATGTTTTAACAAAAGTCCTCTTTTGTTTGCAGAAAAAACACAGTGCTTACAGTTCCACTGCATCTGCAAGAGATTATGTGAGGTGGACAAATATTTTAAGTTGGTTTAGTCAACAAAATATTAACAAAATATAAAGTCCTCACCAGTGTATCAAGACCTGTTTGTTGAAGACCAATCAGGAGGCAGCTGCCAGAAGGACTTCTTCTAAAAAAAAAGAACAAAATTTAATTAACAGGTTCTGCTTTACAAAATTAAAGACACATTCCTTGATATGTACATATTTTGCAAGCATTACAGAAAATATACCTTTAAATACACAGTTCTATAAATATGCATGTGTGACTTCAGTACAGATCATTTTGAAACAGGGTTTCCTCTGATAACTTTCAGTAATGTTGTGCCAGTACAAACAAATATCGTAAAAGAAAACTTTCATGTGATATTAACATTTCTTAGTTTAACTCACTTTTAACATTACTATGTTTCTTATTTTAGAAGACGGCTCAGTATATCAAACATTTTACAGTGCTTGTATTATATTCTTAATTTACTGAATTTAAAACAATAGTATAATGTTAATGTTAAATCACAAAAAATATCAAAAATAATCACAAACGTCATCTCTGCATAAACTGTTACATATAACAGTAAATGTCGCCATTTCAACAGCTTTGTAACGTTAATCATTTATAAACCAATGCCAACAGATGGGAATGCATCAGGGAAAATGGTAAAATAGAAAACCATAATTGTATTTGGAACAATTAAAACAAATTTTTAATCAATCCAGGAACCGTTGTGGTACCTGATAGTTTTATATGTAAAAAAAAAAAAAAAAGGTAAAATGGTAAATGGCGTATTATAGCGCTTTCTACCCTCTTTCGAAGGCCCAAAGCGCTCAGTCACAGTCCCATTCACCCATGCACACACACATTCACACACTGTTGGCGGCTCCGCTGCCGAAAACTGGCGCCAACCTCCCACCAGAGGCCAGGTGGGGTTCAGTGTCTTGCCCAATGACACTTCGACACATGGGCGTGCAAGGCGGGAATCGTACCTGCAATCTTACAATGGCCGCCCTACCGCTGCACCACGACCGCTGCACGAACGGCCGCCCCGCCGTGGTGCAGCGCCATGGTGTAGCGTATTTTTTAAATGAAAATTAAAAAAAAGCCCAAACCATCTTCTTCAAGATCTGAATAAAATCAAAATTATTTGGTAACTGTTACACATTAAGGAGCTCAGCAACAATTAGCAACAGACAGTAATAGTAAAAAACATTCACTCAAATGTTGTATGCTTGATAACTTACCTTATTATTATTCTTTTTCTTTCAAAAAAGTAACGAAGCTCCGGATAAAAACGTAGGTGGCCTGTCAACGTCTTTCCACATCTGGAGAATTGGCGCCGAGATAGTACGCATGCTCTTGCAGTGCCGCTTCTTTTTCTTCGTTTTTTTTCTGCACATTAGGTACGCTTTATTGCACTGCTGCCTCTCACTGGTGTGATAACGTCATTGCATCCTTTGTTGGTACTTGCTTGTTTCAAGTAAGCGGCACTCAAACAATTAAGTAAATTGTTATTTTCAACCTGCAATTGACTGTAACTCAACAAAACCTAGTAAGAAGTATGTATTTTATATTAATGAGTAAAGTTAACTAAGTATATGTGAGTCAGGAAAGCTATTACAATTTACAGTGTATAGAGAAACTGTAGATTGTATTGATGCATCTTGCCTCCACGACCTTGCACATGTTTTCCAATAGCTGAGGCACATAAAGCTTGAGGTTGAAGCATGTTGTCCGAAGAGTAGCAATAAAAGTTGTAATAGTTTCCAGAAATAATTATTTTACTAAATTGGTTGAAAATTTGCCCTGGTAATTGTTCTTACCTCCAGTTTAAATAAAATTTAACCTAAAATATTAAAACAATAATATATTCTTTCTAAACAGTGATTTCTTTTTTATATAAAGTATATTTTAATGTTTGTGTAAGAGCAACTGTAGTTTTTGAGCGAATATATAATCACAGCATGGTTGATCAATTTTACACAAAAAAGAGCAACATTGTGTATATATATATATCACACAAGCTCGGGTCCTCTACCAGAGGCCTGGGAACTTGGGGGTCCTGCGCAGTATCTTAGACCGTTCCGAGCACTGCGCTTTTCTGGACTGAGAGGTCTGAAGTCTTTCCAGGTATCTAATGTAGCCACTCCTCCAGCTTCGGGGTTACTGCCCCAAGTGCTCCAATTACCACAGCCACCACTGTCACCTTCACTTTCCATGCTTTCTCCAGTTCTTCTCTGAGTCCCTGGTATTTCTCCAGTTTCTCATGTTCCTTCTTCTTCCCATCGCTTGGCACTGCCACATCCACCACAACGGCTTTCCTCTGTTCTTTGTCCACCACTACAATGTCTGGTTGGTTCAGCATAACCATTATCGGTCTGGATCTGGAAGTCCCACAGGACCACAGGGTCTTTGCCCTTTCAGTCTCTACGACCTTCGGGGGTGTTTTCCATTTTGACCTTAGGGTTTCCAGTCCATATTCTGCACACATGTTCAATTCAATTCAATTCAATTTTATTTGTATAGCCCAAAATCACAACAACAGTCGTCTCGATGGGCTTCGAAGTAAAACATGAAATCAAAAGGATCACGAATACAAAGAGTTCAATAGAAAAATACTAAAATGAACTAACAAACTGACTAAGCTATACTGGCATCCCTGCCAGTATAGCTTACAGGAATAATGTTCCTGTACATTATTCCAGACACTTGATTGTGGCACTCCATGTTAGTTTTTCTTTTTCCTAATTCTGAAATATAGCTTCAACAAAAATATTTTATTTTGGGGTGATTAAATAGTTTCATCTTAGTTACATCTGTCTGTTGGCAACTTCAATTTAATCCTCGTGCTTTTATTTTGTTATTACCGTAGTTATGTTTAAACTTAACTTGAAATTTTTCAAAAGCACTTGAAGTCTTAAATAGAATTTGTCCTTTAATACAGACATTATTAGAAACCAGCAGTCAGAAAGATAACTTGGGCCAAACACTGGAATAACTGGTTGCCAATGGTTCCTTTGTGCTACACCACAAACTTTGAAGGAAAACTTAAAAATTTACCTCTGCTATCACCAAGGAATATTTGCAAACTGTTTAGAACAGTTGTTTGCGTTTTTGTGCTTTATGACATTTAACAGTAGCACAGTAAGAGACACTGTCACATTAACCCAAGGAATCATGGGGATGTAGTGAAAAACAGTTTTGCGGATCCAGGACAGGCTCAAGTCTCCAAATTTAATTATTTTATTCACTTTTTACATTGTTTGACACTGGATCACTCGGGAAGCTACAAGGGGTGCATGGATGATCTACGATCCGTATGGATCACTAGCCACAGTTCAGCCTTTTTTGATGAACGCTGAGCTGATATTTTGTGAATGGTAAATGTTTTTAAAATCAGTGAAAATTAGTAATTTTCCATAGCACACTGGTTGAAAAACATTGTTCCAGACAAATTTACAGTGGTACCACTCAGTTAAAGAAAGAAAGTCCACAATGCTCTATGAAATTACTTGAAACCTTCAAAAGTAACAATAAATTAAAATTTATTTATTTATTTAAATTAAATAATCAAAATCAGCCATTACTTTTGGGATTTTGAGTAACAGAATGATTAAAAAAAAAACTAATGAAATAGGGCTGGACAAAAATGACGGTATCTCCATAAAAGACTGAGAACTAATTGCCCAGGGGTCATGATGAACTCAGGTATGTCCATTAATTGACATCACAGCTGTTTTCAAACCCATTATCAGTCAGTCTGCCTATTTAAATGGGTAAAGGCGTATACTTACATAGCGCTTTTCTACCTACAAGGACAAAGCACTTTACAGTCACAGACCCAGTCACACACACATTCACACACTGGTGGCCGCTCCGCTGCCAAACACAGGCAAGGTGGGGTTCAGTGTCTTGCCCAAGGACACTTCAACTTATGGGCGTGCAAGGCGGGAATCGAACCTGTAATCTTACGATCATGCCGCCCTACCGCTGCACCACAGAGACAAATAGTCTCTGTTGCTGTTGCTGTTTGGTGAAAAGGTGTGTACCACACTGAACTTGGACAACAAAAAGCGAAGGAGAGAATTGTCCCAGGACATTAGAAACAAGATTCTAGACAATCATCATAAAGGTAAAGGCTATAAAACCATCTCTAAGCAGCTTGAAGTTCCTGTGACAACAGTGGCACATATTATTCAGAAGTTTAAGACCCACGGGACAGTAGCCAACCTCCCTGGACGTGGCCAGAAGAGAAAAATTGATGACAAATGGAGGAGACGAATAGTTGGAACTGTATCCATAGAGCCCAGAACAACCTCCAAAGACATTAAAGGTGAACTCCTAGATCAAGGTACATCAGTGTCAGATCGCACCATTCGTCGTTGTTTGAGCCAGAGTGGACTTAATGGGAGACGACCAAGGAGGACACCACTGGTGAAAGGAAATCATAAAAAAGCAAGACTGGAAAATGCATGTTGACAAGCCACAAAGCTTCTAGGAAAATGTCCTTTGGACAGATGAGACAAAACTGGAGCTTTTTGGTAAGGCACATCAGCTCTACGTTTGTGGACTCAAAAATGAAGCATACAACCAAAAGAACACTGTCCCTACTGTGAAACATGGAGGAGGCTCAGGTCTGTTTTGGGGCTGCTTTGCTCCATCTGGCACAGGGTGTCTTGAAGTTGCGCAAGGTAAAATGAAATCTCAAGATTATCAAGACATTCTGGATAGAAATGTGCTGCCTAGTGTCAGAAAGCTTGGTCTCAGTCGCAGGTCATGGGTCTTCCAACAGGACAACGATCCAAAACACACAGCCAAAAACCCCCAAGAATGACTAGGAGAAAAGCGTTGGACTATTATGAAGTGGCCTTCTATGAGCCAAGATCTGAATCCCATTGAACATCTGTGGAAGGAGCTGAAACATGCCATTTGGAGAAGACACCCGTCGAACCTGAGATAACTGGAGCAGTTTGCACATGAGGAGTGGGCCAAAATACCTGTCGACAGGTGCAGAAGGCTCATTGACAACTACAGAAACCATTTAATTGCAGTGATTGCCTCAAAAGTCTGTGTAACAAAATATTAAGTTATGGGTACCATAATTTTTGTCCAGCCCTATTCATTAGTTGTTTTTTTAAATAATTCTGTTAATCAACAACTTAAAAGTAATGGCTGATTTTGATTAATTAATTTTCAATAAATGTTAATGTATTGTTACTTTTGAACCTTTCAAGTCATTTCAGAGAGCATTGTGGACTTTCTTTCTTCAACTGAGGGATACCAACAATTTTGTCCACCACTGTAACTGTATTACACATGAAATGCAGTTTACCTTCCTATAGCTACAAGTTTTTCAGGAATTAACAATTGAAAAGAGTAAAAAAAAAAAAAAAAGTTTAAAAAATCAGAATTTTGGTGACGTCAGCCAATCAGGGACTCAAAGTTACATGACCATTTAAGTGTCTAGATCAGTAGGTAAAATATAAATCCAAAATGACTGATCAATGCAAGGCTCCTTGTCCTACACTTCCATCCATTTTCTTAACCTGGTGGGGGCGTGGGGTTGTCGGAGACTGTTAGCTTCTGTTGGGCAAAGGACACCCTGGACATTGCACTTGAAGAATTTTGGAGAGTTTCTGCTTGAATTTCTATACAAAATGTCATGTCACTGTCTCCCACCCTCACAGATATTTTGCTTGAGGATGCAAAGGTTCTCACTAGGATTGAGGTCAGGGGAGGATGGGGCCCACACCATATGTTGAATTCCTTTTATGCCCATAGCAGCCAGTGATGCAGAGGTTTTCTCTGTATCATGACATAGTGCATTGTTATTTATAAAGATGTTTTTGTTTTGTAAAGCACAGAAAAAGTGGTCAGTCAAAAACTCCACACACTTTTTAGAGGTCTTTTCACACTAGAGGGCTGCATTGGGATTGGGTCCCAACGCCAATCTTGTGGGATTGGGCGGTTTGAATTGTACTGCGGGCGGGAACGGGCGGCAAAAAAAAAAAAATTCCGCGGGACCAGTTTTGCCATGAATATCTCATGAATATATAATAGTGGTCTACGTTAGGCTGTGCGGCTGTTGGAGTCTTATGTACTGAAGCTCCGTGAAGGCACCAGGTAGAGACACCCAATGGCCACTGTAATCTAACCTGTTGTTGGGGGTGTGCAGCGCCCCGCCCCGCCTTTTAGAAATTAAAGCCCGATACCGCAGTCGCGTATGGGCGGAGCTATGAGCTAAAGTTCTGGTCTGATCGCTGCATGGGGCAATGTGTGCATCAATGCATTGTAGACACGGAAAATGTGGAGAGATCAGGTTTATTATTTTAAAGAGTTCTGCTTGATAATCATGTTTCCATGTTTGAGTTCATAGAATCATCCCAGAGAAAGTCTCTGCTTTAACTCCCGCAGTGAAAGCTGCGTCTCAATCTGACACCCGTGTTTGCATCTCTCTGACAGTTTGAAGCCAAAGCCCCTCCCCCGCCTCTTTACCTGCTTTTCCTCTCTACCTGTTCACATCCTCTGCAGCTGAGAGTTATTTTCCCCGCGCTCCCAGTGTATTCTACACAGAGAGCGCAAAATACGGTCATAGCAGGTTAACACGTTAGTCGGGACGCTCTAAGCGCAGCAGAAGGATGAAAGAGCTGTCAATCTATCTGGCAACACTGTAAGGAAGAAGCAGAGGTTTCCTGACAGGGACATGATGTCAATGGATGAAGCAGAAAAGAACCTCAAACGAGGTTCATTGTGAGACACGCATGGTGTTCAGATCTGCGTGCCGATGCCCCACTGAGGCGCCAAACAGCAAAAACGGGAAAAGGCTGAAGCTAAAAAAAAAAAAAAAAGTATTTTTCCGTCAGGATAAAATTAATTCATAGATTTTCAGCTCTGTTGGACCATTAATGTTTTTCTTCCTGCAAATTACTTTGACCTGCATCTTTACCAGCTGGTTCAGCGCGCTTCAGGCCGTCTGTCTGCACGCGGACACACGCACACTTTTTTACCGAACAGGATTTGTGAAAATATATTTAATGAATATGTTGCACATTACACAAAAGAGGAATGCATGAAAAGATGAGGCTGGGGGAGGGACATGAATCTCTTTAGTAATATCAATACAAATACGTGTTTTTTTCCTGCGGGACGGGAGACGATACAAAATCAATGCATCTCTATTACTGTGCGGGAATTAATTCTCTGAGTTTTGCGGTTGCGGGCTGGAGTGGACAAACATATTGCGGGTGCGGGCGGGAGTGTAACCCATATGTTGCGGGAGTGGGCGGGATTGGTCAGAAATTCGGCGGGTGCGGGCGGGAGCGGGATGAAGAAAATAGTCCCGCGCAGGGCTCTATTTCACACCTTCAGGATCCTTAACCTTGTTGTTCGTGGGACTCAAGAGACACCAGCAACTTCAAATCTGTGGTTGCTGCTTATTTATGGTAATATAGCAGGTATTCTCTTAAGCTGATGTCTTTGTCTGGCAGAAACTTTCCTCATTCTGCCTTTATCTGCATAGACCTGTGTGAGCTCTAAATCGGCCATAAATCGTAAGAGTATGATGATCATGCTTAGGTTTTTGTGAAATATCCAAGGATTTCATATTTCACCAAGGCATGTTACCTTTTAGCAGCAGATACTTTTTCTTTCCCATATTGCTTGAAAATGTTGGTCTGCTTAACAATGTGCAAGATCCTTCTTTAGTAGTTTTTTCTTTAGTTCAGGGGTCGGCAACCTCTACCTCTCAAAGAGCCATTTGGATCAGTTTCCCACTGAGATGAAAGCACAGGGAGCCGCAACACTAGAGGTGTTGGAAAAAAATGTTTTTGCCGATATATTGCAATAGTTCATTTGGCGATACTTGTATTTCTTCAAAATGCTTTAAGGATATTTATTTAATTATTTATTTTTATTTGTTTATGAGCGTGCTGTTTCCTTTGATCTTTTCTCCATTTTCCACAACCTTGATCAGACTTTTCCGTCTGTCAAACACCCAGAGTTAAGATAAGTGAAATGATGGAAACAAAATTACTTTGATGATGACTCATTTCTATTTATTGTTTTACATTAAATCCAGTAAACCCAATAAATTCTATTAATTTTATGGATGAGAACTACTTTTTTTATTAGGAAGCAGCTGTTAGTTTGTTGTGGGTCTGGAGTCTTAAGCGGTCAGTCTAAGCTCCGTCCCCGCCTCTCTACCTGTTGTTTACCCCCGCGTGCAACCCCCCCTCCGGCGTGTTCTACACAGACAGCGCATCATACAGTCATCGTAGCAGCAAGGTGACACTTTTAGTCTAGGGGGAAAAAAGGCCTCTTTTTGGGGGCATTCATGTGTCCCCTACAAGATCGCCACTTACTGTCTTTCCAGAAAAACTTTCCATCCCATAACAGACTCTGGTCGGCGTTCATAGCTGCAGACCCCTCCGCGCGTTCATGCTGCTCTCTTCCTCCTACCTGCTCGCACTACCCGATGGTGTTAAAGGCACCATGACAATCTTAGAACATGATAATTATTTTACTAAACCACAGAGCGCCGCAGAAAAGAGATAAAAGAGCCGCATGCGGCTCCGGAGCCGCCGGTTGCCGACCTCTGCCTTTGTTGAACTCACCTGACAAAATTATTATCATATGGGTCTGAGATTGAGACACTATCATCGATGAGTTATTTAAAAAAACAAAGAATTTTGTCTTTTTGACACATAAAAACAGTTTGCATAATAATTTTGAATGCACCTTAGTATGTCTTCTACACATTAGCACGATAAAGCTAAGAATATTGCAACGTTTTTACTAGTACAGAAGCTCAGGTCCAAATACAACGCTCAGTAATGAAGGCAGAACACAAGCACAAACTATACTTCGCATTGAGCATATAGTTTTGTAAGTCTCGAGATAATTTAAAATACGCTCATGTATAACAGTGCAGCATAATTCTACCACTGTTTGTTTTTGTGTGTATTATGTGTTCTTTATTTGCTATTATGTTCCCCCCCATTGCGTTCATAACTTCCTCTATTTACAGCATTGCAATTATTTAAGCACCTGCAGTAATTTTCCAACTGAATTCAATACATTTTTGTGTCACTTTGCAATCTTAATTTAATCATCTTGAGTTGTTGATTACTCAGCCAGATAGTGAAATTAAAATTGCTGAAAGCTTTATTTCCAGTCGCTGCTCTTGTGCAAATAAAACATGTTTAGCAAACAAGTCCTGACGTGCATAAGTAATTTGATTTTTCAAGAGGTTGTTGCTGGAACTCTTCCAAAGACATTCATCTATCATTTTTAATAAATAAAACCTGAGTGTCTATTGTTCATTCTATCATCAGAGCTACACAACTTTACTAACTATTTTATCTAGATTTTAGTTAAATTTACATCAGCTTATATTTGAATTCTTATTGTGTAGCCTCAATCCTTTAATAGCTTTGAAAAAACTAAACAAAATGCACAACATGTTTATATTAGTTTCACTTAAAGTTTTTGGGTACATCTGGGCTCCACATACTGATATTGAAAGTGAACTCTCAAAAACACATAAACCCATAACTTAGATCAACATGGTTTATTTAAAACACACAGAACATCGTTTGACTGAATTGAAGCATTTATAGCTTCTCTTAGAACTTGTGCACCCTTTGAAATCCTTGTGTGGGCTTTCAGTTACTAGATTTCTTTTGTCGAAATTCCAGCTACTGCTACCTTACCCTAGAGTTAGTGTCTTCTGAACACTGAGACTCTTACTAGACCACTGAGGTAATTGAAACCCTTGTCATTTCAGTACACACCATTTTTTTGGTTGTTATCTGGGTTTTTTAAATTACTAGATTTGGAAATTCTAAAATGAGGTGTTTAAGTGCAGTAATTAATTTAAAATGGCCTTTCATTGGAAATGATTATTGAAAAATCTCGAATTTTGTGTGCCAAAAATAATCCTATTCTTCTATCTGCTCTTTAAACTCCAAAGATGGCGCTGTAAGAGACGGCAGCTACTCCAGCCACTCCGCAGCACTGTTTCTCGTTTTTCAATCTATTTTGTTTTTCTTTCTTTTTCTTATCCTCCGATTTACTGCTAGGTATCCTATGGATACGGAGGTTTTTCACATTAGAGCCAGCTCTCTCGTCTATTCTAGAGAGGTTTTGCTGGCTCTCAGGAAGTGTACGCACGGAGTGAGGCACAACATCCTAGTGGAGTTGCGGAGGAGATACCGGGGCTGCAAAGCCGGGGCTAAGCTAAAGGCTAGGCTAGCGGACAATCGGAGGCGTAATAAACCATCGCTTCCTTCCGTGATTATGGGGAACGTCAACTCACTGCCGAATAAGATGGACGAGCTGTCCACTCTGGAGAACCAGCGGATTTAACGTGAGTACAGCTTGCTCATTCTGACGGAGACATGGCTAACCGATAGCGTACTGGACGCTAACGTGGACCTGCGGGGATTTACAGCTGTAAGAGCCGACAGAGACACGAAGGCGTGTGGGAAAAGCAAAGGTGGGGGACTCATCATCTACATCAACAGCCGTTGGTGCAACCCTGGCCATGTATCAGTCAAGGCCGTGTGGTGTTGCCCTAATCTGGAACTGCTAGCCCTTAGCCTGCGGTCATATTATCTGCCCAGGTAGTTCAGTCACGTTATCTCCATCTGTGTTTACATCCCTCAGAGGGCGGACGCAGCCGCTGCCTGTGAGAAAATATATAGCATCACAGCACGGCTGCAGGTACAACATTCTGAGGGCTTCATAAAAAATTCTGGAGACTTTAATCATGTCACCCTGGACTCCATCCTGGCTACCTTTCACCAGGTTGTAAACTGCCCCACCAGGAAGAACAGAACAATAGACTTACTGTATACCAGTGCTTCTCAATTATTTTTTGCCAGGCCCCCCCTAGGAAAAGAAAATGTTTCGCGCCCCCCCTGACCCCCCCCCCCCATACCCCCCCCCCCCACACACACACACAGACACACTCGCGCGGTGACAATACATCAGGTCAGTATCTATAAAATTTGTATACCTAAAATTGTATCTTTTAACACTAACAAAAGAAAAAAGCAAAATAAATCCACTTTCAACAAATATTAACTTTATTTAGCCACAGAAACCCTGTTCTAGTCTAAAACAGAAAAGAAGCTGAAAGTACCTGAAATAAAAAAAATCTGTCATTCCTTATTTAAACTAGAAACATTTTGACCAACTGAACCATTTGATGCTGAAAAAAATAATTCAATCAATAAATAATATTAAATCTAAATTGATCTGAAACATTAACACAGCAGCACCAATATATTTAACGTTTTTAGTCTGAAGAAATAGGTAAAAACGTGCTGATTTTTTTTTTCTAAATGACGGATTGTTTATTTCTGATCTCATAAAAGTGCAGCTGTTTTCCTGCATTACCTGCTGTCTTTATGTCTGTCTGACACTAACTAAACCACAGGCAGACAAAGAAAACATGGATGGAAAATAAAGACACGTCATCAAAATGTCTACAATAGTTCATAAAGAATGACATTGTTAGCATGAGCTTAGGAATCTAAGGGCAGCGGTGATCTTGGGCAACAGGCAGCGGTAGCAGTGGTCCGCGTGCCCCGATTCCCCTGGCAGACAGGGCCCACACCACCCCTCCCCTTTCGTTCTCACTCGCGCAGCCGCGGACAGACAGAACAGACAATAGGAACCGAATAGTGGACCAGATTATTTTCCAAGCACTGAGCCGCTGTCACCGCTGCCCCCACGTTAAATTTGCGCACCGGACAAACCTGTGCCTAAAACCGCCACCACCGCGCGCCCCCCCTGGCATCGCTTCGTGCCCCCCCCTGGGGGCGCGCCCCACTATTTGAGAAGCACTGCTGTATACCAACGTGAAGGAGGCATACAGAGTCACCGCCCTGCCCCCACTGGGCAAGTCAGACCACAACTTGGTGTACATACAGCCCCAATACACACCCCTGGTCCAAAGGCAGGCTGTCTCCACTCGTTCCATCAGGAGGTGGACTCCTGAAGCAGAGGAGGCACTGAGAGACTGCTACAACACTACGGACTGGGATGTACTGCTGGGTTAACATGACGAGGACATCGAGGGGATGACGCACTGCATCACAGACTATCTTAACTTCTATGCAGATGTGGTCGCCCCCACCAAGACTGTTCGGTGTTACCCAAATAACAAACCATGGGTAACACAGGGAGTCAAGGTTGTCCTCAACCAGAAGAAGAAGGCCTTCAGGACTAAGGACAAGGAGGAGATGAGACAGAGGGAGGTGAAACGCTGCCTGAGGGAAGCGAAGGACTGCTACAGGAAGAAGATGGAGCAGAAGCTGAGGGAGAATAACATGAGGGACGTCTGGGAAGGAGTCAGGACCATCACTGGACACAAAGCAAGGACCAGCACAGAGGGGGGAAGTGTAGAGAGAGCCAAAGACCTGAACATGTTTTTCAATAGGTTCAGTGAGAACACTTTCCCCACCGTCACTGTAGCCTGCCCTCCCCCTGACGTATCTTCACCCACAGTCACCAGCAGCCCACAATCCTCTTCTCCCCCCCAGCTGCCGCAGCCACCACTTCTCCACACCCTCTCACTCTCACCTCTCTTGCACTACACCCCCCAACCTTCACCTTCTCCTCCATGGGAGCTGAACAGCCCCTCAATCCACCTACCCTCCTTACAGCCCTTCCCCTGTTTCACGGCCGACCAAGTGAGGGGGGAGCTGAGGAAGCTCCGGCCCAGGAAGGCAGCAGGACCCGATATGGTGTGTCCACGGCTTCTGAAGACCTGCGCTGCTGAACTCGGGGAGCCGCTACAACGCATCTTCAACCTGAGCCTGCAACTCTGCACAAGACCATCGGTAGCCAGAGAAGCACCTTCAGCAAGAGGCTGCTCCTCCCAAGGTGCAGGACTAATAGACTGAGGAACTCCTTTGTCCCCCGTGCCATCAAACTCTTTAACCACAACTTAGGAGGGGGGAAGAGGACAGAAGGGAAAGGACCTGAATGACTTTTTTTTTACATGCTGTTTTTGCAGAACTGTAAACTGTTTTTACTTTTCTGATTACTGTACTGCTTTTTCCTACATGTATGTCTAATAGGGCTGTATGCGATGGAGATGTCAATTTCCATGCGGGAACCTCCCAAAGGGATAAACAAAGTTGTCTATCCTATCCTATCCTTATAACTGTGTCAGCATTGACTGTATAATGGAACTGGACAGAGTGAGTTTGACGTCGCTCCTAGAAATGACTTACTTCCAGTTCCAGCGAAATGAAGTCGCATTTTTTTTCGTGATACAGCCATCACCGTGTTGGAAACAAAAATCGTCAGTGAGCAGTGATTGGTTATTCTGACAAGTTTAGTGACTGGGAATAGCTGATTAATTTCTAGGTTTATGGAATTTTGGATTTTTGGAGCCAGCGGGTATACACTGTCAGAAAAAATGTGCAAAATTTGTACCTTTAGAGGTACAATGGCTTGTCACTGGGGCAGTACCCTCAAGGGTACAAATGTTGTACCCTTTCATATAGGTGCATATCTGTACCCTTTCAGTATGTACCTTTCAAAGGCAAATATGTACCTCTGTGGACTAAATTGTACCTTATAGTGCTATGGTACCATAATGTACCTTTAAAAAAGGTACAAATTTGTTCTTTTAAGGGTACTGCCCCAGTGACAAGCCTTTTGTACCCTTTGATGGCAAATTTGTACCAGATACAGCACATTAAAAGACCAGTATACTGTTTATCACATTTATTAAACATTCAAAACAATTACAATGCTGACAATACAACTTTTCACAGTATGTACAGTATCACAACAGGATGCATATATTTACAATTATTAGCAATTTTACAATAATGAAAAATCTATATTTTTCCTTCAGTTCACATTGCATTCATTGCAACTATAACCTTAACATTTGATCAATTGTAAACAGCACATAGCACTTCAGTTACCATTTTTAAACCATGAAATAAAACTTGTGACATTAACAAAAGAAGCACTAGACCTCATTTTAAGTACATCTTTCTACTGCATTCTACATTTTCTAAAAATAGATAATAAAAAAGTAAACTTATAACCAAGTTTAAATGAATAATTTAAATAAAATGCATAAATGTGATAAGATAATATTGATACGAATTCTAAAAAGAAGAACTATAAAACACACTAAAGATTACCAAGGATTACGTTTATGTCAATACCTAGTAGATCCTCTGCAAGCATCTCTTCTCTTGCTTCTTTGGAGACTTTGGCTAATGGAGCTTTTCTTTGAACAAGCTCAAGCACCTTTGGCACAATACTGGTAAACGCCGTCCTTGAAGCGCTGGCTTAAACTGACAGGTGATGGATGCATTCGGTCAACTTCATCAAACAACTGAAAATTGAAAAAAAATTAGAAAATTAATCATTCACTTTAACTAAAACAAACAAAAGACATAAAACATTCTAATATTCTTTGTTGCCTCTTTCATTGCCATTTCCCTTTAGTGATCTCATTGTATAAATATTACTTAGCTTGAATGACTATATATTTATATATGGGTTTAGAAAATTACAATGTTTTTACAATAGAGTTAAAGCTGTTAATGGTCATTTTAGCAGATGTCTCAGCTTATATTAACATTCAAAATGTATTTTAAGCTGAGAACTGATTTAAAATGTCACTGACCCCTGAGGTTGTCTTCAAGAAAGGGTACTTCTTTAGTATATCCTCTCGCACCTTGCTGTACTGGATATGCAGGACATTCACATGACCGTCAACGGATGATGCATCCTCACCAATGACAGCAACCACCTATTAGATCAAATTTAAAAGTCCATTTTAATAATAAAAAATACAACTGCAAGCACTGATACTGGGGTTAAAGCACTTTGAGATGATGTTTAAAGACAGTTTGTGCAGAGTGGTTTGGAGTTGATCAGAAATTAACTTCCGAGTTGTAGGCGGGGCTATTGACACAGTAGTAACCCTCTGCTGATGTCCGATCATCCCTTTGTTCACGCCCTCTCCCTCTAGCTTACAGTCCTTCCAACCTAAAACTAACAGTGGTGAAACCAAAATGGTGAGCAATATTGAAGCTTTCTGGCCATAGTTTAGATCAAGCTCAGACAAGTATGATGAAGATGTTAATGGATCTGTTTGTCTGCAAGTGGACGCATCAGAATAGAGCAGAGCAGAGGGACTCTGACCCACCTCATTTCATGTGGTGCGTCACAATAGAGACCTTCCTCAAACTGCATTTATTTTGTCTGTTCCTGATTCATCCCAATTTGAGTGAATACTCAAGATGTGCAGTTTTAAACGTGTTCTTTTAAACTTATACTGCGACATGTTAAAAATGGGGGACCCACTCCAATGAAAGTTATTTTTTAAAATGTAGCATTGTGTTTCTGAATATTTATTTTCTCAAATTGGGATGAATCCGGAGCAGATGAAAAGATGTACCGTAATTTCCGGACTACAAGCCGCTACTTTTTTCCTGCGCTTACAGCCCTGCGGCTTTTTCAGTGACGCGGCTAATTTATGGATTTAATTGGCGGCCGCCATGTACGTATTTTCGAAATCAGTGAATAGTTTGAATTCTCTATCTAACACCAAGCACGAGGCATTTTTATTCAACACAAACAGCATGGAGTTGACTTCAGGTCTTAGACACTTCAGTCATGGTTCAACAAAACGAAACACGCATGCCCGGCCGCATCCCAGAATCCTTTGGGGCCATTAGACCCAACGTGCACGTGATCGCCGCTACATTATGATGAAGCTTTCAAGTTAAAAGCAATCGTTAAAAGCAGCGTAAAAAAGTCCACCGTCACCAACGGGTTTGGAAAAGCTGGTTTGCTGCGTGACGGAGAGAACAGCGCATGGAGTGAATTTACACTCCATTTACGGTTTCTAAGGAAACCGTAAAAGCGGAATTTTGCTTTGAAAAACTCAGCCTCCGTGTGAGCTGGAGACATCTTCTCCTGCTGATTGAGCTGCGGGGCCGATGGCAGTCTGATGGCTCCCACACGTAACAACGCACCCGCCCCTCATACACAAAACGTACAGTATTAAGTCCGATTGCTTTGCACAGAAACGATTTGCTCCATCCACCGGCGCAACGGGGACGAAGTGCTCCTCCTTGAAGCTGCCCTGGCCAGAGGTGTCGGAGTAGATAGGAAGGGGAGACAAGGAGCGCGCGGGGCGGGAGCGGAGCGCAGAGGCGTCCGGAGTGCAGACGCTTCTGAATTCTGACGCACGCCCCGCACTGAGGCGCGCGTATCGCGCTGAGGCGCGCGCTTTTCAGTCGCCGCTGCTTTATTTTACCGTTGTGTTTTCTAACCAGTCCTGTTACTCCCATAACGCTGCTGCGACACAAGCGGAAGGAGAGCTTTTCCCGTTCACCCCTCCATGCACTGCTGCTAATTCTTAAACACGTACAACAGAATGGCGAGCCGGGCGTTGGCCCCGCCTTTAGCCCCTAAGACTCATGGGAAATGTGGAATCGCGGATGTAAATTTCCTCATTATAACTGAGGGATGTAATGTTGATTATATGGTTACTGTTTGTAATTTTATGTTAGATACCTAGATTGTCAATAAGTAAAAAAAAAAAATGAAATAAAAACACCATAACTGAGGGACTTGTGAACAGAATACAGCTCCATGCTGTTTGTCAGATGTCGATACACTTAAATACGTGACCCAGAGGCAAAATTGGCACCACCCACAATGTGCTAATGAATTGCACTCACTCTGGGATGCTGGGCGTGATCTGTCAGGATGACAATATCGGCTATCACATGCGCGGCTTGTACTCTGACGCGGCTTGTGTATGTATAAAAGCAGTCAAACACGTGAATATGGGTGGGTGCGGCTTGTAATCGGGTGCGCTTTGTAGTCCGGAATTTACGGTAATTTGAGAAAGCTTTTAGTTGTTACGTACAAGCTACATTTGGCAGGCCACAAGCTCCCTGTTCCGCTTGTCTTCATTCTTGTCGTCTGAATTGGCATCTGGCTCACATCTATAAGGCTGGATAGCTCCAATATTGCACGCCAATTCTGTTGCTTGGGGGTTGTGAGGAACTGTAAGGTAACGGGAGCGTAAACAATGGCATGATGGGAAATTAAGGCCGGTTAACTCTGCAAAACAGTCCTGTCAAGAACTTGAAGGTGTATTCCAATTGAACTGCAGAAACCATGTCCCAGTAAACATTTTTCCCCCTCAAAAACTGCATAATCAATGCCTGTCTTTGTATAATAATAATAATAATAATAATAATAATAATGGATTGGATTTATCTGCGCTTTTCAAGTCACTCAAAGTTCTTACATTGTGTCCATTATTCATTCACTCCTCATTCATACTTGGTGATGGTAACTACTGATGTACCTCAGCTGCCCTGGGGCAGACTGACAGAGGCGTGGCTGCCAGTTCGGGCCTACAGCCCCTCTGACCATCACCAGGATCATTCATACACATTCACACACCAGTGGAGCCACACTGGAGGCAAGGAGGGTGAAATGTCTTGCCCAAGGACACAACGACATTTTTTGGCTGGTGGGAGCGGGGATCGAACCGCCAACCCTTCGGTCATTGGACGACCCGCTCAACCACTTGAGCCACTATCGCCCGTATAGTCAATATCTTGTTAATTATGCAGAGCTTTGTTGAAGGAAATACAGAAGAATTATATGTTTGTATGATGAGGACAGTATTCCAGAATGTATTCAATGTGTTGTGACTTACTCGGTGCAATCTGCTGTTTCCCTAGAAAACTTTAAACTAGTTTGGATGATCTGCCTTACTGCACTGTTTGACAACTAAACTGAATTGGAAAGACAGCCTGACTTTGAATGCTTGAAATGACTTTGTGAATAGATTATTTACTTACTTTGGCCAGAGAGGTGTCTTCAACTCTTTGTCTTGTTGTAGGACTGTGTTGTAATATTATTGTGTCATCTGAGTCCACTTCAGTATCTCCACTTCAACTGGTATTGCAGCTCTTTGCAGGACAACTCGGCTGATCTGTCAAAGTATTAAAGCTTTCAGTTACTGTAATATTTAAATTAGTATGATAGCAAAAACAAAAAAAGTAAAAACAAAGATTTTTAAATACTGACCGACTTAACAGTTTAGCAGATTTATTATCTTGTCTAAGACAGCAATAGGAGAAAAAACTCACTTATTTGCCCGTGTTTTGTTCCCCACACTATCCTGTCAAATAAATCATTAACCCTCAGACTCCTATTGATGCAAATATACAATCAAAACTCTTCAACTCAAAAATTTTCTTAATTTAGCATGTACTTTAAAAGGAAAAACTCAGATTATTTCCCTTGGAAATAAATTCAGGCATCAAAGGGGAATTTACCCAAAACCATTCAAAACAAAATAGATAAATTACAATTTAAAAGAAGAACTTCACCTTCTGGATTTGTATCTTCGGCCAGACAAATTTCCAACACACCAAGGTTGGGGTTTTTCAACAGGAGATCAAAAACCTGCTCATCAACTTCTGTCTTTGAGTCATAAAACACTTTCAAGTCCAAGGTTGGGATGTTAAACTTTTGGACAGCTGTGAACACAGCAAAATTATGTTTAGAATACAGCACAGAAATTATCTTTAAATTAAAAAGCAATTAAAAAAAATCTGTTTGCATCACAGCTGACAGTTTATCCACAAAGTTGACTGATTCCTGTAAAGAAAAATGCTGGAAATTGTGATGTTTCCACTCACCGCATTCCCAAAAGGATTTGAAGGTCAGCTGAACTTCAAAACATTTTTTTTTTTGGCGTTCGACATGTTCACGCACAGCTTGCATTTTTCCTGGTGGGAAAAAAAAATAATATATTACAAAAAAGAAAAAACATTACAACACCAAAAGGTACCAACACAGCATTTATTCAGATCTAAGCCCTGTTCCAAATGAATTAATACATTTTAAAATAGTAATGGCAAATATACAGTTCACACTAGCTGCCACAGCAATGTTGCAGAATTTGCAGAACTGCTAAAAAAAAAAAAACACTGGCGACAATGCACTGGCTTCTAAGGGCCTACAGATTTATTTCTTGGAAGTTCATTTAAATTTTTTTATTTTTTCCTGGTTTATAGATGAGTTTTTGGTATGGGAAATCGTGACGAGTATCTGGAATCACGGACCTCCATTTAAAAAGAATAATCTCTGCAGGAGAATGTTCAAAATCAACAACACAGTGTAAACTTTGCTTGACCAACAATGAGCGATCATGACAACCTAAACAGTCTGTCACTGTCTTGCATTCGAGAAATGGTGGCTGCGCGCGCACAGCAGCTAAGGCAGGCTGACGTATAAATGGGAAGGACCGCCATACTGGGGTGTAAAAAAATAAAACGCTATTGGACTCCTACAAATTACAGATGAAAATGATTAACGCATTGAATTCGACGGACCTGATAAATATCAGAAGGAATTATGGAGCTGGTCGTTTCAAAAGTAGCTGGCTTCCTTACTAAGAAAGACAGAAAGAAAAAAAAGGGGAGGGGGGTAGGCGGCAACAACAACGGTGCATCAACGCCAGCGTACATCGGTAAAACGGCGACAGAATTATCTAGTGAAAAAATGTATATATTTCAATGTATTTAACGGAACGCGGCACAACACCAATAAAAACAACAGCTTAATTTATTTAATGGCTGCATTTAGCTGAACTTCAAACGGCTGAGGCTAACCGTTAGCAAACTCCTGCTCGTAGTTTTCAATCTCCTCACAGGCACATACACGGCGGAACAGCAGCATTCCTCTACAAAAAAGTTAGTCCTTACAGATAAAATAACCGAACCCGCTTAAAACAAGTTTCCAACTTATTTTTGAGCAATTAGCAGACTTACCTCAGTCACAGCCTCTATCTTCCTCCGGCCGCTGCGGGATGACAAAATGGCGGAAGAAACGAAACTTAAGAAAGTAGAGTGGGCGTGGTCTCGCTGGTTTACTCCAACATATTTCCTCTACGTTTTTACACCTACTTAAACAAAAATTACTGATGGTAACTCCGAAAAAAGTACTCTCTCATTTTTCCTGTGTAGGTACAAAAGCTAAAAGGTACTAATATGTACACTTAATGTAACGTAGTAACAGAGAAATTTACTTTTTTATGAGAATGCATGATTAGAAAAAAAAATAACTTAAATTAACAGCTCAAAGACTAGAAATTTAAATTGAACTTAGGCCAAGTTAAAGTGCACCATATAAGGTTAAAAACATCAAATAATTTTGTCTACATTGTGCTTTTGCTCTAAATTAAATATAAGTATATTTTTACTTATATATTAGTTAAAAAAACAGGCTCACATTAATACATGTTTCAAAGGTATTATCTTGATGCTCTGCACAATCAATAAAATATAATTTGCTTGTGTACTGTTCAGAACTAGTCATAAAAGATGTGTGGTCTCTTAAATATATTTGGTTATTTAAATAAATAACCAACAACATATTAAATGATTTTGGGTGACGTTTCATACACTTTGAATTATTACTTTTGTCACACAAGTGATTGTACCTTTGTTTGTGGAATAAAGGGTCCAAATGTGGGCCCTCTGATGGTTGGAAACATATTTGTACCTTTTTTATCCTTAAATGGTACATATGAGTACCCTAAGGTGTAATTATGACTCACTTAGGGTACATATTCACCATTTGTACCCTAAGTGTTCACAAACGTACCCCAACCGTACCCTTTTTTCTGACAGTGACTTTCTATCTGGAACGCGAGGGGGACAGATCACTCAGTTTAGCTCTCAGAGTTAATGTCATTATTTTATCCTTTTTAGAGTTAATGTCAAATAGAAAGAGTTTCTTCATTAAGACCCTCCAGATCTTCATGCCTCCTCTGCTTCCTGTAGAAGGCATACCTTGTTAACAGGTCTATGGAGAAAGCTAGTCTTAGTTTTAATTCTGATTCCAATGATTCTGATGTTGAACCATATGAGGGAATTGCTATTCCTGTTCCTCCAAGCAAGACATTCATGTCAAGGAATGGTGAAGTACATTGGTCTTCATCCCCAAATATGCGTCAGACAAACCTGTCTGCAGAAAACATAATAAAGACAGTGCCAGGGCCCACTAGGATGGCAGTGAGTCATGTGACCATGTCAATTCAATCAATCTAATTAAATTCAATTTCAATTCAATTTTATTTGTATAGCCCAAATTCACAACAACTGTCGTCTCAATGGGCTTCGTATCGGTAATTGAAAAAGTAAAATATAAAATCAAAAGGATCATGAATACATAGAATTCAATAGGAAAATAGTAGACTAAACTAACTAAACAGACTAAACTAAACCGACATACCTTAGACCTTCCTTTGCTGTAAGGAAAAACTCAGGTTCAGTTTTTTTCAGAAAAAAAATGATTCCAGAAAAAAACTAAGAAACCTCAGGGGTGCCCACATGAAGGAGGGATCCTCCCCCAGGACAGACAGGCGATTTACAAGAACTCATAGAGAAGAATTAATCTATCTAACTCTACAACTACATATTTAAAGTCCAGCAAATGAGCTTCATCCAGATGGAGTTGGGGGGACGGCCTGGGGCGCAGAGTTGAGCCGGAGACAGGATCCAGGTCAAGACAAGCATGATCTGTGTGAAATGTGCTAAATTAATTTACACAAAGCACAATGTGATGACTGGTCACTCTTGTGCTGTGTATATGTACAGACACACACACAACTTCATTTTGCAATTGCTTGTCTGTTGTGTTGTGATTTTTTTCTTCTGGTTCACAGTGCATGTATGTAAAACAAAATTTTAAGATTAAGTTTCAATGTTATGTAAAACTATTGTATTTTATATGGTAGTCATTCAAAAGTAATACAGTAGTGAAAAATTAGAAAAAAGTTTGAACATGTATATTTTTAAGAAAAACGAGTGAATTACTAATAATTGAACCACTTCCTGTTAGTGGTAAAGAACACCATTTTAACTAAGTTTTTGAAAGAATAACTGGTAATGGAGTTAGTGATGATATATTCACACTGCTTTTTAGGATTTTCTGGGTTTCAGACATTTTTTAATTAATAAAACATGCACCGGGTCAAATTGACCCAGGAACAACATCTCTGTTCCTCAACAATGAACATAACAGGAGGGTTAATGAAAAAATATGGACTTGAATAACATACAACAAAAAAGTCTCACAGCAAGACATAGGTTAAAAATCAAAATAAATAATAATACTGAGTGCTGCACTATGCGCCCTACCTCGGACGTGTCTGTATCATAACTAATAAAGTTTTGCTGCTGCACATACTGAGTACAGACACAAACTGGGGGGGGGGGGGGGGGGGGGGCACCCGAGAGTCAATTCAAAAATAACTAACAAATAATTATCAATTACTCCTGTGGCAACTGGATTCACATATATTCTGTTGCATACACACTGGGCATTTGTAGCACGTTCAAGAATGTGGGTTTGACATGCTTTTAGCATATGGTGTTTATACAGGTCTGCTGCTACCCAATACTAGCGCATCTACTCACAGTTGGAAGAGGCTTGGTGCAAAATGTTGAGGCAGTGGAAATCTTGCAAATACTGCTCCAAGCTTTTTCTTTCACAGAAAAAGTCTTTCAAGACTTTGTGTCATTTAATTCCGGCTGGGCACAAATCAAAATCATTAATTTATCCTTCAATATTGATTTTTTATTTAAATACTTGGGAGTTACAGTTACATCATCGGTAAAAGAACTTTACAACCAAAATTTCGCCAAACTTGTTGAACAAACCACTATTGACCTTGAAAGATGGTCTTTTCTGCCTCTCTTTAGCCGGTCGTGTGAGGGTGATTAAAACGACAGTGCTGCCCAAATTTTTGTTTTTGTTTGAATCTATTCCTCTCCACCTAAGCAAATCTTTCTTCAAAAAATTAGACAAGAGAATACTGGAATTCATTTGGAATAAGAAAGCCGCTAGAATTAGACGTGAGTTTCTTCAAAGACCAAAATCCTCAGGAGGGATGGGCTTACCAAATTTTCAGCTTTATTATTGGGCTTGTAACCTTAAAAATATTTCATTTTGGATCACAGAGAAATCTCCAAACTGGATGGACATATAACAGAACCATTTTACCCCTTCTTCCCCTAAGGCATTTGTTTTTGCAGACATAACTGCAATATCACTAAAATAGTCAGTCAGAGTATGGAAACAGATTGTGCATCATTTTGGCCTACAGGCAATTCCATTGTCAGGCCCTATTGTTAAAAACCATTTGTTTTCTCCTTCAATGAAAAATGATAATTTTGCTGACTGGTATGATCGTGGACTACATGTTTTCAAAGATCTCTATATTGATGGTTTGTTTCCTTCATTTGAACTGTTGAAAGAAAAATATAACTTGCCTAACACTCACTTTTTAAAATTTTTGCAAGTAAGAGACTTTGTTAGACACAACTCTCCAAATTACACACAACTCCCAGAGGAATCTGTTACCAATTCATTATTTTTGAAAGACCCTGCGACTAGAGGCGGAATCTCACATTTGTACAACAAACTGAGCCACCTCAATGGCCACAGTACGGTGGCCCAGAAGGGTCACAACACAACACATTAACTTTACACACAACACATTAACTTTACACACAACACATTAACTTTACACACAACACATTAACTTTACACAAAACACATTAACTCACAACACAACACATTAACTCACAACACAACACATTAACTCACAACACAACACATTAACTCACAACACAATAACTCACAACACAATAACGCACAACACAATAACGCACAATACAACACAATAACTCACAACACAATAACTCACAACACAATGACGCACAACACATTAACTCACAACACAACACAATAACTCACAACACAACACAATAACTCACAACACAACACATTAACTCATGGCCCAAAAGGGTCACAACACAACACATTAACTTACCTCACAACACTTTAACTCACAACGGAAGTAAAGCAGCAATGGAAGTGCTTTTATTCTGAAATTTCCACTGGGCTGAGCGACTACCTAACATAAAGTAATGTCACAGTGAGCTGTGGAGGGAGCATGATTTTTCTACAAGATAAGATAGCAGCAGTGTTGCCAGATTGGGCGGTTTTGGTTCTAAATTTGCGGGAAAATGGTTTTGGCCGGGTTTGTATAATTTGGGCGGTTTTAGGGTCGGTTCGGCGGGTTTATTTTCCTCTCATGTATATATAATAGCGGACTACGTGAGGCCGTGTGGCTGTTGAACTTTTATGTACTGAAGCTCAGTAAACGCATCAGGCAGAGACGCTTAACGGGCTCTGTCATCTAACCTGTTGTTGGGGGTGTGCAACGCCCCGCCTCTCAGAAATTGTGTTCTTTAAAGCCTGACACTGCGGCTGCGTGTAGGAGGAGAAACCAGCTAAAGTTATGGTCCGATCGCTACATGGATCGGTGTCTGTGTTTATCAATCCTTTTATTATTAGTCTGAACTATCTTTTATTTTGAAAAATCATCGGATCGGGTGCTAAATCAGTCGAGTAGGGGGAAAAACTCAACGAAAGCTGTGTATTCTTCTTTCTCCTGATCTAATAAAAGGAGGACAGAATTGAATATTTCTTCAGCGGACCGGCCTTCTTTCATTCATTTTCTTAACCCGCACTATCCCCGCTATATGCGGCTCTTTCTTCCGTGTGCAAGGCCGGAGCGCGCCGACTATCGTGTCAACCTATGATGACAGTATTTTGCGCTCTCTGTGTTGGATACACTGGAGGATCGCGGGGGGAAACAACTCTCAGCTGCCTGCAGAAGATGTGAACAGGTGAACAGGCAGAGAGGAAAAGCAGGTAGAGAGGCGGGGGAGGGGCTTTGGCTTCAAACTCTGTCAGAGAGATGCAAACACGGCGTCAGATTTAGATGCAGCTTTCACTGCAGGAGTTGAAGCAGAGACTTTCTCGGCGATGATCTCAAACATGGAAACATGATTACCAAGTAGAACTCTCCAAAATACTAAACCCCATCTCTCCACATTCTTGGTGTCTAGTGTTGCGGAGTGTGTGTGTCTGTGTGTTGGGGACCGCACGTTTGTGTGTGAGAGGAGGGAGCGGAAGAAAGGAGAATGAAAGGAGCACGCGTGCAGCGACAGAGGGGTGTGAGAGCGGAGGGAGGAGTGTGCGTTCATATTGTGTGTTTAGAGGAAGGAGAACCTTAATAAAGAGAAAGTTTCTGGCAACACTGCTGCTAGCTTATCTTGTAGAAAAATCATGCTCCCTCCACAGCTCACTGTGACGTTACTTTCTGTTAGGTAGTTAGCCACTCAGCCAAGTGGAAATTTCAGAATAAAAGCACCTCCATTGCTGCTTTACTTCCGTTGTGAGTTAAAGTGTTGTGTGGTAAATTAATGTGTTGTGTTGTGACCCTTCTGGGCCATGAGTTAATGTGTTGTGTTGTGAGTTAATGTGTTGTGTTGTGAGTTATTGTGTTGTGTTGTGAGTTATTGTGGTGTGTTGCGAGTTAATGTGTTGTGTGTTAAGTTAATGTGTTGTGTGTTAAGTTAATGTGTTGTGTGTTAAGTTAATGTGTTGTGTTAAGTTGATGTGTTGTGTGTAAAGTTGATGTGTTGTGACCCTTCTGGGCCACCGTACCAGAGCACTTTGCAGCACTTGAGGGAGGCCTGGCAGGAAGAGCTCGGAATGAATATTTCAGAAGAGCAATGGGATCTAGCTTTAGGCTCCACACACACAACCTCAATCTGTGCCAGGCATGGTTTGATTCAGTTTAAGATAATACACAGGCTCCACTGGACCAGGCTCAGGCTGAATAAGATATTCCCTGACGTTGACCATCTGTGCATACTGTGCCATCTGTGCTTGGTTCCAGCATCTTTGTCACACATGTTTTGGGGTTGCCCTAAGCTGTCAAACTTTTGGTCTGATGTTTCTCTGACACTGTCAAAAATTTTAAACCAGACAGTCAAGTTGGACCCCCTCATCGGTATTCTGGGAATCACCGACCCCCAAACGTTAAAAAAGAAAGCGTAGGTTAATTCAGTTCACATGCTTAGTTGCACGCCGAATAATTCTTTTAAATTGGAAGCGAACACAGCCTCCCACACACATCCAGTGGTTTAGAGACATTTTATGTTTTCTAAATTTAGAAAAAATTAGGTACACCCTGCAAGGACGGGAAGAGAAATTTGTCAATGTTTGGTCCACCTTTATTAAGGACTTTGTAAAAAAACAGTAACATTTTTTTTTTTTCTTTCCACAAACTGTTCTTGTAAGCTGTTGGTGTTCTTTATTTGTAAAATATGTAAAAAACTGAATACAGTAAACCCTTGTTTTTCGCGGGGGTTACGTTCCAAAAAGAACCCGTGATAGGCAAAATCCGTGAAGTAGAAACCTTAATTTTTTTAACAATTATTATACAATTAAATACTCTATTGTAAATTGAAAAGAAAAAACAAACCATTTTACAGGCTCAAGCATTTGTTTCACAAATAAAAGTACTTTAGAAATTTTTTTTCAACAAATAACTTCTCTACTGTACATTTTTGTTGCCTTTATCCTTTTTTTTATTATTATTATTCTGTGCAATACCTCATTAATCTGTAAATGGCATTTTCACTTCAGGTTGATTCTTCATCTGTCAACTGAACCCCTGACGTTTGATTACAACTCTTTGTTTCTGTCCTAAAATAATGATTTTAATCATCGATGTGAACAGAAGGCTTCAAATCGCGGAGATTAGCCCCGCCCACCGCGACCCGAAGAATTGGATTAAACGGGAGAAAATTTTAAATGATTATGAAAAAAATACAAAGTACAGTGGGACCAATAGTGACTCAGGTGTATTTCACTGCTGTTCAGACTGAGCCGCTGCATCCTGACTCCGCTCTGCAGTGTTTTCTTCTTTTGAAGCCCGCGGTGCAGGTGTGTTTGTTCCGGTGAAGAACATAGTGATAGGCAGTTGTTGTCGCTCTTTTTTCTATGGGTTTTAGAGAAACTCGAAATTGCAAGAGAATTTGCACGTATGTAATGTAAATTTGGCGAGCTGTTTTACGTACTTGTACATATTAAACTGCAACGTCATTGACGCACAGGTAGAGAAGAAGCGGAGTGACTTTTTAGCCAATCAGAATGCAGAACACAATGCACGATGCAAATCCGTGAAGTAGCGAAACCGTGAAAAGTAAACCGCATTATAGCAAGGGATCACTGTAAAGAGAAATTTAAAAAATATATACCGTAATTTCCGGACTACAAGCCGCTACTTTTTTCCTGCGCTTACAGCCCTGCGGCTTTTTCAGTGACACGGCTAATTTATGGATTTCATTGACAGCCGCCGTGCATGTACTTTTAAACTCAGTGAATAGTTTGAACTCTCTATCCAACTCCAAGCACAAGGCATTTCTTTTCAACACACCTCTTGGCAGCCAAACAGCATGGACTTGGCTTCAGGTGTTAGACACTTCAGTCATGGTTCAACAAAACGAAACACGCATGCCCGGCCGCATCCCAGAATCCTTTGGGGCCATTAGACCCAACGTGCACGTGATCGCCGCTACAATATGATGAAGCTTTCAAGTTAAAAGCAATCGTTAAAAGCAGCGTAAAAAAGTCCACCATCACCAACGGGTTTGGAAAAGCTGGTTTGCTGCCTGACGGAGAGAACAGCGCATGGAGTGAATGTACACTCCATTTACGGTTTCTAAGGAAACCGTAAAAGCAGAATTTTGCTTTGATAAGCTCACAGCCTCCGTGTGAGTTGGAGACATCTCCTCCTGCTGCTCTTATAGAGCTGCGGGGCCGATGGCAGTCTGATGGCTCCCACACGTAACAACGCATCCGCCCCTCGTACACAAAACGTACAGTATTAAGTCCGATTGCTTTGCACAGACACGATTTGCTCGGTCCACCGGCGCAATGGGGACGAAGTGCTCCTCCCTGAAGCCGCCCTGGCCAGAGGTGTCGGAGTAGATAGGAAGGGGAGACAAGGAGCGCGCGGGAGCGGAGCGCAGAGGCGTCCGCGGAGTGCAGAGGCTTCTGAATTCTGACGCACGCGCCGCACTGAGGCGCGCGTATCGCGCTGAGGCGCGCGCTTTTCAGTCGCCGCTGCTGTATTTTACCAATGCGTTTTTTAACCAGCCCTGTTACTCCCTTAACGCTGCCGCGACACAAGCGGAAGGAGAGCTTTTCCCGTTCACCCCTCCATGCACTGCTGATACTTGCTCATTCTTAAACACATACAACAGTATGGCGAGCCGGGCGTTGGCCCCGCCTTTAGCCCCTAAGACTCATGGGAAATGTGGAATCGCGGATGTAAATTTCCTCATCATAACTATGTAATGTTGATTATATGGTTACTGTTTGTAATTTTATGTATGATACGAAAAGAATGAAATAAAAACACCATAACTGAGGAACTTGTGAACAGAATACAGATCCATGCTGTTTGACAGATGTCGATACACTCAAATGCATGGGTCAGAGGCAAAGCTGGCTACACCCACAACATACTAATGAACTGCACTCACTCTGGGATGCTGGCCGTGATCTGTCAGGATGATAATATCGCCTAACACATGCGCGGCTTGTACTCTGACGCGGCTTGTGTATGTATAAAATTAATTAAACACGTAAAAATGGGTGGGTGCGGCTTGTAATCGGGTGCGCTTTGTAGTCCGGAATTTACGGTATATATATTAATTTTTGAGTGTTTGGCATTTCTGTATTTGGAAAGGATGCTACCTATGTATCACTACCAAAAGTTGAGTCCCTGATTGATCAAAGTTCAACTTGTTAAACTTTTAGTGCACGTTCAATTGCCACAAGTCTTCTACAAAGAGCCCAAAAATCTATGTAAATTTAGCCCAAAATACGCATATACACGCGATTACATAAACTTTTCATTGGAAGTGGTTGCTGAAATGCACGTTTCCAAGCCCAGTGTGAATATAGCATTGTAACAATATTTCCAGTGGTGGTGAAATAATTTCTAAGGAGCATCACATTCTCAGTATGTATATGTTTGTTCTATGTCTTTTTACAGTCATCCTAAAATTTCTATTGAAATCAAACAATTTTTTACCTGTTTTATTTATTTTTTTGTGTGTGTGTTGGTTATCTTGTCTCTAAGCTCATTTTTAGTGAGATAACAATAATAATGATCTGTTTTGGTCTGCTTTGTTGCTGTCATTTTAGACTGTTGAAAGGGCATGACAAGCCAGGAGGAGGAGGGCATCAGCCTTGCAACATTAACAACTACAACACAACCAGCACCAACAACCTCCAGGGTACCAACAATGTCAGCCAGGGTCAGCCGTGATGTTGCCATCTTTTCCTCGTCGCCCTGTAGTTTCTTCTCTCACAGCCGCTCAAGTTCAGAGGAAAACGAGGCGGAAAAAATAGAAGAACGAAGGATTATTCAAAAAGAAAGGCTTGAGGAAGAAGAGAAAGAGCAGGAGGTGGGGACAGAGTGTGTGCAGGACGATGACGAGGAGGATGGCAGCAGTGACACCAGTGTGCTTATGCTGCCTTATCCAGAACTGGTGCCAGTGGTTTTCTTCTGTCTAAAGCAGACAACCTTCCCCCGCAGCTGGTGCATCCACATGGTCTGCAGTCCATATCCTTTAAACTGTGATGGGTGACTGATGAGTCAGAGGAATCTCTGCTGTCAATCATTGTTTACTCAATCAACACCCTTTTGATTGCAGGGAGAGTTTCTTAATTGGTTTATTGTATTCCTATCAGCTTTGTGGTGTTTGTGTCTGTGAAGGGTACATCAAGGTCTAGGAAGAGGCAACTGCATTAGCAAAACATGTGATGCTGGAACACTCTTAAATATATGTAGCAACTGTGCACCTGTATGAAAAACGGTGCATTTTTCTCAGCAGATATGACAGGGTTCTCATCAAACTAATGGTTAAAGTTGTGGGATCATTTATGCCTCTCTTTATTTTCTGTGCACTTGTGCTCGGCCTCTACACTGGGTTCGTTACTGCTCTCCCATCTCCACATTCCTTTACATTATATTTTAAAGGGGATGGCCCACCCACGTTTAAACAATACTGGCTGTTTTTTTTTAATGACTTATTTTTCCATGTACAAAAACATACAATTGAGGGAATCATAAATAGACACACTGGGACTTTAACTGCCACAATTGTTCCTGTTACATAAAATGTAAACTATTTTGTGTTTATCTTCAGCTCAAAGTACAGTGTTCCCTCACTGTATCGCAGTTCACCTTTTGTGATTTCGCTGATTTTTTTCAGTGCAATTTGGCTTGGTATTATTTTTTATTTCTTACAGAGTACTGTGTTCTGCGTCCTGATTGGCTGTAGACCTTGTCAATCAATCTCCTCCGTGCTGTGTGTCTTATACAGAATGCGTTCAGGTTGCCTCGTTGACATATGCAGATCTTTGGTTTCTCTAGAACCTTTAAAGGCGTCTTATGGGGCAGTAATTAATGTAGTCATACTCAAAAAAACATGCAAACTTAAATGTTGACGTTTAGACTGTTTTCAGGTGTTATTTAATATTAGAGTAACATACGTAACTTTTTATTAAATAGTAAATTACAAAGACAAACATCACTGTGTCCTGTGTATCCTAGGTTTCTACACACACACATAAATTGCATTGATGTTGCTTCACAAAACTTAGATTTCCCACTGATCGGCAGACAATACTTTTCAAGCTTCTTCAGAGCTGATTTTAAAGTGTGATGTATGACTCAAGCCCAAAGTTAATATGGCCTATAAAGAGCATAGCAGTGCGGTGAAGAGTAAAAAGTGAGAAAGTGTGGAACCTCTGGACTGACTGAGTGATTAAAGCTCACTGAAAAAGAGTGAGAAGAAAAAAGTAAAAAAACTGTTTAATGAACATAAGACATACTAAC
The DNA here is from genome assembly GCF_053564925.1 of Oryzias latipes. Classification (NCBI taxonomy): domain Eukaryota; kingdom Metazoa; phylum Chordata; class Actinopteri; order Beloniformes; family Adrianichthyidae; genus Oryzias; species Oryzias latipes. Next base: position 15,698,505 of record NC_136237.1, on the reverse strand, counting down.
GGGCAATAGAAAGAGAGAGCGAGACTTGTGGATGAAAATGTGTTAAAAGTCAAAACAAACAAAAAGGTAATATTGTAGAATTTTCATAGAAACAACTTTAATCTGGCAAAAGTAACTAGCTATATAGCATTACCTGCGATAATGCAAGTGTGAATGCTATAAGCTGATCCAGCCACTGAATATGCTTAAAAGAAAAGCTGAAAACAATGAAGCTGATAGCTGAAACTGCTGGAGCTGTTAGCTGAAAACACTGACACTTAAAAATGCTGAATTTGATAGCTAAAATAAAGGCTAAAGCTGATAGCTTGCTAAAATATCAGCTAAACTAATAATTAGACTAGAGTCGTGTCCAAATTCCTTGACAAATAACTACCTAGTGCACTTACGAGTGTGGTTGCCATTTTGTAGTACTGTGCGCATCTACAGTTCCAAAATCGAATGCTTTAGAAATTTCACAGAAGTCTCTGCGAAAAACCGGTGTGCATCGATGCTCACTATTGGCGATCTGATCAATTTTTGCCAAAAATTTATATTTAAATGTATTTTTTAAATAAACCATCGAGTAAATTTTTATCTTCAGATGATAGTGGATTCATAAATGGTCGTTGCAAAATGCTCATATAAATTACACTATATAATTTTTGAGTAGTTAGGGATTAGGGTGGGAATTTGTACACCGTCAAGAAGACTGCAGAAGATGTCAAATTAGCCAAAACTAGCATTTTGCTAAAATACTTGCTACTTAGCAAAAAAAACCTCAGTATGTGCCAAATTGGCAAAATGACCTAGTATAATGATAAAACATCAGCCAAATTTTAAATAAAAAAAACTGTATCAATTGCCAATTTAGCCAAAACATCTGGCATGTTTCGAGAAGTGATTGAACTTCATGTTGGCCACACGTAATAAGTGCAGCCAAGACGTGCATTGCCCGCACATATTTTAAGTTGTTACCTTCAGCGTGAGGCTTCGGACCGTAGTCGGAAACCGCTGTTATGATCTCCAGTCCGGTCGGGACTTTAATGGTAACAGATTTAGCGGGACACCGTTGCTTTAGAACAGGCCTTTTAGCCGTTTATTTCTTTGGTCAGATCAACTCTTACAGCACAACGTCTCCGAACTCCTTCTCATTCAAACTGAAAACATGCAGCCAAACAGCCCCTCCCCTTTTGCTCTCCCGCGCGTCTTCCCCTCTCGTGCGCCTGCGCCCCAAGGCGACGCCCCCTTCCGTCGCTGCGTCATCTCCCTGACAACCGCAGTCACACCAAAGAAACATAGCAACGGGTGGGGACAAGCTAAGCTGCTAACACTACCCCCACTCTGGATGACAGTTACTCTAACTGCACTCCAGCACTCACAGAAAGAATAAACAGGTTTCTCTAAACTTAAACCCATCATAAGAGGTCAGATAACATAACGACAAACACCATAAACAGCCTGACATGACTTTTTTTTTTTTTTTTTTAGCTTTTTTTTTTTCTATATAGCTCGTAATAGCTCTTTCTTCAGGAAAGAATCCATTCTCCAAACATGTTTGGCGCTCTCCGCGCCCGCTGTGGTCTTCCAGCTGAGGCCAGCATAGTTTCACAGGGGGTCTGAGCGTCTTCTGAATCTGTTAAAGTTCCCTCCACGCACTCTTCTGTGTCAGACGATTCATTCCACAGGGTCAGCGGCCCGTAGTCCTCGCCCAAAGATTGGTGCTTTTGTTTCCTCTGTGTGCAGTTCTCCTGTGTCCGTGAGACCCAGCTGCCGTCAAGTGGAACTCTGGAGTGATATAGCTTGAGCTTGTCGTGGTGCACTATTTTTGCCTTCGACCTTGGTCCCTTTTTAATGCGGTACACCAGATCGTCCAGATGATCAACAACAAAGTAGGGACCTTCGTAAGATGGCAGGAACTTGCGCACCTTGTTCTTGACACGTTTAGTTCCTTTTAGAAGGTACCAAACTGCGTCACCGATCTTGTACTGCACTTGACAGATGTTCTTGTCATACTGCCGTTTGGCGCGCTCCACAGCCCTTCCCAAGACGCTTCGTGCTAGCTGGTGGGACAGCTCCAGTCGTTGTCTGAGCCGCTGTACGTACTCTGGGGCAGTGTCCACTGTCAGATTCTCGGGAGGAAGTCCAACGACCAGGTCCATGGGTTCTGTAATCTCGCGGCCAAAGAGCATCATGTTTGGTGTCAGGCCCGTAGAGCTGTGCTTTGTGGCTCTGTAAGGCATGAGGGCATAGGGAATCATTATGTCCCAGTCCCAGTGACATCTTTCGGCTGTGGCAGCAAGGGTTTTCTGTAGTGTGGCATTAAATCGTTCCACTTGACCGTCAGATTGGGGCCTAAAGGGTGTGGTCCTGGTTTTGTTAATGCCCAACAGCTCACACATCCCCTGGAATACCGCAGACTCAAAATTGGCGCCCTGGTCGCTGTGTAATTCGTAAGGTGCTCCATATCTGCAGACCCACTCAGAAACAATCTTTTCTGCTACAGTTGTGGCTTGTTCATTCGGCACCGGGTATGCTTCCACCCACTTGCTGAAGTAGTCTTGCACAACCAGGATGTATCTGTTATGCCGATCGGTCTCATTTAGAGGCCCCATCACGTCAACAGCGATCCGTTCCATTGGGGCACCAACTCGCACGGAACCCATTGGAGCCTGAGGTGTCTTTTTAGGTCGAGCTCTACAAGCACAAGAAGCACATGTTTGGCAGAACAATGTGACATCATCACGCATGTTGTACCAGTAGTATCTGGTTTTGAGGCGGCCCAAAGTTCGCTCAGCTCCAAAATGACCACCGATGGGTCCTTCATGCAGGTGCTGCATCACAGTGTGGCGATATGTCTTGGGGAGTAATGTCTGTGCAAATAACATCTTTCCATCCTTACAGTAAAACTTTCTCATCAACACTCCATTCTTAAAAAACAATCTCTTCCATTGTGCCCAATATGCCTTTGTAGCTGGGCTTAAACTGGCTATTTCCGCCCAAGGGGGACGGTCATCTCCTTGCTGTCTAAAAGCAAATACTGGTGCCATGTCTGAGTCTGCTTTCTGGGCTGCTTGAAGCTCCTCGTGTGTCCAACCGCTGAATACAGGCACAGGGGCTGAGGTGGTGTTATCTACCCCCACTAGGGTGCGCTGTGGGTCTACTGCAGCATCGTTCCCATCATGCTGATCAATCATCGCCACCCCCACTGGGCGAACAACACTAATTGTGGTCTCAGCAACAATATCGTCAAATTCACACTGTACCTGCTTGTCTTGGGATGTGTTGCTGTCGGTGCTGGGGTCAGGGAGTTTGCAAGCACACAGCTCACGACATGGCCTTCTGGAGAGTGCATCTGCATTCTGATGAACCTTCCCTGGCCGGTGAAGTACTTGAAAGTCGTACTCTGCCAGCTTCTCCAACCACCTGGCCAGCTGTCCCTCCGGTTCTTTTAAACGGGTCAGCCACCGTAGGCTACTGTGGTCTGTTCGCAGAACAAACGATCGACCAAGAAGGTACTGTCTGAAATGGGAGGTAAACTCGACCACCGCCAGAAGTTCTCTCCTGGTTGTGCAGTAATTTTGCTCTGTTGTTGTTAACCGCCGGCTTCCATAAGCCAGCACTCTCTCTTCACCTCCCTGCACTTGGGACAACACTGCACCAACTCCCCAGTCGCTGGCGTCAGTGTCAAGAAGCAGTTCCCCGCTGTCAAGAGGGTAGCCCAAAATCGGTGCAGAAGTAAGTCGCTCCTTCAGTTCTTCAAAAGCCTCTTGGCATTCAGTCGTCCAGTCGAAACGTGCATACTTTTTAGTCAGCTCATGAAGCGGCCTTGCAATGGTAGCAAAGTCGGCAACGAAACGTCTATAATAGGACGCCAACCCCACAAACTGTCGCACTTCAGAAATGTTCTTGGGGATGGGCCAGTCTTGGACCTTTTGGATCTTTTGTGGATCGGTGGAGATCCCTTGAGCTGACACGACGTGCCCCAGGTAAGCCACTTGCTCCTGAAAGAGACGGCACTTAGACGGCTTCAGTTTAAGATTGGCCTGTCTAAGTCTGGTAAACACCTGCTCCAACCGTTCCATCATCTGATTGCTGTTGCATCCAAGGACTATGATGTCGTCAAGATACACCAGACAAGCCTCCCACTGCAACCCAGCTAGTACACGGTCCATGAGCCGTTGGAAGGTGGCAGGGGCATTGCATAGTCCAAACGGCATCACATTCCATTCGAACAGTCCCTTCCTGGTGCAAAATGCTGCAGCCTTACGAGCTCTAGGTGTCATTTCCACCTGCCAGTAGCCTGAAGTCAGGTCCAGTGTGCTGAAGTACTTGGCGGTGGATAAGGTGTCAAGGGTGTCTTGTATGCGTGGCAGGGGATAGGCATCCTTGATGGTTCTGTCATTTAATGGCCTGTAATCCACACAGAGTCGTGGGCTCTGATCCTTTTTCTTCACCATGACTATAGGTGCTGCCCAGCTGCTGTTACTGTGCCGAGCTAACCCTGCTTCGAGGCTCTGTTGCACCTGCTGGTCGGCAGCCTCCTGCTTCTCTCTGCTCATGCGGCGGGGTTGTTGTTTTACTGCTGACCCGGGCGTTGTCAAGATGTCATGCTGTACGACATTAGTCCGGCCGAGGTCAGTGGAGCCTGCAGAGAAAACGTCACTGTAAGAGCGTAGCAGCCCTGCTAGTCTGTAGCGACTTTCTTCCGGCAGATTAGCACAACTTTCTTCATACAGGTCTGTGAGATGTTGAGGCACGGAGAAAGAGAACGAGTTACCAGGGTCATGGGAAGGTTGATCTTTGGGTCGTGAGAGCTCCACCTTCCCCACCACTTGGGCTGGCTGAAGAACACCAGCAACGACTCCTTTCTTCAAGGTGACAGGAGATGTGCTCGGGTTGAAGACTCTAATGGGGATGCACAAAGACTGCGAAGGCTGAACAACTGAGCGTGCCACCATCACATGATGTTTTGAGACAAACGCTTTTGCAGGACTCAGCATCAAGTCTTCAGAAGTAGCAAAGCCGGCCTGAGAGGTACCTGGCACGATGTATTCACACCCTGCCTCCAACACAGTGGTGCGTGCTACTCTCACTAGGTGAGTTGCAGGTTGTGGGTCGGGCTTGAACGGGGGCACCTTTTCACCAAACAGAGTGATCTCTTTACTGCCATAGTCTAAGCATGCTTGTGTCTGTAGTAAAAAAGGATGCCCCAAAATAACTTCAGTACTCTCAGTTGTGTCAGCGATGATAAAGTTAACTGAAATGACTCTGCAGCCGACATTGACAGGAAGGTCAACCTCACCCAGAACCGCTAGGCCCTCTGGTCCGATGCCCTGGAGTGTGTGCACCGTAGATGGTGAGATTGGGGGCTGGATGCCGTTAGGAATTAAATGAAAGAGATGAAGGGGTAACACCTTTCTTCTGGCACCAGAGTCCAGCAGAGCACACATCCGTACACCATGTATCATGATCTGAACACACATTTCCTCTTCTGGGCTTTTGGCGTAGATGACCACAGTGTTGTTGCCATTTGTGGAGGGAAGCAGATTAGCTTTGCGGGGGCCTGGCATGGGCCAGCGAGGGGAGGGGCAGTGTTTCTGGAAATGCCCTACCCCCGAGCAGTTGTGACAGATCAGTTCATCCTCCCTGGTTTTCTTACGTCTACTTTCGGCTGCCTGCCTTCTCACAGACCGCCCTGCTTGCCCCGAAGGAGTGGGAACGACCTTTTGTGCCTTTCCGTCTTCCTGGTTGCTGGTATATTCACGCAGGGGGGCTGCTCTGGCCCCATGAATGGTTCCACCCCTTGCACCCACGCCTGATCTCATCAGTTGGGTGACAGCTCGAGCCGCACTTCTCGTGGTTTCAAAACGGTGAGCCTTCTGATATGCCTCAGCCAGCGTTTTGGGTTGATCTTCTAGCAACTTTTGAATAATGTCTGTATCTGTTAAGGCATTAGTGAATATCTCGACGCTTATGCGCTCCTGTTCACTCTCAGTGCAATCACCATAGACTATTGCCACCTTTTCATAAATGTCATCCCTGAGAGTGTGCAAAGCTTCACCTGGTCTTCTGACTCGCTGTCGTAGCTCAATGCCGATGGCTGCAGCATGTTCAGAACTTGGACCATAGGCAGCCTCAATTTCCTCCACAATTCGTTGGAAACTCCACGAAGCTGACCTTGGGTTCTTGTGAATAATAGCTCCAGCAGCACCGAGCAGGCAGAATCTAAGCTGAACAACTTTGGTTTTCTCAGTCCAATGGTTCGCTTCTGCACAACTTTCAAAATGATACAGAAAATCTCTCCACGATCGTGATCCATCAAAGCGATCTGGCTGCAGTATTGGAATTCTCTCGTTCTGCAGAAACTGCCCCACCCCCTCGCCCTGCAGAGCAGCATCATGTCCAACAGCAGGTGAGTGAAAGCTTTGGGGGGGTGACTGGAATTTCACATGGGCGTTCTGATGCAGTTCTGCCCCATCATCTGATGGCCCAGTTAGATATTTGGGTGACCAGTAAATGTTGTATGGGCCCAATTTATTTTCCTGGGTGGTGAAAGGTGGCAAACCAGGTGATGGGGGTCTGATGGAAACCGGGGAATTGTTTCCAGCATGACAGTCATTAGATGGAGAGATGTGGAGATTTGCAAGCCAACAGGCGGCGGTGGGGGTGGATGGATCAGCAAATGGTGACTTTACAGGGGTGGACATCCTGGGTTCGTAGTTGCACTTTTGAGGACGAAAACCCGCTATGCACTCACCAGCCGCGTGATGTTGTTCATTGGTGGGTGTTATAAAGGGGTTGGTGGAAATTGGGGGCGTCGGGTAGAGCTCCTCCGCCACCACGTGTTGTTTAATCGGGGAGTAGGCCCGCTCACCCTCGGCTAACGTTAGTTCCATACACGTGACACAGCGATTAGTCTCTCCCTCATTCACGTATTTTAAATCATTTACATTCCTCTGAGGGCGGTACTCTTCCGCTATCTCCGATAGAAAAGGGTTCATGCTCACGTTTGTGGCTGCATTTCTTGTGCGTGGCCTAGCTCCGACCGCGGCAGCATTTGCTCCGCGCGCCGTCATTTTGAGCTCTCAGGCGTCTTGCACGTCACGTCGTTCAATCCTTCTTCTTTGGGTCAGCCCTGGTCAACAACGGTGTATCCCGGAACGAGCCCCCAGTGTTACCTTCAGCGTGAGGCTTCGGACCGTAGTCGGAAACCGCTGTTATGATCTCCAGTCCGGTCGGGACTTTAATGGTAACAAATTTAGCGGGACACCGTTGCTTTAGAACAGGCCTTTTAGCCGTTTATTTCTTTGGTCAGATCAACTCTTACAGCACAACGTCTCCGAACTCCTTCTCATTCAAACTGAAAACATGCAGCCAAACAGCCCCTCCCCTTTTGCTCTCCCGCGCGTCTTCCCCTCTCGTGCGCCTGCGCCCCAAGGCGACGCCCCCTTCCGTCGCTGCGTCATCTCCCTGACAACCGCAGTCACACCAAAGAAACATAGCAACGGGTGGGGACAAGCTAAGCTGCTAACAAAGTGCTGAGGTTGCATTTTGTTGTTGGCCGCCAATTTTAAAATTAAAGTTAACATCACATTAGCTGTCAAGCACCTAAGTGTGTGAAATGTTTTCTCTGCTTTTGACTCAACCCCTGGAAGAACGGTTAGCTGCAAAACAGCCGCTCTCAGGAACCGCTTGGTGGTTTAACCCTAATTGCGACCGTAATCATAACTTTATCCCTTCCTCTGGGTCCATGTGGCCAAGAAATAACTTCAGTGCTGGCTGCATGTATTTAGAAAATTATATGTGAATAGACACTTTCTTCTAAGATAGTTGCTAAAGGTCAAATTAGCACAAAAAAACTACAGTAGATGCCAAATTAGCCAAATGAGATAGCATATTGCTAATATAACAGCTAAATGTCAAATAAACTAAAACAAACTATTAAAGAAGCCAGTTGAGCCCAAAAAGCTAGAATGATGCTAATAAAAAAGCCTTATTTCTAATTCACCTAAATCAACTCCTACAAACTGAATTCAGATCAGTTGTGTGTAATTAAGTGGATTTGTAAGGTATTTACAGTACACAGTGGTGAAAAAAACTAATACATGCTCAGTCACAAATTCAAAAGCCTTTTGGAAGCAAACAGATGTGTGTGTGCGTCGTTGAGTGCAATATATAACTGGACGAATCGTGTGTGTTGTTACCCATAGAAAATGCCTTGTTTCCAGTTCCAACCAAATTAAGTCAATTCAGTCGCCAATTTTCCACAATAGGTCCTTTGCCAATGTGTTATATAGGCTAGAGTCACTATGCTAGCTTGATGCGTATGCAAAGTTGGACACCATATTGTATAGGTCGAGACGGTGTGCCACATTTACACAAACAGAGCTGGAAAACAGGATGTGACTACCCATAAGTAAATTATTACTGCCTGCTTAAAGGAGAACATAAAGAAAATACTTTAGGAAGATCTGGTTGAGTTTACTCTCAGAAATAGTAAACGTCTAGGCATATCTTGTAGTCTATTCAAAGTCAACGGTAGCATTAGAATTTTGCGCTATTTCCGCGTTTACTGGCATGACCACCTATCTTTTTGTTTTTTGGAGGATGACCCACCTGAATTGAAACATGTTGCTAAGCGGAAAAAACAAACAACAGGACTCCCTCGGTAGCGGCGAGCAAAGATCGCGCAGGATCTTTGTGTTTTATTCAATTCTACACACACTAACATTTATCAGGTATGCATTGCGTTTTCTATATTGATATATTTTTGAAAAGTTTGAAAATGTCGTTCCTCTGTTACATCTTGCACAAAAACAATGATACCACAAAGCATTTCATGGTCATTTTATTGTATCTGCTAAGCCACGTCTTATTGTTTACAGACTTTTTAAATATAGCGTTGCACTTTATGTATCTTGGACAGTGGTAACAGGGTAGCGTAGCGTCTCTAGCGACATAACTCATTGTCCTTCACCATGTTGGAACCAGATGTCCACAGTAAGCCCTGATTGGGCTATCTACCTTTCTGTTGCAACCACTGTCTCCAATCACAATGTGAGTACATTAGAAGGGCACACCCCTACCACTTAAAGTGGGCTCGGGAGAATCTGTCAATCAAATGCTTTGAACGTTTGATGCGAGCCCACATACTTTTATCGCAGCATCTGATTGGTCAGTTTATAACTTGAGTAACTAGCACTATGGTAAACTATCATAAAAAAATAATAACAATAATAATTAGCCAGAACATGTTAATAAAAGGTAGTAGAGCAAGAAATGTCATTCTGACGAACATAATGACAGAATAAGTGTTTATTTCTCAATAGAAGTCTACGGGATTTCGGCTTTTTTGGGTCCAGGCGGAACTTGGAGTATTTAGCAACAGTAAGAATGAGAGGGGGGGAAGGGTTGTTCAGTCCAGTTCTTATTTAACTATCAATGGTGTGTGTTTTCTAAGGTCTTCATGGAAATGGGTAGGAAGAAGGACACTCACGCAGCTACGTCCTTCTTTCCCCTTGAAAAATATTGCTGTGGACTTGGCTCGAACAAAAGCTCATATCATTTCAACTATTTCCCTTAGAGTAAAAGCAAAAACACTGTGCAAATTCAGAGATGATGGACTATAACTGGTGCGGTTTTCATGTTTTTATGTCCTAGTATACAGCAGTAATCACAAGTCAAAAACAAACATCTTTTAAGATTTTTTTTTTGCCACAAATGCATTGGGGCCAGTGAACGTGCAGTGTCATTGTGATAAAATAGAAAAAAAGCACATATTATTTTCCACTGATCCCAGTTAATGATACATTTTCAGTTGACTTGACACATTTTCCACAGTTTCTGAGGTTAAAATCGCTGAATTTGAGTGTTGCGTGATCACATACGTAGTAGAAATTCCGGGTGAGGCTTTAGAGCGCTTTGCCTCATGTCTGACTGCAATTTTATTAGTGACGTGCGGTCAGAGCGCTGCTGTAAATGCAAAGAAAAGCCTGCTGATGAGGCGAGCCTCGCCACCAGGGGGCAGACTTGAGCTGACAGCTGCTTTGTAGCTTTACTGGTGAAGTAGAAACAGAACAACCCAAGTCTTTCTTCATTGAGAGGGAGAGACTTATCAGAATCAGAATTAGCTTTATTGGCCAAGTACAGCACATGTACAAGGAACTCGTCTTTGGTGTCTTGCGCTCTCGTGCAAACTAGCAAGGTATAAAAAGTGTCAGGGGCAACACAAAAAAAGGATAATATTAAAAAAGAAAGTGATATAAAGGTAGGTATAGGAACAAATTAACATAACTAAATAAGAAAAAAGACTAAGTCAAAATGCAGCAGTGCGACAATTTCTATGGTTTTGTTCTGTGTTCTTGAGTGGTCAGGAGTCAGGAGTTCATTAGAGTTACAGCTCGGGGGAAGACGCTTTCTTTGTGGTGAGTGGTTTTGGTGCACATTGTCCTGTCATATCTGGTAGCTGATCCAAACCAGACCATGAGAGATGTGGTCAGGACAGACTGGATTATTGCTTTGTAGAAGATGGTCAGCAGCATCCTCATGGAAACTGGTGATCCACCGACAGGTGGGGAGAGGCACGGTGAGCTGGGACAGCTTGTGGTGAAGGAGCTCTGTGACGATGGTGTTAAATGTCCACAAATAGGACCCGTGCATACGTGTCTGTAGAGTCAAGGTGGTGCAGGATGTAGTGTAGAGCCATGTTGACTGCGTCATCCCCTGACCTGTTTGCTCTGTAGGCAAACTGCAGGGGGTCTAGCAGAGGCTCTGTGATGACCTTCAGGTGGTTCAGCACCAGTTGTTAAAAAGGATTTCATGACTACCGAGGTCAGGGTGACTGGTCTGTAGTCATTTAATCCTTTGACTGGGGACTTCTTGGGAACTGGGATGATGGTGGAGAGTTTAAGACATCGGGGACCACACACATCTCTAGGGAGCTGTTGAAGATCCTGGTGAAGATGGGAGCTAGCTGGTCAGCACAGACTTTCAGGTAGGAGGGAGAGACTCCATCCGGTCCTGGAGCATTCCTGATCTTCTGCTTCTGGAACTGTTGATGCACATCTCGTTCACAGATCCTCAGTGCAGGTGAGGGGGCAGGTGTGGGGGAGGTTGGGATTGCAGGTGGATCCTGTATGATGGAAATGGTGGCTGAGGGGGAAGGTGAAGTTCTTTTAAACCTCGAGTAGAAGTTGTTAAGCTCGTCAGCTTCCCATCATCTCCACAGGTGGTAACTGTCTGAGGGGTGGGGGGGATGGTCTCTTATTAAACTAAAGTAAAATAAGGTAGAATTTTACCACACGGTCAAAGAGCTTTTTGTGGAGAAGGATCGGTGCATGGACCCAAGAAGTAAGGCCAAACATTGTTTTCAATTTTTGAAAAATATTTGAGAAAATAACATGGAGTAAGTGGAATAATTTAAGTATTTCAAAACTAAATTTTAGGCCTAAAAGAATTATTTGTATGATCATCTCACAGACAACATTTGATAACATTGATTAAAGCACCAGAATTTGAAGTTGGAAAAATACCAGAAATAGTTACTGAGGGTCAAAATTAAATGTGTGCTGAACACATCTGTATACTTTAATTTGTTTACAGTATATATGAATAATTTATAGACAAGAAGTGTGTTCTATCCATGTCTATAAATTATCTGTAGGACAAATATGTTCTTGTGTGTTTCCTATATGCTCTTACCTGCTGTAGGATGAATGGTGAAATATTCAGTTCTTGCAATTGCAAATGTGACTCCAGAGGAGTTGGTGCGTCACCAGCCATCTATCTCACTGCACGTCACAGATTTGAAGATTCTGTAGGTCATTTTCAATTAAAAAAAAAAAAAAAGTAGTTAGATTCATTCACCTTCTCATTGCTCGCCAGTCTGTCGCAGGGCCCCAATCACACACCCATATTCACACCTATGGACAATTTAGAGTAACCAATTAACCTATGAAGCATGTTCTAGGAGGAAGACAGAGTCCCTGGAAAAAACCCACACATGCACAGGAAGACCATCCAAACTTCACACAGAAATGTCACCCATTGGTGTTCCCTCCAGCTGAGACTTGAACCGGGGGCCTTCTTGCTGTAAGGCAAGAGTGCTTACCACTGCACCAGCATGTAGTTAGATGAATAGCTTATAAAGGTGAAGAGATATGTAGTTAAAACTGTTGAGCACCCATCTCCTGAACAATTTTATAATTGAATGAGTTGAATATATGAAGGGGTTAAAGAGCTAGGGACGTCCAAAAAGTGTACAGGAACACCATAGTGTGAATGCGCCACAGTATCTAAGTAACCATAACAGTTAGAAGTTGTTCTGGATTATTTTGTTGCCAACCATTCCTAATATCTGTCTCTTTGGTCTGTAATCAATTTTAATTCTGAATATTATGTGAGACTACAAAAACATCAAGCTGCTTTTAAAGGCCCATTGACTGATTACAAGATTGTAAACACCCGTAATACTCATAAGTGGACACACTTTGGATTGACATGTCCTTTTGGTCACATCATTTTCAGTCTTTTCTAAGGATGTCATTTTTTTCATGATCTTATTTTTGTAAATAATTCTGTTTGGGCATGGTTGAAAAGCAATGTCTGATTTTCATTGGTTACATTTCATGGAATTCTTATTTATTGTTACTTTCCTCAGATTCAAGTTAAATCTTTATCCAAAGTGTTCCTTTTATCAACCCAAGTGTACCAACAGTTTTGTCCATGTCTGTACTGTATGTCATTCTATCCATCCAGCTATTGCCTTCCTTTGGTTTGTCCTTTGTGGGGACACTACTTTTGGGAAAAATGCAGGGTATACTTTACTTGTTTCATGTTGAACACAACATTTTTTTTAGGGCTTTCAGTCTTTAAGAAGAATTAGATAGAAGCAAACAATTTGTCAATGGATACTGCTGTCTTGCCTTCCTATGAATAAGACATCACATCAGCATCTGTTTGAGGAAAATGTGAGTCTTCCTTATTTAAGAACCTATTCATTTTAACATGGAAGATTTGACATGACTTTTTCTGGTTGGCCTCTTTGATCCTTAGACTTTAATTTATTCTTTTCTGTAACTCCTTTTCTGTGGCCTCTTTCTGTCTCAATTATGTACTCCGGGTTCTGTCTTTTTGGTTACTGGAAAATGTTCACAACCTCATTAAGACAATTTTTCTCCACGACACAGACCTTTTGCGCCAAGCATAGATAGTTAAAAGAAAATGAAACAAGCTTTTTGTGTATATGTAACTATTGTACAAAGAGTTCAAGGTTTGGAGATGAACACTGAATTTACCCAAAATAATAATAATACCAACACCAAAGTTTATTTTACTTGTCTAGAATTATACATAATGTACGGAGCCCGTGTCCTGACATGGATAAAATAAAAAAATATCTCGTTCCCACAAATTAATATCTCATTCCCACAAAAATATCTTATTCCCACAAATTAATATCTTGCTCCCACAAAATAATATTCCGTTCCCACAAAATAATATTTTGTTCCCTCTAAATAATACTTCATTCCCTCAAAATAATTAATTCGTGCGAATGAGCAAATCGCTGCGGTAAGGCGAAGCAGCAAGCTTGGGCATCCTAAATCTTATGATATTTTTCTTATTTTCATTAAGACAATAATAAATTGATCATTCTTGTTTCTATTTTCCCTTTCTTGAACAAATGTGGGTCACAGAGAAACAGAAGTTACAGCTGAAAGCGGCTTTTGCGGCAGGATGGAGAGTATATAAGTGTTTATGAATGACTGAAATGTGAATAATTATTTTGTTCACACGGATTAAATATTATGTTCGCACAAACTAATTATTTCGAGGGGACGAAATATTATTTTGAAAGAACGGAATATTGTTTTGTGGGAACAAGATATTAATTTGTGGGAACGAGATATTAATTTGTCGGAACAAGATATTTTTCATTTGATCCATGTCAGGACAACGGCTCCAAAATAATGGTACTTCAGGGCAAAATTAAATTAAAAGTCACCCCTACCGTGGTGCAACAGTCGACCCATGATCGTAAAATTGCAGGTTCGATTCCCGCATGGCACGCCCATGTGTCGAAGTGTCCTTTGCCAAAACACTGACCCCCCCCCTTGCCTCTGGTGGGAGGTTGGCGCCAGTGTTCAGCAGCGGAGCCACCACCAGTGTGTGAATGTGTGTGTGACTGGGTGAATGGGACTATGACTGTAAAGCGCTTTGGGCCTCCAAAAGTGGGTAGAAAGTGCTATATAAGTATACGTCATTCACCAAAATCCTTTCAAATTAGCATTTTTTTTACTTTTTGCTAAGTTTTTTCATTTAAAAGGTTGTCTTAAACAAGGGAAAGATAGATCAATATATTGGTAACCACAGTAGGGATGTATTTTAAAAAGTAGTAATTTGAGTGAGGGCCACGTTTTTTACATTTATTAATTATCTACATAATTTACTGGTCATTGATTATATCAAGTAATAGCAAAAATGAACACTTATAATACATCAAAGCTTTTAAACCATTTGAAAATTAGACAAGAGACAATAAAAGACAAGGTGATAACGGAGCATCTAAAATGTTTTCAAGTTCATACGTGTCACTGGCTAAATCATAAACTTCATAGCGTGCTCATCTTCAGAGGTGCTTTCTTTAGTGTCTTGCTCAGAGGCACAATACTTTTAACCCTTGTGCTATCTTAGATGACCCCACCCTTACATTGACGTGTTCTCCCTACCATGACAAAGGTGGATGAAGGTGGAAAGATTTCATGTAATCCATGGACACCAGTGAGGTTCACAAATCATTGAAGAAAAAAGGTTCAGCGCACTGTCTAGTGGGTCTAGATCAGTGTTTTTCAACCAGTGTGCCGCGGCACACTAGTGTGCCGTGGGAGATGGTCAAGTGTGCCGTGGAGAAATTGCCCTCATTAATCATTCACTGATCTAAAAACATTTCCCATCTCCAGGATATCAGCTCTTTGTTCATCCAAACAGGCCCTGATAAAACACTGAGTAGTTAGGAATATGAAAGATCTTAAAATTACTTTTTCTTTGTGTTTATTTAATTCTATTAAAGACATTTTGATAAGGATTACGTTACCGCGATTTACCTGCAGCTATGACAGTTTGCGGAAAAGTCCCGTCCCTTTAACTGTCTCCACCAATCATTCTTGAAGGCTTAATCACATGTCATCAGTCTGACCAATCAGAAGTGCTTAAAGTCTTCACTTCCTTGTTCTTAATTCTGCTGATAAAGTCGCTCAGTTCTAACAAAAATACCGGCTAAAGCTCTTCTTTAGCGGTGTAGCTTTCCACAGAGTCCGGTGTCAGACCGTGAAACAAGTGGACAATACAATAAATCTCAGAGACGCCAGTCTTTCTGCAAGTTTTCGGCACTTTTCACACTACATCTCCCATGATGCATTGGCTTAAAGAGCCAGTGTCCCAGCGCACAATGAGTTGTCCTTGCGAAACGCCATGAAACCCCAACAAACAAACAGTTTCTAAATTTTTCTAATTTAACTTTCATTTCATCTCCTTCTTCCTGCTTTTCCGGCCACAATTATCACAAAAATACACGTGAGATTGCGGGCGGGCGGGCGGGCGGGCGGGGGGGGGGGGGGGGGGGCTGTCGATCAATACAGACCATGAATTTCTGTTTTTTTTTTTTTTTATGGATGTTGGTGTGCCGCGGGATTTTTGTCAAGGTTAAAGTGTGCCGTGGCTCAAAAAAGGTTGAAAAACACTGGTCTAGATGACCCAACTCCCAATGTTAAAGTGCCTAGGATACCACAGGGGTTACACATAATAATCCTTTAACAATACAGATGTCACCAGTGACACCTAAATAGCACAAGCTCTTTGACATACTTTAACTCCTTCACTGTTATGGTTGTTCAACTGATTCTCATGTGACAAAATCAGTGGATTTACCTCAATTGCACAAGCACTTTATTACTGTATAGTGTTTCATAGCAGCGCTGGAATTACATTAGATGCATACATGGATGAAAAATTATGGTAAACAAGAGAATGTCAACATTGCCCCGGTGTAAAAAGGATAAACCACTAACCCAGTGGTAAGCAAATTCCTTTTTTTAGTTCAATTTTTAGATATTGTATTGGTCAATTCAGAAGATTTGTATTACTACTGGTTGTGATTGGTTGTCCAAATATTATTTTTCTTTTTGTCCCCATAAATTTGTGTTAGGAAACATTTTATTTAACCACTAATAACCAAATATGAGGAAAATTAAAGCAAATTTAGTGGTATGAGAGCACGTTTTTTAAGCGGTTGTGTAAGCTTGTGTGTCCATTTTACTTAAAAGGCTGGTATTGATCCGCTCCACTTTCTCACATTGTGTTATCAGAGTGAATGCTGTGGTGGATCAATCTACTAAAAGAATTTTCCTTTGTGTTTGAAAATACATGTTGTCCATTCCAGGAACCGCGCTGCATGCAAGTTTTTAACACATTCAATATTGGAAAAAAAATCAAGCCCTTTCAGTTTTATTGAAAAAGAAAAAAAAAACATTATGCTGTTATACAGTATGTATTCAGTTGTAGATGTTTCTAGTATTTTTTTTTGTTCAACTTTTAGAGCGTTCTTTTACAAATTAACGAATTTCTTGCATCTAGTTAAGGTGTTGGTAAGTAAAAAACATTGGGATAAAAATCATGATAAAAAAAATAAGAATAGAACATTGGAATAAAAGATTCTCTTTAGCTGATTACCAGCTAAAACATTTTCCTATTACAGTGGTTGTATTAACAAATCTTTTTTTCATTTACGGCGTTTTATTTATATTTATATATGTATATATATATATATATATATATATATATATATATACACATATATTAACATTTTTCCTTGTCGTGGTAGCATGTGTCCTTCTGTTCTTCTTGTTTCTGAGTATTTTTAGAATTCCAAATCTCTCTTCACTCTCTCATTATTAAGAGTTTAATAGCGAGGTATGGAACAGCTGGTGCACAGCTGAAGAAATAAGGCTAGAAATTGAGAATTCAACTCTGACCTTAAGTCAGTGCTTCTCAATTATTTTTTGCAAGGACCCCTAGGAAAAGGAAATGTTTCACACCCCCTACCCCCCCGACACACACACTCGCCAATGACAATATATTAGTTTAGTATCTATAAAAATTGTGTAAGTATACCTAAAATTGTATCTTTTAACATTAACAAAAGGAAAGAAGCAATATACATCCACTTTCAACAAATATTAACTTTATTATGCCACACAGAAACACTGTTATAGTCTAAAACAGAAAAGAAGCACCTGAAATAAAAAAAAAATCTGTCAGTCCTTATTAAACTAGAAACATTTTGACCAACTAACCAATTTGATGCTGAGAAAAATGATTAAATCAATGCATAATATTAAATGTAAATTGATCTGAAACATTAACCCAGCAGCACCAATATATTTAACGTTTTTAGTCTGAAGAAATAGGTAAAAAACATTGTGCTGATATTTTTTCTAAATGATCGATTGTTTATTTATGATCTCAAAATGGGCAGCTGTTTTTCTGCATTACCTGCTGTCTTTATGTCAAATACTGACACTAACTAAAGACAGGCAGACACAGAATACATTTACCGTAATTTCCGGGTTATAGAACAAACCTGATTACAAGGCACACCTACTCAATTTAAGGAGGTTAAATCAAAATTCAAAATTTTCATCTGCATACATGCATGTTGTCATCAACACTATAGGCTCGTCACTGATTATCCTGACCCACAGACTATATGACTGGCTTCAGTCTCACTGAGGGAGGAGTTAACAGTGCGTCAACTCATTTATTTGACGTATTATTATAGAGATAACTATAAGTTGCTGAGTGACAGCAACTAAGCCATAAAAATAGTAGACCATGTAAACTAATTGCAGTTAGAGGTGCGGGTACAGGGGGGTATTCCAAAAAGCAGGTTATGTGAGTTACCACAGTAAGTTTGAGGCTAAGGAAGCGGATAACCTCAGCTTTCGGTTCCAAAAACGGAGGTATGTTTCAGGGTATGCTTAATTCCCCTGGCAACTCATGCTCTGAACATAACCTGGTCTGGAGCAGGTTTAGTTGAAGGTTAGTTTGTTTTCAGAGAGGTGAAGAAGCATGGCGTGTCAATTTGAAGATGATTTACTGGATGAAGAAGCTCAGATAATACTTTTTCCACCGTGAAAGGGTGATGAGACCACGTATCGATGTTGTAGAGATAAACTTTTTTACATTAATCTAACTTAATTATTTGCTTCAGTTAAGAGGAATAATTTTTTTGAGTTCAGTCAACTTAAAAATAACACATAGTTATCAGACATTTGTTTTACTTTCATTCAAATGAATTCAATTAAGTAGGTGTAACTTTGGTGCTGCTGTTAGATTGGCAGCGCAAGGATTTGTGGGTTACCTGTCTGGACTGATTTGGGTACAAGTGTAGGTTTTTGTCTAAATATGTTTAGTTGTAGCTGTACTGTGTTTTGCCGAATTATTTTACCCTGTTATGTTTAATTCTTTCTGCACCAATAGTGAGAGGGAGGGAGAGGATGATGAGCTTATTTAGGACCCCTAGTGCAAAAATATGGTATAAGAACTGAAGTCCCAGTCAGAGGCATGATAAATTAAATGCATGGTTTCTATTGTAAATCCACACTGCATCATTCATTTTAATTTTGTAAAAATAAGAAAATCTGCAGCCTCTAACTTAGACATATAAATTAATATGGAAAAACCTTTAATTGAATTGGATTAAAATGACATTTAGTTAGATAAATATGTAAATTTGAGAGGTATAAACAACTATTGAGTTGGATAGAAATTGGGTTGAATAAATTTAACTCAATTACTTGTTACCAATTCAATCATTTCATTCAAATTTTTCATTCAAAGTTTATAAAAAAAAAACCCTCCGCGGGTGGTTTCTCCTCCAAGCTCGGGTCCTCTACCAGAGGCCTGGGAGCTTGAGGGTCCTGCGCAGTATCTTAGCTGTTCCTAGCACTGCGCTTTTCTGGACTGAGAGGTCTGAGGTCTTTCCAGGTATCTGTTGTAGCCACTCCTCCAGCTTGGGGGTTACTGCCCCGAGTGCTCCTATTACCACTGGCACCACTGTCACCTTCACTTTCCAGGCTTTCTCCAGTTTCTCATGTTCCTTCTTCCTGATGTTCCCATCGCTTGGCACTGCCACATCCACCACAACGGGTTTCCTCTGTTCTTTATCCACCACTACAATGTCTGGTTGGTTCGCCATTACCATCCTATCAGTCTGGATCTGGAAGTCCCACAGGATCTTTGCCTTCTCATTCTCTACCACCTTCGGAGGTGTTTCCCATTTTGACCTTGGGGTTTCCAGTTCATATTCTGCACACATGTTCCTGTATATTATTCCAGCCACTTGATTGTGGCGCTCCATGTATGCTTTCCCTGCCAGCATCTTACACCCTGCAGTTATGTGCTGGATTGTTTCAGGCGCTTCTTTGCACAGCCTACACCTTGGGTCTTGTCTGGTGTGGTAGATCTGAGCCTCTATTGCTCTGGTGCTCAGGGCTTGTTCCTGGGCTGCCAGGATGAGCGCTTCGGTGCTGTCCTGTAGGCCAGCCCTTTCTAGCCATTGGTAGGACTTCTTGATATCAGCCACTTCAGTTATGGTCCGGTGGTACATCCCATGCAGGGGTTTGTCCTCCCATGAGGATCTGTCCTCCAGCACTGTATCCTCTGCTCTCCATTGCCTGAGACATTCACTAAGCACACTGTCATTTGGGGCCTTGAGCTTGATGTATTCATGGATTTTGGATGTTTCATCCTGGATAGTGGCTTCTACGCTCACTAGTCCTCGGCCTCCTTCCTTGCGGCTAGCATACAGTCTCAGGGTGCTGGATTTGGGATGGAACCCTCCATGCATGGTGAGGAGCTTTCGTGTTTTAACATCCGTGGTCTGTATCTCTTCCTTTGGCCATCTTATTATTCCTGCAGGGTATCTGATAACGTGCAGTGCGTAGCTGTTTATTGCCCGGGTCTTATTTTTGCCATTGAGCTGGCTTCTCAGGACTTGCCTTACTCGTTGGAGGTATTTAGCTGTTGCAGCTTTCCTTGTTGCCTGCTCCAGGTTGCCATTTGCCTGTGGAATTCCAAGGTACTTGTAACTGTCCTCGATGTCTGCTATTGTTCCTTCTGGGAGTGAGACCCCTCCTGTGTGGACTACCTTGCCTCTCTTTGTCACCATCCGTCTGCATTTCTCGAGCCCGAATGACATCCCAATGTCAGTACTGTAGATCCTGGTGGTGTGGATCAGGGAGTCAATGTCACCCTCGCTCTTAGCATATAGCTTGATGTCATCCATGTAAAGGAGGTGACTGATGTTGGCCCCATTTCTGAGTCGGTATCCATAGCCAGTCTTGGTGATTATTTGACTGAGGGGGTTGAGACCTATGCAGAACAGCAGTGGGGACAGAGCATCACCTTGGTATATCCCACATTTGATGGACACTTGTGCAAGTGGCTTCCCATTGGCTTCAAAGGGTGGTTTTCCACAGCTTCATTGAGTTTCCTATGAAGGCTCTCAGAGTCCTGTTGATGTTGTACAGCTCCAAGCATTCAGTGATCCATGTGTGTGGCATTGAGTCATAGGCCTTCTTGTAATCAATCCAGGCTGTGCACAGGTTGGTGTGTCGTGACTTGCAGTCTTGACCGACTGTTCTGTCGACCAGGAGTTGGTGTTTGGCTCCTCTGGAGTCTCTACCAATGCCCTTCTGTGTGTTACTAATGAATTCATCCATGTGCCTATTTATCTTTGTTGCAATGATGCCTGACATGTGCTTCCATGTTGTGGACAGACAGGTTATTGGCCGGTAGTTGGATGGGACTGCACCCTTTGAGGGATCCTTCTGGATCAGGATCGTTCGCCCTTCCGTTAGCCATTCGGGGTGAGTCCCATCTCTTAGCAGCTGGTTCATTTGTGCTGCCAGGCGCTCGTGGAGTGCGGTAAGCTTCTTTAGCCAGTAGGCATGTATCATGTCAGGGCCCGGTGCTGTCCAGTTCTTCATACCTGAGACTCTTTCTTGGATGTCTGCCACTGTGATGGTTACTGGATTCTGTTCAGGGAGGTTGCTATGTTCTTTTTCTCAGAGAGACCAGCCACTGGGCATTGCTGTTATGTGCTGTCTGTTTCTCCCATATACTTTTCCAGTACTGTTCAGTTTCTAGCCTTGGTGGGTCTGCTCGGCTATTTTGACCCTGCCACTGAGCGTACACTTTTGCAGGTTGAGTTGCGAAGAGCCTGTTTATTCGTCTGGCTTCATTGTCTCTTGTGTACCTCTTTAGGCGGCTGCTCAAGGCTAGGAGCCTTTGTTTGGCAGTTTCCAGAGCTTCAGGTATGGGCATCTGGCTGTATCTCTTAGGTACTTGCTTTCTCATTGTACCTCTTTGAGCCTCTGTCAGCTTACTCACATCCTTCCGAGTTGCCTTGATTTTGGCCTCTAACCGTTGCTTCCATGGTGGGTACTGTTTTCTTCCAAGGTTGCTCTTGTAGCCAAGCATCTCAAGGATCACTGCTGCTGAAGTGTAAACCAGTTCATTGGTTTCTGTAATGTTTGTGGTAGGAATTGCCCTCAATGCTTCATTCACAGTTTCCAGTAGACTTTCAGGTACGTCACTTAACCGTCGTAGTTGGTGTCGGGGTAGCCTAGTGTTCATTGTAGACATGATCTTGTCTTTCAGGTCAGTTGCTGCGTCGCTCAGTGTAATTGTGGTTGTTGGGGCTGTGTACCCAATCTCAGGGTGGAAGTGTGGCATAACCTCCTCTCTGACCTGTTGTTCTGGCTCTCCCGTGGCATTGTATTGTATCGCTTCAATCTCAAGTTGTGATAGGAGTTGCCGTTTGTGGATGTTAGAGCACTGAGCTACCAGTTGTTTGGCATTTAGCCTTGATTGTGGGTTTCGAAGCATCCATTCATTCCACATTCTCTGCATGTAACCCCTCTGGGTGGGATTACTTGAGTAGTAGCATTCTAACAGAACCTTGTTCTCACATCTAGTCCATTTCCGTCTTGTTCCAGTAGCTCTCTCTCTCTCTCTCTCTCTCTCTCTCTCTCTCTCTCTCTCTCTCTCTCTCTCTCTCTCTCTCTCTCTCTCTCTCTCTCTCTCTCTCTCTCTCTCTCTCTCTCTCTCTCTCTCTCTCTCTCTCTCTCTCTATATACATACATATACATATACACACACATCTATATATATATACACACACATCTCATTGTAATTGGAAATAAGATCAGAAACTTGTACGTTTACTTTGTCCGTTATCTGTCTCCAAGCAGAAACTCTCTTTGGCTGATGCAGCCGTATTACTTTTCTGATGGGCGTATAATCTTCATACACCATCATTAAAATCTCTGACTCCGTCTCACTGAAGTATAGCGCTCTCTTTTGTTCTCCACGCGTTTCCATGGTGACTCGGGAGAATGCCTTGATGTACTTGCCGTGCATGCGTATCAACCCAGGGTTACCAAGTCGAGCGTAATTACGCTAAATGAAATCCAGTCTTTTGGAACCGACATACCCAGAGTAAGCAAGTTCAGGCGGATTTCAGCCAGAGTTCAGGGTAGTTTAAACATGCTTTATGGAATACCCCACAGGTGATGCTGAGGTGCATACAGTGGAGGAAATATTGTACATATTTGATCCCTTGCTGATTTGGTAGGTTTTCTCATCTAAAAAGAAATTCACTGTCTGTTACTACTAGTATTTTTATTTAAACAATGAGAAATAGAAAGGCACAAAAAAATTAAGAAATTTACTTTAAAGAATTTATATAAATTTATTTGCATTTCATTGAAGGTAATAGTATATAAACCCCTAGTATGCATTAAAAGTTCGGGTTTACACAGACCAGTTAGATACTCCTAATCAATCTGTCACCTGAATTAAAAACATCTGTTTGAAATAATCACCTGCATAAAAGACACCTGCCCACCTGTCCTTCAGACTCCAAACACTTTAACTGTAGTTAAACTGTAGTAACTAGAGCTTCAACAAAAGGGTTCTTATGCCAAAACAGCTGCATCCAAGTAATGCACAGTGTCGGAAACAGTGAAGACATGACGTGTAGTGATAAATCATATTTTTACATCTGGTCATCATGATCAAGGGTTGGCACTTGCATGAAAAGGGACGCCATCCACGTCTCTAACAACTGATTTGTTCCTGATTGGTCAAAGAATGACCTAGTTTAACTACCAAGGTGGGTTCATTGGCTGCGCAGTTTGTACATTGACGGTCTTCAATGGTTGTGGAAAATTGGACGTTTTTTTTTGTTTTTTTTTTTTTGTAACTTGTCCTGTCCAACAGCTGGGCAGGCATATGAGAGCTGAGGGCCTCTTGTGTTGAACATATTTTACTTTAACAAGAGGAGTTATAAATCTTCAGACAAACCAAAGGTATGTCTGAATAAACCCCTTTTGTAATTGAGGCAAAACTTTATTAATTTCAATCATGTTTGAAAATCTTTGGTGTTGGACCGGAGGGAAAAGGAAAGAAGGGAAGAAAAGAGAGGGATGTTAGAGGGGGGGGGGGGGGGGTAGGAGGGTAATAATACGAGGGGGGGGGGGGTAAGACCATGAAGCAGCATAAAGCAACAAGTTTACTGGTTGTTTATCATTACGGTAAGGTTCCAATGTAGTACAAAAGGGCGGGGCCTGTCCACACACACACTCAAATGTTATCAATACACCTGCTGGCTGAAAAAAAAAGTCCACATGTAAACATGTACACAAAACAGATAGTGTTCACACGCATACTTATGTCTTTAAACCAACTAGTGTGAAATATTTCAGTCATTCAATCATGCAAACTGTTAGTGCAAAGGTGAGCTAACACCTGTGCTCAGGTGAGTGTTTGTGTTTTTCTAAAATGGACGGTGGAATGTGAAAAGAAGGAAGGAGAGTGCCCAGCCATCCCCACACCAAGACCCCTGCCGCATCAGCAGCGGCAGCCGGAACCCCCAACGCCACACGGCAGCAGGCAGGGAACAACCGCCCCCCGGGCGACCCAGGCCAGGGCCAGCAGGACTGTCGCGAGGCCCCCAGAGCCAGAGCAAGGAGGCACAGAGGGAAAGGGATCGCCGCCCCAGCCCAACCAGGAGGGCAGCCCCCCGCCGCGCCAGGAGAGCCCAACGCAGGGCCCCACCCGAGAAGTGGGTGTGGAGAATGGCCGGGAGGCCGCGCTGTCCGGCGAAGCGGGTCCGGAGGTCAGCTGCGGGCCGCCGTGCTCTCCGTCCTGGTGTGTCCGACCAGAATATGGCTGGCGGCTTGGGCTCAAGCTCTGGTGCAGGCGGCTCGGGTGTCAGAGTCTGGGGGACGGTGCTCAGGCCAGGCGTCTGTGGCAGGGGGCTGGGGCCTGGCGTCTGCGGCAGGGGGCTGGGGCCAGGCGTCTGGGGCAGGGGGCTCGGACCGGTACCGGAGGCACCCAGGGTACCGGTGCCACCTTCTCGGAGGAAGGGATGAGTCGGAGTGCATTTGGCACCCCCCAGCAAGCAGAAGCGGGTTGGAGTGAATCCAGTACCCCCCAGGAAACTGGGACGGGTTGGGACGCACCTGGCAACCCCGAGGTAGCAGAGACGGGTTGAGGAGCATCTGGCAACCCCCTGTCCGGTATCCCCCTGTCCAGGACCCTCCTGGGAGCAGGGATGGGTCGAGGTGCGTCCGGCACCCTACTGGGAGTGGGGACAGGACGAGGTGCTTCCAGCACCCTTCTGGGAACCGGAACAGGTTGGGGTCCAGAACCACCTCCGGAACTGAAGTGGGCTGGGGTGCGTCCGGCACCCCCTTGGAAACAAGGGCGAGCGGAGGTGCAATAAGGACAGCCCTGGGAGCGGAGGCGGGGCACCGAGAAGGACGGCGGGGGCGACGACGGCCCCCCTCCCACAGCCAGACTACTCCCACCGGAGTAGTCTGGCTGTCCCGCATTCCTGGATAAAGGAAGTTGGTCTTCATCTGCCTCATGGCAGAATGCTCCAAAATGAAGCATGTTCTTCACTGCTGGGTACATTTCTGGCTGGTCCATAATGTTACGAACGAGGGTTGTGGAAGAACCCAGGCGCAGAGAGGATGAGGAGGCAGGAGGTTGCAGGGGAAAGCAGGATATAAAATAAAGTCCACAAAACAGAAAACCACTGCTTGAGCAGGCTAACCAAAACTCGAAAACTTGAAACTCTCAAAACATGGGTATAACATAATATGGACCAGCACAGGAGGAAGGGAATGAGAAGACTTAAATACACTGACCAAAAATATAAACGCAACACTTTTGTTATTGCTCCCATTTTTTATGGTATGAACTCAAAGATGTGAAACATTTTACACATACACAAAATAACCAGTTCTCTGAAATATTGTTCACAAATCTGTCTAAATCTTTGATAGTGAGCACTTCTCCTTTGCCAAGACAATCCATCCCACCTCTCAAGTGTGCCATATCAAGATGCTGATTAGACGATGATTAATGCACAGGTGTGCCTTAGACTGGCCACAAGAAAAGGTCACTCTGAAATCTTCAGTTTTGTTTTATTGAGGGCGTCAGGGGACTCAGACAACCAGTCAGTATCTGGTGTGACCACCATTTGCCTCATGAAGTGCGACACATCTTCTTCGCATAGAGTTGATCAGGTTGTCTATTGTGGCCAGTGGAATGTAGGTCCACTCTTCTTCAATGGCTGTGCGAAGTTGCTGGATATTGGCAGGAACTGGAACACGCTGTCATGTACGCTGATCCAGAGCATCCCAAACATGCTCAATGGGTGACATGTCTGGTGAGTATGCTGGCCATGCAAGAACTGGGATGTTTTCAGCTTCCAAGAATTGTGTACAGATCCCTGCAACATGGGGCCGTGCATTATCATGCTGCAACATGAGGTGATGTTGTTGGATGTACGGCACAACAATGGGTCCCAGGATCTCGTCACGGTATCTCTGTGCATTCAAAATGCCATCAATGAAATGCACATGTGTTCTTCGCCCATAACAGATGCCTGCCAATACCATAACCCCACCACCACCATGGGCTACTCGATCCACAACATTGACAGCAGAAAACCGCTCACCAACACACGCTGTCTGCCATTTGGCCTGAACAGTGTAAACCAGGATCCATCCGTGAAGAGAACACCTCTCCAACGAACCAGACGCCATTGCATGTGAGCCTTTGCCCAGTCAAGTCGGTTACGACGACGAACTGGAGTGATGTCGAGACATCGATGAGGATGACGAGCATGCAGATGAGCTTCCCTGAGACGGTTTCTGACAGTTTGTGCAGAAATTCTGTGGTTATGCAAACCGATTGTTTCAGCAGCTGTCCGAGTGGCTGGTCTCAGACGATCTTGGAGGTGGACATGCTGGATGTGGAGGTTTTGGGCTGGTGTGGTTACACGTGGTATGCGGTTGTGAGGCCGGTTGGATGTGCTGCCAAATTCTCGGAAACACCTTTGGAGACGGCTTATGGTGGAAAAATGGACATTCAATTTCCTAGCAACAACTCTGGTGGACATTCCTGCTATCCCTCTACCTCAAAACTTGCGACATCTGTGGCATTGTGCTGTGTGATGCAACTGAAGATTTCAGAGTGGCCTTTTCTTGGGGCCAGTCTAAGGCACACCTGTGCAATAATCATGCTGTCTAATCAGCATCTTGATATGGCACACTTGAGAGGTGGGATGGATTGTCTTGGCAAAGGAGAAGTGCTCACTATCACAGATTTAGACAGATTTGTGAACAATATTTCAGAGAACTGGTTATTTTGTGTATGTGTAAAATGTTTCACATCTTTGAGTTCATACCATAAAAAATGGGAGCAATAACAAAAGTGTTGCATTTATATTTTTGGTTAGTGTACATACAGGACTGACGAGACACAGGTGAACACAATAGGGACAGATGGGGACCAAAGTAAAACTCAAAACCAAAGTACAAAACAGGAACCTTTCAAAATAAAACAGGAAGAAAACATGCCAGAACAAAAAGAGAATCAAAACACAAAGGCAAAGAAACTGAAACCGTAACAAATACTGCATTGAAATGCCTCTGCATGAGATAAATGCTTTGCTTACCATACGATCAAAAAGATACTTGTTCATTAAAATCAATTTTACAAAGCTTTGAAGAGACTTGTTAGAGTGCAACAGATTCAATTTGTGACCATAGCTCTTAATTGAAAATACAATCTGATTGTTTTATTTCATGTGCTATTTGTTCAAATTTGTTAATAAATGTAATTGCAGAGATAGAATTGAGTAATTTGGATTGCATATCCCTGCTGATGCAAATTGGCACATTTTTGCATTCATCACAGGTCTTTTGCAAGTCACATCTAATTAAATGAAACACATGACTCTGTTGTTGAAACCATTTTCAGCAGAATCACTTGGTTCTGGCTGGGCTTAAAGTGCAAGTAGTGTTGAGTGAGTGCAGAGCCTTAAATTTCACGTTAACTAGGTTTTAGGAAAAGGCACATTCAACTTTATCCCCTTAGAGACAGATTTATCAGAGCAGCATGAAAATAAGAGATAATGAATGTAATCTCTACAGTTGAAATGTAAAAAGCTACTCTCCATATCTAAACCTGCTCTTTGAATTTAAAAATGGAAGTATGAAAATGAGATAAAGACAGAGTCATAACATTAAGGACAGGCTGATCAAAGCAGCTCATTTGAAGTCAAAATGAATTTACTTTAAGAACCAGCTTAATAAGAAAGGAAGGTCAGATGATTAGTTTCCAATTCCCTTTTTTCAGGGATCTACAACAGCCACTCCTCCAGCTTGGGGATTACTGCCCCGAGAGCTCCAATCACCACGGGCACAACTGTCCCCTTCACTTTCCATGCTTTCTCTGAGTTCCTGGTATTTCTCCAGTTTGTCATGTTCCTTCTTCCTGAAATTTTCATCGCATGGCACTGCCCCATCCACCACAAGGGCTTTCCTCTTGGCTTGCTCCGGGGGGAGGGGGGGCGCTTTCTTGGTTCCTCTCTCTTTGTGTGGGGCCCGGGGGGGGGCTCAGCGCCTCGGGGGATGGGGATGGGATGGGTGCTGGCTTACTGGGCACGGCCTCTCTCCAAGCAGGTAGAGGGAACCCAGGATCACATCACATCTGAGCCTGGGTGTGTCCGTGTCCCTGTGATTTGGGTTTTGGTTCTTGCCCTCTTGCGCCAGCCTTCTCCAAAATTCCAACTGTGGGTGAGCTTGGTCCTTGTGGCCCCCCATCTCTCTTGGGCGTCTTCCTCCTGGGGAGGCCCCTGCCTCGCTCTCTCCTGGACCAACCGTATGATGAGTGGGTGGTTGCCTGAGGCGTGGGGCTGGTCTCCCTTGTGGGGTCCTGGCCGTGCCTGGGGTCGGGATGGGGGGATGCTCAGAACTCCTGGGTGGTGGTGGGCTGCTCAACTGGGGCTTGGGGTGCTCTCTTGTGGCGGGGGGGGGGGGGGGGGGGGGCGCTGCTCTTCTGGTTGGAATGGGGCTTGCACTCTCTGTCCCCCTTTGCCTCCCGCTCTCTGAGTTTGGGGGCCCCTGTGACAGTCCTGCTGGCCCTGGCCTGGGTGGCAAATGTGATGGCCCGGCAGGTTGTTCTCTATCTGCTACGGTGTGGGTGTTGGGGGGGGGGGGGGGGGGGTCTTGGTGTGGGGATGACTGAACACTCTCCCTTCTTCCTTTTACATTCCATTATCCACCCTAAAAGAACAGAAACACTCACTCGAGCACAGGTGTGATCTCACCTTTGCACAAATAATTTTGATACTGAATGAAATGTTTCACATGGGTTGGTCTGAAGCATAAGTATGCAAAAGTGAACATTATTTGTATTATATAATTGTTGACATGTTTGTATTTTAACATTTTTGGAGCCAGCAGGTATGTTTATATATTTACATATTTACATATGAATGTGTGTGTGGACAGGCCCTGCCCCCTCTAAATTTGTATTACTTTTAAACCTGGCCGTAATGATTATGCACTTTCAGCAACTTGTTGCTTTATGACACTTTATGATTCCCCCCCCCCCCCCCATTGTCACCCTTCCCTCCCTTTCTTATCCTGTAAAATATGTTCAACACAAGAGGCTTTCAGCTCTCATCTTTTTGCTCAGCTGTTGGACAGGACAAGTGGAAAGAAAAAACAATTGGCTTGACCAGGCTCGCCCACAGTTGGAAGTTTGTAGAAGGCCGGCGCTCAAGGGCAAGGACCAGAACCCACACCATAGGGAGACGGACATCCCCAGGCTCGGATGTGATGTTATCCCCGGCTCATGGTTTTGCCAGAGAACTCCTGACCCTGGAAACCAGCACCTAAGGGCACAACTGTCATTGCTGAGGGCCTGGTTCCCCCTCCCAGGGATGGGGTAGGCGACAGAAGATCAGAGGTCCCTCCATCCTTGTGTAATGTATGTGTTTGTGAGCATGGTTGTGTATGTATGTGTTTGTGAGTGTTGGAGTGTATGTTTTTGTGGGGTGAAGGGTGTGTATACTAAATGGTACAGTTAAAATTGGCGGGTAGGGCACTGAGAGGAAAGGGGCTAAATAAGTGACCTTTAATGTGCCGTGGTTATCTGTGAAAGACGGGCTGGTCTGAGTATGTCATCAACTGCTTATCTTATTGGGGTTTTTACTCACAACTATCTTTACGGTTTTACAGACATTGGTCTGGAAAAGAGAAAAGGTGTATTCAGACTGGAAAAGTCTGTTAGAACTGTCCGAGACCACTTCATTTTGTCCAGATCCATTCCTGAATCTTAGGTTTGGTTTGTATCCAGACTGGTGTCTACTAAACTGTTCTACTCTGAACCAAAGCTTGTAAACAAAACTACGTGAGCAAAGATCCCTTCTGTCATTGGCCAGGAATTACGAGGGTGGGGCAAAGCAGCTAAAAAAATAATAATGGAGGTCCTGTGCTTTGCAATCAATATTGGGATAGTTCACTGCCCAAAATGTTTTTTTCTAACTTGTTCTGTCCAAGTTAACTGACCAATTTTGAACGTCTGTATCAATGGCAGGTACAGCACTTTTAGTTGCTGCTTTGGTACGGCGGAGGCATGCTGCAAAGTGGTTACTGTAGAGACGATAACTAAGAAGGTACACTGATAAGTTTTATTACATAGATTGTCTAGAAAACAGTGTGAGAAGCGATGCGTATCACATTACAAGCCTGCCTTCTTCCAACCAACTTTCAATGAATGGCTGTGTATCTATCTTTGTTGTGTTGCTATACTGTGTTTATAGTGTGCAATGACTCAGAGCGTACCGAACCTTAGTTCGATTGGAAAATAATTGAGACCACCTTGAAAGTTGGATCGGGGGGCGTTCTTTGTCCTGGATGAGGAACATGAACTTTAAGGGAACCAAATGGGTCCAGTCCGCATACACCCAAAATATCCAGTGAAAGCGCCATGTCATAAAGCTGAAATCCTCTCAGAAATAATAATCACTTGTTAGACCCTTTATTTGAGTGTTATGTGTTATGAGTGTGACTGTGATATAAATGTGTGTCTGTCTCCTGAATGGGTTAGCAATTAGTAGAAGTTAATTACTCTGTAATGACTGTAATGGACCATTTGGACAAGACCTTGCCAGTAAAATTAAGCATACCAATGTACACATGAGAATAATTAAATTTTAATTAATGGTTCTTTTTCTGTTGTAATATATTCTAGTTCAGATTGTGCCATGTCTTTTTTTTCCTGGTGTCAACATTTTTTTCCAGTTTGTTGCAATGATAAGAAAGAGGAGCAGCTCTACAATGTAAATTAGATGATATGATTTTATTGATATCGGGATTAATGCTGTTACCTTGGATTTACTTTTTGTTCAAAGTCAAATTTGTTCAATTTAAAAAATTAACATGATTCTTGTATTCGTTTCCCGTCAGCCAGCAGCTGCAAGTGTCTACTTGCTGATGTCCGATGGTACATTTTTTGCCTTAGCTTGCACCTCTCTTGTGTTGCACAGTCTTAAATAAAAATCATCAGCTAGAATATACATGTGAAAAGGGAAGGTATGTTTGGACCAATCTGAAGGTCACAGGAATTTTTGGAGCTCTGTAGAAATTGACAGTGCAGAAAGTTGCGACCACTTTGCACTATGCGCTTCAGCATCCGCTGAGCCCTCTCCTTCAGTTTACGTGGCCACCACTTGGTGACTGAATTGTGGTTGTTCCCAAACTCTTTCATGTTGTTTTGATAGCTGACTGGGAAATATTTAGGAGCAAGGAAATTTCACAACTGCATTTGCTGCACAGGTGGCATCCTATGACAGTTCCAGCCCGAGCTCCTGAGAGCTCCCAATCTTTTACAAATGTTTGTGAAAACAGTCTGTGTGCCTGAGTGCTTGATTTTATACACCTGTGGCCAGGTTAAGTGATTCGGACACCAGATTCTGATCATTTGGATGGGTGAGCGAATACGTTTGATAATATCACTATATTATCAAACGTATTCGCTGTGTACTTTAAAAGTGTTCCCAGTGGTCTTTTAATCATGATTGTGCAGTTTTTAACCAAAATTAAGAAGAAAAAAAACTGAGTCCTTTTCTAAATAGTTTCTGCAGAATGGTTGGAGTTTGCCACTGAGTTGTGGGCAGGACTATTGGCATGGAGCAACCCTGTTCCCACTTCCCCTTAACTAAGAGCTCTCTGTTTAAGCGGAGCAGGAAGCTTGAGGCCTGGCAATCACAAATAAACTCTTTTTTTAAGCTGTAAATATTTGTGTTATGATTTGCCTCTTGTGGTTTGGTTTCTGGTTTTTTTATTTGTTTTCTTCTGTGAGGGTCAGCTGAGACTTCCTCTGGAGGCCCTGCCCCTTGTATTTTCCTGTGGGTGGCCACAGGTGCCTTGATTAACAGTATATCATTTTGTCATTATTTAAGCTGCCGCATCTTTGAGCGTCTTTGGTGTGTTTGAGCTACCGGTTTTAATATTAAAATTTCTGTCTTCCTGCTCATGGGTTTATCTTTAGAAAAGTCAGTGTCACAGTGTGACCATACCTCGGTGTATGGTCACATCTATTTGTAAAATTCAGGGTGTTCAGTAATGATAGCTTGATAATTTTTTTGCTGCCATCATGTGTGTTGTCCGTTGTGATGGCACTTGGTCATTTTTATGTTATGGTCAAATAAACCAACCATGCCTCAATCCGAATGGTATTTTCCAGTATCAATTTAATCAATTTATTTCATTTTGAAATGATTCTATAACGGTATAGGTCCATTTAATAACTTGTCTCTGGCAGATCGATCTGGTTGGATTGTAAGAATATAAATTGATTAATCGATTAAGTTGATCAATCTTTACACCCCCTATTTAAAACTCATGGTGCAGCCCTGTTGTTGTATCTCAAAAATACTGCTAGTGGAATATAGAAAAACATTTTTAGGGCAAAAATCACACTTACTGATTTTTGCACATACCCAACTTTTAGGTGTTTAAAGAAGTTACACAATAAATAAATAATTGGATGCCTTTTTTGCAGGTAGCATGAGTTTATTATTATTTCCTAAAGTTGCGTTAACTTTTTAGATCAAATTTGGGCTGTTATGTCACACATATTTATTGATCCCAGATAATTCTTTTTTTTCTCACTCGTGTTAACCTTGCATTCTCCAGACAGCCCCATGCTGCTGATGTCATGCATTGTTCCTCTGCCTTCATGCTGTTTGCTTTCAATATGCATAACCATCAGTGTTGCATCCCCCCGCTGAGCCTGCAGGTGCTGAAATAACACATTGACATTCGTGGAGAGACGGTCTCTGTGTGTGAAAGGGTGAAGTGTCAGCCAGAAAGAACAGAAGCCTCAAACAAGTCCAAACACAGTAATTAGCACAAACCCCTCTGAAAGAGCTGCACACCTTTGTGTATGTGTCAGCATTATGGGGATCATTGCTGTTTTTCTCTTTTGCTTCCTCCTTCATCCCTCCTTTCATCTGTCGCTTTTGATTTCCTGCACCTCACAGCAGTTCACGTCACCATGGTGATGTATACAAATAAGGCGATTTGTCCAGTGTTAATGTGTTTCATTTAGAGCACAGCCTGCTGGGTGTCCTCGGAGAACAAAACAAAACAGGGAAATTCAAGTCAGGCACAAAGATTTTATATATTTTCTGTTCAAGCAAGATTTATAAGGACTATTCATTTTAGTAGTGAGTTCATTTATATTTATTGTTCAGCTGAAGCAAAATATTAGTTAGATGCATCTATGTAACTGGACGAGAGAATCAAAAAATTATCAGGTACATATGATCTATATAAATATGATCTATAATCCCTAAAGTACCACTCCAATCATCCTTTGATCTATTGTAAAAGAGTTCCCAGAGGTATTTTAATTATGAATATGCTATTTTTATGGAGTAATTTTGTGCCATTATTCCAAGCGTAACACCCACTGTCTTCAGCGTAAAACTTAAAAGCTCAAAAAATTATTTTGCGCTAGAAACAGAAAAATGCACTTGTTACTCAAAAATTACATTCAATTCAATTTTATTTATATAGCCCAATATTTACTACAATAGTCATCTCAATGTAATAAACATGAATCATCAACAATCATACATCCAATCAAAAACTATTTTCGCTCTTGTGCATTAAAAGCAATTTTTACTTAAAGATATTCTCTCTCTTCAGCACTCAAAAACAGAGCAGGGCACCACGTTACAAACGTGTCCCTAAAGCCAGCCAATCACAGACATCAACCTTCATGCACATGTCTGTGATTGGCTGGCTTTTGTTGCACATTTGTAATGTGGTGCCCTTATCTGTTTTGATTTTATTTACTTTTTTGTGATTGTGAACAAATTTTTCAATTTCAAAAGCGAATTTTTTTTTAAATTGCAGATATTTTAGACGTTTCTATTGCAGATATTTTAGACGTTTCAAGGGTAATATTGTTTTCTTTGAATGTATTTTTGAGTTTCAAGTGCCTTTTTCTGTTTCAAGTGCAAAAGCAGTTTTGAGCACACAAAATTGTCAAAGTTTTACACTCAAAACAAGTAAGTGTTTCACGTGAAATAATGGGACAAACTCAGTCCATAGTTTCTTGGCTAGATAAAAAAACCTGTGTTGTTTTTAGGAAATAGCTTCTGCAGAGAGGAAGTAGTTCATTAGAAATTTATTTCTGTCTTGTGGGTGGGGCTGTTGGTGTAGAGAAACCCTGCGTTCTCTTCCCTCCCTGTAACTGTTTACATGCTCTTCCGCTAGCTTACACCCCCAACCTAACATTACCTGTGCAATATCGGAGCTATCGAGCCGTACAGTTATAAACCAGATTCCAGCTTAGACGAGGAAAATAAAGACGTACATGGATCTAGTCATCTACAAGTGAATGCATCGGAATGAAGCAGAGCCGGCCCAGCCAGTTAATTTTCTATGTAACAGTACAAACTTTCTTAAATTGCATTTTTTTCATCTGGTCCTGATTCATAATTATTTGAATACAAAAGACCACAGAAATGCATTTATAAACTGAATTTTCTTTATATATATACACACATACATACATACATACCCACATTATGTCAGGGTGAGGGGGGCTTGAGAGCAGGTAGGACCCAGACGCAGAGGCGGGAGGCAAACGGTTCCGAGGAAAGAGGGTTTATTGCAAAACAAAAGGCGCTGCCTGAGCAGGATACCAAAAACAAAACTAGACTTACTGTGGTGACATCCAAGACATAAATAAAGCTATGACATGAAGACGTTAATGGACCAGCACAAGAGGAAGGGAGAGACGAGACTTAAATACAGACAGGGCAGACAAGACACAGGTGAACATGATCAGGACAGATAGGGACAAGGAAGTAAAACCCAGGAACATGACCAAACAGAACACCTTTAAAAAAAAAAAACAGGAAACAGAACTCATACGTGACAGAACAAGAAATAAATCAAAAACCAAGACAAAAGAAACCCAAACCATGACACACACATATATATATATATATATATATATATATATATATATATATATATATATATATATATATATATATATATATATATATATAGATGTGTATGTATGTATGTATGTGTATATATATATCTCCAAGCATTCAGTGATCCACATTTGTGGCATTGAGTCATAGGCTTTCTTGTAATCAATCCAGGCTGTGCACAGGTTGGTGTGTCACGACACAGGTCACGACCTGGGGCATCATTTATAAAACTTTGCGTAGGATTTGCGTCAGAAGTGGCGTACGGATGAAACATAGGATGTGCGTATGCACAGAAATATTCGGATTTATAAAACCGTGTGCACGCACATCCTACGGACTTTTCCCTTAATAAATCACAATCAATTCTAAATGTAGCGCAGCTTTTGGGGCTTCATGACACGCCCATAGTTGCCCATAAATAGTCCGTGAAACGCCCACAAGTTAATATTCATTGATTGGGAAATCATGGCAAACACAGAGAGGTAATCAAAAAAACGTAACTTTAGTCAATGTGAAGTAGAAATTATCATTGGCGAGGTGGAAAAGCGGAGAAAAGTGTTGTTTGGAGGGCACAGTGTGGGCATTATTAATGCCAAAAAGGCCCTTGAGTGGCAAACGGTGGCAGACGCCGTAAATGTGTTGTAGCCTCACAACCTCGGACCGTGGCCGAAATAAAAAAGAAATGGTTGAACATCAAAGTCGAAGGCAAAAAGACGTCTAGCGCTCGATCGCCAGAGTGTGTCTGCCACGGGTGGGGGAAAGGGGACTGCGGAACTGACCCCTCTTGATGAGAGAATGGCGGCAATTATTGTGGAATCCCTATTAAGTGGAGTGGTGACTGAGGCGGAGGGGTACACCGACGCGCCAGATGCCAGAACGCCGGGCCCAAAAGCCCGCAGAGGTCCAACAGAACGCTCGAGGAAGTCGGAACCGGCTCATAAGCCACTCGTCCTCGTTTGCCAGCAAGTCTTCTTGCTGTCTAAAGATGCGTTCACTCCGAATTCTTCCATTTGCCACATCTTCTAAGACCGCAAGATCAGCCATTGTGCGTCATTACGCATTGTGATGGGGCATTTTATTTCCATCCATTTAATTGCTACTGACAAGCTGCAGATGTCGGTAATAATCGACGTGGAAATGGGAAATTGTTCAGCACAAATGTAATTTCTTGTTGCTTTCTGAATGGTTGAGACATACGCCATACATTGTTTTATCAAAAATAAAACAAACTAAAGGCATATGCATGAATACCATAATTCCGTAGTTTATGAAGAAATGTTTTACTATGAAACAACTTTCCCCAGTGGACAATTAATATAACCATCTATCTATTTAATTGCACCTATATCTGCTCCGCCAGATGGACACATTGATGAGAATATCAGTTTTGTACATTATTTCGTCTGTTAACTATATTATTTATGAGGATGAATTGCACAACATGCCAATATTGCAGAACATATTTCACTTTTCTTTTTGCAAATATGTGTTCATTTGAATTTCTGTTGTAATTTTCGTTTGATTTTTTTTGTTTGTTTCACTGCTGATCGATCAAAGGGGTGTTCGTGTAGGGTTTTAATTGTAAGACTTGTTTTGTGAAGTCTTCATGTTATTTATGAGAGGCAGTATTGTCACTTTCAAGTGTTTCTTCCATCTGCCGACGGTGTCGCCATTTCTCACTTCTCATTTCGACCGTTTTTGTGCGCACGCCTGGGTCAGAGCTTGCGTGAAGGGCCGCACATTTTCCCGTCAAGTTTGCTTTTTATAAATATCAATTATTGCGTAGAGAGTGGCGTACGCCTTCTTTTGTGCGTACGCAACGTTTATAAATGAGGCCCCTGCAGTCCCCCGCGACTGTTTTGTCAACCAGGAGTTGGTGTTTGGCTCCTCTGGAGTCACTGCCAATGCCCTTCTGTTTGTTGCTCATGTATTGATCCATGTGCCTATTTATCTTGGTTGCAATGATGCCTGACATGAGCTTCCATGTTGTGGACAGACAGGTTATTGGCCGGTAGTTGGATGGGACTGCACCAAGCCAGTAGGCATGTATCATGTCAGGGCCCGGTGCTGTCCAGACCTTCATACCTGAGACTACTTCTTGGATGTCTGCCACTGTGATGGATACTGGATTCTGTTCAGGGAGGTTGCTTTGTTTTTTTCTCAGAGAGACCAGCCACTGGGCATTGCCATTATGTACTGCCTCTTTCTCCCATATACTTTTCCAGTACTGTTCAGTTTCCAGCCTTGGTAGGTCTGCTCGGCTGTTTTTAACCCTGCCACTGAGAAAAATGCGACAAGATCGTGTTAAAAATACCAAAAAACACAATTTTTACAAGAGTGGGTCTTTAAACTTTTTGACATCTATTGATGCAAATACGCATCAAACTACTTCTCAAACTTTATTTATTTAAAGTTTTTTATTCAAAGTTTATAGACAACACAATGCACTGTAGATAAAAGCAAACAAAATATGAAAATAATTAAACCAGAAAACACAGGACAATTACAAACAGTTGGCACCCCTCTCTCACCAGATTCCTCCATCCACCTATCCAGTTCCCCCAACATAACTCCGTATGTAAGAACTGCAGCTTAAACAAAAACTCTGCTCCAAACTTACCTTAATTTAGCATCTACTTTAAAGCAAAACCATAAGTAGATATTTTTTTTCATTGTTTAAAATAAATTCAGGCATCGAGGGGTGAAACAGTTCAACTGCCAAAAACTATCAGTGTCAGGTATGGGGGGGCTGGTGAGCATGAAGGACCCAGAATGCAGAGACTGGAGGCACACGGTTCCAGAGCAAGGGATTTAATCAACAAAAAAAAAGTGCTGCCAAGCAGGGAAACAAGACTAAAACTCACTGTGGGCATTGCATGAAGACATGGACATGACAGTCAGGGAAGAGACGTTACTGGACCAGCACAAGAGGAAGGCAGAGACAAGACTTAAATACAAACAGGAATGACAAGACACAGGTGAACATGATCAGGATAGATTGGGACCAAAGAAGTAAAACCCAAAAGCATGACATAACAGGAAACATTTCAAAATAAAACAGGAAACAGAACTCAAACATGACAGAACAAGATGAAAAGCAAAACCAATAGAAAGAAACCCAAACCAGGACAATTAGAAGTATATAAGCAACTAAATAAGAAATCAATAACCCCATTTGTTTTACTCTTCTTATCAAATAGGACAATCCTTTTCAGTGGATAACAATACTGAAAAGTCTTTTTAAGTAACCACTTTCAGAAGAAAAGTAAAAGAAAAAAAAACTGAAAGATTGTGAGCAAAGAAGTCAACATGTCTTTTTTGTGCCCTTTTATTTTTACCTTTTTTATTTTAGACATAAAAGGGAAAACATTATAAGGAAACAAATAGTTAGGCATTATGTATTTAAAATAATTGGTGGTATTATGTGCCCTCCTGAAAATATATCACTATTGTTATCTATGCGTACAAGGTTATGATCATAAATGATTTTGTCTACAGCTGTCTTTGTCTCATTATGCTGCAGGGAATTAGAAATGCTTCTTTTCATAAGTAAAATGACTCCACAGCTTGCAATAAAATTTTTTTTAAAAAGCACACGGGAACATGGAGTCCTCGGCCAATCATGACTAAGAATAAGCATAATAGAGTATCACCAGACATCTTAGGTAAAAAATATATATATTTATTTTTAGATGACATATTAACAATTTTGAAAATAGGCAGAAAGTGCAAAACTGAGATGGACACAAATGAACTGTCATTTACCAAGTTTGGTAAATGATAGTCATTAGTCTGTCATTAACAGTCCCCCTCCAATGACTGCTATTTGCCTGGTGCTATCTTGGGAGCTGCTGACTGACATTTTTTAATGTGTTATATTTCTGTGTGTGTTGTTTTTACACGAACAAGTGTAGGCAACCTATCATCAGTGTTGTTGAAAGGAATATCTGTATCAATAGATTAAAATCTTTTTCATTTTTTCTTTAATGTCACGATAATAAATATTGAAGGGTCACCTTCTAGTTACTTACCCAAATTATAAAGATGCCGAAGAGATAGAAAAATGTGGAAAAAGGGAGGAAGCAGAGGCAATAGACTGAATGGTTTTGATTTGATTTGATATGGTTTATTTCAAGCAATCAAATATAAATAATACACAAAAGCAATACAATCATCAGTTATACATTCATACAGTAACTAATCAAACTTAGGATAAATGGGCATATTAATAAATATTGCTTGAAAGGGAGTGGAACAAAGCGAACTTATATAATCCCACCCCGTTATACTGTAACCATTTTATTACATGATTTATCAATATCCGGTTCCTAGCTTTTATCGGACAGAATTAAGAATCGTAAAGTATCAATAAAGCACATGACAAAGATGAATTACCTAATTATTATGTTAAAATAACTATTTCAGAAATCAACATTGCAAATTCAAATCAGTTATCTAGAATATATGCAGATTATGTTACTTATAAAAGTCATTCACATGATTAAAATATAATACTATATCAGTAAAATACACAACACTGTTTCAGAGATTTTCATAGCAAAGTTTCATCAAGTATCAAAAGTTAAAAACATGCGCAAAATTATGTTACATTAGGAAAGATTTTTGAAACAATTTATCAATTTTTGGAGCAAGTGAAGTAATATCATTGAACATCGATTAATTTAACCATTTTCAATAATTGATTAATCATTTACAATTTTTTGTATTTTTTATATTTTTATTTTTTATAATAAAGTAATGCTGTAAGGGAATATAAAAAGGGTCCATAATCTGCCGATTGTCCAAGGTTGGCATTTCTTATTCTGCTGATTGTCAGCCGTTCTTCTGGGTACAAACAGAGTTTATAGTTCTCTTCACTGTTCTGTCTGCAGACATTAGATTCAGGTCCATATCCTTCTTCAGCTGATATCAGCGGTGGTGAAAGTTATGCAGGTTATGCAGAAGCTATTTAGAAGAGTCTTTTTGTGTGGCTAAAATAGACTGAATAAAATGAAAACCTTTTTTAAAAGTTTTGCGAATAAATGTTGCGAACCCAAAAAAATAAAAAATACATTTTTTTTTTTTTTTTTTTTTTTTTTTGTCATCTCTTGAACATTTAGAACAGATTTGTTGTAAACAGGCCATTTGGATAGTTTCTTCCAACTGGACACACGATGTCTGTTTGATAACTAATATACAACTATTGTAGATGTCTGAAGATAAATGGATGGATGTAAAATTGCAGTATTCATTTTAAGTCTAGTAAATGTTTTAAAAAAAGTATTTAATAGACATCTCAAAATATCCAAAGATTAGTTGTCTACATATATCTGTGAGAGACCTCTATATGCAGATATAAAAAAAAGCTATTAGTACACATCTAATAGAGTAACAGAATGGAGTTGTCTGAGATGTCCTGTAGACATCTGCAATAGAAGTATATTAGCTATGTAATAAACATCCTGTGCTTAGTGGGAGTGGTCATTTAATTAAAATTAAACAGCTTTAAACAGCCAAAATCAAAATCATTTTTTGCAGAGAAGCTGTAGTAGTTCAGTAAAAATTCAACTCTGAGTTGTAGGCGGAACTGTTTTTGTGGATTAAGCCTGCCTCCCATTCCCGTCATCCATTACTTAGAGCTCTCTGGTACCCTCCCTAGCTTATAGCTTCTCACACCTCCAACCTAACAAGTTGATGCATCAGAATGGAGCAGAGCAGGGAGCCTGTGGTCTGCCCATCATAGTTTCTACATCATAAAAACTATTTTTTTTTTCAAACGAAAATTTTAGTCTGTTCCTGATTCACAATGATTTGAATAAAAAAACATTCAGAAATGGAATTTTAAGCTTAAATTTCTTTCCCCCACCATGAGAAAAATACAAAAATGACATGTTGAAAACACCCAAAACTTGATTTTCTTTGGAGTTGGTTTTTAACAAGATAATATCACAAGTGAGTTGATGGCAAAACATCATACAATCAGATGAAAAAAAATAGTTATTTGAAGTCCATTTGGTGTATCAGAAAAATTTTAGCATCGCATAGTGTTTACATATTTCTGTTGTTGCTATAATTCTCTACATTATTCAGGCAACCTTTAACTCCTGTGTGTGTGTGTATGTGTTTGTGAGCATTCCTCTGACCTGACAGCTCAGGGTAAATAGGAACTGACATAAGATGCTGTGAAGCAATGCCGTATGATATCCGATGACATTTACTGCTGTCTAACACGTACACACTTAGACAC
This sequence comes from Oryzias latipes, assembly GCF_053564925.1. Lineage (NCBI taxonomy): Eukaryota > Metazoa > Chordata > Actinopteri > Beloniformes > Adrianichthyidae > Oryzias > Oryzias latipes. The sequence goes on along the minus strand of NC_136237.1, from coordinate 15,657,334 downwards.
ACACTATTGACACTCAGCTGCACTGAATCGAAGAATACCTCCCTGTTGTGGGAAAGTTCCAGGAAAAAGGAGAGAACATCTTTAATCCATTTCAGACGGCTATAAAAATATGACAAAGAGGGCAGAAATATATAGTCTTTAGGCAGAAAAATGCAAATGATATCATGAGAATAAAGAAAGATAAATTTATGTGTGAAAGGGTCATATACCAGCATGCCTCAAAAATGCAATTACATGTATAAATTTATTGTAAGAGTGAAGTTTGATTTTTTAAAACAAAACACAAAAGAACAAACAACAAAACTAATAGTTGCCGTTGTCACTATAAATGTTGTTAGTCGTAAGTCGTACCTACTGGTGCATTTAGTCATTTACTGTAAAATCATTTAATTTAGCAAGATGTGTACAATTGATCGGGAAGTAAATAATTGGTTTCTGTCAAACTTTTTTAGTTTCTTTTCCTGTTTTGTTTTTTACTGTATTTGTCTTTTTACGTACATAAGATGCAAACAAAAAGACGTCCAATCACAAGCTTGATTCTACCAAGTCAGGTCAATTAAAATCACCCCTAACTGAACCACAGTGAGGGGTATGTGGTGTGTCTACTAAACATATAACTCTTTTTTCCCAGCACTGCAAATAAAACATGAATAAATTAATATGACAAATGATTTAACCCGTAATGCCAGGTTTTCATTTTTGAACCTTTTAAAGAAATTTTGTTGCTTAAATAAAAAGAAAAAAACGAAAGAAAAAAAAATTTAGCTGTTGAAAGGCATTCATTTTCATTTATATTTTAAAATGTCAAATGAATATTATATATCTAGTTTTCAGTAATTCAGCTAAATGAATTGGACTGTTTTGCAGTGGCAAGTTAATATTAATCTATTATGTTTCCTTTTTTGGACCATGTTCAAGATGCACACGGTATATCTTCCAATAGTGGCTGGTCTCTAATTGAGTCCCAAATAAATGCCAGGTTCAACGTTACTTTGGATCTGTAATAGTAGCCGGGCTCCTCTAAGATCCCCTCGCCATCCTCGTGCAAATGCCGGGAGTGTGTGGTTACCGTGTTGTAAGCCAGTGTAGTAATTCAATTTAGCGTTTTCACATTTGGGGTGGATCCTAAATGTATCAGAGAATGACACAAGTACATTGAGAATACGGCTACAGAAAAAGTAGCAAACATTATCCTGGTCGAGGTGCAAAAAAAAAAGCGAGCAACAAATTTGAACTGGTTTTAACATGAAATATTGAGCAAAGACAGAAAGGTGCAAGTGTCTCCAGGAAAATGATTCAAATGAAAGCAAAGAGGATTTTTGATATGGGGATTAATGAGAGAAGAGAACAGAAATGTTCACAGCCAGTGCCAATGAAATAAACAATGGTCTCAATAGTCGTCTGTCCCTAACAAACACTGGGCTGGCTAAAAATATTTTAGAATAAATGCTGGGGCTACTACTGGAAGATATACAGTATAAACATTATCAACTGTAGCTCAGTTGGTAAATTGCAGGACTGGCATACAGGAAACCAGGGTTTAAATCCCAGGGGCGAAATGGACTATTAAGGGGGCAGTTACCCAACATGATACTGCCTACCTCATAACACATCGGAGACAATGAAACATGCTGGTCAAAACAAAATCTGGTCAGGTGCTTGTGGTAAAGCCTGGGATAAAATATTAAGTGCCTAAGAGATACAGCCAGATTCCCATACCTAAAGCACTGGTCTGTATATAGACACAGAACTGGCATTATAAATAACAATAAAAATTCTGTGTAGTCTTTCCTTTGTGGTTATCATTTCTCCACTAAATTTGACTGCTTATTCTCAATTTTAACCTTCCAATGTTCCATGATTATCACAAGCATTGCAGATAACAGAAAAAGTATTTGAATTCTAGGGATCAACACTATTGGTATATCTGTGGGTCGTCGTCTGCATAATGGTCTCCATTTATGTCACCGTTCTCCTCTCTAAAAAAGTATTTCCTCTAATAGTCATACTTGTAAACTAAGGTTATTTGCCTCCTGAATGCTTTATTTTAGGAAAACAATGAAAAGAATTAAGGAAACCCAACAAAGATGAGGAAACGCACAGAGGCACTGAGGGAGGGTTTAAAAGAGTGATACCATGCAGTGAGGTATTAAGAATTCATTAATCTCCCACCGTCACACTTTTAATCTTGCTCTTTTTTCCAGCTTAGTCTCACTGCTACTCCTGACACATCTGCAATTGCTGCTAGCACCACACATTTTCTTAGTGTCTTTTAGGGTTTATTTAGATTGAAAAAAATCCTTTGTCCACTTAATTGTCCGCTTAATTTGTTCCAGATCGAGTCTCGAACCTTGCGTTTGGTCTGTATTCTGTATTTTGTTGGACCATTCTGTTACCGACCAAGATTTGTAAACAAAACTGTGTGACTAAAGAACACTTCATTGGCCAGGAGCTATGAGGGTGGGTAAAACAACAAGAGAAAGATGTGCTGAGCTTTACAGTACAATTCCTAGCGTGATAGTTAACTCATTAAAATTTGTATTTCGATTACATTTTGAGTTTCCGGAAAAGCACTTTTTACTTGCTACTTTTATATGGCGGAGGCATGCTGCAAAGCGGTAACTGGCAAGGAAATGTGCCATGTGTGCTTTAACTTGGAGGGGGCTAGCAACTACAGTGCATGGAGATGTTGGGTATGAAGGTAGGCTTCTAAGTCTTTATGATAAATAGATTGTTGGAAAAACAGTGTGATCCAATGTGTGTCATGTTACAAGGTGTTTTATGTGCCTGCATTTATCCGATCATATTTCAATGAGTTGCTATGTTTCATCGTTTTAGTGTTTTGGCATTTGAATTCTGTTTAGGAAACAACAAAAGGTAGCTTTTAAGGTGACGTCCCAGCAGCCCTGCGCATGTGATGCGTAAATAGACACAGAAAAGCATGTAAAAAGTGTTTTCAGCAGTGTTAGATTTAACATGCTTACAAGTAAGGAGTTGGACCCTTTTTCCTCTTTGATAAAACAACAATTATTGCTTTATATTTGTCTGCGACTCATTTGTTGCTTGGTCTATCAGTCTGCCCATCTTTACAGCAAACAAGATGGAGTTTAAAGCTGATTTTTGATGCAGTCCCACCTCCACTTGGAACTCATCAGTCACATATAAAACTAGAGAACATCTCACCTCTGTCTTGCAGCTCTCATACATGCCTTGCACAACTCTAAGCTGTTTCTCTGCCAATCCGAATTGCCTCATACAAAAGTAGAGCTGCTCTCTCTGTACCCTGTCACAGACTTTCCCCAAATCTACAAAGACGCAATTCAGCTCCTTCTGGTCATGTTCATATGCAGACTGTCTATTTTTCAAATAAAATAAAAACATCTCTCTAAGGCATCTGTACTAATTGACTCGTTTTTCAGGAGCAGCAAGACATAGACTTGTACTTTGTCTATGCATGAGCAGCCTTTAACACTGTGCGCAAGAGGCTTCCTGAAGTTTTAGCAACAGTAATAATTCAGTGAAGCTGTTTATGAAGACAGCATTTGTCAGTGGAAATAACCCCTAGATAATCGTCACAGCCCGAAAGCTGTCATCATTACTTGGAGCAGGAAAATGCAAAAGTGCTGACCCACAGTTTCACTCGCCACGCGACCCACATTAAAAGTGTGAATGTGTCTGGAAGGCTTTGCTTCTATAATTTTCCGAGGCAAAGCCTGCAGCATCTCATCCAAGCTCAGTAACACAAGGAAAATTTTCTGTGTGCCCTCGTTAACAGAGGCTAAGCAAAAATGATGCAATTATTTAAAAATAAAAGTACAAAAATGTGTACGTCTGCCAGCTTGTTGTTGACTCTTTCATGGTCTTGGGTGGCATTGGAATCGATGTGTTAGGGACATTTTATAACTGATTGTTTGTGCTAGTGAATTGAAAAGAAAAGAAGTTTTATCAATTAAAAAGAGTACATGTGTGGTAACTACCTAAACAATTACAGACTGTAAAACTTAGATTTAGAACTTTCTAATTTCATTGATACGGAGTATTAGATAACTAAAAAATATCAATTTTTCCTCAAACTGTGGCCACAAATGAGCATTTTGTGTGCACTAATTGGTATTTTATTCATTTTTTTTTTTTTTTTTTTTTTTTTGTGGCCACAAAGTACTAATTTGTTTGCAAAAAATGCTAATTTGTGCCCTGGCAAATACTAAAAATGCTAATTTGTTGCTGAGGAATACCAATTACTAATTTTTACATGGTAGTTTTGCATCTTTTGTCCACAAAATGCTTGTTTTTGTGCACTAAATAGCCCTTTTTTTGCAATCAAAATGCTTTTGTTTTGCACACAGAATGCTCTAAATTGTCGGTGCAAAATATTTATTTATTCATTCATTCATTCATTCATCTTCTTAACCGTTTATTCCCTTTCGGGGTCACGGGGTTGCCGGAGCCTATCCCGGCCACTTGGGCGTAGGCAAGGGATACCCTGGACTGGTCGCCAGTCTGTCGCAGGGTGGAATATCCTCAATCACACACCCATTCACTCTCACACTCACACCTATGGCCAATCAACCTATGTAGCATGTTTTTGGACGGTGGGAGGAAGCCAGAGATCCCGGAGAAAACCCACGCATGCACGAGGAGAACATGCAAACTCCACACAGAAAGGTCCCCCATTGATGTTGTGTTTTTCATGTCCCCCAGCCGGGACTTGAACCGGGGGCCTTCTTGCTGTGAGGCAAGAGCGCTAACCACTGCGCCACCGTGCAGCGGTTAAAAAAATATTTATTCAAATGAATAATTTTTTATGCTACGTCAAGGGCTCCCTTGCTGCTTAAGGTACTATAAGTATATATTTATCCATATCTCATTCTTACATTTCTCTTTTAAGACATAAATTCATCGCCTTTATTCACTTTGCAAGCCAAAAACCAGGCTAAAATTTGTTTTTAGGAAAGTGAACGACAACCCCCCAAGACATTGACATCACAGTAAGCGATACCGTAAAAAAGGAATAGGCTGAAAACCGCTTATGAGGCCAAAAAAGAAAAAAGAGTGACGAAACCAAAACACACATGTCGGCGATATCCCAAGGAGGTTTTGAAATCATTATAAGATGGCCACACGACCTACGCCTTGGCAGCCATTTTGTGGTTAGCTCTGAGAATCGCAGATTTTGCAACAAAATAGTAAAACGCATTTTTGTTCTTGCGATTTTCACGAAATTGAAAGTGCCGCCAGCTCAAATCTACAAACATCACATAAGTTTTGTTGACCTTTTGAGGCAGCCGGCTTGAATTTAAAAAAAAAAAGCACCTCTACTTCCAGATGCAAACGAAAACCTGTCCGAGGGATTTTTATCGATGGTCTCATAACATCTTGGTCATCAATGGCAAGCTACTGTGGAAAAATGTTGAAATTAGAAGTTGTAGATTTTTTAACGGCGTGCGTGTAGCAAATTCGCAACTGTTGCGAAAAAAATGTTATATGGAATTGCCTTCCCCAAGATGAACAAAACAATGTAATATGGGATAAGATCAATATAGGAATGTGGGCGTGGTAAACGAAGAACTGCCGCAAAAAATGTGCTTACTCAGCTGAAACGAAACAATTTGGAATTTGTTTTTAGAAGCAACTATCAAAACCTTATCCTTGTCGGGAATATCCAGAGGAAGTTTTGAAATTATTATGGGATGGCCACATGACTTACGGTTTGGCGCCCATTTTGTGCCAAAATCTGTGTTTTTGTGATTTTCCCTTTTTTTACGATATGGTAAAATTAGCTTTTATTCACATAATTTTCCCGGAATTTCACACACATGCTGCTAGCTTAAGTCTACAATTACCTCTGGAGTTATGTCAACCTTAGATCTTAGGAAGAGGCCGCCATCTAGAATCTTCAAAAATAAAAAGCACCTTTAGTACCAGATGCAAACGAAAACTAATTGGGATTTTTATTGATCGTCTCGTAACTTCCTGGGCATCAATGGCAAGCCACTGTGGGAGAAATGTTGCAAGTTAAATAAATAATAAATAATGAATAAATAAATAAATAAAGTTGTAGATTTTGAACGGCATCGATGTGGCGACTTAAAGATGCAGCTATCCCTGTTACTCTTATATTTTTCTTTTTTTTAATTTTTTTTTAACTTGTCCTGTCCAACAGCTGGGCAGACAGATGAGAGCTGAAGGCCTCTTGTGTTGGACAAATTTTACTTTAACAACAGGGGTTATAAATCTTCTGACAAACCAGAGGTATGTCTGAATAAACCCCTTTTGTAATCAAGGCCAAACTTTATTCATTTTAATTGTTTTTGAAAATCTTTTGTGGTGGACCGGACGGAAAAGGAAAGGAGGGAAGAAGAGAGAGGGATGTTAGAGAGGGGGTGATAGGAGGGTGTTCATAGGAGGGGGGAGGGGGGTAAAGCCATGAAGCAGCATAAAGCAACAAGCTACTGCATGTTTCTCATTACTGTAAGGTTCAGATAGAATACAAATCTCAAAGGGGTGGGCCTGTCCTCACACACACTCAAATGTTATCAATACACCTGCTGGCTGAAAAAAAAACCTTTAAGCCAACTAGTGTGAGATATTTCATTCAATCACGCAAACTATTAGTGCAAAGGTGAGCTAACACCTGTGCTCAGTTGAGTGTTTATGTTCTTCTAAAATGGATGATGGAATGTGAAAAGAAGGAGGGGGAGTGACAAGCCACCCCCACACCAAGACCCCCTCCGCAGCAGCCGCGGCACCCAGAAGCCCCCAACGCCACGCGGCAGCAGGCAGAGAACAACCGCCCCCCGGGTGACCACGCCCGCCACCCAGGCCAGGGCCAGCAGGACCGCCACGAGGCCCCCAGAGCCAGGGGGCGGGGAGGCATGGGGGGAAAGAGAGTGCCGCCCCGGCCCAACCAGGAGAGCAACCCCCACGCAGCGCCAGGAGGGCCCAACGCCGGGCCCCACCCGAGAGGGGTGCCCACAGCCCCAGAAGAGCACCCCATCACCACCCAGGGGTTCTGGGCATCCCCCCGCCCCAACCCCAGGTACGAGCCAGGACCCCCCAAGGGAGACCGGCTCCGCGCTCCAGCCAGCCATCCACCTGGCCCACGGTTGGTCCAGAAAGGTGCAAGACAGGGGCCAGCCGCCCCCGCCCAGGAAGGGGGCCAACCAGGGTTGTTGTAGACATGGCCCGACCAGGCTCGGCCACAGTTGGAAGTTTGGCGAGGCCCAGCACCCGGCGGCAAGGACCAGAACCCACCCCACAGGGACACAGACACCCCCGGCTCAGATGTGATATGATCCCTGGCTTCTGGCCTTGCCAGAAAGATCAGGGATCCCCCTCCCCGAGCGGAGAGAGCACCGCCGGGCCCAGGAAACCGGCACCCGGGGGACATGGCCGGCGTTGCCAAGGGCCCAGCACGCCCTACCAGGGATGGGGCAGGGGACAGATGGTCCATGTTCCCACCTTCCTTGTGAAATGAGTGTGTGCGTGTGCGTTAGTGAGGGTGTGTGTGTGCATGTGTGTGTGTTTATGTTGGAATACCTTGCCCATAAGGGACAGAGGCAGGTTGATCCAGCGGGTTAGATCGTCCTGTATGCTTTTCAGTAATGGGGTGGGGTTTAGCTGCACCAGTTCTGATAATTTTGGGGGAAAATAGATACATAGATATTTGACATTGCCTGATTTGACTGGTATTGTGAGTCTTTGCTCCATATTACTGTTCAGTGGTAATAAAACAGATCTGTTCCAATTAATTGAGTAGTCTGATAGGCAGGAGAATTCATTAATAATTGTTACTGTTTCATTTACACAACGTGAGTTATTTAAAAAAAGCAATATATCATCTGCACAGAGACTAATTTTATGATGGCTGTGTTTGGTTGTAATTCCTTTAATGCTATCATGCTGTCTTATTGCTGCAGCTAGAGGCTCAATAAATATAGCAAAGTGGGAGAGTGGGCAACCCTGTCTGGTTCCTCTTTTGAGAAAAAATCTGTTGGAAGTCTGTTTATTAGTTCTGACTGATGCATTGGGGTTATGTTATAATATTTTAATCCAATTGATAAGTGATTCTCCAAACCCAAACTTATGGAGGGCAGCAATAAGGAACTTCGAATTTACTCTGTCAAAAGCTTTTTCAGCATCCAGCGATAGTATGGTCATTTCCTGATTTTTAATGGTGGCAAAGTCAATTATATTAACGAGTCTGCGGACATTGTCATCCGAGTGTCTGCCTTTGATGAATCCCGTTTGATCGAGGTGAATTATGTGAGGAGTGATTTTTTTCTATTCTCTGTGCTAGTGCTTTGCAGATAATTTTTACATCTGCATTTATTAAAGAAATGGGGTAATGGCTTGAAGGGCTTTTGGGGTCTTTGTCTGGTTTTAAGAGGAGAATTATGTTGGCTGAGTTCATGTTAGGTGGCATTGATTGGTTTTCCTTGATAAATGTTACCATTTCAAAAAACGTTGGTGCCAGTTGTTCCCAGAATTCTTTATAAAACTCAGCAGGAAAGCCGTCAGGCCCTGGTGCTTTACCATTAAGCATAAGTAACACAGCTTCATGAAGTTCAGACAACGAAAGCGGTAGGTCTAGGTTTGTCATCTGATCTTCACTTAATCTGGGTAAGATTAAGACCGGATCATGAGTGACATCTCCTGTTTCGTCAATGATTGAAGTGATTGTTGATTTTTCTTTATTAATTTTAAGATGATTAGCAAGAAATTTGCCAGATTTGAGTTTTCAAATCTTTCAAGTCGTAGCCTTTGTATTTGGAATTGTGTTTGTTTATTGATGATGTCATTTAACTGAAGCTTTAATTTTTTCAGATCTACCAGAATGTGTTCCTGTGCAGAAGCAGCATACGCAGTCTCCAGGGATTTTATTTTATTTTCTAGTTTTAATAAATCTGATTTCTCTTCCCGTTTTTTATGCGTTGGATAAGAAATGATTTTCCCTCTCATGACTGCCTTTGCTGTTTCCCAAAGAAGACATGGTGAAATATCCGGAGTATTGTTAAATTCTAAGAAGGTTGCCCACTCCTCTTTAAAGAATTCAATAAACTTTTGGTCCTTTAAAAGAGACGTGTTAAACCTCCAGGTTATACCAGAGGGTGTGGATATTTCCTTAAAATTTTTTATAGAAACTGGTGCATGGTCACTGATAATAATTGGATGAATGTTGGAACTTTGGATATCTTTTAAGAGAGAGTTACTAATTAATAAATAGTCTAAACGGGAGTGTGAGTGGTGAACCCCTTAGTGCTTGGATGACATGAGCGCCAAGCGTCGCAGAGACCCAGATCATTCATGTACTGCTTTAGAATACTTGCAGACCGCCATGTACGCTGGTTTGCTGCTGTGCTGAGTCTGTCAAGTTCAGGGTCCAGAATCATATTGAAGTCTCCTCCTATAATGATTGTGGAGTCAGATTGAACCGAAAGTGAGGTGAAGAATCTGTGAAACAAGGACGAGTCGTAAACATTCGGGCCATAGATAATGGCTATGCAAAAGGCCTTATTCAAATCTGCCTTTTGGGTCAATAACTGTATCCTTATGAGTAAATTTAAGGTTTTTATTAATCAAAACAGCAACTTCTCTTTGTTTGGAGTTGTAACTAGCAGAATACATGACTGGAAATTGTGAGCAGCACAGGAGATGATCCAATGATTTTGATAAATGGGTCTCCTGCAGTAAAGCTATATCTGCTTTAAGACCATCCAAGTGATTTAACACTTTCATCCTCTGTGGCCCAGAGCCGAGTCCACGCACATTCCAGCTAACGATGTTAAGACTGTTCATAACTGCTCTGACTGGAAAGGTACAAAGCTAAATAATGCGTGTGTGCAAGTCTGTGTGCGCGTGCCCGTAGTGCAAACCCACTGCACAGAAAAGTGCTGTGCTTGTGTGCGTGTGAACATTTTCTGGCTATGTGAGCTGCATGTTGCGTGCGTCCTATGAGAGTCAGCTACTCTCCCCCTCCCCCTCCTTCTCTGTTCTGGATGTGACCAACTGCCTTCACTTACCTCATCATCTCCGCCGCCTTCTTAAGGAGCACCTGGATCATCATTCGACGCCAGTTCGTTGTTCCTCCTATGGTGCATAATCTGGTCAGCTCATGTTCCTGAATGTTGCAACATCATTCAATGACGTCCTCAGAGACTTCTTAAATATATTCGTCTTTGTTTATCTGGACGATATCCTCATTTTCTCCACCGATCCTTCCCACACTCTCAGAAAAAAAAAGTACAAAACGGTACCTTTAAGGAACAAAAGCTTGTCACTGGGGTGGTACCCTCAAAGGTACATTATTGTACCTTGAGTCAGAGGAGCAAATTTGTACCTTACTTGTTTGTACCTTCTAAGGGCCAATACTGTACCTTTGAGGGTCAATAATGTACCTTAGACAAAGGTACAAAAAAGTACCTCTGGAAAAAGGTACAATTTTGTCCCTTTAGGGTACCGCCCCAGTGACAAAGCCATTTTGTACCTTTAGGTGGCAAAAAAGTTCCTTTTTATTCCTTAAGGAGTGAAAAAAAATAAAGACAGACAACAACTAACTGAATTTTAGACATTTATTTTAGTCCTTACATGGAAAACAGTTTAATTCACAGATTCAATAATAATTCATCTCACAACCATACAATGTAACATCCCAAAATAAAATGCCACAATGTTTAGGATGTCATGTCTGATATAAAAAACATTAAAAAATAATTAGTTACATTTTTTAAGAAGCATTTCACTGACCAACTGACAACTTACTGCCACTCAACAAAATGAACAGCAATATCCGATACAGGGAATAAATACAATGGAACCATTTATATTTTGCTTCTTTCAATTTCATGAATATCACTAATAAGAACAGCAATATGGTGCAGAAACACATAAGTTTATTCAAACTCAAAGACCAAGCAAAACACTTTAACACACCACACCAAAGTAAAGAGAGTCACTTAAAACCCTTTATCGGGCAAGTGACTGTTTTTGGTAATTTCCGCACATGTTAGTTATCACGCCCATCCCGTCTCATTGAGATTAAGAATCATGTGATCTTTACCCAGCAAATCAGCAAAGATCATACTACATTATAGGTTACTCAATTGTGCAACTTGACCAATCAGCAGAGAGCAGGGTCACATCAAATTTCCCTTTTTCTCCAAAGTCAGAAAAATTTGCTTTTGCAGCTCAGTTCACTGAACATTTTCAAAGGAATTGTCAAAACTAACCATGGTAAGTTAATGAAACTCATACATTTTATTGTTGAATAGTTGTGTTAAGTGTTGACATATAAGTTGTTTGCGGAGAATTTATTGAAATGAGTGGAAATGCGGCATGAAAAATGCAGGTACCATATTTGATCATACTCCCTTTTCACTAAAAACTAAATTTAACTTGGTATGTCTGTTTTTGAACATATGCCCTATGCCAGTGCTTTTCAACCAGTGTGCCGCGGCACACTAGTGTGCCATGGGAGATGGTCAAGTGCGCCGTGGGAAATTGCCCTCATTAATTGATCTAAAACATTTTCCATCTCCAGGAAATCAGCTCTTTGTTCATCCAAACAGGCCCTGATAAAACATTGAGTAGTTAGGAATATAAAAGATCTTAAAATTACTTTTTCTTTGTGTTTATTTAATTATTTTAAAGACATTTTGATAAGAATCACGGTGCCGCGATTTTCAATGTGAAGGCTCTTCGAGAGCATTTAGGACAGCTGAATGGTGTAGGCATTGCGGTTGTTGATCAAGCTAAAATGTTGATTACCCTGGTCACACTAACAGGTAAAGGCTTATCATTAACCTCAGACATTTTTAGAACATACCGCTGAATGAAAATCAGGGGGTTCTTCAGGCGAGATGGATATACAATGTTGTAGATGAAATAAGCACAAAAAGCAGCAATAACACCTTCCTCCGAACCAAGCACCCTGCAGACTGACCGCCCATCCAGTTTGACCACTGTAGGGACCCTTTGAGTCAGCACACTTCTCCAGTCAGTGACAGCTTCGAGTTGTACGTAGGATATGGCGTTGGTGGCTGTTCCTGGAAGAGATTCAAATCAAGTCAAGTCACATTTATTTATATAGCGCCTTTTACAATGCAAATTGTTTCAAAGAAGCTTTACAGTGACAATTTTTGAAAATTGTAATAAGTAAGTTCAATATTGATAAATTATTGATTTTTAACAATCAAAACAACTAGGGGCTAGGGCTGGGACAACAAAAAATGAAATATGGCAACGCAAAATAAGATTATTAGACCAAAATGGCAGCGTCAGAGAAGTATAAACGCGTCACGCACTAGTTCTTTAAGCCAGTGTTTTTCAACCAGTGTGCCTCAGCACACTAGTGTGCCGTGGGAGATGGTCAAGTGTGCCGTGGGAAATTGGCCTCATTAACTGCTCTAACAACATTTTCCATCTCCAGGAGATCAGCTCTTTGTTCATCCAAACAGGCCCTGATAAAACACTGTGTAATTAGGAATATAAAAGATCTTAAAATTACTTTTTCTTTGTGTTTATTTAATTCTATTAAAGATATTTTGATAAGAATGACGGTACCGCGGTTTACCTGCAGCTATAGCAGTTTGCGGAAAAGTCCCGCCCCTTTTACTGTCTCCGCCAATCATTCTTGAAGGCTTAATCACATGTCATCAGTCTGACCAATCAGAAGTGGTTAAAGTCTTCACTTCCTTGTTCTTAATTCTGCTGATAAAGTCGCTCAGTTCCAACAAAAATACCAGCTAAAGCTCGTCTTTAGCGGTGTAGCTTTCCACAGAGTCCGCTGTCAGACCGTGGAACAAGTGAACAAAACAATGAAGCTCAGAGACGCGAGTCTTTCTGCCCTTTTTCGGCCGTTTAACACTACATCTCCCATGATGCATTGGCTTAAAGGGACAGCACATAATGAGTCGACCTTGTGAAACGTCTTGAAACCACAACAAACAAACAGTTTCTAAATTTTCTAATTTAACTTTTATTTCATCTCTTAGAAAAAACAGCTGCAACTTCCTGCTTTTTCTGCCACAATTTTCACAAAAATCCACGTGAGATTGTGGCGGGGGGGGGGGGGGGGCGGCTGTCGATCAATACAGACCATGAATTTCTGCTTTCTTTTTTTTTTGGGATGCTTGTGTGCCGCGGTATTTTTGTCAAGGTTAAAGTGTGCCGTGGCTCAATAAAGGTTGAAAAACACTGCTTTAAGCAATCATAAAGGTGATTAAGTAGTTACCTTAAATCTACCACAAACATTCATTAAAAAAAAAAAACAGTTCACTTTATATATATATATATAAACACACACATACACAAAAACACTGTTGGACTGTCTCTGTGGGAAGTAATGTAAAAAAAATAAAACTATATGCATATTACACACCTCCAAGGATGACGAGAATGTCATTTTTCTCCCAGAACAGAATCGGCAGCAGCAGGATTGCAGCTCTGAAATCAATCCCTGAAAATTAAGTTAAAAAAAAGAAAAAAAAGAAAGTGTATTACGTGAATGTACGGTGTATTTTGGTTAGTTAGACCTTATCTTATAGACAAATGGAAAAGAAATTAAGCTTAAATGGCTCCACAACACTATGGGTGACAATGGCTGATCAGTCAGTCACTTACCAGGGACATCTTCAGTGAGGGCAGCCTCTCTTTCCTCCAAAGCCAGATCTGCAAGGGGAGATTTCCTTTGAGTCAAGCTCAAGGACCTTAAAGCCATCTTCGAATCTTCGGCAGATATTCATTTCATCATGAAGCCGGCCCATTTCCTGAAATAGCTGCAACATGGAAACATGTCACAACATTATCAAAGGATTTTAAAATTAAAAAAAGACAGCCTTTAGTAATATAACTATGAATTCCCAACACAAATGTAAGGAAATAAATGTAGACACACCCCGCATGGACTGTTAAGGAATGGATATTTGTTAATGGCTTCTTTGACAGTCATCCCATTGGCAATCTCTCGCCTTCTCCAACCAAATGTCCTCATTATCCGTTCCTCCACCATTCGGGCATCTGGCTGTGTCTTCCAGTACTGGTCCTGCAGGACTTTCACATGGCTCGCTACTGAGGTATCATCCTCCCCAATAATATCCACCTTCTACGACACAGAGGGATGACAAACATTTGCTCATTTGACAGTTGCTTTTACCTTTTTTAATGTTTATGAAAAATGATCCCCTAATAATTTATTACATTTTATATAGCGCTTTATCATAGCTACTTAAAGCACTTTACAGGGGGGACCATTCTATTCCATTCCGGGTTAAGGGACTAACCATTGGGTCACACTGCTTGTGTGTAAAACATGCACACATAGATACACAGCAAACCAAAGAAGATGCTCTAACCTTTGATGCCTTGGCTCATTTACTTGTGTTTTCTTCCAGTTGTAAAGGCTTTCTGCGATGACCAAATTTCCTCACCTCTTCATCATCTACCAGTGGCACCCGCTCATATTTGAACTTATGTTTGAGAGACATGTGCCAGGTATGCTATTTAAAAGAATATAAAACAGAACAATTAAATAAGCATACAAACCACTTGCAGAAAACTGAAAGCACAAGCATGAAAATACATGGTGAAAAACAATGTGTACAACAAAATGCAGAAAACATAGTTAATATCTTGACTGGATTAGTACTCTAGTATAATAAATAAAGGTTGGCAATTAATATTCTGTCAACTCACATAACCATTGCCTTCTTTGTCCTTTAAGAAAGGGTATTTCAAAATCAGGGCCTTACACACTTTCACATAGTCATCATTGGTCGAAAACCTGTAACAGCGAGGCAAAATAAGGTGAGGAATGTAACATCAGACATAATATTAATAACTCAAATGGCGTGATCCAGTTGGGTTGCAAAACTTACATTTTGATCAGGGCCATGGTTTCATACAATGTGAGAGAAAAGAGAGCAAAAAAACGTTTTTGCCGCTCATTTGTATTTTGTTCTGAAATATTTTATTAATATTTCAAGTTAACGTTAAATTTTCGGCGGCAAAGTTGGATGAGAAGCGTTTTTTGCCGCAGAAAAGTTAACGTTAGCTCGATGGTGAACTGTAGCCAAGATAGTACCGCTAATTTACTTATATTATTTATTTATACTATAATTATTTAATAATGTTTTAACTAACGTTAACGTTAATGGCAATCGTCAAAGTGAGTCTAGCTAGCTAATGTTGTTGACAGAGTGTGAACTTGGCTAGCGCTAACAGTAAAGTTAACTTCCAACTTTGAATTAACACCACAAACACTGATAAAAATTTCAAATACTTTACCTTTGAATTTACTTGTCTCATCTTCAGTGACCTCCATCCCAAAATGAAATAACTCCGTGATTAAATCCTCTGTGGATAAATGTCGAAGCGCCATCCTCCCACTTTTGATCGACAGACAGAAACTGACCGTTGGATCATTGTCGATTCACTCATGTATCCTTGCGCGCTGCAATATTTATGCTTCCGCCGAGTCAAGGTTAGCCTGCAGCTAGATCCTTTCAATAGAACACAACTTAAATGTTAACAATTATTTGTATGTTTTCTTCTAATATAAATAGGGTAAAGGGTTTGAAAATCAAATTCTTCAATACTGTTTGTGAATGTAATTGATTACATAATCCTCATTAACATGATTAAAAATGATTCAAAGGTACACTTCACAAAATCAAAACATTCTGATTTATTTTGCCCATATCTCAAAACTTAGTTAAATTTAGTTTGATAATTATTGAGTTTGATAGTATAGGTTAACTTGTGTTTCTATATTGAGAGATGACATTTTCAGCATCCACAATCCTGCCATTTTATATTTAAACATTAAGGTACAAATATGTAAAGGAAAATAATGTACCTTACACCTCGAAAAGCTCACAATGTACAATAGATGGTGCATGATTGTACCTTAAGGGTGAACAATTGTACCTTAAAGATACATTTTTGTACCTTTAAGGGTACATATGCAAAGTTTGTACCTTAGGGAACAAAAATGGACCTGTGTTGTACCTCTTTTTCTAACAGAGCAACATGAACATCACGTCCGCCTGGTCCTTGAGAGACTGCTAGAAAACCGGTTATTTGTTAAGCCGAGAAATGTGAATTTCACTTGTCCTCCGTCCCTTTTTTGGGGTACATCATTGAAGCAGGCAATAACCGTCCAGATCCTGATCCTGATCCTGCTGTCACCAAGTGGGAAATTCTCCAGACTCGTAAGAAACTCCAACAATTCCTGGGGTTCGCAAACTTCTATCGCCGCTTCATCCATAATTATCCGACTCCTCAAACGTCGTTTTTTCAGGCTACGTTGGAGCGAGACATCAAGGAGTACATCGCGGCCTGCAGTACCTGTGTCCGTTCTAAAACCTCCAACCGGCCCCCCTCTGGACTACTGTTACCCTTGCCCACGCCTAGCCGTCCCTGGTCCCACATCTCTGTGGATTTTGTTACTGGGCTTCCACCGTCCCAGGGCCATACGGTTATTCTTACTGTCATTGACCGTTCTTCTAAAGCCGCTCAATTTATCCCCCTGCCTCAGTTACCTACAGCCGTGGAAACTGCCGACGCTCTTATTCATCACGTCTTCCGTCATCATGGGACACCCAGTGACATCGTATCCGATCGTGGACCGCAGTTCACATCTCAATTTTGGAAGGCCTTCTGCTCCGCCCTCGGAGCCATGGTCAGTTTGACGTCCGGGTACCATCCTCAAGCTAATGGGCAGGCAGAACGTGCGAAGCAGGAACTTGAAGCGGCTCTCAGGTGTCTGGCAGCCCAAAACCATGCTGACTGGTCGAAGTATCTGGTTCGGGTGGAGTATGCCCACAATACCCATTCCTCTACAGCTACCAGCATGTCACCTTTTGAAGCCTCCCTGGGTTACTCACCCCCTTTGTTTCCTTCTCAGGAATTGGATCTGGCAGTGCACTCAGTCCAGCTCCACCTCCAACGGTGTCGGGACATCTGGCTGCAGACCAGGGCGGCTTTCCTCCGCACTAAGGAGAGCAACTGCCATATCACCAACCGTCACAGGGGGGTGAGTCCCAGTTACCAGCCTGGCCAGATGGTTTGGTTATCATCCCGGAACATTCCTCTCCAGGCTTCGTCCTGCAAGCAGTCTCCTAAGTTTATTGGGCCCTACACTATTGACTGTGTCATCAACCCTACGTGTGTCGGGCTACGTCTCCCGGCAGCCCTCAAGGTTCATCCCACGTTTCACGTTTCCCAAATCAAGCCAGTCACCGAGAGTCCGTTGTGCCCACCATCCACTTCCCCACCACCCGCCCGTACCATCGACGGCGCCCCTGCTTTTGCCGTCGACAAGACTTTGGACGTTGGGCGTCGTGGTCGGGGGGTGCAGTTCCTGGTGGATTGGGAAGGGTATGGTCCAGAGCAGGGGTCCCCAAATCCAGGCCTCGAGGGCCGGTGTCCTACATGTTTTCCAACCATTCTGCCATTCAAGCTCCTTATTGGCTAAACACACCTGATCCAGATAATCACCAGCTGATAAAACAGGGTGTCTGGAAAACCAGCAGGAATCCGGCCCTTGAGGCCTGGATTTGGGGACCCCTGGTCCAGAGGAACGTTCATGGATCTCCCGTTCCCTCACTCTGGACCATACCCTCATCGACGACTTCTACCGGCGCCAGCTGGCGGCCGTTGGGGGGGGGGGGGGGGGGTACTGTCATGTTGCCTGCCAGCTACTCTCCCCCTCCCCCTCCTTCTCTGTTCTGGATGCGACCAGCTGCCTTCACTTACCTCATCATCTCCGCCGCCTTCTTAAGGAGCACCTGGATCATCATTCGACGCCAGTTCATTGTTCCTCCTATGGTGCATAGTCTGGTCAGCTCATGTTCCTGAATGTTGCCAAGTTTCGTATTACTCATTGTGCCTCTCGCTCTGACTCAGGAAAAATCTCCTCGGATACTCACCTGGTTGCTGTCCTCTAATCTTCCGTGCTTCGCTCCTGGATATCCTCTGCAATACTCCTCCAGCCAGCCGCCACGCCTCCTCCTGGAAAGAAGCCATTACTCACCTTCCACTACATTAAATCCTCTTAAACTTACCTCGCTGTCCGAGTCTCCTTCTGGGTTCCAGTGTTTGGGTCATTCTGAACTTACGTCATATCATGACAAAGCCACTTTTCTCTGCATCAGAAACAGCTGATTCATGGAAATTGCATCAATGATTGAAGAGTTACAGTATGTCAAAGAGCTTGTGTTTATTAGGTATTACCAATGACATCTCTGGTGTTAATGGGTTAATTCCTTTTTTTTCACACAAACAAAGCATATTTTAATTTTTTTGTCTGGCTCAGATGGTGATAAGAATCAGGGTAGGTGAGAAGAGTAAATGTGTGAAAGTGAAGAAGACTTAACAAAAACATTTTATCATTTACAGTTCCACTTTATCAGACTATTCAAACAATGTTTTCATTTTAAGTATCTTAACACCTTTAAAGAAACTAGAATCTGTGCAAGACAGTACCTCAAGCTTCTGCATGCTGCAGAGAAAAACTGTAAATGCATTGCATCATGATTGTGACACACTTTTTTTTTTTTTTTTTCAAAATTTAGCAACAGCAAGAGGATATGGGAGGATTTGTTGTAGAGATTGGAGGATAAACATGGAACACCATGCCAGCTGTCAGTAACATGGGTGGGAAATGAAGATAAAGACCAACTTCACCCTTACTTACCCTTGCATGTTGTAGAAGTGTTCATTATGACCGTTGTGAACAGGAAAAAAAAAATCGCTCTACAGGCTCACTGAGTTATCTACGATTTTACATTTTCGTGCCTTGTACAGGTTTGCCAATTTTTTGCCCATCCACCCATAATGACAGTTGTTACTAAGACAATATTAACTGTTACCGGTCAAATTCAATCAATATTTAATCACAGACTCTGGTAATTTTGCTATTTTAGTACTTTTAGACTTGACTGCTGCTTTTGACACAGTGCATCAGAAAACTCTTTTAAACCGCCTTGAATATTGTGTGGGTGTTAGGGGAATTGCCCTGAACTGGTTTAAATCTTACCTGTCAGGGCGGTCCTTCACGGTTAGGCTGGGGGACTCCACTTCATCCTCTACTCCACTGCTTTCTGGAGTTCCCCAGGGTTCAATTTTAGGACCTGTACTCTTTTCTTTATACCTGCTTCCTTTAGCTGAAATTTTTAAGAAACATGGCTTGTCATATCATTTTTATGCAGATGACTGTCAACTGTACATGCCCATTGTTAGAAATAACGGAAGCAGCCCTCCAACGCCCTTACTTAACTGTCTGGGGGACGTCAAAGATTGGTTGTCCCAGAACTTTTTAAAACTTAATGAGGAGAAAACAGAGGTCATAATATTTGGACCCAAAGCCAATCTTGACTTGGAGCCCATTCAGCATCACGTGAGGCCCACAGTCACCAACCTTGGCCTCATCATGAACAGTGATTTTAAATTTGATAAACAGATAAATAGCGTTTTAAAATCTATTTTTTATAATTTGCGGCTTTTATCTAAAGTTAAACACTTTTTATTTTTTTATATTTTTGAGCAGGTCGTGCACGCTTTTATCTCTTCACGACTGGACTGCAATGCACTTTACACTGGGGTTTCCCATAAGGCACTTTCCGGGTTGCAGTTACAGTAGTCCAGAACTTTGCTGCACGACTTTTAACAGGAACCAAAAAATATGAACACATCACACCTATTCTTGCGTCTTTGCACTGGCTTCCTGTTAATTTTAGGATAAAGTTTAAAATTGTATTGTTTGTTTTTAAAGCTCTACATGGACTGGCTCCAAAATACATCTCTGACCTCATTCACATTTATAAACCAGCTCGTGCTCTAAGGTCAGAGGGCCAGCTCCAGCTTGTGGAGCCCATGACGAGGCTCAAAACTAGGGGAGACAGAGCGTTCTCTGTTGTCGGCCCTAAGCTGTGGAACACTCTGCCATTACATGTCAGAACAGCGCCCTCTGTGGAGTGTTTTAAATCCCGTCTTAAAACGCATTTTCACTCTCTATCTTTTAACACCGCGTGAGTTGTGTGGTCCTCTATGTTTTTATCTGTATTTTTATCTGTATTTATCTGTGTTTTTATCTGTATTTATCTGTGTTTTTATCTGTATTATTTTTTTAATATATATTGATCTGTGTTTTTATCTTGCTTTTACCTTGTTTTTATTTTTATTTTATTTTTATCCACTTTACTGGTGTACTTAGTTTTTATTTTGTTTGGCAATCTTTTGTCTGGTTTTTGGTCACTGTACAGCACTTTGGAAACTGCCTGTTTGAGAAATGTGCTATATAAATAAAGTGGATTGGATTGGATTGAATATTTTTAACCATTTTTTGTTGTTAACTAAAGTTTGGGGGCAGGGCCAGGGTTACCACTTGAAAAGAGTCTCTTATCATCCAACTACCAAGTAGTAACACTCGACAACACTCTTTAATCACCTGACTGGTGTATTTTAGCCAATCTAAATAATGAAGCACTGCCTTCTGAACTCTCTACTTCCCTTATCATCCATTTCTCTCATACCTCCTTACCCATACCCTCCTCTAATTTATTAATGAATTGCTCCTATTCTCTAAAAACTTTTTCCGCCACCTGTTCCACAATCTATCTACTCCTTCTTTCCACCCATACTCACACCTTTTCTGATAAACCATTCACCTTCCAGGCCCTAATTCCACTCTCCTTACAATTTTCTTTTCAAACATGTTTGCTTTTTTAAAATCCATTATTGCCTTTTCTTTTGTATCCTTCCTTCATCCATTCTACAACAAGGCACAGCCAGGGGCCTGGAATTAGAGAAACTTCATTTTGACATGAGACCCAAACCCCAAACAGGGCCTCCAACACTGTCATAACACTCTGGCAGCCTCAAACTCTTAATGATTGCTGACATCTGCAAATTGTCCTCATTAAATGTTTCAAACTTACAACCATTAATGCAACATAGTCCTAATAATCTGAAGCTAGCTGAGGAAATGTCAACTGTAATAACACATAAGCTGACCTGTATTGAAGATTTTAAAGATCGGAAGTATATTGACCTTTTGCCGAATTTTTTTGTTTTTATTATTTGTATCTAAAAGCTTTCTTTCAGTCTTTGCGACAGACAAAACGTCCATTTTGTTCAAAGTACTTGCAGACCTATGTGGATGTCAAACCCTCCAGCTGCTTCTCCAGTAGCATTACAAGCAGCATTATTTAAGTGATCCAACCAATTACATTAAAAAAGGTATTCAACAGTAATGTCATTTTGGCACTGTAATGTGTGGGGTCAGCCTGGATGAAGGAAAATTATATGATGAATTTAAGCCTCTGAACTTCATGTCTACTTCATCCCACAAGATATTAATATTGAACATTTTACCCCGCAGTGTTTGAGATGTAATTTCACATGATGCCCTTCAGCTGACATGATAATTCAGTGCCTGCATGTGTGTGTGTGAAAGAAGGAATGAGAAAATGTGCTCAAGTGTGGGTGACTGAATGTTAGCATTTATATATTTTAACCTATTGGCTGTTTTACAGGTGCATGCTTTTCTATTCTTACAAGTGGGTGTTTGTGTGTGCATGGGTTTTGCCCACTCATAACCTATCTTTATCCATACAATGGTATCCATGTTTTTTTTTTCTCTCCACGTTTGAGACAGAGTTAAGAGAAATATGTTGACAATATAATGCTTTTGCCTGCAGTATTTTTAGAGAGCAATAGAGAGAAACAGACACCCTTCCAATTGTTTTGTCTTAATTCCTTCTGAAACTGTGTCTCATGTAGGTTGGAGCTGGGGGAGCATTTTAGCAACTTAGGCTGTATAGCCTAAGGGAGAGATTGGACCATGCAATGATCATTCTCAAGGCATCAGTTTTGATTTGGTCCTGTGTCTGGAAGTTGCCAGTCCAATTTTTAAGGCAACCGCATCTGATGCATTGAAGATGTAGACTTAGCAGCATAGACGATTGTTTATGGGTTTTGCAGAGGCTGGCCCTTAGCAGAACAGAAGAGTTTATGGTTTTTGAAGAAGCCACAAAAAAAGCTGGATCAGTAGCCCTTGATCTCCTCATCTGAGGTTCCAGAACAAGCCATGGAAAGGGCAGCCAGGTTGTTGCCACGGCTGCTACAAGCAAGCATGCTTGCTAAAGT
Organism: Oryzias latipes; assembly: GCF_053564925.1. NCBI lineage: Eukaryota > Metazoa > Chordata > Actinopteri > Beloniformes > Adrianichthyidae > Oryzias > Oryzias latipes. The sequence goes on along the minus strand of NC_136237.1, from coordinate 15,635,188 downwards.
CACCAAACTTTCTATACTGACTAATCATGACCCTACTATCCTACTAGAAATTTTGGTGACAGTAGCTTCAGTATCTATTGAGGATTTTTGACCAATTATGATCCGTATTTCAATATAAAATATCCTAAAAATAAACAAAAGTATTTTCTGACATATTCTTTGTTGGAGTGGGATAGTCCCTATTAGTCAGCGTAGGAAGTTTGGTGACAAGTGATTCAGTATCTTTAGAGCTATTGAGCACCATAATTATAATCCATATTTCTATTAAAATGTGAAGAAAATATATACAATTAAAGCTACAAGTAGCATTTAGCGGGCCCGAGCACGTGCGACCGCATGGCACGAGCGACCGCCCCGTGAGCAACGCCCTGCTCGAGCCATTCTCGTCGTTTTTTCTTGTCCATTCTGGAGCTCCAAGCTATTGTTAATACGACAGCAGCCTGGGGGGGGGGGGGGGGGGGGGGGGGGGGGCTGTAATCTGTTGCCTTAAGGGACAAAGACTTTTGCATATAGCATGAAAAAAATTCAAGCAATGATGATAATTGCTATCACTGTCCCTAAGGATGAGAACAATAGAACTCATTCAATTTCCACTACAATGTCTAGATGAGTGTCAGCTATGTCTGATAACTTGGCCAATTAGCTGGACCGGGATCTTGCAAAGTGCAGGTGGTTAACGTCCAGTGTAATGAGTCTGTGGACGGCAACAGTACAGCATAGCTTTTGGTTTCCACAAGAGAAGAACTCCTGACACATCTGCCCTAACAGACAACTACAAGAGGAGTTGAAATGTATAACACGGTGAAGGAGTTTTTGTGCAGAAAAAGGTACAATTAGAAAAGCTGGTAGCAGTGACTGCAGATGGGACTCCTGCTATGATCAATAGACAAACAGGTTTCATCACTCACTGTAAAGCTGACCCAGACTTTCCAAAATGTCTGCATTACTGCTGCGTCATTCACCAGCAGGCCTTATGTGCAGAAGTGATTGGCTCTGGACATATAATGACTCTTATTCTGAAAATCGTAAACAACCTCAGCTGCAAAGCAAAACAGCACAGGATTTTTAAGGTGCTATTGGAGGAGATGTCTGTTGAATATGGTGAATATGAACATTGTGAATCTGAACTTGCATTCTTGACTGACATTACTGGAAAACTAAACCACTTGATCTGCGAGCTGCAAGACAATGGCAAAACTATTTTTTTTTTACCAGCCTGCCTGAGCCAGTGTTTTTCTTGTGGGGATCTTTTCTGCCAGGGCTTGTCAGCTTGGTCAGTGGATGTTGCTGCAGTTGTCTACCTTGCTGGGACAGCTGGAGTTAAACACAGCAGCTCACGGCTCTGAAGTGGACCCCGTTGCTGTCCCAGTCTGGATGGGCACTGTGGCGATGTTCCAATGGCCAGGCTGGCTCCTGGTATAAAGAGATTCCCAAATACCATTTCCTAACCGCAGAGCCAAGGATGTGTTTACATGTTTAGGTCAAAAATGTGATGGACAGCTTCATGTTGTCTAAATATGCCACCCTGTTATTAATCCAGTTGATATGGTTCTCCATCTGTGTCTAGGTGATAGAAAAGCATTTTTTTTTATATTTACAGCTCTAAGCAAACAAACAGTTGTCTATATAAAAGAGCTTTTACAATTGTGCACTTTTAGCAGGTCTCTGAGTTCATGTGACCAATGTATGGTGGATTTTCACAGACCTTGTTTAAAACTGAAGGTGAGAGAGACTTAGAGAAATGGCTTCATTGTTCTGGAGTTCTTTGTTTCATCCACAGAAGAGTAGAATTGGTGATTGATTTTGAAAAGCTGCTGAAAAAAGTATCTTTTCAAATTGCAATTTCTAACTTGGGTTTTACATTTTGTGTTCCATTTTTTGTGCTTTATTTGGGAAGCATTTGTTATTTGTTTGGTGTTTTTAAGGTTCTGCAAATATACACATCATTTTTTAGAGACATTTGTTATCAGTTGTGTTTGTTGATTTGTAGTTTAATTTCATTGGATGTTTGATGTCGTGTGGGGGGGAGGCTCGAGAGCAGGTAGGACCCAGGCGCAGAGACGGGAGGCAAACGGGTTCAGGGCAAGTGGGTTTATTTAACTAACAAAAAGCGCTGCAGAGCAGGATGACAAAACTAAAAACAAAAACTTACTGTGGCATGGCAAGGGACATGGACGCTAGACAAGAAGACGTGATCAACATGAGCAGAAGTTAATGGACCAGCACAGGAGGAAGGCAGAGACAAGACTTATATACAGACAGGGCAGACAAGACACAGGTGAACACGATTAGGGCAGATGGGGACCAAAGGAAGTAAAACTCAAAAACATGACAAGACAGGAAACCTTTCAAAATAAAACAGGAAACAGAACCAAACAAGACAGAACAAGAACTAAAGCGAAAAAAAAGACAACAAACTGAAACCATGACAATAGAAAGGAAAAGAAGTTCAAACATTGATTATAAAAAAGGATATAAGAGATAAAAAAAAAGAAAAAGGAAAAGAAAAAAGATAAAATATTGATTTAATTGCATTTTGAATGAATAAAAAACAATGATTAATAGAATCAGAAATCAGAAAAAGTTTTATTGCCAGGTTCAGTAGAGCGCACTTTACAAAACGAGGAATTTGACTTGGTGTATAGTGCAATTAAGAATAAGTTAAAAATTAAGTTAACAACAACAACACACTATATACAGTAGAGTAAGGTGAATTAAAGTGGGAGCACAGATGGGCTGGGATGGTGGGGCCTGTAAGTGGCACCGACAGTCCTTTGGTGGGCGGGGGGGGGGGGGGGGAGGGGGGGGTCACCTGGGGGAGTTGGGGTACTGTTCAGCAGGCTGACTGCAGTGGGGAAGAAGCTGTTCTTGTGGCGCGAGGTCCTGGTCCTGATGGACCGGAGCCTCTTGCCAGAAGGGAGGGGCCGAAAGAGATTATGTCCTGGATGAGAGGGGTTGGCTACAATCCTGGCTGCCCGCCTCCAGGTCCTGGAGATGTGCAGCTCCTGGAGAGACGGGAGGTGGCAGCCGATCACCTTCTCTGCTGAGTGGATGACGCGTTGCAGCTTGGCCTTGTCTCTGGCCGTGGCCGCAGCGAACCAGACTGTGATGGAGGACGTGAGGGTGGATTCGATGATGGCGGTGTAAAAGTCTACCAGCATCTTTTCAGGGAGGTGAAACTTCTTCAGCTGCCTCAGGAAGTACATCCTCTGCTGGACCTTCTTAGTGATGGAGCTGATGTTCTGCTCCCACTTGAGGTCCTGGCTGATGATGGTTCCCAGGAAGCAGAAGGACTCCACAGAGGTCACCGGGGAGTCACAGAGGATGACAGGGGGGAGGGGGGCTGGGGCCTTCCTGAAGTCCACTGTCATCTCCACTGTCTTCAGAGCATTAAGCTCCAGGTTGTTAGCGCTGCACTATGACACCAGCCTGGCTATTTCACTCCTGTAGGCCGACTCATCTCCGTCAGAGATGAGGCCGATGAGTGTGGTGTCGTCAGCAAACTTCAGGAGTTTGACAGACAGGTGACCAGCTGTGCAGCTGTTTGTGTACAGGGAGAGTAACAGGGGTGAAAGGACACAGCCCTGGGGGGATCCGGTGCTTGTGGTCCGAGTATCTGAGACGAGCTTCCCCAGCCTCACATACTGCTGTCTGTCCGTCAGGAAGTCTGTGATCCACCTGCAGGTGGAGTCAGGCACATTCATCTTGGAGAGTTTTTAATACTAAGTCTAGACAGATTTAACACAGGTTTTTGGATGAAAAAGGATTTTTTATAAATCATCTGTTACACTTTTAAGTCTGAAAAAAATATGGAAGGCAGCAAACACAGATCCCTACCGTTTTTAATTTTTTTGTGCTGATATTTGAAAGATAAGTTATGCAAAAAAATAGGTGTTTGCAGTTTTGCCTAAAAAGACGTTTTCGGACCTTTTTGGATCAAATGTTGTCTAAAAGTTCACCTGTAACTTCAATCATTCTGAATTTTTTTAGGAAAACTAAACCACTTCAACTGTGATCTGCAAGGCAATGGTAAAACTATATTTTTTATGGAACAGCCTGCAGTGTTTCTTGTGGGGATCTTTTCTGCCAAGGCTTGCCGGCTTGGTCGGTGGTTGTTGCTGTTACCAATCCAGTTGATATGGTTCTCCATCTGTGTCTAAGTGATATAATCAGAATCAGAATCGTTTATTGTCATTGTACATGGGGATACAATGAAATTGCAGCCGCCTTGGAGTGAAGGAGTTACATAAAATAAAAATAAAAATAGAATAGAAAAAGAAATACTGTATTTACAACTCTTAACAAAAAATGAACAATATGGACAGAAACTGTTAAATATTAAATATTTGTGAATAAAATAGAATGGAATTACATGAGTTGCTGTGAGCACAGCTTAATAAATATCAAGTTATTGCACAGTGACCCGGTTAGACAGTCAGGATATTGCACGCATTGTAGTAAAATTAGAGTGAGGTGTGGTTGGTGGACGTATGTGCATTCCGTATGATAATTGCCTGTGGAAAAAAGCTGTTTCTTAGTCTGTTTGTCCTGGTTCTGATGGACCTGTACCTCCTTCCAGAGGGCAGCAGTTCAAACAGAGGGAAAGCAGATTGGGTGGAGTTAGTGGTGATGCTAGTCACTCTGCTGAGGCAGCGAGACTGGTAAATGTCCTTCAGTGAGGGGAGGGGGCAGCCGATGATCCTCTGCGCTGTCTTTACCACTCTCTGGAGACTCTGCCGTTCTGCTTCAGTGCAGTGGGAAAACCACACTGTGATGCCATAGGACAGAATGCTCTCAATGGTTGAGCGGTAGAACGTTACCAGCAGCTCCTGGCTGACGTCGTTCCTCCTAAGTTTTCTCAGGAAGTGCAGGCGTTGCTGGGCCTTCCTGATGACAGTCATGGTGTTGTTAGACCATGTGAGGTCAGCAGAGATGGTGGTGCCCAGGAGGGTGAAGCTGTGGACCCTCTCCACACAGTTTCCATCGATGTAGAGTGGGGGTGGATCTGTTCTGTTTTTTCTGAAGTCCAGGATGATCTCCTTGGTCTTGGTGGTGTTCAGGATGAGGTTATTAGCCTGACACCACCTTGAGAGTTTCAGGACTTCGTCTCTGTAGGCCGTCTCGTCGTCCCCAGAGATCAGCCCCACCACAGTAGTGTCGTCTGCAAACTTCACCACGGTGTTGCTGGTGTGGGCTGGTCTGCAGTCTGCTGTGTACAGTGTATACAGCAGAGGACTCAGCACACATCCCTGTGTGGAGCCTGTGCTCAGCGTCCGGGTGGAGGAGAGGTGGGGGTCAAGTTTGACTGTCTGTGGTCTGTTTGTCAGGAAGTCCTTGATCCACGAGCAGGTGAGTGGGTGGAGTCCTAGTTCAGACAGTTTGTTGACCAGAATGTCAGGAATGATTGTGTTAAAGGCTGAGCTATAGTCCACAAAGAGCATCCTGGCGTAGGTGTCTCTGTGTTCCAGGTGGCTCAGCGCAGTGTGGAGGGTGATGGAAATGGCATCATCCGTTGATCTGTTTGCTTTGTAAGCAAACTGGTGGGGGACGAAGATTGGAGGGAGGGAGTCTTTGATGTGTCCCAGGAGCAGCCGCTCCAGACACTTTGTGATGACAGCAGTGAGTGCAACTGGGCGGAAGTCCGTGAGGAAGGCTGTGGATGAGGACTTTTTGGGTATCGGGATGATAGTGGATGACTTCAGGCAAGCAGGGATGAAAGCCTGAGCTAGCGACAGGTTGAAGATTTTTGTGAAGACCTGGGAGAGTTGATCGGCGCAGGCCCGCAGAACCTTTCCGGGAACTCCATCAGGTCCCGCCGCTTTCCTGGGGTTTACCCTGCTGAACATCCGTGCCATCCGTGCCACGTCCATAAAGGCATTGTTTTTATATTTAGAGCTCTAAGCAACCAAACAGTTGTCTATATAAAAGAGCTTTTACAATTGTGCACTTTTAGCAGGCTGAAAAAATTATCTTTTTAAAATTGCCATTTCAAATTTGGGTTTTAAATTTTGTGTTCCATTTTTCTGTGCTTGTATTGGAAGGATTTGTTATTATTTTGTTTAAAAGTGCTACATATTGTATATACACATAATTTATTTAGAGAAATTTGCTATACGTTGTGTTTTTTGGTTTTGTAGTTTAATTTCATTGGATTTATATTAAGGAAAAGAAGTTGCAGCATTGATTAAAAAAGGATAAAAGAGACATTTACTGTCTAAGTCTTATGTTACATCTGTAGAACTGTACTGAGAGTTGGGTTTTGTTTTGGAGCACATTCATATGTTTTGTTTGTAAAAAAAAAAGATAAAATATTAGGTTAATTGCATTTTACATGACTAGAAAAGCAATGATTATTCATAAAAATCTATGAAAGACATACAAAACAAATGAAAAAGCAGTCTGCCCTCCCTCTTGTGTCTAAACTCTTGTCACCTCACTTCTGGGTTAGTTAGCATATGAACTGGCAGCTGGTGTGTGTGTGGGGGGGGGGGGGGGGGGTGAAATTTGACTCCAGCAACAGGGATGATTGAGGAGCAGGCTGCAGCATGAGGAAAAGACTTAAGCATGTAAGAGGAAATGACATCCTACAGTTGACCAGTTCATTTTATATCTGTAAAGAATATTCAAGAAGCATTTAGACATGTTCAGCTATATGCGTGTGAAACTTGGTGTGGATATTTGAAGCATAAGTAATTTTAAAACACACTTGTTTGGAGTCCAGACGGAAAAAGCACAGGTTTTGGGATGAATCAGGATTTTTTTAAAATCATCTGTTTCACCTGGACTTCTGAAAAAAATATGGAAGGCAGCAAACACAGATCCCTACATTTAAAAAAATAAATGGTGTTGATATATGATGATTAAGTTATGAAAAAAAATAGGTGTTTGTAGTTTTGCCTAAAAAGACGTTTTCGGACCTTTTTGGATGTAATGCTCTCTAAGATGTCACCTGTAACTTCAATCATTCTGAATTTTTTTAGGAAGCAGTAGCACATAAATGCCTATGAAAGTTGAATTCTTGGTGCTGATAACCTAAACAGAATTTATGCTAAAAATCTTTGTTCAGTCCAAAATTTCATTAAAAAAATCAAGTGATGAAGTTTCTCGTAGACCCTATAGTGTTACATATCAAAGCTGGAGGTTATTAAAGGCATCTAATTCTGAAATCTCAGCTTCCTGAGACAAACGGCTGATTTATAATAAATTTCTATTATTTGGGTGCACATAATCGACCACTTCCTGTTACGCAGGCACCGTCAGGTGTACACCCATGAAACTTTACATGATGAGAGAGGACCCTTCTGAGTATCTCCAGTTTTAATTTCATGCACATCGGACAAAGCAAAGAGAAAATACAGGGCAGAATGTGCCCAATGCAATAACTAGGTGGCGCTATAGAGCTCGTCCAAGATTGTCATATCCATGGGTTCAGAATAGAAGCTTCATCATATCCATTGAATTTCAGTGAGATTGGACAAGGAATGTGCACGTGAGAGCAACTTTTGTGTGCATAGCGAGATGCCCAACTTTGCTGCTCTGTCACGACCACACCCCCGCATTGAAAGTTATGGTTTTTTGTCAGAGTAAACTTCAATGGCTTTTCAACAGGTGGACGTCATTTTCAGGTGTGTCGGCTCATCCTACTCGGAGTAGTGATGCTCCAAGTAAAACATGTCATTTCCTCTTGCCAGCAGGTGGCGCTACACTTTTTCCAGATTTTTTCACTGCAGATGTGTTCAGAGTCAGACTACAATCATGCACATCAATTTTGGATCAGATTGGATTATGCATGGCTGAGTAATGGCCATTTTTCTTTTCATGGCGTGTTTTCGAAACGACCTCCAATTTTGACGCGCCGCCATGGTCACAAACATCCATAAAAACTTAAAAGCTTTGCAATTTAACATCGGACATGTGTTTAGTTTACAAAACCAAAGTTTGGAGTCATTACTCTCAAATCTCTAGGAGGAGTTCGTTCTAGAGCGAGGCCTGCAAATGACCAAAATACAGCAAAAATGACATATTGTCATCAAAATATCAGACTTCCTGTGCGACTGACAGCTTGGTCCCAAGAGACTTTTTTGTAGGTTTCTATCCGATGAACATGCCCTGTTAAAATCAGGTTTGTACTATAAAGCATATGGAGGTGCTCGCGAAAACAAATTTTGCAGGTGGCGCTATCGAGCCATTTTTGTTTACCTATGCCGTTCTCCTATAAAATATGAAATTTTTCGCGACTCCTGATGTGTATACAAAATTTGGTGAGTTTTGGGGTATGTTAAAGGCCTCAAAAAGGCGACGGAAAAGTCGGAAGAATAATAATAATAATTAAAGCTACAAGTAGCATTTAGCGGGCCCGAGCACGTGCGACCGCCTGGCACGAGCGACCGCCCCGTGAGCAACGCCCTGCTCGAGCCATTCTCGTCGTTCTTTCTTGTCCATTCTGGAGCTTCAAGCTAATGTCAATAGGAAAGCAGCCTGTGGGGGGTGTGGGGGGGGGGGGGGTACTGTAATCTGTTGCCTTAAGGGACAAAGACTTTTGCATATAGCATGAAAAAAATTCTTAAATCTAAGCCTCGTTTAGACCTGCTCATTTTCTCATCAAGTAGAAGAAGGTTTTTATCAGATTAAGAAACAAGCAATGATGATAATTGCTATCACTGTCCCTAAGGATGAGAACAATAGAACTCATTCAATTTTCACTACAATGTCTAGATGAGTGTCAGCTATGTCTGATAACTTGGCCAATTAGCTGGACCGGGATCTTACAAAGTGCAGGTGGTTAACGTCCAGTGTGATGAGTCTGTGGACGGCAACAGTTCAGCATAGCTTTTGGTTTCCACAAGAGAAGAATTCCTGACACATTTGCCCTAACAGACAACTACAAGAGGAGTTGAAATGTATAACACGGTGAAGGAGTTTTTGTGCAGAAAAAGGTACCATTAGAAAAGCTGGTAGCCATACCTGCAGACGGGGCTCCTGCTATGATTGACCGACAAACAGGTTTCATCACTCACTGTAAAGCTGACCAAGACTTTCCAAAATGTCTGCATTACTGCTGCTTCTTTCACCAGTAGGCCTTATGTGCAGAAGTGATTGGCTCTGGACATATAATGACTCCTATTGTGAAAATCATAAAAAACCTCAGCTGCAAAGCAAAACAGAACAGGATTTTTAAGGTGCTATTGGTGGAGATATCTGCTGAATATGGTGAATATGAACATTGTGAATCTGAACTTGTATTCTTGACTGACATTACTGGAAAACTAAACCACTTGATCTGCGAGCTGCAAGACATTGGTAAAACTATATTTTTTTTTTCATTGACCAGCCTGCCTGAGCCAGTGTTTTTCTTGTGGGGATCTTTTCTGCCAGGGCTTGCCAGCTTGGTCAGTGGATGTTGCTGCAGTTGTCTCCCTTGCTGGGACAGCTGGAGTTAAACACAGCAGCCTCACGGCTGTGAAGTGGACCCCGTTGCTGTCCCAGTCTGGATGGGCACTGTGGTGATGTTCCAATGTTCAGGCTGGCTCCTGGTATGAAGAGATTCCCAAGTACCATTTCCTAACCGCAGAGCCAAGGATGTGTTTTCATGTTTAGGTCAAAAATGTGATGAACAGCTTCATGTTGTCTATTGATGTAAGTTTAAACCTAAACATGTTTCCCTGTTACTAATCCAGTTGATATGGTTCTCCATCTGTGTCTAGGTGATAGAAAAGCATTTTTTTATATTTAGAGCTCCAAGCAAACAAACAGTTGTCTATATAAGAGCTTTTACAATTGTGGACTTTTAGCAGGTCTCTGAATACATGTGATCAATGTATGGTGGATTTTCACAGACTTTGTGTAAAACTGAAGGTGACAGAGACTTTGGAGAAGGGGCTACATTGCTCTGGACTTCTTTGTTTCATCCACAGAAGAGTAAAATATGTGATTGATTTTGAAAAGCTGCTGAAAAATGTATCTTTTTAAAATTGCAATTTCTAATTTGGGTTTTACATTTTGTGTTCCATTTTTTGTGATTGTATTAGAAAGATTTGTTATTTATTTGGTGTTTAAAGGTGGTACATAATGTACATACACAATCTTCTTAGAGACATTTGCTATATGTTGTGTTTGTTGTCGTTGTAGTTTAATTTCTTTGGATGTATTGAAAGGAAATGAAAAGAAGTTGCAGCATTGATTAAAAAAGCATAAAAGAGACATTTACTGTCTGATGTTACATCTGTAGGAGTGTACTGAGACTGGGTTTTGTTTTGGAGCACATTCATATATTTTGTTTGTAAAAAAAAAAAAAGATAAAATATAAAGTTAATTGTATTTTGGATGAATAAAAAAGCAATGATTAGTGCTAAGGATGTATAAAAGACAAACAACACAAAGGAAATTGCTGTATTTTAGTGTTGAACTAGGCTTTCTAACTGTTCTACTTTCTGTCTGCCACTCCTGGCTAATTTACATGTGAGCACACAGCCGGGGGGGGGGGGGGGGGGGGGGGCTAACTCCACTCCTGCAGCAGGGGAGACTGATGAAAAGCTTGAGGATGTAAGATTGAATAAATAAAATCCTAGAGTTGACCAGTTCATTTTATAAATGTAAATATTTTTTATTTTGGTGCTGATAAACTAAACAGATGTTATGATAAAAATATTTGCTTGAGTCAAAATGTCCAAAAATTTGCTTTCAGCACAATAGGGTGATTAAGGTGGTTAAATGTTTCTCGTACGTATAGTGCTGCTTTTCAAACGTGGAGCTTTGTAAGACGCATCTAATTCTGAAATCTCAGCTTCCTGAGACAAACGGCTGATTTCCTATGAAGCTTGATTATATGATCATGCTTCATGATCATTTATGAACATATATAGCTCGTCCAAAATTGTCATATCCATGGGTTCAGAATGGAAGTTTCATCAAATCTATTTAATTTCAGTGAGATCAGACAAGGAATGTGAACGTGAGAGCAACATTTGTGCATGGCGAGATACCCAACTTCGCCGCTCTGTCACGACCACACCCCCGCGTTGAAAGATTTGTTTTTCATCAGAGTAAACTTCAATGGTTTTTCAACAGGTGGACGTCATTTTGAGGTGTGTTTGCTCATCCTACTTGGAGCAGTGATGCTCCAAGTAAAACATGTCATTTCCTGTTGCCAACAGGTGGCGCTACACCTGTTTCGGATTTTTCCACTGCAGATGTGTTCAAAGTCAGACTACAATCATGCACAACAAATTTGGATCAGATTAGATTATTTATGGCTGAGTAATGGCCATTTTTCTTTTCATGGCGTGATTTCGAAACGACCTCAAATTTTGACGCGCCGCCACGGTCACAAACAACCGTAAAAACTTAAAAGCTTCGCAATTTAAGATCGGACATGTGTTTAGTTTACAAAACCAAAGTTTGGAGTCATTGTTCAAAAATCTCTAGGAGGAGTTCGTTCTAGAACGAGGCCTGCAAAGGACCAAAATAGAGCAAAACTGACATATTGACATCAATATAGCAGACTTCCTGTGCGACTGACAGCTTGGTCCCAAGAGACTTTTTTGTAGGTTTCCATCTGATGAACATGTCCTGTAAATATCAAGCTTGTATGTTAAAGAACATGGCGGGGCTCTCAAAAACAAACATGGTAGGTGGCGCTATTGAGCCGTTTTTTGTTCACCCATGCAAGTGCTGTGTATCTAAGTTGGAGATATGTAAGAGGCCTCTCATTCTGAAATCTCAGCCTCGTGATACAAACGGCTGATTTTTTATGAATTTTTAATTATCTGACTGCAACGCAATCAACCACTTCCTGTTTGGTGGTGGGTTGCGCAGGCACCGTCAGGTGTACACCCATGAAACTTTAGACGATGAGAGAAGACCCTTATGAGTATCTCCTGTTGTAATTTTATGAATGTCGGACAAAGCACAGAGAAAAGATAGGTCAGAATGTGACATAAAATGTATTTGTCAATATCTAGGTGGCGCTATGGAGCTCGTCCAAGATTGTCATATCCATTGGTTCAGAATGGAAGCCTCATCACCTCTATTGAATTTCAGTGAGATTGGACAAGGAATGTGCACGTGAGAGCAACTTTTGTGTGCATGGCGAGACGCCCAACTTCGCCGCTCTGTCACGACCACACCCCCGCATTGAAAGTTATGGCTTTTTATCTGAGTAAACATCAATGGCTTTTCAACAGGTGGACATCATTTTGAGGTGTGTCGGCTCATCCTACTTGGAGCAGTGATGCTCCAAGTAAAACATGTCATTTCCTTTTACCAGTAGGTGGCGCTACACCTATTCCAGATTCTTCCACTGCAGATGTGTTCAAAGTCAGACTACAATCATGCATATCAACTTTGGATCATATTGGATTTTGCATGGCTGAGTAATGGCCATTTTTCTTTTCATGGCGTGTTTTCAAAATGACCTCCATTTTCGACGCGCTGCCACGGTCACAAACAACCGTAAAAACGTAAAAGCTTCGCAATTTAACATCGGACATGTGTTTAGTTTACAAAACCAAAGTTTGGAGTCATTATTCACAAATCTCTAGGAGGAGTTCGCTCTAGAGTGAGGCCTGCAAATGTCCAAAATGAAGCAAAAATGACATATTGACCTCAATATATCAGACTTCCTGTGCGAGTGACAGGTGGGTCCTTTCAGACTTTTTTGTAGGTCTCCATCTGAAGAACATGCCCTGTAAAAATCAAGCTTGTACGTTAAAGCGTATGCGGGGCGTCGGGACAAAAGTCACTGTAGGTGGCGCTATCAAGCCGTTTTTCTGCGCCCATGCCAATCTCCTATAAAATATGAAATTTTTCGCGACTCCTGATGTGTGTGCCAAATTTGGTGAGTTTTGGGGTATGTTAAAGGCCTCAAAAAGGCGACTCTTCCGGTAGAATAATAATAATAATAATAATAATAATAATAAACATTCGAATTACAATAGGGTCCTTGCACTCCGTGCTCGGGCCCTAATAATAATAATAATAATAAACCTAACAGATACAATAGGGTCCTTGCACTCCGTGCTCGGGCCCTAATAATAATAAACCTAACAGATACAATAGGGTCCTTGCACTCCGTGCTCGGGCCCTAATAATAAACCTAACAGATACAATAGGGTCCTTGCACTCCGTGCTCGGGCCCTAATAATAATAATAATAAACCTAACAGATACAATAGGGTCCTTGCACTCCGTGCTCGGGCCCTAATAATAAACCTAACAGATACAATAGGGTCCTTGCACTCCGTGCTCGGGCCCTAATAAGATAAAGATGGACTTTTACATAAAAAATTTATCGTAACATGACTATGCTAATAAGTCTTCATTACCAGTTCATATAAATGTAGACATTTATTTTTTATTTTTGAGAGATTATTGATTTTTAGAGAATGGCCTTACAGAAGAGCTTGCAATTTGGTGACCGTCCCTTTGCAGCCTTCTCACTGCCGTGTGTTCATTTATTAAATTTGAAATGCATTTGTAGTTCACTCTCTGTGTTAATACAAAATGATTGAGATACTTGTTGTTAAAAAAGGTCCCCTAAATGTATTTTGTTTTTATTTTCACCTCTGGGTTTAATGCAGGATAGTGAGCCTTCGAAATGGGGGACAGAAATACGGTGGCCCAGAAGGGTCACAACACAACACATTAACTTTACACACAACACATTAACTTTATACACAACACATTAACTCACAACACAACACATTAACTCACAACACAACACATTAACTTTACACACAACACATTAACTCACAACACAACACATTAACTATACACACAACACATTAACTTTATACACAACACATTAACTCACAACACAACACATTAACTCACAACACAACACATTAACTTTACACACAACACATTAACTCACAACACATTAACTTTACACACAACACATTAACTCACAACACAACACATTAACTCACAACACAACACAACACAATAACTCCCAACACAACACATTAACTCATGGCCCAGAAGGGTCACAACACAACCCATTAACTTACCTCACAACACTTTAACTCACAACGGAAGTAAATCAGCAATGGAAGTGCTTTTATTCTGAAATTTCCACTGGGCTGAGCGGCTAACTACCTAACAGAAAGTAATGTCACAGTGAGCTGTGGAGGGAGCATGTTATTGCTACAAGAGAAGCTAGCAGCAGTGTTGCCAGAAACTTTCTCTCTATTATGGTTCTCTTTCCTCGCGCTGCACGCGCGCTCCTCTCCTCTCCTTTCCTTTCCTTTCCTCCGCTTCCTCCTCTCACACGCACGTGCGGTCCCCAACACACACGAACACACCCACTCCGGAACACTAGACACCAAGAATGTGGAGAGATGGAGAGGAGAGGAGCGCACGCACGCAGCGTGTGTGTTGGTGACTGCACGTGCCTGTGGGAGAGGACGGAGCAGAAGAAAGGAGAGGAGAGGAGCGCGCGTGCAGCGACAGACGGGGTGTCAGAGCGGAGGGAGGAGTGTGCGTTCATATTGTGTGTGTTTAGAGGAAGGAGAACCATAGTAAAGACAGAGTTTCTGGCAACACTGCTGCTAGCTTCTCTTGTAGCAATAACATGCTCCCTCCACAGCTCACTGTGACATTACTTTCTGTTAGGTAGTTAGCCGCTCAGCCCAGTGGAAATTTCAGAATAAAAGCACTTCAATTGCTGCTTTACTTCCGTTGTGAGTTAATGTGTTGTGAGGTAAGTTAATGTGTTGTGTTGTGACCCTTCTGGGCCATGAGTTAATGTGTTGTGTTGTGAGTTAATGTGTTGTGTTGTGAGTTATTGTGTTGTGTTGTGAGTTAATGTGTTGTGTTGTGAGTTAATGTGTTGTGTTGTGAGTTAATGTGTGGTGTTGTGAGTTAATGTGTTGTGTTGTGAGTTATTGTGTTGTGTTGTGAGTTATTGTGTTGTGTTGTGAGTTAATGCGTTGTGTTGTGAGTTAATGTGTTGTGTGTAAAGTTAATGTGTTGTGTGTAAAGTTAATGTGTTGTGTTGTGAGTTAATGTGTTGTGTGTTAAGTTAATGTGTTGTGTTGTGACCCTTCTGGGCCACCGTACAGAAATACAGAACTACTGCGGAAGCGGCTGTCTCACAAGCTGCCGGTACCGGGAGAATCTTTGAATGATCTCATGAACCCTGAATGAAAACGTGATTGCCAATGTTTTTGTGGAACTCTTCATAATAAATTAACCTGATCTCTCAACAACACCTGCGTCTTCCAAGCATTGTACAGTAAATGACAAACATAGACACCGCTCTATTCAGCGATCAGGCTAAAAACATTAGCTGAAAGCTCCTCCCACATGCGGCCGCAGCATCGAGCTCAGGAACACATTTTTGGATCTCTGTCTGCCAGCGTAACAAGCGAGCGAGCTCTGCCAGCTCCAGGCTGCTAGCTGGCTGGCAGACAGAGAGGTGTCACTAGCAACACAAAATGCTACATGGCTGCAGACGTATTCATCAAATGTGAGGAGTACTAGGGTTTCCAGACAAACCATTTGAAATCTACTCCACCGCTTGGACTTGAATGCCATCTTGGCCTCTTGAATGCCATCTACAAATAACCAAATTGTTTTTTGTAAATGGCATCATAGAACCCATTATCATCCCCCATTTTCCCCAGTACACCCCCAACTATCAGTTCATGGATGATAATGCTGCCGCACATGGTGCCAGAATTGTCAAAACTGGACCTCAGGAAGTGGGAGTGCTTCATATGGTATGGCCAATCTCCCCTGACCTGAACCCCACAGAGAACATCTGGGACCAGTTGAAGCAGAGACAGGAGGATGTTACCTCCCCTTAAGTGACCTGGAGAACTCCATGTAGTCCCTTAGAAAATGATTATAAACTGATAATACTAATCATTGAGAAGATGCATTTCTCTTTGAGCAGTTCATCATTGTATCTCTTTTCATTGACCTGTATCCCAACTTTCATGTTGAATTTAATTATGGGTTGTTACATTGATAGCCCAAACCCTCTATGATCAAATGTTGTCCTTAACCTGTTGCGTTTCTACATGGTTTGAACGTGTGAGCATGATGGTGATCTTGCTGAACTGTGTCACCCTGGGAATGTACCAGCCGTGTGAAAACATTGACTGCTCTTCAGAACGCTGCCAAACACTACAGGTGAGTTACAATTCAATCAACCACATCAAGAGCAATCACTTGTGTTGTATTATATTGATGGACCAACATTCAGAATTATATTCACTCCTTTAAGGAGGCAGTGCCAGGCCTAACAACCCTGATATTATTTACATGCATACATTACATATCCCATGGTTACGTGGGGTCTGTACTTGTCACTTTTTATATAGGGGTTGATTAGTGAAATCCCATCCGCATGCTTCTTTGATTGATTTAAGAGAGGTAATTTGAAAAAAAGTCTAATTTCACCACATGATGTGCCATCAATAATAGTCAAAGGAAACAGACTGCCTATTGTATTCAATGTACACTGTGTAGACTAGATAAAATAGGCACAGGCTGATGATTTAATAGTCGTCATCCGTCTCACTTTAGGATGTACAACTCCAATCATGTTTTGATCTACTGTATTTTGAAATTGTTCTCAGTGGTCTATTAATTATCATTATGCAGTAAAACCTGTGTCGTTTTCTAGGCCATATATTGAGAGTGGCTGGAAAAAATTGCCTCTAAGTTGTAGGCTGGACCATTGCCGTAGAGTAAGTCTGCCCCACTTCCCATCATCCCTTTGTCTATGCCCTTTCCCGCTAGCTAACAGCCCCTCACAGCCAAAACTTAACATTACCGGTGCAACAAAAATGGTGAACTATGCTAGAGCTATCCAGCTGTCCAGTTTTTTTAACCAGATGCCAGCTCAGACAGGGAAAACAAAGATGTACAAGGATCTAGTTGTTTATAAGTGGATGCATCACAATGGAGCTGGTGGCCTGCAAATTGTATATCTTTGAGGTCATACCAACAAGCTTTTTTAAATGGTATTTTTTCGTTTACTCCTGATTTGCGGTTAGAAAAATAAACAGCTTAGAATGAAATTTTAAGTCTAATTTCCTTTATGTATGTTCTTCATCAATGCCACAAGATCATGTTGAAAACACAATTATCATTAGAGTGGGTCTTTAAAAAGTCAAAAGTCTCACTAGTAAAAATAAATAAATAAAAGTAAACAAAAGCAACACTGTAGTAAAGTTAACTTAAAGTCCCATTAGTTGTCACACACCTAGGTGAGTAAAATGTGTTCCCCACATTTGACCACTTGGGGAGCGGTGAGCTGCAGACACATCCATGCTTGGGAACCATTTGGTGGTTTAAATAAATGTAAAATATAAACAACACAACAAAAAATCCTGGCTTTGTATACAAATATGTGGCTTTTTAAAGGATTCTCTCCGCTCTCTGATGAAGCTGTCAGGGACTGGTGGTGTTCGACCCAATATACAGGAGACCAGGCTTGGAGGTGGAAAATTAAACATTTAATAAACTTGAGGATAAAAACAAACGACGAGACAAAAAAGTGACGCAACAGAACAGAGCAGATGACCTGACAAGGAAGAACTAAAAAACCTACACTTAAATAGACTGAAGGTAATTGACTGAAATAAAGAAAGCTATGACTCATGACAAACCTGAAACTGGTGTGACTGAGGGACAGTTCAAAACAGAACATGACCAAAAACCATAACATAACTGACTAAAACCAAACCAAAGTTCACAATCCACAGAAGCAGGGAGGGGAGGGACAAGGTGTGAGCAGCAGTATGCCATTTACACAGGCAAACATTGTTGCCAGATTGGGCAGTTGTCTGCTCAAATCGCAAGTGTTTTAGCTCAAATTGGATGTTTCTTTGCCCAATCTGGTAACACTGAAGACAGATAGACACTGCGCTTGCATGAACTCCGTAAGTAAATTCAAGCTTGTTATAGTACATGTTAAAGAAAAACTGTGACGAAAGTATCAATCTTACCATACTAGTATCAATCCTTCACTTTGGTACTGATACTATCGATACTCAGGTTGATCCGCGGGAAGCTGGAAACCGGGTTGGTTTCTTTGGCAGATGTTTTAAAAAAGTTGTTTAAAATGTTGTTGTGTAAATGTTGTTTAAAAGAGCGCATGATTTTTCTCTGATGACTCCAGGTTCATCCCACATTCCAAAAATATTCAAGATGCATTAACTGACCACACAGAATTAGCCCCCCGTTTGATTAAGTGTGAGAATGTCAGTTTGTGGCCCCGTGACCATGAACAAAAATAGGTGGGTAAAGTAAATGGACAGATAAATACCCATTACTTACTTTTTTGCCAAGCTAGAATTAGACACTACATATCTTCAATTATATATCTTTAGTAAAATTGCTTATCAACTGCTTACCTCTGTTTCACTAAAGAAAGCAGGCCACCATTCCAAATCCTCTGTCACTATTGGCTACATCTCCTCGATCTCCTTCCACCTCAGGGAGAAAGTGAGTGCCATTTTTAGTTTTAAGAGCAGATGATCCTTACTCCTCTTTTGTGACTCCCCAAGTAGAGCCAGTCTTTCTTGTTCCAAAGAGTCATCACTGTGGTTATTTGGGGCATCCGGGATGTTAAATGGTAAATGGCGTATACTTATAAAGCGCATTTCTACCCACAAGGCCCAAAGTGCTTTACAGTCACAGTCCCATTCACCCATGCACACGCACATTCACGCACTGGCTGATTACGATCATGGGTTCACCGCCCTACCGCTACACCACGGCCCCCCAATATGTTCTTGCTTTCTCCCCGTTTTGCTATCTTCAAAGGACATGGATCTTTTCAGCTTTTTCTTTTTCTGTTGATGCTGACCTCGTTACAGCCTGCCTAACACAACTTGGACCTGTAATTACCAAGTTTGTATTTAATGCTCATCTTCCATCCATCACAACCTGTTCCACTGCCTCGTTCTTGAAGGCAGCATTGTTTGGTGACAAGACCACAAGCTACAGATTCAATCTGGTCATGGTCAGGTTAGGCTGCATACCTTCTTTGAAGGCCCAAAGCACTTTAGGGTCACAGTCCCATTCACCCATGCAGACACACACACATTCGCACACTGATGGCGGTCCCACTGCTAAACACTGGCACCAGAAGCAAGGTGGGGTTCAGTGTCTTGGGCAAGGACACTTTGACATGGGTGGGCCGCCCCAAAGTCTGGGTCCTTTTACTGGAGTGTGAAACTGCCTTGAAGTTGCAGATTTTCACAAAGGTTGTTTCCAAGTGGGCTACAGATTCAGATACCTCAGGAAGAGCAACTTTGTGACTAATTTTGGGGAGACCTTCACCAACAGCAACTATCCAGCCTTGTTGAAATGAAAAAAATACATAAAAACACATAAGGGATTTTTTTTTTTATGTAAATGCTACACCCAAAAAATAAGCTCGTGCTGGTTTGCGGCGCCTTCCGTCCGTGAAACCAGGGTTCGACTCCGGGCTGCTCCCTGTTCCCTTCTCTACCTCTGTGCCGGTTCCAAGCCCGGTTTGAGAAGGTTGCGTCAGGAAGGGCATCCGGCGTAAAACATTGCCAAATTTACCATGCGACTTGTTCGCTGTGGCGACCCCTGATGGGAGAAGCCGAAAGTGGAAGAAAGAGTCAATAGTTTAAAGACTAAAATTAGAGTTTTATTGAGAAAGTCAGACTTGCACAGCATGATCATGAGAGAAATATGCTGCTCACCTCCAAATCAACTACTACACTTACCTGTATCAGCAGGAGCAAAACCAACATAAGTTGTGATGTAATTTTAAATTTAGGTAAGTAAATGCTTACCATGTTACAACAAACAACACCACAGACGAGTGCCAATTTAAGCATCTTTTATTAGTAAAAAAAAATGAAAAAATGTTGCAACATCAATGAAGCAGGTACACTTGTGGTGTCAGTAGATTCTTCCATGCCACTGTGTATGTAACCAGTGGTTTAGAGCTTCCAAATCCAAAACCTGAGATCCCTAAATTGGTCCAGGTACCAAGAAGATACAAATAATTATTTTATTTGTTTCTCATATAAGTTGGACTTCTAAAGCACTACACACAACAGCCATCTGTCAAATCTTACAACCCTGACTTGTGGCCGAGTCGAGAGGTTTGCCCATCCCTGGTAAAAGTGCACAATGTACTACATCTACATTATGGTTCCACCAACATCTAAAGTGATTTTCTTTTGAAATAGGCCCAGTGCTTATTGTGCAGGAGTAGCATTACTGAACAGTTAAATTTTACAACACAAAAATAAAACAACTTTACTTTTTACCTAAATTATCACAAGTTTCTTTCTTGTGAGACAAACTGCTTTTAGAGTCTGTTCCAGTGTCAGTATCTCATTTCTTGACCTGGTTCTTGCCAGAGTTTGGACCAGGTACTACAAGGTAACTGACCAACCATCTGCTGTGACTGAATCCACTGTCCGGGATGTGCTGGTAAATGCTGACTTTAGAATCTTTTCTCAGTCCTTAACATGGGAGGATTCAGTTAGAAAAGTCTGCTCGAGTCAAAGCACAGCGTTGCAATGGTTCATTTCTTTGACATTCAACACATCTAGCTATTTTGCTTCTTTAGCAATTACTCCCACAATAAAAAGTTTGTTACCTTTTAAAAAATGAAATATCACTTACTGTAGTCATATATGTGAATTAAAAATATTAGTGGGACTTTTTAAAATAACTAAATTACGACATTAAAATGTGGGGAACTCCTGCATTTTCGGAGAGGATTTTGCCCTAAACCGTCCATAAAAAATTTGCAACAAAATGTAAATGTTGTTCATATGTTTACCATAATATATAAAAAAAATGTGGTGGGAATCATTTCCAACATCTTCGAATTAAAATAAATATGAGGAAACACTTACCTGCACTGGGTGCTTAGCTTCCGATTAGCACTTCAAAGTCCAAACTTGAAAAGTTGGAATTCTTGCTTTCCACAAAAAAAAGAAAAGAATAAAAGTTAGCAGAACTTCAGCAAGTTGTGGTGAACTCCATCTTGAAAGCATAAGTTGTGACAACTTATAAAGTAGTGTTGCAGCACTCAACTATGGTTTGTCGTACTCACCTAAATTATTAGGGTGAGTAGAACTTAAAAGGATTTTTCTTGTCAAAATATCAAAGTTAGGTTTTTACAGTGTACCATAATCATGGATGCTCTTCTCTGCTGATTCCATGCTACTCTTTTACAAACCCTTTTTCTGGCATATGGTCTTTTTGGTCCAATACATGATTTTTCTCTCATACCTCAATATCTTTTCTTGTTATGTTGCTAACAACAGAATCTCTTCTCACTTGTGTCAGAGGTGTCATGAGTGGGAGTAACATCTGCTTAGCAAGTGTGCACTCATATGTTGGTGTAAAACATTTCTTAAATAATCCTGTCTTTCACATTCTTGCACATTCACACTGTAGAAATGTATGTTTTTGTATCTTATACTTTATTAGGTTGCAGCTTAATCTTTAGTGTGAAGTGAACTCATTTTTAATTCTCAGGACTTATTCTTCTGTGACATTTCTTTAGTTTACATATGCAGCTGCAAAGCTTTCTCCCCTGCACACCCCTGTGAAAGAAATAGAATGTTCTTTGTGCAAATCTAGGAGTTTTCCAGAGATGCAATAAATATGCCATGGACTACATTTCTACCATCTGGGTTGAAGATCTTATCCTTGGGAAAGTGTTCAGATTCGTGTTCTCATGTGGAGGTTGGAGCTGACCTCTGCCCTGGATGCCGGTAATGGAACCTTAGGTTATCCAGGAATGATTTACTCTGACCTGATGGGGATTCTTTTCATCGGGGAACCGAGTTCACCTTCCTATCTGGTCCGACGTCAGGGCGGAGCGAATCCAGAGGCTGATACTCCAGCTATTGGCCGGTAAAAGCAGGAGGGACATCTGCCGACGTATCAGAGCGACCAAGGGAGGAGATTCGGCCGCCATCCTGCTTCTGGAGGAGGACATTCAACACACATCTTAAAAGACTGTTTTGGAAGACTTTTGTTGTGCTCAAGACTACCTACGAGTAATTCGCATGTAACTTATGCGTCTGTAGGTATTTTAAATTGAGAATCCAGATATCTGCAACAATGTCTTTTAATCTGTGTTAGAACTTTTGTCAGGGCAATAAACTTCGTTTATTTTTAATCTGGTTGAATCCGTGGTTTGCTTTAACTCTCGACTATTTAACACGCACGGATGGAAAGATCTAAAAAGCGGAAGATTTCTTTCCTACAACACAGATTGTGCAGGAAACACACATAGATGATTGATCCAACCCCCTAACCTAGTGTGTGTGTGTGTGTGTGGGGGGGGGGGGGGGGGTGGCTGTTGAGTTGAACCTAATAGAAATTGTCCTCCAAGTATCTATACGACCTATTCACCTATTCAATACCACCATGGGTTTAGCGAGCTACTTCCCCACAATCAGTACTCTCTGCTCTGAAAAGTCAAAGATCAATTCCATTCTGCTTAATGCTGCTTCACTGGCATTGTACACAAGTTGTAACAAATTTAGAGGGTATTCAGACTGGGAAAACCGTTTGTTCCGGATCGAGTCTGCTTAATTTGGTTTGGATCGATCTCTGAACCTTGCAACTGGCCTCTAATCAGACTGCTGTCAAAGGGGCTTCCCTGATTCGAACCAAAGCTAGTAAACAAAACCATGTGAATAAAAATCTCTTCACTCATTGGTCAGAAATTACAAGGGCGGAGCAAAGCAAATAAAGACAGAAATTATGGAAATCCTGCACTTTGCAGTCGTTTGCAGGGTCGTTTATTCGATCTTTATAGTTTGCTGAGCAATTTTAAAGGCCTACATCAACAACAGGGATAACTAAATACTGCTGCTTTGGTACGGTTATGTCATGACTAGAACACGGGACGGACCCAGATGCTGAAACCCAGAAGGCGGAGACAGGTAAGTGAAAGGTAAGTAAGACGTTTTATTGAGCTCTGGATGATCATGGCGAGGCAGTGGGTAACGTGGCTGCGGATCTGGACTGGAGGCTCCGGCACCGTATGTGGCGAGCGGCCTGGGCGAGGGGCGAGACTGAGTTCATTGCTGGAGTTCTTGAGGAGCTGAGGAGCTGGCTGAGATTGCTCCAATATTGCTGGCTATTTTTGTTGCACTGGTAATGACTGGGGGTGTCAGGGTCTGTAAGCTTGCGGTAGAGCATGTAAACAGAGAACTCTCAGCAATGGGATTAGGACGAGTAGCAGGGTTTCTCCATGCCAATGTTCCCACACCCAACTCAGATTCCTAATGAACTACTGTCACTCTGCAGAAACTTTGTCCTAGAAAATGAAGTTTTTTTATTTTGGCTGAAAACTGCATAATCATTATTAAAAGACCACTGGGAACAATTTTCCAATAGATCAAAAATCTGCTCTGTTTACATCTAGATCTGTAGGCTTGTTTGCATTGTTACTAATTAAGTGATTGGTCCATTTAGTCTGCCATCCTACAGAGTGTCCCTGAACAAGACACTGCACCCTCCCTGCCTCCGATGTGTGAATGCGTCAATTGTCCCTGTGATGGTCAGAGGGGCCATAGGCGCACACTGGCAGACACGTCTCTGTCAGTCTGCCTCAGGGAGCTACATCAGTAGCTTACCATCACCAAGAGTGAATGAGGAGTGAATGATTAATGGATACATTGTAAGCGCTTTGAGCGTCTGGACAAGCGCAGATTAATCCAATCCATTATTACTATTAACATTCAATAAACCTCTACTGTAAACAGACATTAAGGTGCTGAGTGCTGGGACTGGCCCTTGTGAAGTTAGTCTGTGGACCTCACTAAACCATTCAGTCATCTGTTTGATCTTGTTCAAGTTGTCCTGAAACTTAATTTTGTGTGCCAGTGAAAACAGTACATATGATAAATAAATGAATCTGAATCAGATAAAAACAACAAAAAAACACAAAATTTACTGACTTCAAAGGTGATACATGCATTCATGAGTTAGAAAGAGAATAAACATAAAAGGTCAATAGTAATGGCATTTTGGAAAAATGCTGGGTACAAGGATCAAAGCACAATTTAAAAGTTAAAGTCCAGTCCAAAGAGTCCATTGCATCAGAAAGAGTAGACTAGTCTGAAAAGATGAGTTTCGAGGCAGAAAATAAAGTGAAGGTATGAGTCCATTAACTGGAGGTCAGAGGGAAGGGAGTTCCAGAGTTGTGGGGCAGATCCAGTGAATGTCCTGCTCCCCATGGTGACAAGGTGGGGGGTGGGAATAACAACTTGAAGGGAGACCAAGGACCTGAGGGAGTGGGCGGAACTGGTGACTTGAAATGGGTTCGAGAGATATGGGAGGGGCAAGGTTATGAATGGCTTTGTAGGTCAGAAAGAGGATTTTGTAAGTACCCGCGGTTACATGTGCAAAATATCTTGATCGGATCAATGGTCGGATTAAAATTCAACCTTGTAGATGGGATCAGAAAAACTTTTTCCGATTACGTTCACAAGGGTTATGAGAAGGTTTACACGCGCTAACAACATTTAGCCTTTGATGAACATAAAATCCATGCGGGAAATGCTGCAATCTGCATCTTGGCTGTGCGTAAATATGTGGGAATAAAATCAGCCTTTATTTAGTCGGGACACGACTGGAAACACAAATCCACGTGATTGTTTGAACGTTTTCTAAGGACTGAGCGGCATTTCTGCTTTGAAAATTTCACACAGCGCCCCAAAGCCGCTGTGTGAGCTGGACGTCCGAGCTCTGCTCGGACACACGGTTCTCCTGAGTCCGGCAGCCGCTAACCCAGAGCGGCGGGATGAATCCCTGTCCGAAGTGTCCCACACATAACAAAACGCACATGTGTCAAACACAAGTTATAAACCCGGCTGCTCTGCTCAGAGACATAGTTGGCTCGGTCCACCGGCACCTGAGCCACCGCACAGGGTCCAGACGTCATGGGGCACGAAGCGCTCCTCCCCCGCACCCCCCTCATGAGGGGTGTAAGAGAGGGGAGAAGCGAAGAGCCAGCGGGGCGAGTGCGGGGCGAGTGCGGGGCGAGTGCGGAGCGGCGCTTCGCACTGGGCGTCCGCAGAGCAGCCGGTCGGTCCTGTTTGAGTTCTAAAGCCTTCTCTTCCGTCTATGCATGAAGTTACACAACAATGAACAATGATCGGATCAACAATCGGCATAACCCACCTATCTCAATCGGAAAGAAATTTTGATCCGAACGAGTCTGATCGGGGCAGAGTATTCCGAACGGTGTGTTTACATGACTCATTTTTCTTCCGATCAGGCGTTCTTTCCGATTACCTTTGTCCATGTAAACGCAGCTAGTGATTGGTAGTTGATGGGTAGCCAGTGAAGCTGCTTGAGTGCGATGTGATGATGTGTGTGGCAGAATGTTGAACCAGTTGAAGTTTGTTGAGAGCTTTTTGTGGGAGTCTAAAGAGGCGTTAGTTACAACAACCCAGGCGAGAAGTGATGAGGATATTAACCAGTACTGCAGTGAAAAGAGGACTGAGGGAAGGGCGGAGACGGTGGATGTTATGAAGGTGGAAGTAGGTGGTGCGGGTGACACTGTTGACCTGGGAAGTGAAGAAGAGAGTGCTGTTCAGGATGACAGCTGGGTGCTTAACTGGAGAGGAGGGAAAAATAAAGGATTGTCAAAGGGGATGTCAAAGTTATAGATTTTACTGAAAATGGACTTGGTACCTGTGAGTGGAAGATCTGCTTTATTGCTGTTACATTTAGAAAATTTGAGGTGAGCCAATATTTTTTTAATAGAATGAAGCAGGTAAGGAATGCATGTGAGGGAGTAGAGTCTGGTTTTGTTCAAATGTATAGGAAGGGGAAGAAGGTAGAGGACAAACAGCATGGGTCTCAGGGCATAGCCCTGCAGCTCATCTGTGGTGATTGCAACTGTTGGGGAAGTGAATTACTTTAGTTGGATAATCTGAGTACGACTAGAAAGATAGGAATGAAACCAGTTGAAGGAAGTGACGCTGATGATGGTAAGTCTGTTCATGAGGATGGGGTGAAAAATGGTGTCAAAGGCCAAGATCAGATCCAGCAGGAGAAGGATGGAGAGTAAGCCAGAGTCACCAGTCAGGAGGAGGTCATTGGTAATTTTTAGAAGGGCTCTTTCAGTACTGTGAAGTCGGTGGAAGCTAGAATGGAAAGAGCCCTGAGGGCAAAGCTTAGGGACACACAGAAAGTGTAATGGGGTAGAAGCATCAAAGCAAGAAATTCTTACAAAATAAATTCAAAATTTTCCACATATTTAAATATTTGAATGCATTAAGTGTTCATTCAAACATACACACACTCTCAAGCACACACACCTGCAGGTATATCCAGGGGCGCATACCCAATTTCATAGGGGTCAGCAGAAGTTTAAACCAGAATGAGCTTCTACGTTTTTGTGACTTTAATAGTTTAATTATTCCTACCTGAAGTCATCTCTGCTCTTTTCTATCAGATGCATCACCAACCTCATGTCTGTCTGCTTCACCTCTTGCCTGTGTTCTTCTCTTCTAAATCATATGGCCAAGCAAGAATTATTTCATGTTTTAAATAAATAGAACATCTTGCTAATGCATGTGTTTTTTAAATGAAGAATACTATTAAAAAATGACTGACTTATGACTGACTGACCATAAGACCAACCTGTTTCTTTCCTCCATCTGTCCTGATTCTTTTTCTCTCTTCTCGTCTTTCTCACCATCCTCACAGCTGTATGATATAAACTTTGTGTTAGGAATATTTTCAAAGAATACAGTGAATAAAATATATGTAAAAATAGAAACATTTTTCATTTTAAATTATATTTGTGTTGGATATCATTTAGTGGTGTAATAGAATAGAATAGAATTTTTTATTGTTGTTAAACATCTCCAAATGTTCAACTACAACCCAAAGTGTCGTTCAGACAAAGTGATATTAAAAGCAAAAGGCTGTAAACTAAATTAACATCTAGTTAAATCAATAATTTAAAACAAAATCAGCACAAACAAGCTCCTTTTTTCTCTTCATTATCATTGATACTGTAAATCCTGCTCAGTACAGCTACAAGACACTTTTGTGACGTTTTTCTGGTAGCTTTAACCAGGGGGGTATTCCAGAAAGCATCTTTAAACTACCCTGATTTTAAGCCTAAACTCTGGCTGAAATCCGCCTGAACTTGCTTACTCTGGGTATGTGGATTCCAAAAGACTGGATTTGAGTTAGCGTAATTACGCTCGACTTGCTAACCCTGGGTTAATGCGTGTTCACGGCAAGTACATAAAGACATTCTCAATGGATCGCTGATTTCCGGAGTCACCATGGAAACGCGTGGAGAAAAGAAGAGAGCGCTATACTTCAGTGCGACGGAGTTGGAGATTTTAATGATGGTGTATGAAGATTATACGCCCATCACAAAAGTAATACGGCTTTATCATCAAAAGAAAGAGTTTCTGCTTGGAGAAAAAGAACGGACAAAGTAAACGCACAAGTTTCTATCTCATTTCATTTCTATTTTCATTTGACGCTTATCCAACTTAAATGAATTACTTCTATTGGTAAAAAGTAATTGAGTTAAATTTATTCAACCAAATTTCTTACATCTATCTGAGTCAATATTTTTTTACAACTCAAATTTACAAATTAATGTAACTAAATGTCATATTACTCCAATTCAATTAAATGTTTTTACATCTTAATTCATTGTACTTCTTGAATTCTCATATGTCTAAGTTTGAGCCTGCAGATATTCTCATTTTTACAACAATAAAAAGAAGGAAACAAGATAGATTTGCAGTATTAAGTAATGTGCCATTTCTTTGACTTTAACATTATATCCCTGGACAGTAGGGGTGCTAAATAAAGTCATCATCCTCTCCCTCCCTCTCACTCAGAGGGAGGTGCAGAAAGTATTAAATATAACAGTGCAAATAACTAGACAATACACAGTAAAACAGCTATACAAATAAACACATTTGGTCAAAAAGCCACACTTAAACCCAAATCCGTCCAGACAGGCAAAGGGAATGGTATTCCACAATTCCTTGCGGTGCCGATCTAACAGCAGCACCAAAGTTACACCTACTTAATTGAATTAATTTAAATGAAAGTAAAATAACTGTCTGACAACTACGTGTTATTTTTAAGCTGACTGAACACAAAAAGATTATGTATCTTAACTGAAGCAAATAATTAAGTTAGATCAATGTAAAAAGTTAATGTTTACAACATCCATACGTGGTCTTATCACCCTTTCACGGTGGAAAAAGTATTATCTGAGGTTCTTCATCCACTAAATCATCTTCAAATGGACACTTCATGCTGCTAACCTTCAACTAAATCTGCTCCAGACCAAGTTATGTTCAGAGCATGAGTTGCTATAGCAACTTGACATACCCTGAAACATACCTCCATTTTTGGAACCGAAAGCTGAGGTTATTCACTTCCTTAGCCTCAAATTTACCGTGGTAACTAGCATAACCTGCTCTCTGGAATACCCCCCTGAATGTTTCCAAACCTGCTTTTAACACTGCTATAATGTACCTGCTGTCTCTCAACCATTTAGAGAAATTTTTCTTCATTCACACTCTGCTGGGACTTCCTGATAGGTTTATTTTGCAGCAGCCGACTTGTCAAAAATAAAAATTGTTTTCATTCAGATCATGCAGTATCTAATAATAATTTTAGGTCTAATTATCCTAAGTTTGATATGTCATTGTGTATAACTTATGATTGTATTGTTTTTGTGTGTTGTTCTTTTTTGATTGCATGAACCATTTAAAGCAATCAAAATCAATTTAAAAAAATAGTACAAGGACAAAAACAAAGGTGATGTTTAACAACCGGTTACACATTGAGCCTAATGCCACAAAAAAGATCAATTTTCAGGTTGAGAGCAATCTCATTGAACCTTTTTAATGTTGATCCTTCAATTCATTAAATGGCCTGGTTGTAAAGTGTTCTTTTCAAGGTTTTATTTAAAGTTATTTACATTCTAGGTATACATAATACTTCATTACCTTAATAACCCTAAATGTGTCTACACACTGGCTGCTGCGACTTATGTTTAAGCAGACACTTTGAATCAGAGGCGCTCCTTTTTTTTTTTTTTTTTTTTTTTTAAATAAAAAATAAAAAAAATAAAATAAAAAAAAAAAAAATAAAAAAAAAAAAAAAAAAAAAGAATCAGAGGCGCTCCTGGCTAGTTTAACGAATGTTTGTTTGATTTTGCGCCCTGGGCGACCGCCACACTGCTTTCAATAAAAAGGTCTATGTAAATGTCAATCGGTATTTCAAGCTTTCACGTTCAGAATGCTTGCATTCGCTATGCAAAGTCCGGGCTCTATGTACAGAACAGGTGTCATCATTCACGCCCTGGAAGTTCAACGGTTGAACTTATTGGTGGCTTATAATCGCGTTTATGCTGAACTTTAACCAATGACAACTCTGTTTTGGTTGTGACGTGTTGGAAGCATCCGTTTAACGACACCGCAGTGCCTACCATCGTAAGGAGAAATTAATAGGTGTGGTTTTTTTGACCTGCTCGAATTCTATCACACCAAGTCTTTAATATATTGGAATAGAGCTAAGAAAGAAAAACCTGGAACAAGATTTGTTGGATATGCACTGCTTCAACATTTCATGTCAAGCCTCATTCGAGTGTTCGTGGTAGATAAGTGCTAGTAAAAAATCAAAAAACAAAAGAAAAAGAAGCCCATCCCTCCCACTCCCTGCTTGGCTCATGCTACACATGTTTTGAAGTCTGTTTTAAGCTCTACAAAAAATCGTACAGCCGTTGAACCCACCTTGACAGTTAAACCAGTTAAACTTTGGCCAAATAGGGACTCGGATTTGGTAGTGACGTTTCTGTAAGTTATGGTAGTGCCAAATGTTTGTAAGTTGATCATGGAGGGGAAATTGCAGTTTGTAACCAGCCCAAATTACATGACACCAAGTCTTTCATATTTTAGGATTAGAGCTGTAAAACAAAAACCTAGAGCAAGATTTGTGAGATTTGCAACACTTCTACATTTCGCACGAAGTCTCTTCCAACTGTAGGTACATGTTCTTGTAACGAGTTGCGACACACCTGTGAGAACACCATTTGTTAAATGTGTTTAAGAAACCCCATTCAGCGATTTCTTAAACGACAGTTACATGCCCGTTGTGTACGTAGAATTACTCTTTTATTTGAGCAAATTAAAGCTCAGTGTACGACATTTTTTGACTGAATACAAATAAAGCTTAGTAGATAAATGTTGTAAAAATTATTTACCATTCAAATTAACTAGAACAAATGAATCTATCATAAATATTTTAGTCCTTATACACTGACCAAAAATATAAACGCAACACTTTTGTTATTGCTCCCATGTTTTATGGTATTAACTCAAAGATGTGAAACATTTTCCACATACACAAAGTAACCAGTTCTCTGAAATATTGTCCACAAATCAGTCTAAATCTGTGATAGTGAGCACTTCTCCTTTGCCAAGACAATCCATCCCACCTCGCAGGTTTGCCATATCAAGATGCTGATTAGACAGCATGATTATTGCACAGATGTGCCTTAGACTGGCCCCAAGAAAAGGCCACTCTGAAATCTATCACACAGCACAATGCCACAGATGTCGCAAGTTTTGAGGGAGCGTCCCATTGGCATGCTGATAGCAGGAATGTCCACAAGAGCTGTTGCTGGGAATTCAATGTCCATTTATCCACCATAAGGCGTCTCCAAAGGCGTTTCCGAGAATTTGGCAGCACACCCAACCAGTCTCACAACCGCAGACCACGTGTAACCACACCAGCCCAAGACCTCCACATCCAGCATGTCCAGCTCCAAGATCGTCTGAGACCAGCCACTCGGACAGCTGCTGAAACAATCGGTTTGCATAACCACAGAATTTCTGCACAAACTGTCAGAAACTGTCTCAGGGAAGTTCATCTGCATGCTCGGCATCCTCATCGAGGTCTCGACCTCAATCCAGTTCGTCGTCGTAACCGACTTGATTGGGCAAATGCTCACATGTGATGGCGTCTGGCACGTTGGAGAGGTGTTCTCTTCACGGATGAATCCTGGTCTACACTGTTCAGGGCAGATGGCAGACAGCGTGTGTGGCGTTGTCTGGGTGAGCGGTTTTCTGATATCAATGTTGTGGATCGAGTAGCCCATGGTGGTGGTGGGGTTATGGTATGGGCAGGCATCTGTTATGGGCGAAGAACACAGGTGCATTTCATTTATGGCATTTTGAATGCACAGAGATACCGTGACGAGATCCTGGGGCCCATTGTTGTGCCGTACATCCAACAACATCACCTCATGTTGCAGCATGATAATGCACGGCCCCATGTTGCAAGGATCTGTACACAATTCTTGGAAGCTGAAAACATCCCAGTTCTTGCATGGCCAGCATACTCACCGGACATGTCACCCATTGGGCATGTTTGGGATGCTCTGGATCGGCGTATACGACAGTGTGTTCCAGTTCCTGCCAATATCCAGCAACTTCGCACAGCTATTGAAGAACAGTGGACCAACATTCCAAAACCTGATCAACTCTATGCGAAGGAGATGTGTCGCACTTCATGAAGCAAATGGTGGTCACACCAGATACTGACTGGTTGTCTGAGTCCCCTGACCCCCCCAATAAAACAAAACTGAAGATTTCAGAGTGGCCTATTCTTGTGGCCAGTCTAAAGCACACCTGTGCAATAATCATGCTGTCTAATCAGCATCTTGATATGGCACACCTGCGAGGTGGGATAGATTGTCTTGGCAAAGGAGAAGTGCTCACTATCACAGATTTAGACAGATTTGTGAACAATATTTCAGAGGACTGGTTATTTTGTGTATGTGGAAAATGTTTCACATCTTTGAGTTCATACCATAAAAAATGAGAGCAATAACAAAAGTGTTGCGTTTATATTTTTGGTCGGTGTAGGTAGTTTCTGTTCCCTTTTGCAAGGAGTTTGGGGCAAAGTTGAATATTTTCGTCAGAATCTGACGTTTTTAATGTGACTTACTGTTTGCGGAGCAGCATTGAAACATTCTAACAATTTTCAATTTCATTATTCAAACATTATAGTTACTCTTACTTATAAATTGCCTTATCTGTACTTCTACATGTACCACATGACACAAGGGTTTAAATCGTTTCTTGAAAAGGAGTGGGAAGAAGCAAACCTATGTTATTTCAAAGGTCACAATAAAGCAATTCTGCTCATTACAGTAATTCCATTCTTGTTTAAAATTTCTCTTTTATCTTATCTACCTTTACCTTATCTGCCAATCCTGTGTTCTTCTGTCTTCCTTTCAGGCATTCGATGCATTTATTTACATCTTTTTTGCTCTGGAGATGATCATAAAGATGGTAGCTCTTGGAATCTTTGGCCGACGCTCCTACCTTGGAGACACGTGGAACCGACTGGATTTCTTCATCGTCATGGCAGGGTGAGGACATAACATCCTTTTCGTTTAATCCGTCTTCTTTTTAATCTACTCATCCTCATCACTTCATCATCACCAATGAAACTCCCACCGCTGTGCACAGTTAAGGGCTTTATTACCAATTCATGTCTGTATCAAGAGATTCACAGTGAGCAGAACTTTTTTTTTTGTTGCTCAAAGTATGCTCAGCAGGCGACTGGGGTTTAAAAATGTGCAAGTTAGTTAAAACATATAATGATTCTCTCTTTTTTTAGCCTCCCTGTTTATAAATACACAGCATATATATATGTCTCGTCCAATGTGTTACTTTAACAAATGTTTTCTTTTGAAATATTGGGTAACACTTTATATTAAGATTCCTTAACAAGCTTTGTTAACACATTAACAAGCATTATAAATGAATTTATAGGGTGTTAGTAAGACATTTATTAGTACAATAAGTCTAATAAGGTTTATTAAATTACTTAGTTAACACATTTACAAGCATTATTAGGATGTTTTTAAGATGCTAATGATGCATTTACTGATATTTTAGGTGCTAAACAAATGTGTCAGTGTTAATAAGCTTAATAAGATTTATTAACAACCTTTGTTAACAAATTAAGAAGTATTATTTTTGTTTGGGGTTCTAGTAAGATATTTATTAGCATTATTGACGCCTGACACAAGCCTAAGTGTTCATAAGCTTAATAAGTTTTATTAATTAACTTAACAAATTAATAGGCTTTATTAATGTGTCAGATGCTAGTAAGATATTTATTAGCATTATAGATGTCTTGCAAATACCTGAAAGTGTTAATAAGATTTATTAACATCTAAAGTCAGACCATTGTCTTCTAAATCCATATTACTAAACTGCTTATAAGCTTTACAAATGTATTAATTAACTTTGTTAATAGTTTATTAATTGTTTTGCAGCACCTCATCTAAAGTGTGGACGTTTTTTAGCACAAACAACCACAAAGCATAAAGATTGTAAAAAGAACTTTATGACATTAAAACAGACTAAACATACACAAATCGTTCTGTAAAAGATATATAATAATTTAATTCAGACAAATAATTTAAAAAAAAAAACATATATACTGGTGTTGGATGACTAGCATCATAGCTAATAAGGATAAAGTATTAGCATCTATCCTGAGTGAAACATTCATTGCAAATCCCATCACCAGGAGACAATTCTCTGCATTCAATGCCAACTGCATTCAACCACTGTTGCCATGCTTCAAAGTCCACAAGAAAGTTGCACAAGCCAGTAATTTTTGAAGACCGAAGACAATAAACCTACAGGAGCCATGCTAAAGCTAACACGCTAACGACCGACCGGTACAGAATCAAAGATGGGCGGGGCTTTTTTCGTCACCTGTGTGAAAGCAAAGTCTCAGAGGCCATTCAATTGGCTGAAAGTGAGCACGCCTGTTTTGCTGATGAGTTTGATTGACAGATTCATTAGCCAATGGTGACATTAGTTAACCTGCCCATCTTTATTCATAGATGGGCAGGTTAGCGTGTTAGCTTTAGCATGGCTCCTGTAGGTTTATTGTCTTCGTTCTTCAAAAATGACTGGCTTGCGCAACTTTCTAGTGGACTTTGAAGCAAGGCAACAGTGGTTGAATGCTGTTGGCATTGAATGCAGAGAATTGTCTCCTGGTGATGGGATTTGCAATGAATGTTTCACTCAGGATAGATGCTAATACTGTATCCCTATTAGCTATGATGCTAGTCATCCAACACCAGTATATATGTTTTTAAAAAATAAATATTTGTCTGTTTTAAATTATATATCTTTTACAGAACGATTTGTGTATGTTTAGTCTGTTTTAATGTCATAAAGTTCTTTTTACAATCTTTATGCTTTGTGGTTGTTTGTGCTAAAAAACGTCCACACTTTAGATGAGGTGCTGCAAAACAAGGTAACGCTTTCTTTTACAGTAAAGTACTTACAGTGTACTTAAGTGGTATTTACATGGTACTTATAGTGTAACTACTGGGTACTTTCAGGGTACTTACATGGTACTTTTTTATGGAATTTACTGGGTACTTACAGTGTGTTTACATGGTACTTTCTATGGGACTTTACTGGGTACTTACATGGTACTTTTTGTGTCTACTCTGTACTTACATGGTACTTACTGTGTATTTATATGGTACTATTTGGTTCATACCTATGTGGTACATACTGGGTATTTATAATATTCTTACTGGGTATTTACATGTTGTGCAAAGGTGTCTTTTATGGTACTTACCACATGTAAGAACAAGGTAAGTACAAATAAAGTACCTTGACCTTTAGGTCTGCACTCGCTGCACGTTTCATGGTATTTACCATGAATTTACCACAGAAACTACCCCTTAAGTACAGTGAAACTGTAACTGTAAAAGAAAGTCAGCCCTATTTCCACTCAACTACATGGTACTTTCATTACTAAATACTGGGTATGTTCACTTGAATAGTACTTGGTACTTACCCCTTAAGTACACTGAAACTGTAACTGTAAAAGAAAGTCAGACCTATTTCCACTCTATTACATGGTACTTTCAGTAGTAAATGCTGGGTATGTACACGTATTACCATCCCGTACAGTGTACATGAACACACTTGGTCTTCTGACCTCACCACATGAGACAATGCTAACCTGTTGGTAAGGGTAAAGTAACTACATTGTAAAAACATATTCTGGCCTGATTACTTCTTGTAACATGAGGCAAGTTTAAAGAGAAACAAGACAGCAGTGAAAACAACAATCTTTAATATGATACATGTCTGCAGCATACAAAGTGTCATCACAATGAAATAGGTTTTAAGTACAAAACAGTACAAAGGAGCATTCCAAAAAACACATTATTGGCCTGAGGGTCGTGCTTTTTGTCGATCAAAATTCTTTCAGCAGAGTTTGGTAACGGTGCAGGACTTCTTCAGGGTTTGTAACTGCAAGAAAATTCACAATATGAGCTCAAGTGAACATAAAAAGCAGAACGACTTTGATAAAATACAAAATAAATTGTACTTATTTAATCATTTCTGTAATGAGTTTGATAAATTTCTGTGAATTCTTTATAGCTTTGACTGTAATGCTTGAAATTAATCAATTATCCTCATTTATGAACATGACAATAAATTATTCACAACTTTATATTTTAGTTACATAAACAAGAACAACAAAAAAGAAATCAAAGAAAAAAAATCAAAATTGCCATAAAAAAATCAAATTTGTTTAGACAAAGAATGACAAAAGCAAAATGTTTTAATTGGCAATTGCTGTGTGTATTTATTCTTTATAAATATTATTCGCACCTACAATTTGCATTAGCATGAAAAACATTGCAGTGTAAAAGAAAAGGAAAAAAGAAATAAATAGGCAATTTCAAATTCAACACAGTTATTCACAAAAATATGTTTTAATTTTCAAACATTTACATTCACTGTTGGGTGGTATTGTTGTCTCTATCATATTTGAAAATAAATAAATAAATAAAAATAAAATAAAAACGGCGAAAGAAAAGAAAATGGGGAAACGGCATTTAAACTCTTCATTAATGTAAATAATATGTCCACTTGGTGGATTTAGCTTACTTTAGCTTACTCTCCTGTGGCTTCACGGATTCGTCTGGGACGTCTTCTTCACCATAGCTGATCTAAAGCGGTAAAAAGACGGAAGTACGTCATCATTATTTTAAATAAACGCCTTTCTTTGATTTTCCCAGAAAGACGTGCGCTCAGTCAAACGACCACAGAACAACAGACTTTATCATTTAGGCTACGTGCTTGTTTTACAGGTGTCACTCTCCTGGTAAGTAACAAAAATGTTTGTAGATTTTCATTACAAACTTTGAAAATGTATACATGAAATAACTGAAATTATTGCAGCAAGGTAGACAGGCTCTTACGTCACGTTTCAAACACAGAGATAGCGGCTTGAAATCACGAGGTTAGCTTCTTTATAAAGTTTGATCAGTTTAAATATTTACATGTAATTTATCCAATATTTAAAAAAAAAAAAACCACTGGCTTACCTGCCAGATGAAGAGAAATTCAAACTGTTGCGCGCGCCTCGAGGTTCTCCGGATTAATCTGCACGTTCACTTTGGGGGTAGTTGTGCTGCATTCAAGTGCGCTGGGAATTTGCAACTTTACTTCCCCTGCCATACTTAACAAAAACACACACTCGGGGTGTTTTTAGTATTAAAACTAATTATTTAGCCTTGTTGTTTTACATATTTTCCTGACATTATATAATATATATTTAAAAAAGTTCATTTTTAGAACAATATTTAAAAAAAGTTAAGTTTTGAATAATTTATTATCATGTTTTTAAATGAGGATAGTACTTGATTAATTTCAAGCATTACAGTCAAAGCGATAAAAAAATTCATAGAGATTTATCAAACTCATTACAGAAATAATTAAATAAGTAAAATTTATTTTGTATTTCATCAAAGTCGTTATGCTTTTTATGTTCACTTGAGCTCATATTGTGAATTTTCTTGCAGTTACAAACCCTGAAGAAGTCCTGCACCTTTACCAAACTGGACAAAAAGCACGACCCTCAGGCCAATAATGTGTTTTTTAGAATTCTCCTTTGTACTGTTTTGTACTTAAAACCTATTTCATTGTGATGACACTTTGTATGCTGCAGACATGTATCATATTAAATATTGTTGTTTTCACAGCTGTCTTGTTTCTCTTTAAACTTGCCTCATGTTACAAGAAGTAATCAGGCCAGTATATTTTTTTTACAATGTAGTTACTTTACCCTTACCAACAGGTTAGCATTGTCTAATGTGGTGAGGTCAGAAGACCAAGTGTGTTCATGTACACTGTACGGGAAGGTAATAAGTGGCATTTACTACTGAAAGTACCATGTAATAGAGTGGAAATAGGTCTGACTTTCTTTTACAGTACAGTTTCATTGTACTTAAGGGGTAAGTACCAAGTACTATTCAAGTGAACATACCCGGTATTTAGTAATGAAAGTACCATGTAGTTGAGTGGAAATAGGGCTGACTTTCTTTTACAGTTACAGTTTCACTGTACTTAAGGGGTAAGTACCAAGTACTATTCAAGTGAACATACCCAGTATTTAGTAATGAAAGTACCATGTAGTTGAGTGGAAATAGGGCTGACTTTCTTTTACAGTTACAGTTTCACTGTACTTAAGGGGTAGTTTCTGTGGTAAATTCATGGTAAATACCATGAAACGTGCAGCGAGTGCAGACCTAAAGGTCAAGGTACTTTATTTGTACTTACCTTGTTCTTACATGTGGTAAGTACCATAAAAGACACCTTTGCACAACATGTAAATACCCAGTAAGAATATTATAAATACCGAGTATGTACCACATAGGTATGAACCAAATAGTACCATATAAATACACAGTAAGTACAATGTAAGTACAGAGTAGACACAAAAAGTACCATGTAAGTACCCAGTAAAGTACCATAGAAAGTACCATGTAAACACACTGTAAGTACCCAGTAAATTCCATAAAAAGTACCATGTAAGTACCCTGAAAGTACCCAGTAGTTACACTATAAGTACCATGTAAATACCACTTAAGTACACTGTAAGTACTGTACTGTAAAAGAAAGCGTTACCCAAAACAAAACTATTAACAAAGTTAATTAATACATTTGTAAAGCTTATAAGCAGTTTAGTAATATGGATTTAGAAGACAATGGTCTGACTTTAGATGTTAATAAATCTTATTAACACTTTCAGGTATTTGCAAGACATCTATAATGCTAATAAATATCTTACTAGCATCTGACACATTAATAAAGCCTATTCATTTGTTAAGTTAATTAATAAAACTTATTAAGCTTATGAACACTTAGGCTTGTGTCAGGCGTCAATAATGCTAATAAATATCTTACTAGAACCCCAAACAATAATAATACTTCTTAATTTGTTAACAAAGGTTGTTAATAAATCTTATTAAGCTTATTAACACCGACACATTTGTTAAGCACCTATAACATCAGTAAATGGATCATTAGCATCTTAAAAACATCCTAATAATAATGCTTGTAAATGTGTTAACTAAGTAATTTAATAAACCTTATTAGACTTATTGTACTAATAAATGTCTTACTAACACCCTATAAATTAATTTATAATGCTTGTTAATGTGTTAACAGAGCTTGTTAAGGAATCTTAATATAAAGTGTTACCAAATATTGCAATTTTTTAAAGTCGTTTTATTTTATTTTTTTTATTCTTGTGTCATTTTTAAAATAGGCTACATGGATCATCATGTCAGTATGAGGTATCTAAAATTCATCTAAAATCATGATGGTACATTTAAAATCAAATTAAACAAAATCACTACATATCAAAAATGAGTACATTTTGTTAATTTGAATTTTTTGAACTTTTTTTATGAATGACTCAATTTTGCAAAACACAACACCTTGGATCAATGGTTGGATGAATTATTTTTTCATTTTTCATTTTTTTTTTTTGTCTTCACTCAAAATAACAAGTGCTCACCTGTTTTGATACCTCTTTTGATGGCATCAGCAAAAGTAGGGGGATTTTCTGCTACTGGCTTTTTTCCTTGTTTCACCTAACTGCTCTTTCTCTGTCTACATATGCATTCATATTTTAAAGTAGGGAAAAAGAGTCAGCCTACATTTCTCTACTTTGAATTAAACTATTTTGTCTACCGTTTAAAACAAATTGTAGTATTATGGTTTTCTACTGCTGTCTGTACAATGAGAAGTAAAGAAGGTCATTTATCATTTAATTTTGAATGTGGTGCAGCTGGGTGATACATGGGTATTAGAGTGTATATAAGGTACATGTGGTTCTTTATCTCTGTTGAAGTAAGATGTAAAATTACATGGGATGCAGGATGGCCAATCAAATATCCTCCGAGACTATGAAGGTAAAAATGTGTCAAAAAGAACGCACTTGTAGGTTTGATTTGAGAACTTGTAATATAGAATCTGAATACTTGTGCATCAAAAATCTGCATCTGTGTGTAAAAATCTTCTGCTGTGAACTGATACATTTCCAATTGCATGTGTTCATTTAGAGTTACAACTTCAAATCTGTGATTACAACTGCTCAAATGTGCTTCTGCGTGTGCTTGAATCTGCTGCCGAAAATCACAGGTGCGCTACAACTGCGCTCTGAATTCTGACACATTCCTTGCGAGAAACTTGTGTCAAAAGTGATCTGTGTCCGATAATGGGACTGGGGGGGGGGAGGGAAAGAGGAGGCGGAGTCAACCAATCAGACTGCAGGATTCGGAGAACTTGGTCAAGTTAGAAAGATCTTCACAGATTCACACTTCCTGCTTCAATAACTCTTCTGATAAACATTCAAATGTGACAGCAAGTCTCTCAATCATTTTGTATGAACACAGAGAGTGAACTAAAAATGCATTTCTACAGAAAAACTTAGTTTTCTCCTGCGTTTTTAATGAGAAATGATCTCTTCGTGCTTTAAATGCAGACATGCAGCTAGACGGCTGCGAACGGACAGGATCAGGAAGATGATCATCTTTGTTGTAGCACGACAACAGGACCAGGGCTATTGAGCAGCTTTATTATAAATCATATGGATAAACATTTGAAAAAAAATAGATTAGATTAGATTAACGCATTCTCCGCGACGGCGCGGCGGCTCGCGGCTGTGGCGGACTCAGACAGCTGAGGAACGGCTGGCTTCTGACTGAGCGAGGGCGTAGCGTGTCGCTGGTACGCGACACGGCGGCAGGTGCAGATTTTTGATGCACAAGTATTCAGATTCTATATTACAAGTTCTCAAATCAAATTTACAAGTGCGTTCTTTTTGACACATTTTTACCTTCATACGAGACATACAGTACGTAACCGCACATGCGTGTTTGACAACAATGTACGCACATTCTACCTGCCATCCTCTGTCATCCGTACTGCGTTCTGGGTCCCCAGTGGAGGGCCACTCCGGCCCGCAAGAGTGTTTCTCGAAGCCTGGGCCGCCCCATGTTCCCACAGACCAAGGGTTTGCGCTGCATGCGCTACCACCGTACAGGCCAGCCAGGCCTGTCACCATTGACCGTATATAGAGTATTTACAATCAACATTCGCCACACATTGGAAAGGCTTACTCCAATGTACTTGAGCTCCTGGGGATACCTAGTTGATCCAGCCAGTGGCATATGCTTGTTTTGATGATTAAGCAAAAAAAAAAAAAGAACTGAGCGCTTGATGTGCAGTTTTTCTTCCTTCTCATTCTCAGAAAGATGTTAGCATTCAGTGTCAGACTCTTAACTTTGGATCTATCTGCTATTATGCCTTATTTTTCTCCGATGGCCCAAGGTCAGTCACTCAAACAAAACTTAGAACAAAATGTACAAACAAGACAATAAGTCCAAAGCAAAATATAATTCTCTTTTTATCTAAAAGTTACTTTTTATACTAAAAAGAGTGATGACAGTGATGTGCTTAATATAACCAGTACCCTATTATTTCATATCTGTTTTCCTATATTCAAATCTAAGTTGTGCTAAGCATATGCAATGCTGCTCTTGGCTTTTCATCCCAGTAATAGGATTACTTTTGTTGAGTGAAAGTGATCCTAATGGGTTGTAGCAGATCTGTATTGTGTTTGCCTATACCGCATGGTGCAAGCAAAGTGTTTTAAAGAGAAAAAAAAGGTTTTTAAACATAAGAAGTCCTTGGAGCTATGCAAGAGCATTTTTCCAGTGTTTTTTTAAAACCTTTGTGCTATCTTAGGCCCTTTAACGTTGGGAGTTGGGTCATCTAGACCCACAACTGAACCTTTTTTCTTCAATGATTTGTGATCTTCACTGGTATCCATGGATTACATGAAATCTTTCCACCTTTATCCACTTTTGTCATGGTAGGGAGAACACGTCAATGTAAGGGTGGGGTCATCTAAGATAGCACAAGGGTTACTAAAAACATAAGAGATGATAATAATAAAAAAAGAAATGTCAATGTCCAACCTTGGGTGTTGTGGCCACAGCACCCACGCAACACAGAGCAGCTAAGTGCCCACTCTCTAGCTATTAGACCACAGAGCAGGACCCCTCCCACTCCAATGAGAACACTGTACTGCAGCAACAGTACCCCCTACAGGTGGAGCCAGTAGTGCCCCAGAATAATAGATCCCCAAGAGGAGGCAATGTAGTTAGAAAAAACACCATTATATTAAAATATTAATTACAATAAAATATGAGAAACAAAGAAAAAATAATCTTAAATATCATGTTATATATAATAATAATAATAATATATTAAAATTCATTCATTCGTCTTTTTCCGTTTTTTCCCTTACGGGGTCACGGTGCTGCCAGAGCCTATCCTGGCCATTTACAGGCAAAGGCAGGGGATGCCCTGGACAGGTTGCCAGTCTTTCGCAGGACCACATTTCACACACCCATTCATTCTTACACTCACACCTAGGGACAATTTAGAGTTGCCAATTAACCTATGGAGCATGTTTTTGGACAGTGGCAGGAAGCCAGAGACCTTGGAGAAAACCAACGCATGCATGGGTAGAACATGCAAACTCCAAACAGAAAGGTCCCCCATTGATGTTCTGTTTCAAGTCCCCCCTGCTGAGACTTGAACTGGGGGGCTTCTTTCTGTGAGGCAAGAGTGCTAACCACTGGGCCACCGTGCAGCCCTATATTAAAATTATAGTCCCTAAATAAATGAAAAATGTTTTAAATAGGGGAAAAAAAATAATAAATAGATAAAGAACAATAGACTGAAATAATGAAACACTTACAAAATTCATGTAAAGCTAGATTAAAAAGGTGGGTCTTGACCCTCTTCTTAAAAACATCTACAGTCTCTGCGGCCCTGGGGCTCTCCGCAGGCGAGGACCGTAATTAGGGAACAAGGTCTCACCGCGTACAATGTACAATCCTGCGTACATTGTTGTCAGGATTGTGTTCCTGCCCCCTGGTCCTCGTCAGAACTCATGATGCAGAGTTTTGTAATAGTTTGCAATAGGTTTGAAAGAGATTTTTTGGGTAAACCAGAGAGCAGGGCATTACAGCAATCTAAATAACTAAAAATAAAAGCCTGCATTAGTACCTCTGTGCTGGCAAGAGAGAAGAATGGACGAACTTGTTTTCACAACGTTTCTGATGTCAGGAATAAAACTCAGCTTTCAGAATTAAAATAGTATGCCCAGGTTTCTCATACGTTGATACATTTTAAAATTGCTGAGTGTAATAATCTCTCTCCTGTCTTCAGGACCAATGATTAAATCTTCAGTTTTGTTTTGGTTGAGTTCGAAGAAGTCTTCTGCCTTCCATGACTTTATATCTAAAATAGAATTTAAAAGAGTATTTATCGGTTCAAGGTCATCAGGAGACACGGCTGGCTTCCTGGGCCCGGCGGTGCTCTCTCCGCGCGGTGGGGGGGTTCACATTACATCTGAGCCGGGGGTGTTCGTGTCCCTGGGGGGTGGGTTCTGGTCCTTGCTCCTGAGTGCTGGGCCCCGCCAAATTTCCAACTGTGGCCGAGCCTGGTCGGGCCATATTTACAACACCCCTTGTGGGCCCTCTTTTTTCCCCGGGGTTCCCCCCTCCTGGGCGGGGGCGGCGGGCCCCTGCCTCGCTCCTCCCTGGACCAACCGTTGGCCGGGCGGATGGCTGCCTGGAGTGCGGAGTGGGTCTCCCTTGGGGGGTCCTGGCCCGTACCTGGGGTTGGGGCGGGGGGATGCCCGGAACTCCTGGGTGGTGGTGGGGTGCTCGTCTGGGGCTGTGGGCGTCCTTCTCCGGTGGGGCCCTGCGTTGGGTT
This sequence comes from Oryzias latipes, assembly GCF_053564925.1. Taxonomy (NCBI): domain Eukaryota; kingdom Metazoa; phylum Chordata; class Actinopteri; order Beloniformes; family Adrianichthyidae; genus Oryzias; species Oryzias latipes. The sequence continues at coordinate 15,592,011 of NC_136237.1, read as the reverse complement.
CTCCCGGCGCGGCGGGGGGGCTGCTCTCCTGGTTGGGCTGGGGCGGCGCCCTCTTTCCCTCCGTGCCTCCCTGCTCTCTGGCTCTGGGGGCCTTGCGGCGGCCCTGCTGGCCCTGGCCTGGGTGGCGGGCTTGGTCGCCCGGGCGGCGGTTGTTCCCTGCCGGTTCCCGTGTGGTGTTGGGGGGAATCCGGCTGCCGCTGCTGGTGCGGTGGGGGTCTTGGGGTGGGGATGGCTGGGCACTCTCCCTCCTTCTTTTCACGTTCCACCATCCATTTTAGAAGAACATAAACACTCACCTGAGCACAGGTGTCAGCTCAACAGACTGAATGACTGAAATATTTCACACTAGTTGGTTTTAAGGCATAAGTATGCGTGTGAACACTATCTGTTTTGTGTACATGTCGACAGGTGGACATTTTTGCAACTAACAGGTGTGTTTATAACATTTGAGTGTGTGTGTGGACAGGCTCCGCCCTTTTTTTTTTGTTTGTTTTGTTTTTACATTTGAACCTTACCATAATGATTAACAACCAGTAAACTTGTTGCTTTATGCTGCTTCATGGTCTTATCCCCCTTCCCCTCCTATTATCACCCCCTACCCCCCCTCTCTCTAACGTCCCTCTTTCTTCTTCCCCTCTTTCCTTTTCCGTCCGGTCCAACACCAAAGATTTTCAGACATGTTTGAAATTAATAAAGTTTGGCCTCAATTACAAAAGGGGTTTATTCAGACATACCTTTGGTTTGTCTGAAGATTAATAACCCCTCTTGTTAAAGTAAAATATGTCCAACCCAAGAGGCCCTCAGCTCTCATCTGTCTGCCTAGCTGTTGGACAGGACAAGTTGAAAAAAAAAAAAAAAAAGGAGACACGGCAATGTAAAGCTGTGTATCATTGGTCTATGAAAGTTAACCCCATGTCTCCTGATGACTTCCCCAAGACACAACATGTATAAATTAAAGAGTATTGGACCTAAAATAGAAACTTGGGGAACCCCACAACATATTTCGTGGATTCTTGAGGAGCATGTATCCATACTTACATAAAAGTGTCAATCTGTGAAATAGGAATGAAACCAGTTAAGAACAGTTCCTGACAGTCAACCCAACTCCCAAGTCTGTCTAATAAAATCTGGTAATATACTGTATACAAGGCCGCACTAATATCCAGCAACACCAGAACAGAAAGGTTTTGCATGTAAGAATTATGTCTGAGATAATTTAAAATCTTTAAAAGCGCTGTGATTTGTCCTAAAACCAGATTGAGACTTTTCTAAAATCTTTTGTTCTCTTAGAAAATCATTTAATTGTGTAAAAACATTTTGTCAACAATTTAACCTAAAAATGGTAAGCTGGATACAGGTCTGTAAGTGTCCTAATATTTGAAAATTTGGATTGGAGGCAGATGTCAAGCTGGTTGAGAAAAATTAAGATTTAAACAGATCTGGGGCCTCATTTATAAAACTTTGCGTAGGATTTGCGTCAAAAGTGGCGTACGGATGAAACATAGGACGTGCGTCCGCACAGAAATATTCGTATTTATAAAACCGTGCGCACGCACATCCTACACATCTTTCCCTGAATAAATCCCAACCGATTCTAAATGTAGCGCAGCTTTTGCGGCTTCATGACACGCCCATAGTTGCCCATAAATAGTCCGTGAAACGCCCACAAATTAATATTCATTGATTGCGAAATCATGGCAAACACAGAGAGGAAAAAAAAATAACGTAACTTCACTCAATGTGAAGTAGAAGTTATCGTTGGCGAGGTGGAAAAGAGGAGAAAAATGTTGTTTGGAGGGAACAGTGTGGGCATTACTAATGCCAAAAAGGCACTTGAGTGGCAAACGGTGGCATACGCCGTAAATGCTGTAGCCTCACAACCTCGGACCGTGGCCGAAATAAAAAAGAAATGAAAGAAATGGTCGGACATCAAAGTCGAGGCGAAAAGACGTCTAGCGCTCCATCGCCAGAGTGTGTCTGTCACGGGTGGGGGACAGGGGACACCGGAGCTGACCCCTCTTGATGAGAGACTGGCGGCTATTATTGGGGAATCCCTTTTAAGTGGAGTGGTGACTGACTGAGGCGGAGGGGGACACCGACGCGTCAGATGCACCGGGTGACACAGGTAAGAGAAATATTAAAATGAATGCAGTCAAGTCACATGTATGCAGGCTACACAATTACAGTTTATTAATATAGAATAATTTTATTTTAGTTGCTGGGTGTTCCAGCGGGGCCAGTGGTTACGATGCTGCAGCTGAGCAGCCGTCTGGACCCAGCGTCTCCACGGCACGCGGCTCTCAACCCTCCAGCAGTGGACGTGTCCTCACCGATGCAGTCCTTGAAATGCAGAGGGAAGTCATTAGTTCAATCAGAGAGGTGGCCAAGGAGTTGGGCGAAATCAAGACTGACTGAAATAAACTGCACGATGAGGGAATTCTTGAATAAATAATATTTTCCACACTTCTTGTTGTTCTTTACAAGAGACGCATCACTTCCAAACGCTGCCGCACAGCAGCAGCATTTGGCTCAAATGCGTGGGGATGGGGTTCAGGGTCGGGGCCAACACAGCAATCGGCGCCAGGGGGTAGAGGCACGTTTTTAAGCTGTGCCACATTGTGTAGCACAGCACATGCCAGCACGATTTGGCACACACTGTCAATTTCACGTGTTTCTTCCATCTGCCGACGGTGTCGCCATTTCTCATTTCACCCGTTTTTGTGCGAACGCCTGGGTCAGAGCTTGCGTGAAGGACCGCACATTTTCCCGTCAAGTTTGCTTTTTATAAATATCAACTATTGCGTAGAGAGTGGCATACGCCTTCCTTTGTGCGTACGCAACATTTATAAATGAGGCCCAAGGTCATCTACAAGTGGATACATTAAAATGAAGCGGAGTCAGTGTTATCAGTTTGGGCTTTGGGCAGATTTGCTTTCGGCGGGTTGATATAATTTGGGCGTATGTGGTTAGTTCAGCGGTTTTTATTCCTTATCAAATACTTTTCAACCAGGGACGTGTTGTCAGGGGGGGAGACGAGAGACATTACCACACACATCATTGTCCTTGCCATCATGAGTGACTAATAACTAAAAAATATATACGGTATGGGTCCACTAATCTATTCTTTAAGTGTAATTTACATGTATTATTTTATTCCTTATTTTTCTTAAAATCTGTGTATTTTGCGTGTTTCTTATTCAGTTACAGCCAACGAGGTGCCTCATGGCAGATCTCGCAATCCAATGAAAAATGGGTTGAATTTGTGCCTTTTAGTTTACTCAGCGTATGCTGATGAAGTAATACCTTATAATTTTTAATACATTGTTGTCTGTTACATGTGTTCACTTTCTATTTAACAGTTAATATATTTCAGGTTTGTCTAACTTTAATTTAGTGTTCAGATGTGAAAGAAAAGCTGCACTATAAATACACTAAGTGAGGAATACAGCTGTGCTTTTTGTCATAAAGAAACAATAAATCATTTATTTATGAATACATAAAGGTTTTTGGGAGGAGTTTTGTTGTTGGTGTTGCATAGCATTAGGAAAACACCAAATATTTTTTGGAGTAATCTTAGATGATATTTGATTTAGTTTTAAATGTTTTATCAATAGACTACTTAAAAAAAATAATTGCAAGAACAGGTTTTTTTCAAAATCCAGCCGCTCTTTGTTATGTTTCACAAAGACATTTCAAATCATTAACCTTTGTGCCATCTTAGGCACTTTAACATTGGGAGTTGGGTCATCTAGACCCACTAGACAGTGCGCTGAACCTTTTTTTTTCAATGATTTGTGATCTTCACTGGTGTCCATGGATTACATGAAATCTTTCCACCTTTATCCACTTTTGTCATGAGAAAAATGCCACAAGATGTTAAAACCAATACATGACTTTTTTATGGAGTGGGTCGTTAAGAAACTTTAATCCTAAAGACAAAATGTTGCACTCAAAAATGAAAAGAAAAAAAAGGATGTGTTTAAATGATTTGCTAAATGCATTCCAAATAGTATCAACACTGTCTTAATTGTAGGGGTTTTATCTAGGTCTTAAACACACACAACTCGAGCTAAAAATAATGACACATTGCAATATTGCAAAATTCAGAAAAGTAAATAAATGAATTTAGTTTAAACTCTTTTTTCTTTTAAAGTTTAGAAAACCTTATGCTTTTTTCTGTTTTTCTGTTTAGCAAAATGATGGATCATTGTCCTGATGCGTTACAGAAGACCACCTTTTACTGTTTCACATTAAGTTTTTAAATTGCAGTCATATTATCTCCTATCAATAAAGATTTTTTACTTTTACAAAATTTACATTTTCCTAAGGATCCAAAATGCACTGCCTCTTTTTGGGTAAAGTAATGCATGTGCATATTAAATATCTAAAGGTGGGAGCACCCTTTTACGAATCTGTTTTTTGGGGAAAATGTTAGAAGGGCTATCAGTAAGTATAGGCTTAGCTTATGTCCCCTCTTTCAAGACCCCTGCAGTCTCTGAGCTCCCTAACCCTCCCCTGACATGCTCTATCTGTGCAAAGCAAAGTATAGAATGGAGGGTGTTTAAATATTCTGCTTTGAGGAAAAACGACAATTTAAGGAGTATAACTACACCTCAAAAAGTGATGAAAAGACACACAAATCCAAACTGAGGTCAACATTCACAGCTAAACATTTAGACAGTTGACGATTTGCTGATTTATTTCACTGTTGTAAAAAGCATTTCCCATCACAGTGAGTTCCCTTTCACTTTGCATTCATGCAGTATGGTACAGGTCTGCTGATTTGTTTTACTGTTGTTAAAAGCATTTCCTACCTCAGCGAGTTCCCCTTCATTCTGCATTCATGCAGTATGGAATAGGTCTGCCATCTGCAGAAATGCTCTGGTGAGACTTTGCAGCTGTGAGGTGTATCAATGGCAGACAGCTGCCAGAGAAACTGTTTTCTTTTGGGTGGTGCAGGAACAATCAGGCAATCTGAAATTAGGATTTTAACAAAGCAATGGAAAGGCAAAGTATTGTAGAGTATATTACCAATATATATGCCAATGTTTGGCTCTTTTATATGGGGCCCCTGAAGTCCCAATCACACCAACAAATCACTTGATGCAAAAACATATTAAAGTTCACAAAGACAATTAAAAAAGCAAAAATAGAAAAAAAATAAAAACAACATTACATTAGAAATAAAACAAATTTCTAGAAACCAAAACATAATTCCATAATAGGAAACATCATAAAAATGAAACATTTTGGAAAACAATGGTAATGTCCAGAAATCAAAATGAAATTTTCAAAAACTAAACACAATAAGAAACCGGGAAAGGTAGATAACATGACACATTACTGATTGGATTATGACATTTTTTCAGATGTCTGCATAACTAATTAAAGTTGTATGATCAGTTCGGAAGATATCCAGTTTCACTTCATACCAAATAACATTCAGTTAAAATGATGGAATAACAGCATTGTCCAACCAGCAATGGCTAGTTAAAGTACATCTCTTTCCTGTTTCGTGTTTCCTTTTTTATTTATTTTATTTTGATTTCTGGAAATGCCGTTTTTGTTCCCCGGGATGTCATTTTCTTTCTTATGGAAGCCGGATATGGTAGATACCATAGAAAATAGCTGATTGGATGATGACGTTTGTCCATCATTTCTACTGGAAGTAATCTGGCAGTAAGCGGTACTGGATATCATCCTCCAATCAGCAAAGTCCCACATTATTGCCCTCTTCTGTTTTCTTATTGTATTTCTGTTTTTAACATGTTATTTTGACATTTCTGAAAATTACTTTTTTTTTCTGAAACATTTTATGTGTGTTTTTTTGGAATTTTGTTTTGATTTCTAAACTGTGACGTTCTTTTATCATTTGTTTTGCTTCTTGCTGTAGTGATCTTTAATATGCTTCTGCGTTGAGTGATCTGTTAGTGTGAGTTAGACTTCAGGGCCATTGTAGTTTAGTAATGATAGAAAGCATCTTGGTTCCGAACAGTGTTCCTTGTATTTATCTTGCCATCTGTTCATACATATTTTCTGTTACCTGCAAGGATAGGGATGCACTTATGTCACATCTGTCTGGGATAACTGTCCATCAAGTATATCCTTTCAGATTAAATGTAAAGAATTTCTTTCTTTATTTGTCAGATGGGAACAGTTTTTGCTGATAAGGAGAACAGATGTGAAGCCTCACTGATCTGATCCTGCTCTAAATTGGCAGAACAGGGAGAAATGTATTTAATTTATAAAGGTTTCATTGAGAGATGGCATCATTCAACAACAGTGAGTGTACCTGTTCAGTCTGCAGCACAGTGTGTACCAAGTTTAGGATTTCAAAATAATCCTTTATTATGACAAAGCATTTATACTCTCTTTTAGATGAGTAATGAAAGTTTTAATGCTCTTCAATAAAAAAAGCTTTTATTAGTAAAGTCCACCTTTATCCGACTATCACAGTTTTCTATAAGTTTTATCTATGTTAACAAACTAATGTAATATAGCTTTTTTCTTGTAACCACAAAAAAACTTGGCTGGTGTTTTGCCAAGTTTTAGATGGTGTCAGTGTGTACTGTTCAATCTTTTGCCTTGTTGATGAACACAATTTCTAATTCAAAATTAGTTATCTTTCTGCTCATAAAGTTGGATGTGCAAAGTTTTGAGTTTCAAATGTTGACCTAACATCAAGAGGCACTATTGTAACCAGATCAAACCAACCAACAGTAATTAGTCCCTGATTAATTTTTTGGGAGGTTTTTGTGGGACATCGCGGTTTTTAGATGACACTTGGGCTGGAAAACTGTGACTTTATCTGGCAACACTAACCCTTGTGCTATCTTAGATGACCCCACCCTTACATTGACGTGTTCTCCCTACCATGACAAAGGTGGATAAAGGTGGAAAGATTTCATGTAATCCATGGACACCAGTGAAGATCAGCGCAAAAACGGTTCAGTGCACTGTCTAGTGGGTCTAGATGACCTAACTCCCAACGTTAAAGTGCCTAGGATAGCACAAGGGTTACTAGAAATTTTTTGAAAAACAAAAAAAGTACATGTTTCTAGAGTTAGAGTAGTATTGTCCGAATCAAACCTCAATACAAAGTTCACAGTGGTACTTACATTTATTTCAATTTATGAAATTGTTTAATCTGTCTAAGAGACTGACAACAAAAAAAAACCGTTTATTCTTTTCATATTTTGCTAAGTCCTTACAAATATGCACTGTAATAGAAATCCATACAATTTGCTTAAAAAAATAGTTAAAACAATCAGTAGAAATACCCAGCTTAAACTAAACTCTAATAGAAATTTGTTATTCAATTAAAAAAAAAATTGTTTTCCTCTAATTATTTATCAATGTCTGCTCCTTAGAACAATTTGTGGTAAGTTGAAATGCTTTATAATGATGGGAAATACTTTGCTGGTTGGTTGACACAACTAAAAGAATTTCTAAAGCAGGGGTGGCTAATACGTCAAAGAATATGTAGGTATATATATATATATATACATATACATATATGTATATGTATATGTATATAAGTTTAAAAACTGTTGTCAACCTATTGTCATCGTTGCCCTCACTTGACTGACATGCAGAGCGGCCAATTGAATTTTCATTGATCTATACACCAGTGTACATTCAACTACGCTCACTGCCAGATGTGGAGTTTTTCTTCTTTTTTAACTTCAAAAAGGTGTGAGCATTCCGTGTCAGAATCCTAACCGTGAATGTAGCTCAGTGGTGGAGCTTGAATATTTTATATGGGGTGGCAGGGTGGGAGACTTTGGAAGGGTGACAGAGAAGAACAGCAGAGTTAACTTCCATTTTAAGTGAAAATATCAAAAATAGCCTTTGTATTTCAAAACAGTTTTGTAATCGTATTAAATAATAATATTAAAAGAGTAGTTTTAATATTACTGTGCTTGTGTAGATTTTCTCAGGAAACTCCAGCTTATTCCCACAGTCCAAAAAGATGCTTCAAAGGTTAATAGGGTAGTATAAAACAGTGGTCTCCAAACTTTTTCAGACCACAGACCGGTTTAATGTGAGGCAATATTTTCACAGACCGGTCCATGAAGTTTGGATTTAATATTTTCATGCTTCCGGTTTATGAAAAACCCTTTTTTTTCACATTAAAATGCTACTACAAGATATTGTGTTAAAAACAATCTAAAAACATTAATATATTTCTTTTTTTTACAGATGATGAAGATTCAATAAATCAAAGTTGTGGATTTGTAGACGTTGTTTGTGATTTGTAAATAATGAAATAAAATCAACAATAAAGATTTTTTTTATACTATGTCCTATATAACTTTGACAGCGCAAAGGGGCAGACAGGACAACAGAGAGAGAGGAACAGCAGCAGTGAACTATGTTAAAAAGTGAATTGAAATATTCAGAAGTGACAATCCTGATTAAAACTTTGTACGGCCGTTCAGTGTGCCAACACTGCTGTATATGTGTGCTGGGTAAAAGATGCTTTGATTTCAATGAAGGACTTTTGTGGAATTTCTCTTTAAAGTAATAGCTTCTTTGCCAGTGCATCTGCCCATAAAGATTATTTTTCATGTGATCTTTACTAGCTAACACTATTTTCAACCCCCCTGACTCGTTCCCCTTGCATTTCTTTTCCACTGAAACCTGTAACTCCCTCATGTCATTCTTTAACCAGAAAATTTCCAATCTTCCCTTCATTTCCAAAATTCTTGAGGAAATAGTCGCCTCCCAACTTTATGATCACCTAAAACACAATAATCTCCTGGAACCTTTTCAGTCCGGTTTCCGCCCCTCACACAGTACTGAAACTGCTATGCTCAAGATCACTAATGACCTCCTCATTGCAGCTGACTCTGGCCTCCTCACCATCCTCATCCTCCTTGACCTGAGTGCAGCCTTTGATATCATTTCTCACTCCATCCTCCTCCAAAGGCTCTCCTCCCTCTGTATCACCTCTACCCCCTCTGTTGGTTTCAATCCTACTTCTCTGACTGAACCCAATTCATTCAGCTTAAATCTTTCAAATCTCAGCCTTCCTCTGTCTCTTCTGGTGTCCCCCAAGGTTCTGTCCTTGGTCCTCTTCTTTTCATTACTTATCTTCTACCCCTTGGCAATATCTTCCGCAAATTTAATGTTAATTTTCATTGTTTTGCGGATGACACCCAGCTCTATGTATCAAGCAAACCTGACTCCTCTCTTCCAACCTCCTCCCTCCAGTCCTGTCTATCTGAAATCAAAAACTGGTTCACCTTAAACCTTCTCAAACTAAATAGTGATAAAACCGAGCTACTTCTTGTCGGTTCCAAATCCACCCTCTCCAAAGCCACAAGTGTTACTCTTTCCATCGACTCATCTTCTGTCTCCCCCTCTCCTCAGGTGAAATGTCTGGGTGTCATCCTAGATAGCTCCTTACCTTTTCAGTCCCACATCAATAACATTACTCGGTCAGCCCATTTCCATTTACGTAACATTAATCGTCTACGCCCTTCCCTCACTGTCCCCTCTGCTTCTATCCTGGTCCACAGTCTGGTCACTTCCCGTCTAGACTACTGTAATTCCCTCCTCTTTGGTCTCCCCCAAAAAACCCTCATTAAGCTTCAACTGGTCCAGAACTCAGCTGCCCGCATCATCTCCAGAACCCCCTCCTTCAGTCATATCACCCTGGTTCTCCACTAGCTGCACTGGCTTCCCATAACCTCCAGAATCCAATTCAAACTCCTCCTGTTCACTTTTAAGGCCCTCCACAACCTGGCCCCCCCTTATCTCTCTGACCCCATCCATACTAAAACCCCCTCTCGTTCTCTTCGGTCCTCCTCCTCTGTTCAGCTCTCTGTTCCTCCAGCCCGCCTCGTCACCATGGGAAGCAGAGCCGGCTGAGATGGGGGCTCACGAGTAAGCCCACACCAGCCCACCGCATCTCACCCTGAGCAATTCCAGAGTGGTAGAGAGTCCAAGCCCTCTCTTAGGACTGAGTTTCAGGGCCCAGGCTATGCGTGGAGGTGAGCCCGACTATATCTAGACCAAGGGTCTGCAACCTGCGGCTCACGAGCCGCATGCGGCTCTTTCATCCCTTTGCTGCGGCTCTCTGTGGTTTTGTTAAATAACTAATATGTTCTGAGGTTGTCGTGGTGCCTTTAACACCGTCGGGATGTGCGAGCGGGCAGGAGGAAGAGAGCAGCGTGAATGCGCTCAGAGGGGGCGTGTGTTCGGTTGTAAACACGGACCAGAGTCTGTTATGAGATGGAAAGTTCTTCAAAATAGATAAGATGAAGAAAAACGATCATAACACATGACGGTCTTTTCAGGTTCCACAGAGTTCCATATGGGTCATGGTCATGTTGTTCTTGTTGCTAGTGTTGAAGGGTCTCCCAACAGGAACATGACAACGACCTGAAGGCAGTGCTAGATGCGCTTGAAAAAATCAGGCCTTCAACTGACCCCTGACACATGCCATTTCCATCAAATAAGTCTGCTGATCTTGGGACATGTCATGTCTGCACAAAGTCTGTTGCTAATAAGGAACACCTCAAAGCTATCACTGATGTGTTAGCCACCCGTTTCTTCATACTCCTGGGTTTTCTCCCCCTAGCCTCACCGTCACACTGGGGGCCGTCTTGCTCATTGCACGATGGTCAGCTAGACTTCTCTGTTTCTCCTATGATCTGGTCTACCATGCTGGGGCTCAAAATTATGCTGCTGACTGCGTTTCCAGATTTCCTCTTGCATAATACGAAAACACAGAGCCAGTGATGGAGCCAGGGCTGCTGGCCCTGGTACACACCGAGCTGAAGGCCCTTTCAGTAAAATATTTTACAGTGGCGTCTAAAGGATGTCCAGAGCTTACTGCTTTGAGGGATCTGATTCAAAAAGGTTAGCCCAAAACAACAAAGTCCTTATCTCTAGCACCTAAGCCATATTTTGCAATTACGAATGAACTCTCTGTTCAGAACACCATCGAGTACAGAGGACCTCAGAGACGCATAGTTCCAGTATCCCTGAGAAAGCAGCTGATCAGTCTGGCTCATAAAACTCACCATGGCATTGTACGTACAAAACAAAGGTTGCAGAAATTATAGTGGTGGCCAAGTATGGACTTGTATGTAGAAGAGAGCATCAGAAAACGTGTGACATGTCAGGTGATGAATAAAAGTCACAACATTCATGCCGCAGCACTCCAGCCAATCCCACTTCCTGCTTGCCCATAGCAAAAAGTTGGTATTGACATTGTGGGGCCTTTTGAGTCAGCATCCTGGGCCTGCCGGGATGCTGTGACACTGATAGACTATTACACCAAGTGGCCAGAGGTTGCATTCACTTTTTCAATCACGACCACTGCCATAACTGCCTTCCAGTCTACAGTGTTCTCCAGATTCAGAAACCCTACCAAACTGGTCAATGATAATGGGACTTAATTTACATCGATCGAATTGGCGACATTTCTGGAACAGAGAGACAGCAAGCACAGAAGGGTGTCTCTGTACTATCCGCAAGCTAATGAAGCCATAGAAAGATGGAACTGCATTCTCAAAGAAACACTCCTTATCCCTTGTGCTATCTTATGACCCCACCCTTACATTGACGTGTTATCCCTACCATCCCTACCATACCAAAACTGATGGTACCCTTTGACCTACAAGGGTCAGAAAGAAGCCAACTTGGTTAGGGGATTAAGTGCATTAATCACATATAAATGGCCTTTGGGGGGTTAAACGAGCAAAGACATGAAAGACAATGTAAAATATGTAGGAATATATATTATAAAATATAAATTCCTCATAATTGTTGTTCTAAACCTAAGGTCCAGTTATTGTTGTTTTGCACCATAAATATGATGTTGCCCTGCTACAGTGAATTTTAAGTTTCTGAGAAGTAGGCACTGCTGCTGTGTCCATGTTTTTTAAAGTTGAGTTAATTGTTAGTTTTTTCTGAAACCAGTTGGGAAAATATGTTGCTTTTTCAATACCATGCCACAGCTCGGTGTCGCTGTGGGCTGCTCTTTATGTATGCAGTGTTAAAAGAAAGAGAAAAAGACACACCAGAAACGGCTGAACATGAGAAGTTGAACTCGTGGTTTTTACCTATGCCACCACAACATGCGCCACAATCATTTTTGGTTTTTGTTTTTAGAATCTGTATCCAGAAATTATTATTTTATAATACAAATCCAATTGCAAGTGAGTGCTGGCCAAGAAGAAGCACATTTCAATACAAACATAATTAAAACCACATACGTCATAAAAAAGCAGTTGCACATTATTGTTTCGGTCTCTAATGCTTTGAGCTTGTTATTAAAAGCATTTAAAGATACCAGTTCAGTTAGTTTCCAGTCTTTCTGCAGCATATTTCAAGCTTTTTCCCCCAGCTCTCTGCGGGCAAATGAAACAAACCTCTTGAATACGAGTCACAATGATGCGCCATAGATCTACAGTTGGTAATGAACCTCAGAGAAGCATGATACATGGTGTCAACCATTTTCAGACATAAAGAAGAGACATTCATATACAGAATATCACCATGATCCAGCACAGATAAAAAGTTTACGTGACAAGACGCCTTTTTACTTCAAAAGAAAAACACAAGTTATTACAGAAGAAAAAGCCAAGTTTAAGTATGAGTTATTTTTACAAATTTTTCTATGTGAGGTTTAAAGGTAAGGGAGTATCAATCAGACACCAAGGTACTTGTACTCATGAACCACCTTTATTAGATTTCCAACCAAAGTGGATACCATTGGAATTGTTTCATAGAGGAATGAACTCTGAACTTAAAAATGAACTTTTAAATGACTTCAAGTACTTTATAGGCATATTCAGACAAGTTGTTTAAGGAAAGAAAAACATTTCATGCATTTAGAATTTTGCTGTCAGGGGAAAAAAAAACTCAGGAGAGCAACGCTGAAAAGAGGAGAAAATAAACTGCCATTTCAGTCTAGTAGATCCTTCGAGGATTGTTCTGTTGTGACATTGCTTCGATGAAAGCAAAGTGGGGACAGAGCCAAGCTGCTGATACACTACACTCCCCTAAAGACAGCCAGGGGGAAGGAAATCTAAAAATACAAAGAGACATGTTTTTGAAATGTTGCAAAAAAAAAAAGCTGGAGTTTTTCTTGTAAAAACTAATCTAGTTTCCATGTTTAAATATCCATTAGGCTGTTTAGCTAGAGAGTTGTCCTATCTTGAGCTGCTCAGTAAATTTTGCTTGATGTGTGTGTGTGACAAATGAGTTCAAGGGTTTCTGACCGCATGTTCAGAGAGGATCTACCTTCATCAGGATCATGGTGTTCAAGTCTTCTTGCTGACTTAGAGTTGCAAGTCTTCTTTAGAGACTTCATTCTGATTCAGAAAGTGTTCATTTTTGAGTTCCAGGTGGCTAACTCATTCTACTACAAGCATCATACCAACCTTTTACTTCATTCACAAGTATGAAGGTGTTTGTTTCGCTTGTGTTGATACTGTATCTGCAAAGCATGCTGAGTCAACTAGTAAGGATAATTGCTAAAAATAAAAAATAAAAAAGAAGCATTCTGTCATAAACAGATCGCCGGGGATGGGAGTGAAGCTGGAGCTGTGGTGTTTAAGGTCTGAAGAGTCCGTGTGATATCCTGGATCCGGGAAATAAGGTCCTCCTGAACAGAAGTGATGCGAGAGAGTATATTGGAGTGGAGTTCCAAGAAAATACCTCGTTTCTGCACAGCGTGGCGGAGAACTTCCGGGTCAGCTGGGTCGGGTTTCTGGCCAGTTCGTTCTGTCATGGCTAGTACACGGAACGGACCCAGACGCTGGAACCCAGAGGCAGAGACAGGTGAGTGAAAGGTAAGTAAAGAGTTTATTTTAAGTTATTGCTGATTCCTGACGAGGCTGTGGGTAACGTGGCTGCGGCTCTTGATTGTAGTCTCCGGTACCGTACGTGCAGAGTCCCAAGAGCTGAGAGGCCAGACAGAGTTCGTGGCGTGGCTGGAGATCCAGAGGAGCACAGACACTGTGGCTGACAAACACAGGTGACGTCGACGAGGAGTGATATGGCAGCTGCTGCTCGAGGAGGTGAGATTCAGGTGACACTCTTGGCATGAGGTGAGGACCTGAAGCGAAGAAAACAGTCAAGGTTAACTTGGGACGAGACAAGGGGGCCAGACGTAGAGAGCTTCAGGAGACTAGGCACCATCAGGGTTAGCGAACTGGCGGAGAATGATGAAGCTGGGTCTCCTTAAGTAGCAGGTGTCTGATGAGTAGAGTGGTCACAGCTGAGAGGGATGAGCAGCAGAGCTGGAGGGGGAGGAGTCTGACAGGCCACCATGACAGTACCCCCCCCTCAACGACCGCCTCCTGGCGGTCCAGGCCAACGATCCGGGTGGGCGCGGAAGAAGTCGGAGATGAGGGAAGGGTCGAGGATGAGGGAACGGGAGACCCAGGAGCGTTCCTCAGGACCGTACCCTTCCCAATCCACCAGGTACTGGTGGCCACGGCCACGGCCACGGATATCCAGGATGCGGGAGGCAGTGAACGCCGGACCCCCATCAATGATACGGGCGGGAGGTGGGGAAGTGGAAGGCGGGCACAAAGGGGTTTAATGTGAGAGACGTGGAACGTGGGGTGTACTTTAAGGGCAGCAGGCAGGCGAAGACGGACACAGGAGGGATTGAGGATGCGGTCGATGACATAGGGACCGATGAACCTGGGTGCCAACTTGCGAGACGAGGTCTGCAGGGGAATGTTTTTAGATGACAGCCACACTTTTTGACCGACCTGATAAGTGGGGCCCGCCACCCTGTGGCGATTGGCGATCCTACAGTTGTCCTCCTTGGTCCGAAGCAGAGCCTCTCTGGTTTGGTTCCACACCCGTTGGCAGCGTTGAAGATGATGTTGCATGGATGGGACAGCCAGCTCCAGCTCCTGAGAGGGGAACAGAGGGGGGGAATAGCCCAACGATGCTTCGAAGGGAGAGACCCCGGTAGCAGACGAAATGTGGGAGTTGTGGGCATACTCGATCCACACCAAGTGCGTGGCCCAATCAGCCGGGTTCTGGGCGGCCAGACAGCATAGAGCCGCCTCCAACTCTTGATTTGCACGCTCTGCCTGGCCGTTGGATTGGGGGTGATAGCCGGAGGACAAACTAACTGTAGCCCCCAACGCCGAACAGAACGCCTTCCAAACGTGAGAACTGAATTGAGGGCCCCTGTCTGAAACAATGTCTGCTGGAATGCCATGATGGCGAAAAACATGGTTCTATAGGAGGTCGGCTGTCATCGTGGCTGAAGGTAACTGGGGCAAGGGGATGAACTGGGCGGCTTTGGAGAAGCGATCGATCACTGTAAGAATTACAGTGTGGCCTTGGGACGTGGGTAGCCCAGTAACAAAGTCCACAGCGATGTGTGACCAGGGTCTATGGGGAGTTGGCAGAGGATGGAGCAAGCCAGCAGAGGTTGAACTGGAGGACTTAGATCTAGCACATCAGGTACAAGCGGCAACGTACTCACGCACATCCTTGTCCATTTTGGGCCAGTAAAACCTCTTCCGGAGGAGATTGAGGGTCCTAAAAACTCCGCCATGGCAGGCAACCCGAGAACTGTGACCCCAGGAAAGAACGTCTGACCGGAGTGACGTGGGAACAAAGAGAACACCGTCAGGACAGGAGTCGGGTTTGGGTTCTTCCCCCTGAGCATTAACGACCCGGTTTTCGATGTCCCAGGTTAAACTGCCCACTATGCAGGTAGATGGAATGATGGTATTGGAGCTCGTGGTATCATCGGGACTGAATTGGCGGGAGAGGGCATCGGGTTTGGTGTTGCGGCTGCCCGGCCTGTAAGTAATAGTTAAATTAAATCTGTCAAAAAATAAACACCAACGAGCTTGACGTGAATTTAAACGCTTGGCTGAACGCAAGTAGGCCAGGTTCTTATGGTCGGTCCATACTATAAAGGGTTGATCTGCTCCCTCCAACCAATGACGCCACTCTTCCAACGCTAGTTTGATGGCCAGCAGCTCACGATTACCTACGTCATAATTCCGTTCAGCGGGATTAAGTTTCCGGGAAAAGAAAGCACAGGGTTTGAGTTTGTTTGTGGTGGTTTCCTTCTGGGAAAGGACAGCTCTGACCCCAGTGTCAGAAGCATCGACCTCTACTATGAACTGTCTAGCCGAGTCAGGTTGAGTGAGGATGGGTGCCGAGATGAACAGTGACTTGAGGGTGTCAAAGACGACTTGAGCATCAGGGTTCCATTGAAAGGGCTTGGAGATTGAAGTTAACTGAGTAAGAGGTGAGGCAATGCTGCTGTAACTTCTGATGAATCTTCTGTAGAAGTTGGCGAAACCCAGGAATTGCTGTAATTTTTTGCGAGTGACTGGGGGCTCCCACTGGGAGACAGCTTTGATTTTAGCAGGGTCGGGTTGGATGCGGCCAGCCTCGAGAATGTAACCAAGGAACTGGACCGAGGAGGCGTGGAATTGACATTTTTCTGCCTTCACAAACAGCTGGTTCTCAAGTAACCTGGTCAGAACCTGGCGCACGTGGTTTTCATGTTGGACAGGATCATGGGAAAAGATCAAGATATCGTCAAGGTAGACGAAGACGAACCGATTAATAAAATCTCGGAGCACGTCATTCACGAGTCTTTGAAAAACCGTCGGGGGCATTGGTGAGGCCAAAGGGCATGACCAGGTACTCGTACTGGCCGAGGGGAGTATTGAACGCGGTTTTCCATTCATCCCCCTCCTTGATACGGACTAAATAATAGGCATTGCGAAGGTCAAGTTTAGAAAAAATCTGAGCGCCTTGAACAGAATCAAAAACCGAGCTTATGAGGGGAAGTGAGTATTTGTCTTTGATAGTGATAGAATTAGGTTCGCGGTAATCAATACATGGACGCAGGGTTTTATCCTTTTTCACCACGAAGAAAAACCCAGCACCAACAGGAGAAGACGACGGGCGAATGTGACCGGATGAAAGCGCCTCATGGATGTAGGACTCCATAGCGGCCTTTTCGGGACCAGATAAATTAAATAGATGCCCCTTGGGCAACGTAGCCCCTTGAAGGAGCTCGATGGCGCAGTCATAAGGCCGGTGGGGAGGTAGAGCATTAGCTTTGCAATTACTGAAGACAGCTTTAAGTTCATGATAGCAAGAGGGAACCTTAGTGAGATCGATAGATTCAACGAGAGCAGAGTTAACAGGAGCTAAATCGGGGATGGCAGACTGAAGACAGTTAGCCATACAGTAGGCACTCCAAGAATTAACCCGTTGGTAAACCCAATCAAACTGGGGGTTATGATGTTTCAACCAAGAACAACCCAAAACTATAGGATTATGAGGAGAGTGAGTAATAAAGAATTGAATGTTTTCATGATGATTACCGGATGTAATGAGCTGGATGGGACCGGTACAGTGAGTGATGACTGAGAGGTGCTGACCCCCCAAGCCAGCAGCTTTAATGGGGGTCTCCAAGGGTTCAGTAGGTAGTGAGAGGGAGTTTACGAGGCCTAAGTCAATGAGGCTTTGTTCGGCTCCAGAGTCAATTAAAGCCTGAGCCTCCGTGACACGAGAATCAAAACATAGCTTGACAGGAATGCGACAAAAGTCTGTGGGAGGAGAAACAGACTTACCCGCCCGCGGCCTGCCGTCTAGCGGGGGGTTCGGGAGTTTAAACGAAGCTTACAGTGGGAGACCTGATGACCGGGATTTCCACAGTGAAAGCATAAACCATCTTTACTCCGCTTCTGACGTTCTTCGGCAGACAGCTTTGAGTGGCAAACCTGCATGGGTTCTTCAGGTGATTTGCGAGGTAAGACCGTCGGGAACTCTGTGAGATGGATAGAGGAAGGAGACTGGTTAGCCATAAGCGGAGTACGAGGCTGAGAGGCGCGCTCGAGTTTACGTTCACGGAGGCGAATATCAGATCGTAGAGCAGCGTTGACTAAACCTTCAAAGCCGGTAGCTTCTGGCTGAGTGCACAGATGATCTTTGATGTGGTCATTCAATGATCGGTAAAAAATACCTCTGAGTGCGGGGTCCGTCCACCCTGCTTCCACGGCTAGGATGCGGAAATCAATGACATGGTCGCAGACAGATCGATCGCCTTGCTTGAGGCTTAGCAATCGTCTGGTGGCTTCTTCCTGCTTTTTGGGTTGGTCAAAAACGAGTCGAAACTCGTTAAGGAATCTTTCGAGGGGGAGTTGAGGAATTTGATTGACCGCCAGGAAGGCTTGGGCCCATCGCAGAGCTTTATTCCTGAGGGAGTTGACGATTAGCGTAATTTTGGTGAGATCTGAGTGGTAGAAACGTGGAGAAAGTTGGAAAAGGGGTTGACATTGTAACAGAAACCCCCCAAATGCTTCAACATAACCGTGAAACGGCTCAGGTTGTAACCGGACATTTTCCGGGGTAGAAGCGGAAGTAAACAGATCGCCGGGGATGGGAGTGAAGCTGGAGCTGTGGTGTTTAAGGTCTGAAGAGTCCGTGTGATATCCTGGATCCGGGAAATAAGGTGCTCCTGAACAGAAGTGATGCGAGAGAGTATATTGGAGTGGAGTTCCAAGAAAATACCTTGTTTCTGCACAGCGTGGCGGAGAACTTCCGGGTCAGCTGGGTCGGGTATCTGGCCAGTTCGTTCTGTCATGGCTAGTACACGGAACGGACCCAGACGCTGGAACCCAGAGGCAGAGACAGGTGAGTGAAAGGTAAGTAAAGAGTTTATTTTAAGTTATTGCTGATTCCTGACAAGGCTGTGGGTAACGTGGCTGCGGCTCTTGATTGTAGTCTCCGGTACCGTACGTGCAGAGTCCCAAGAGCTTGGAGGCCAGACAGAGTTCGTGGCGTGTCTGGAGATCCAGAGGACCACAGACACTGTGGCTGACAAACACAGGTGACGTCGACGAGGAGTGTTATGGCAGCTGCTGCTCGAGGAGGTGAGATTCAGGTGACACTCTTGGCATGAGGTGAGGACCTGAAGCGAAGAAAACAGTCAAGGTTAACTTGGGACGAGACAAGGGGGCCAGACGTAGAGAGCTTCAGGAGACTAGGCACCATCAGGGTTAGCGAACTGGCGGAGAATGATGAAGCTGGGTTTCCTTAAGTAGCAGGTGTCTGATGAGTAGAGTGGTCACAGCTGAGAGGGATCAGCAGCAGACCTGGAGGGGGAGGAGTCTGACAGGCCACCATGACACATCCATATTGCAGTTAGTGGATTAGAACAATAAAAACAGCAAAAAAAATGCACAATTGAAATAAGTGCAAAAGGTCAGAGGTCAAAAGGCCAAAAGGTGTGTGTGTGTCTGACATGCCAGACACACACACACAAGCACACAATTAAAACAGTTCGGTACTAAAGCTAAAGCCATGTTATTTCTCATAACCCCGTCCTCTCCTTACAACAGCACTGGATTAAACGGCGACGTTTCAGTTTTGAGTGTTTTTACTGTATTTAACGTTAACACATATACCGGTGAAACGTGCATTCTGGTGTGTGTTTAAAAAGGCAGCGAGCGCGAAACTGAGTTGGTTGTGATTTATTTATTCAGTCATCAATCAGCATTTATAATCCATCAAAGTCCTCATCATCAGAGTCTGTCTCTTTGCCGTGCGGCTCCTAAGAACAGTGAAAGCAGACACCTCAGGCCAAGTTTAAGTCCTGCAGTGGACAAAATCCGGACCCAAAATGAAGGCCCTAGTATGAGTGAAGGTCAAAAGAAAGCAAAGACGGTGACGGTGACGTCCAGGAAAGTTTTTAGCTTCACACTGAGTATAAACATGAAGGATTCTAAAATGACCCATGTGTGATGTGCGATGTTCTACGTTGTGGGGTTCAAAATTAATGGGCTCGATGCCGGAAAAGAGATTATGCATTCAGTTACTCTTTCTGCGTCTTCCTCTCTGAGAGTGTGCGGAGTCGTGCGGTGTATGGGACATGCCCACGGACAGCTCTCAAGCGCAGCCAGTTGATTGACAGCTCAGTTGATTCACATCTAGGCTTTCGTTTTCCCTGCTACAAGTGACGCACCAGCTGGGTTGTTACAATATTAACAATATAACACTTTTATTGCCATAAAGTTGTTTTTTTTCACTTTATCAGTGGGTGGTGTGCCGCAGGATTTTTTTCAATTACAGAAGTGTGCCGTGGCTAAAAAATGGTTGAAAAACACTGGTCTAGATGACCCAACTCCCAACCTTAAAGTGCCTAGGATAGCACAAGGGTTAAAAGGCCATTGGATTTCATGGTGAGCGTGGCTGGACCCAGAAGCAGGACAGAAACAGAAGGTGGCTGAATAAGTTGTCTTTATTGAGTCCCAATGCTGGTGGAGGGTTCAGGCTTGGAAGATTTGTGCCTTGGACAGGTGACAAAATGGAACCTTGCTTGGTGTCCTGATGAGTGGCAAACGGTGACCCATGGTGGAGGCGTAGCTGGGGGTGATTCCTGGAGAGGCAAACATAGAGTGGATAAGCTTGCAACATGAATGAGGTATTTGGCATAGAACTAGACTTTGACTTGGCTTAGATCTTAACATAGGTCTGAACTCTGCCGCATGAAGCAGACAAACTGACGTCAGCTGACAGGTGAGGAGTCCATAAGAAGGCTGCAGGCGGATGAGAAGATGTGTGGCAGGTGTGATAAAGATTCCCTGGTAGGTGTGGGGGAAGACCAGAATCCTAACATTGGAATAAAAAATATACTCAGGGTGGGACTTTAATAGTTAATGCATCATACTTTCCATTCCATTTTGGCTATGTATTTTCTACTTATCAGTTTGCAGAATTATATAATCCTGGTTCTCCTTGTGTTATTTAAAAGATTATGAGTTTCAGTTGAATGATTATAGAAAAGCATTGACAGGGAGTCATGTACACTTACAGTACTGGTCTTGAAGAAGTTATCTTTACGCAGATAAACGGGAAGTGCAAGGAGAACAAGTGCCTGTCTCATGTTCACATCGCATTGTTCCTAAAAGAACAAAAAGACATCTCCATTACCATTGAAGCAAATGCAGAGTAAACACTTCCAATATTTATTTAAGGTACTTTAAGAATTAATACAACTATATCCTTTCTAGATGGCTATTTCTAGTGAGATGACTACAGTGTTCATGTCCACTTCATGGTCAAAGACCCAAAGTCATTTTTTAAGGCAAGTTACACCATAGCTTCTTACAGTTGGTTACAAATAATTTCTTATCAGTTTTTGAATCATGCACAGTAGAAATGTACCTGTAGGTGATAAATCTTAACCAAGCTGGCCAGTTCCTCCAGCTATCCTGCGTAATTTGGTTGACTAAGTCTTTGAAAAGGGCAGCTTTAAGTTGCGCAAAAAAACATGTAAAAACTGCACAATTTCCTCTAACTGCATCTACTCTATGTGAATCCATATGAGATCTTGACAGATGAGTTTTCATGGCTTCAAATGATGGAAATGTACAAATTCAACTGTCATATAGACATGACACTAGTCAAAAGTGTCTCCACTACCATGTCATAGAGACATGGCAGTGGAGACACTTTTGAATTGGCTAGTAGTACTGCATAGTGCCAAAATAATTGTCCCAGTGTATGTGAAGTAGCAGAACAGCTTGCACCAATGTGCCACCTTCTCCCTGCAATTAAAATATGTTTTAATTAAATTTAGAACTTGGGCTAGTTAAAATTTGCGTAAATGTTTCCATACTGCTGTATGAATCTAATAATGGTAATAATTCAGGATGAATATATTAAATAGGTATAAAACTCACCCACTGACAACTCTTTTCTGATGAAATGATGACTTTCTGGTGAAGTCTTTGAAGTTTAGTATCTGAAAAAGTCCAAATGAGATATTTCAATGTTCAATTACATTCTGATATCTATCTCAACATTTATTGCACTACACAAACAATTGGAAAAAAATAAATATATATAAAAAATAGCTCCAGACAGAAATTACTGATCAGGAGACAAGTTACCTCCCTGGCCTTGGCGTCTACCTGGATGTGAAACACAGATTACCCTTTGTGGTTCGGTACCTGAACACAACACGAGCATGCTTTTGTAATTTATATTTTTTACCAAAATTTTTTAAAATGCAAATCAGGGATTTTAAAAAATTTTAAAGCTGGATTTACAACCCAACGTAATTTACGTGTCAGGGACGTCCAGTTTTAACGTTAAGTCATTCGTGATGCTTTTATGGACCTCATACCAATAAATAAACCTGGTCTCTGAACATCATCTGTACCTTCCGTGAATTGTAAATGAGGTACCCAGTCAATCCTTCCATTGAGCAATCAGGCTAAAAACCTTTGTCGGTAGCTCCTCGCACAACCGGTGGAGGCATCGAGGTCATGGACAAATTTTTGGACAAATGTCCAGAAGAAATTTGAGCCATATTGAAATGCTAACTTCACACGGGAATCACGCTTAGTGTAATTACAGCATTACACAGATAATTTACATCTCTGAAAACCCCTCACTGTCATACCTAACAGGCATATTGGTTTGCTGAATAGCTGAATAGCCCGCCTTAGGCTGATGGAAAAAACCAAAGTGGTGGTATCTAGAAGGGGGGCAAATTCAGAACGCATTTCAGAAAATAAAATGCTCAATTTACAATTTCAAACGTCACATTCGGCAAGTCCAACAAGACCAACTGAGCTAATGCTGAGAAAACGAAAGACCCTCTCACCAGAATGTGGTGACGTCGATGACGTCATGATACTACTATAGGGATCCTAAAATCTTTTAGTGCACCACACAAATAACTCTAAAATATTGAGCACTGTTGAGTTAAGTTTGAATTAATCTTATTTTCGCTTAATACTTTATAGTTGAATCAACTACAAAATGACATTTAAGTTGTATAAGCTTGATAGTTATGAGCCAATACAACTGTTTGGGCCTACAGTGTAGTTGTGGAAATGAAAAAAAAATAAAGGTAAAAAATGTGAAAAATGTAATAATTGCGGTTTGTTCCCAGTATTATATGATACCAAGTCTTTCATATATCTAAATATAACTGTAAAAGAAAAAGCCTGGAGCAAGATTCATGAGAATTGCACCGTTTCGACATTTCACACAAAGCCTCTTCCGAATGTAGGTTGTATAAGATAGTGACAGTCCAGTGTGAACACTATAGGCTAAAATGCGCATTCAAGAAGGCTTTTTTAGAGTGTTCACATGCCCGGTGTGAACTAAGGGTAACAGTCTGTCTACATGCAATGAGCCTGCACTTTTACGAACAGCACTATTGGTCCCCTTGCATAGTGCTCATGATTTGTGGGGTGTTGAAAAAAGGAAAAATGTGTATGGTCTTGTCAGAAGTGCTATGTTTTTTCCTTCTGGTCACCGACGGTAGCCGACCCCAGAGTTCTAGCCACACTACAGCTCCCCGCAACCTCAGCGCACACTTCCTGGATGCCGTGCACCTGACTTTCATTCTATGAAAGAATTTCTGTAGCATAATTAAAAATAAAAGTCAATACAAGAAATGTTTTTTTTTCATTTTCAAAATGAAGCTGCATTTGTCGACTCAAAAATAAAATATAAAAGCAATCCGCTAAACGGGTTTTTCTTTTTCTTATACAACATCGCTCATTCTGTCACTTAAATAACCCTTGTGCTATCCTAGGCACTTTACCATTGGGAGTTGGGTCATCTAGACCCACTGGACAGTGCGCTGAACCTTTTTTCTTCAATGATTTGTGAACCTCACTGGTGTCCATGGATTATATGAAATCTTTCCACCTTTATCCACCTTTGTCATGGTAGGGAGAACACGTTAATGTAAGGGTGGGGTCATCTAAGATAGCACAATGGTTAAAATGATCAAGAAAATGGTATTTGACATTTATTATTTATTATGATTTTTTATTAACTCACAACACAACACATTAACTCACAACACAATAACTCACAACACAACACATTAACTCACAACACAACACATTAACTCACAACACAACACATTAACTCACAACACATTAACTCACAACACAACACAATAACTCACAACATATTAACTCACAACACAACACATTAACTCACAACGGAAGTAAAGCTGCAATGGAAGTGCTTTTATTCTGAAATTTCCACTGGGCTGAGCGGCTAACTGCCTAACAGAAAGTAACGTCACAGTGAGCTGTGGAGGGAGCATGTTTCTTCTACAAGAGAAGCTACACAATGTTAACCCACACTCCTCCGCGCTGCACTCACACTCCTCTCTGTCGCTGCACGTGCTCCGGTGTTCTCCGTTCTTCAGCCCCCTCCTCTCACACTCACTCGGTCCCCAACACCCCCCACCCACCCACACACCCTCCCAGTCCCTGCACCAATGAGTTATATCACTAGAGGAGACACGCCCGCTTGGGAAGCCTTGCCGACGGTGGAGGAGCGCGACGCCATCTTGGTGAGGTCGACGACGCCCACATGACAATGATTTCTATTGCTTTTAGTGGTGTATAGGTAGCTTTTATATACTATATATATTTTTACATTTATATATATTTATACATATATGTAAATATATTATATTTATATGTATAATATATATATAGATACATCATTTGTTGTTGTTAAAGAAGAGAAACAGGCAGCCTTAAAAGCTCAAACTTTAATGAAAATGCATTGTTGCAGGACTTCTTACGAAGAAAAAAATAATTTCAAAGAGTTTTTAAAAATAATTTCTAAACATTTAGAAGTTTTAGACCTCTTTGACATTTAATTTAAATTATTTAGAAAAACCCAACAATGAGTCAATAATAATAATAATAACAAATCAATAGTAAGTCAATACAAACAATAAATAAATAATAAGTCTATTAATGATAATAATAATAAGTCTATTAATAATAATAATAATAAAATAACATCATGCAGCATGTTGATAATAGCCCTGCAGCATCATGAATGTCAACATGTGTACTATTAATGAAGCTCCTGCAGCATAAAAAGAAAAAAATTATAGTACTTACCTGTGAAATGATATACCTTCCTCCTTCATGGACTCGGTGCTCTGATTTTGGCAGTTGAAACCCAAACAATGAACTGGTATTATGCAAAAAATGTGTTCACATGCATGCACTGCAGTAGTAACTTGACCTCACCAAGATGGCGGTGCTCTCCTCCCATGAGGAACCACGTGATGTCTCCTCTAGTGATATAACTCATTGCCCTGCACGCTCTCCTCTCCTTTCTTCCGCTCCCTCTTCCTTTCACACACGCACGCGGTCCCCAACACTTGACACAACAAATGTGGAGAGATCCACTGTCAGGCTTTAATGAACACAATTTCTAAGAGGCGGGGCGTTGAACTCCCCCAACAACAGGTTAGATGACAGAGCTCGGTCCATTAAGCTCTGCCGTTCACGGAGCTTCAGTACATAGAACTCCAAAAGCCACACGGCCTAACGTAGGCCGCTATTATATATTCATGAGTGGGAAAAAACCCGCTGAACCGACCTTAAAACCGCCCAAATTTTGCATTTTTGACCGCAAATTTACACCCAATCTGGCAACGCTGCTGCTAGCTTCTCTTGTAGAAAATCATGCTCCCTCTACAGCTCACTGTGACGTTACTCTCTGTTAGGCAGATAGCCACTCAGCCCAGTGGAAATTTCAAAATAAAAGCACTTCCATTCCAGATTAACTTCCGTTGTGAGTTAATGTGTTGTGTTGTGAGTTCATGTGTTGTGTTGTGAGTCAATGTGTTGTGTTGTGAGTTCATGTGTTGTGTTGTGAGTTATTGTGTTGTGAGTTAATGTGTTGTGTTGTGAGTTAATGTGTTGTGTTGTGAGTTATTGTGTTGTGTTGTGAGTTAATGTGTTGTGTGTAAAGTTAATGTGTTGTGTGTAAAGTTAATGTGTTGTGTTGTGACCCTTCTGGGCCACCGTATTTATGTGAGGGGGGAAAAAAACTCTGCCCAAAACCGGGAGTTAAACTTCAGGAAGTTTTCGAAAAGTTTGTTCAGGCTTTTGATTTTATTATTATAATTTCTGTAATCTTAAAACAGACTCAGTCAGACGGAGGCCAATAGTCACATTTCTGGCAAGTATTTGCATAGGTATGAGTCAGCAATAAGAGGATAACTGAACTACAGTGAAAATTGTGATTTTAGTGTTATCAACTGCTTCTGTTTATAAATTCTATGGAAAGAATTTCTAGGAGCAACCAGGGACTGGAGGAGGTCTGGTTTGGGGACCTCAGGATTTCCTCTCTAATCTTGGCAGATGTCCTGTTGGCTTCATCGAGCCAGGACTTCCTACGTGCATTGGAGTGGTTTGCAGAAGACTGTGAAGTGGCTGGGATGGGGGTCAGCACCGCTAAGTCTGAGTCCATGGTTCTAAAACGGAGAAATGTAGTTTGTCCTTTCTGAGCGGTTGGAGTGCTCCTGCCCCAAGCGGAGGATCATGAGATTAACTGCCAGATTGGTGCGGCATCTGCTATTATGCAATAGCTGGTCCATTGTGGTGAAGAAAGAGCTGAGTCAGAAAGAAAAGCTGTATATTTCGTGGTTGATCTTTGTTTCAATACTCACCTGTTGTACATAGGATGTCTGGACACTATTAGAGATATGGGGAGAAGCTCAGTCACAGAAGCTCGTGTTCCGGGCATGTCCCTCTGGGCAGAAGCACCGGGAAAGACCCAGAGCACGCTGGGGAGACTACGTTCCTCGGCTGGCCTCCTGGAGGTGAGAAGTGGCTGGGGTAAATAAAGTCTAGGCATCTTTGCTTAGAATGCTGCCTCCACAACCTGGTTTTAGATGAGCTGAAGAAGATGGATGGATGGATGTATAGATGAATGGATGGAAGAATTGACGGATGGATGGTGTTTTTAACATGATCTTGTGACATTCTTCTGATGATGGAGGACATATAAAAAGAAAATTAAGTTTCAAATTGCATTTCTTTCTATATTCAAATCTTTGTGAGTCAGGAGCAGACAATAAAAATGCAGACTAGCTCCCTGCTCTGCTCCATTCTGATGCAACCACTTGTAGATCCATAAACATCCTCATTTTCCTGTTAACACTTGTAGATCCATAAATGTCCTAATTTTCTTCATCATAGCTGGCATCTGGCTCAAAACTTTACTGCTGGATAGCTCCAATATTGCTCGTTACTTTAGTTGCACCGGTAATATTAGGTTGGAGGTGTGAAAGCAGCAAGAGAGCATGTAAACAGATGGATGACAAGAAAGGTAGGTGGTCTTACTCAGCCCCAACAGTCCAACCCACAACTCAGAGGCGAACTTCTAAGGAACTCCTCCCCCTCTGAAGAAACTATGTCCTAGAAAAAGACATGTTTTTTGTAACTGGCTAAATACGGCATAAGCTTAATTAAAAACCACTGGCAACACCTTTTATAATAGATCATTGGAATGGAGTATTAAGTAAAACATGTTAGTTTGTTTTTAACACTTATCACATTTCTTTACCCTTTGCAGGCCAAGAAACAGTTTTTTTCTTTTTAAAGAAAGCATTTTAAATGAACTTTCATTTTCATTTTGGATAAAAAAAATAAAAAATAAAATAAAAATTCAAAACAAGCAAGTTCACCTAGTGTAGTGAGGGACCTCAAAGTTGATCTCTAAGCAACAAATATAAATAAATAAATAAAACCGGCTGGGCTTATGGCATAATGGTAAACAATTAATTAAATTAACATGGTGAGCAATTAACATCACCCAGTGAGAGTCCTTGGGCAATAATCTTAACGCTACAGCCTACTTCATTACATGAGAGGCAATGAACCACATGTCATGCCAGCTCAGACGTCGCATCTGCATCAGGTGGTGGGGGACCAGAGCAGCCTGATGGAAAGTGGGGTACTGGAACAAGACGGAAATGGACTAGATGTGAGAACAAGTTTCTGTTAGATTGCTACTACTCAGGCAACCCCACCCAGAGGGGTTACATGCAGAGAATGTTGAATGAATGGATGCTTCGGAACCCATAATCAAGGCTAACTGCCAAACACCTGGTAGCCCAATGTTCTAATATCCACAAACGGCAACTACTATCACAACTTGAAATTAAAGCGGTACAATCCAATTGCAATATCACCACGGGGAGCCAGAACAGCAGGTCAGAGGAGGCTATTCCACACTCCCACCCTGAGGTTGGGCAGACAGCCCCAACAACCACAGATACGCTGAGCGAGGCAGCAACAGACATGAAAGACAAGATCATTTCATATCATGAAGATCATGAACACTCGGCAACCCAGACACCAGTTACAACGGTTAAGTGATGTACCGCCTGAAAGTCTCCAGGAAGCTGTGAATGAAGCATTGAGGGCAATCCCTACCACAACAATCACAGAAACCAATGAACTGGTTTTCACCTGAGTAACAGTGATCCTTCAGATCCTTGGATATAAGAGCAACCATAGAAGAAAACAATACCCACCATGGAAGCAACGGTTAGAGGCCAAAATCATGGCAACTCAGGGGGATGTGAGTAAGGTGACAGAGGCTCAAAGAGGTACAATAAGAAAGCAAGTACCTAAGAGATCCAGCCAGATGCCCACACCTGAAGCACTGGACACTGCCAAACAAAGGCTCCTAGCCTTGAGCAGCCGCCTAAAGGGGTACACAAGAGACAATTAAGCCAGAGGAATTAACATGCTGGTTCATTTGGCTACCTGGCAGCACAAATGAACCAGCTTCTAAGAGATGGGACTTATCCCGAATGGCTAATGGAAGGACGAACAATATTGATCCCAAAGAATCCCTCAAAGGGTGCAGTCCCATCCAACGACCGGCCAATAACCTGTCTCTCCACAACATGGAAGCTCATGTCAGGCATCATTTCAACAAAGATAAATAGGCACATGGATCAATACATGAACAACACACAGAAAGGCATTGGTAGAGACTCCACAGGAGCCAAACACCAACTCCTGGTTGACAGAACAGTCGCTTAAGACTGCAGGTCACGACACACCAACGTGTGCACAGCCTGGATTGTTTACAAGAAAGCCTATGACTCAATGCCACACACTTGGATCACTGAATGCTTGGAGCTGGACAACATCAACAGGATTCTAAGAGCCTTCATAGGAAATTCGATGAAGCTGTGGAAAACCACCCTTGAAGCCAATGACAAGCCACTTGCACAAGTCTCCATAAAATATGGGATATACCAAGATGATGCTCTGTCCCCACTGCTGTTCTGCATAGGTCTGAACCCCCTCAGCCAAATTATCAACATGACTGGCTATGGATACCGACTCAGAAATGGGGCCAACATTAATCACCTCCTCCACATCAAGCTATATGCTAAGAGCGAGCGTGACATTGACTCCTTGATCCACACCACCAGGATCTACTGTACTGACATTGGGATGTCATTCGCGCTCGAGAAATGCAGCCGAATGGTGACAAAGAGAGGCAAGGTAGACCACACAGAAAGGGGCTCACTCCAAGAAGGAACAATAGCAGACATTGAAGACATTTACAAGTACCTTGGAATTCTGCAGGCCGATGGCAACCTAGAGCAGGCAACAAGGAAAGCTGCAACAGCTAAATACCTCCAATGAGTAAGGCAAGTCCTGAGATGTCAGCTTAATAGCAATAATAAGACCTCGGCAATAAACAGCTCCGCACTGCCAGTTATCAGATACCCTGCAGGAATAGTAACATGGCCAAAGGAAGAGATACAGACCACGGATGTTAAGTCACGAAAGCTCCTCACCATGCATGGAGGGTTCCATCCCAAATCCAGTACCCTGAGACTGTTTGCTTGCCACAATGAAGGAGGCCGAGGACTAGTGAGCGTGGAAGCCACTATCCAGGATGAAACATCTAAGATGCGTGAATACATCAAGCTCAAGGCCCCAACTGACAGTGTGCTCAGTGAATGTCTGAGGCAATGGAGAGCAGAGGATACAGTGCTGGAGGACAGATCCTCATGGGAGGACTAACCCCTGCATGGGCTGTACCACTGGACCATAACTGAAGTGGCTGATATCAAGAAGACCTACCAATGGCTAGAAAACGCTGGCCTACAGGACAGCACTGAAGCACTCATCCTGGAAGCTCGGAACAAGCCCTGAGCACCAGAGAGAACAGAGGAAAGCCGTTGTGGTGGATGTGACGGTGCCAAGCGATGGGAACATCAGGAAGAAAGGAAACATGAGAAACTGGAGTCTGGTGTCTGTGGTAACTGGAGCACTCGGGGCAGTAACCCCCAAGCTGGAGGAGTGGCAACAACAGATGGAAAGACCTCAGACCTCTCAGTCCAGAAGAGCGCAGTACAAGGAACAGCTAAGATACTGCGCAGTACCCTCAAGCTCCCCGGGCTCTGGTAGAGGACTGGAGCTTGGGTGAGAAACCCCACGCAGAAGGGTGAGAGGGGCGTTTATATATACACACACATGTATATACATGTGTATATATACATATATATACGTATATATATACACGTGTATATATATATATATATATATATATATATATATATATATATATATATATATATATATATATATATATATGCCTCTGATAAGTGCGTCAAAAGATAAGAATTTATGGATTTACAAGCTGCACTATATCATACAAAACCATACAATACCATACCAATACAATTTAAATGTATTTCTTTTTAATATGCATTAGTTTAAAAAAAAGTCAGATAAATGGAAAGGAGTCTTTTTAAAATCAAATATAAATAGCATTTTAAGTTAAATCATTGTAAAAAGTACGTTTAATCAAGTTTTCTACATGTTCTCTAAAGCAGTGGTTGTCTGTGGACCATTCACGTGTTGAGCTCTACTGTCAGAGAGCAGCGGAGCAGAAGACACTATCATCCAGAGTTTCATTCTTGGAATTAAAAGGCAACAGGAATCGGTAGAGCATAAAGAACGATGAGCAGGGGTGAGAGGTTTCTTAAGGTTATGGGGACCATTTCCACGGGTGCATGGATGAGTGAGCAGGGACACATTGAATTTGATTGTTGAAAGGTGTGAGGTAGTCATACTCTTTGCTTCTCATTTGTCACCATTGTTCTTGATGTTATCTAATAATAGTCATACAGGAAACTAAGAACAGTGTAACAAAAAATGTAACATTTTCCTCAAGTGGAATAACTAAACATCCGATAGACATTTGCATTAATATAACAAATGGTTATGTTTATTTCTTTCTGCACCCTGAGTGAGAGGAAGGGAGAGGATGATTACACTCTTGTGTTGAAATACGTAAGTTCCAAAAATAAAGCCAGATTGCATTCAGCAGGTGGTCATATAAAATACAGTGAATTATAATAAGTATGCCATTCTTTTCTTAAAAAATATTAATATTTGGTCCGTTATTAATCATATTTAAAGTTTTTGAGTCTATTATTTGCTGTACTCTAAGGAGTTATTTTTAGAAGTGCTAGTACTGAGTACTGGTAGTACTTCTGGTGTGGAGAAGTGGGGATAATGGTAGTGGGATTTTTTGCCTCTTTTTAGGGAGCCGTATCTTTTGGATCAGTTAATTTCAACGGAGCTGTTTAAAAAACTGGCTCATTTAGCTCTTTTTATATTTATTCACTTTTAAGAAGCCAGCCTGGAGTTTATTAACTTAATCCGAGAAATAATCATAGGGAGGCTTGATGGGCTGAGATCTGGATCCGAATAATTCAAATTCAGATTTCCAACCAACAACTGAGATTGAATTATATTTTGAAATTCTTTCCTAAAATGTTCCACTTTAGTCTTTGCTCCTTTACAAGACTTTACTTAGATCTCAGATGGATGCACATTTCATCTCAGGCCACTCGTGTTTATACAACTCTGCAGACCAGCAGCATAAACTTTGACGGTTTCACTACATTTTCTAGAGGCTACTGGAGTTAATGGCCTGGACTCCTCAATTCTTTCTGTTTATATATATCCACGGGGCAGCCGGTCGGTCCTGTTTGCGCTCCAAAGCCTTCTCTGGAGCGGAACACTGTCTATGCATGACGTAAAACCAGAGCATTAGTGACACACGATCGGAATGAATTGTTTACATGCACAACGATCGGATCAACAATCGGCATAACCCACTAATCTCGATCGTAAGAAAATGTTGATCCAAACAAGTCTGATCGGGGCAGACTATGCTGAACGGGGTGTTTACATGACACATTTTTCTTCCGATCCGGCGTTCTTTCCGATTACCTTTGTCCATGTAAACGCAGCTAGTGTCACCAGCAAAGCACCCCCACACCATTACACCTTCACGGTGGGAACCAGACATGTAGAGTCCATCTGTTCACCTTTTCTGCGTCGCACAAAGACACAGTGGTTGGAACCAAAAATCTCAAATTTGGACTCATCAGACCACAGCATAGATTTCCACTGGTCTAATGTCCATTCCTTGTGCTCTTTAGCCCAAACAAGTCTCTTCTGCTTGTTGCTTTTCTCTAGAAGATACTCTACCATGAAGGCCTGATTCACACAGTCTCCTTTTAACACTTGCTGTAGAGATGTGTCTGTTGCTAGAACTCTGTGTGTCATTGACCAGGTCTCTAATCTGAGCTGCTATGAACCTGCTACTTCTGAGCCTGGTGACTCGAATGAACTTATCCTCTGCAGCAGAGGTGAATCTTGGTCTTCCTTTCCTGGAGCGGTCATGTATATAAACAAATATATATAAACAAATGTCATCTTCCTCCACTTTGGTTGAAAAATAATAAACTTCTTATTTTCCTCTGACATTTCCATGCAAAGGAGTACAGAAACATGCTTTAAAGTTTATGCATAGCCAGCTAATCACTGCGTACATATTTGCGGACAGACATGTGCTGACACAATTTGGATCCTTTACAATTACAGAGAATTCCTCTGACAATAGTTTCTTAGTATGTGTTGTCTTCCAGCTCAATACTGATGTTAGACTTAGCAGACCCCAGCTCTGCCAGGGACATGTTCATTTCTGTCTAGGCTTCCTAATAGGAACTAATGTGGTGGGAGGAAAACAATTAATCATCTGAGGTTAAAGTTTATCTCTGATCACTGTCGCAGTTTTACCTGTCTGAAACTCCACACAGGAACTCACACACACACACCCACATCTTATGCTCACGGACCAAGCTAATGCTGGTTGGGTGGGTAATATTTAAGTACTTAAACATCTGAGGGGTGTTGTGTATTGAAGTTAGTAATGTTGAACTCCATTACCCAGCATGCATGTGTTACCCAGAATGCTTAGAGAATGGTCACGTGAGAGTGCACTGAGCAGAGAGCGAGGAAGCGGTTGATAGCCATGCACTGTGTAGTACGTTAAAGAGACTGTTAAATAAAAAGTCATAGAAACCCAGCGACTGACTTGGCTTACTTTAAGATAAGCAAGACAACACATGGTGTCAGAAGTGAGCAGCAAGATTAAAGAGAAAAAGTCTTGTGAGTGTAAACATGCCGAGGAGCAACAGGCTGACAGCGAGTGCTACATCGAGTGATGGCTACGAGCAGCAGTGACAGTGAAGCGGGAGCCGAGGGAGAAATTGAACAAACAGAAGAAGATTTTGTTCCTGGTTTGGTGAATAACGCACAGCAGCAGAGGACTGTGGATGCCCAAATACCCCGACTCGCCATGGATAAGCTAAGTCCGCCCACTTCCATGCAATTGACAGGCAATCTTGCTGATAACTGGAAACGTTTCAAGCAAAGATTTAACATTTATTTGGCAGCAAGTGGAGCAGGGAACGGTGATGAAAAACTTAAGGCTAATATCCTATTGCATGTTATTGGAGAAGATGCTTTGGATATATTTAACAGCTTTCAGCTGGATGAAGCTAACCTGACTCTGGCAGAACTAATGACAAAATTTGAAGAGTATTTTGTACCCACTCAGAATGTGACCTTTGAAAGGTACAAGTTTTTCACCCATGATCAAAAGCAAGGAGTACCTTTTGATCAATACTTAGCAGAGCTTCACACATTGAGCAAAACATGTGAATTCGAGACTCTGAGAGACTCACTAGTGAGGGACAGGATTGTCTGCGGTACAGCCGATAATGGACTAAGAGAAAGACTGCTTAGAGAAACTGGACTTACATTAGATAAGTGTGTTTCTATGTGTCGAGCAGCAGAGACCACAAGAGCACAAGCAAAAGAGCTTCGGAGAGATGAAACAACAGTGCATGCAATACAGAAAGAAAGAAGGAAAAATAAAACATATCCTAAACAAGAGGAGAAACATGCAGGTTTTAAATGTGGCAAATGTGGAAACAGCCACAAGCCAAGATCATGCCCTGCATATGGAAAATCTTGCAATAACTGTGGGAAAAGCAACCATTATGCTAAATGTTGTAAAGCTCCCACAAGACAAAAAGTCCACACAGTTGATGAGGAAGAACAGGAAGACGAGTTCATTGTGGACATGGTGCATGTAGGCACAGCAGAAAAAGAAGAATGGATAGTTCCACTTGAAGTGAATGAGACAATTATTCCATTCAAGATTGACACGGGTGCACAAATAAATCTGTTATCTATAGAGGATTATAAAACACTGGCAGTGAAGAGCAAAATGAATCCTATAAAAACAAAGGTGACTGGCTACACAGGCGAACGCGTTCCTGTAAAAGGAGGCTGCATTGCAACATTTAAACATAAAAACCAGAAGATACGAGCACAACTACTCGTCGTGGATAAGAAGGTGCAACCAATTCTAGGGCTAAGCACGTCTGTAAAGCTGAACCTAGTTAAAAGAGTGTTTGTCGTGACATCACCAGAAGTGACAAATGATAATGACTCGCTCATGAAAGAGTACAAAGATTGCTTTGAAGGACTAGGATGTTTACCTGGAGAGCATAGAATATGCATGGATAAAAGTGTCCCTCCTGTCGTGCATCCATGTAGGAAAGTTCCATTTGCGCTGCGAGAAAAACTGAAGGACGAGCTAGCACGCATGGAAAAACTTGAGGTCATCAAAAAGATAGATGAACCAACTGAATGGGTCAGCTCACTGGTAGTCATTCAAAAGAAAACAGGAGCTCTCAGAACATGCTTAGACCCAAGAGACTTAAACAAAGCAATCATAAGAGAACATTTCAAGTTACCAACCAGGGAAGAAATCATGGCACAGTTTGCTGGAGCTAAATGGTTCAGTAAATTAGATGCCTCGTCAGGATTTTGGCAGCTGAGGTTAGACGAAGAGAGCTCAAAACTTTGTACATTCAATACGCCTGAAGGCAGGTACAGGTTTCTTCGCCTACCATATGGAATTAGATCTGCGCCTGAAGTCTATCACAAGACTATACACATGATCTATGAACACATACCAGGAGTAGAGACCATGATGGATGACATCAT
Source organism: Oryzias latipes (assembly GCF_053564925.1). Classification (NCBI taxonomy): domain Eukaryota; kingdom Metazoa; phylum Chordata; class Actinopteri; order Beloniformes; family Adrianichthyidae; genus Oryzias; species Oryzias latipes. The sequence continues at coordinate 15,556,783 of NC_136237.1, read as the reverse complement.
TGTCTGGGGAACTACTCGAGAGGAACATGACAAAAGACTGAGACAAGTGTTGGACAAGACAAGAGAAGTAAATCTGAAACTAAATAAAGACAAATGTGAGTTTGGAGTGAAGACACTTACCTTTGTGGGAGATGTTGTTAGTGAACAGGGAGTGAAGCCAGACCCAAAAAAGACTTCAGCTATAAACAATATGGAAAGACCAACCAACAAAGATGAAGTTAGGCGGTTCTTAGGGATGGTAACCTATCTCGCCAAGTTTGTCCCACAACTGGCAACCCTGACAACACCCCTTAGGAGTCTTCTTGAACAGAAAAATGAATGGATTTGGTCTCATGAACAAGAGCAAAGTTTTCGGAAACTGAAAGAGGTTTTGACACAAGAACCGGTGCTAAAGTTCTATGATCCAGAGAAGAGGACCAGAATTTCAGCGGATGCGTCACAGCATGGCTTGGGAGCAGTGCTGCTGCAGCAACACGATGAGCAGTGGCTACCTGTAGCCTACGCATCCAGAGCGTTGACAGGTGCAGAGTCCAGGTGCGCTCAAATAGAAAAAGAACTGTTAGCCAGCATGTACGCATGTGAGCGGTTTCATCAATATGTTTATGGCCAAACGTTTGAAGTGGAAACCGACCATAAACCATTGGTGTCAATCATGTCTAAAGCACTGAGTGATTGTCCAGTAAGGATACAGCGGATGTTAATCAGGCTGCAGAAATATGACGTGCACATGATGTACACAAAAGGAAAGTACATGTACACAGCAGACACTTTGTCTAGAGCAGTGGACAAAGATGAAAAAGAAGACAGCGGAAAAGGAGCAGAAATACAAGCATATGTGGACATGATTCTGACATCTCTGCCGGTAACTGCTGACCGAACAGAACAAATACGAACAGAGACAAATGCAGATGAAATCATGAAAGAACTGAAAAGAACAATACTCAAAGGATGGCCTGAAAACAAAAAAGAATGCCCTGGAAAAATACAAGATTTCTGGAACTGCAGAGCAGAGCTCACAGTGGTGGACGACATAGTGTTAAAAGGAAGCAAGTTTGTCATTCCAACATCACTACGCAAGCAGATGCTTCGAAAAATACATGAAGGTCACCTTGGGGAGGTCAAGTGTAAACGCAGAGCAAGGGATGTAATGTACTGGCCTAGAATCAACCAAGACATCAGCCAGACGACAGCTTCATGTGAACTTTGCCGCACTTACAGGCCGAAACAACAAGCGGAGCCACTGATGTCTCACCCAGTTCCACATAGACCTTATTATAAGGTTGGAACTGATTTGTTTGACTATAATGGTAAAAGTTACGTGGTGGTAACAGACTACTTTTCGAACTATCCTGAAGTTGGAGTGCTGCAGTCAACATCAAGTAAAGCAGTGATTAGTTTCCTGAAGTGTGTGTTTGCCAGACACGGTGTTCCGTGTGAATTGTTTTCAGACAATGGACCGCAGTTTTCCAGCAGTGAGTTTGCTGACTTTGCTAAAGATTGGGGGTTTAGACACGTAACATCAAGTCCAAACTATCCAAAGTCCAATGGCTTAGCGGAAAGCTCAGTAAAGATAGTGAAGACTCTACTGAAGAAAGCACACGACAGAGATGACTTTCAAAAAAGTCTTCTGATCTACCGGAGTACACCTCTGCAAAATGGATTGTCACCAGCTCAGATGCTGATGGGAAGGCGCATTCGCTCCAACCTACCAGTACATGAAGACTTGTTGACCCCTAAGGCTGCACACAAAGTCAGGAAGGCAAAAGAAGAAATGAAGGTGAAGCAAAAGCGGCTGTATGATCGTAAGGCTAAACATCTGCCTTTCCTAAAGCCAGGAGACAAGGTACGTCTTAGAGATGCTTCCACAGGAAACTGGAGACAACAAGGACGCGTGCAAGAGGAGGTGTGTCCACGGTCTTATAAGGTACAGTTGGAGAGTGGACTGTCTCTGAGAAGAAACCGTGCGGATCTGCAGCTTCAGCCTATGGTAGAAAATACTGCAGTAACAGATACAAGCCTGCCGGACTCTGATGCATCTTTAAACCTAACAACAACAGAAGATCAAGAACACCCAAAAGAGAGTCTGACAGCAGGGTCTGCATCACCTAATAGATCGAAACTTTCAGATTCAACCAACTTTCTGGACGTGACAAGTTCGCTAAGACCTAAGAGACATGTTCAGCCACCAAAGAGGCTTATTGAGACTTGCTGAAAGTTAAAAAAAAAAAGAAAATAAGAATGTTTGTATTTGAAAATGTTTTGTAGGAAACTGTTTACACATACTGTTGAGATGTTTACTATCTAGACTTGGTCTAAAGAGAAAAATGTTTTTCTTTAAAAAAGAGGAAGATGTTGTGTATTGAAGTTAGTAATGTTGAACTCCATTACCCAGCATGCATGTGTTACCCAGAATGCTTAGAGAATGGTCACGTGAGAGTGCACTGAGCAGAGAGCGAGGAAGCGGTTGATAGCCATGCACTGTGTAGTACGTTAAAGAGACTGTTAAATAAAAAGTCATAGAAACCCAGCGACTGACTTGGCTTACTTTAAGATAAGCAAGACAACACAAGGGGTATTCCAGGAAGCATGTTTAAACTAGCCTGACTTTAAGCATGAACTCTGGCTGAAATCCGCCTGAACTTGCTTACTCTGGGTATGTCGGTTCCAAAAGACCGGATATGAATTGGCGTAATTACGCTTGACTTGGTAACCCTGGGTTAACGCACGTGCACAGGAGGTACATAAAGATATTCTCAATGGAACGCCGATTTCTGGAGTCACCATGGAAATAAGTGGTGAAAAAAAAAGAAAAAGCTGTATGTCAGTGAGACGGATTCTGAGATTTTAATGACAGCGTATGAAGATTACACGTCCATCAAACAAGTAACACGGCTGCATCATCAAAAGAAAGAGTTTCTGCCTGTATAAAAAAAAGCAGACAAAGTAAACGCACGAGTTTCTGATCTTGTTTCCATTTTCCTTGTGACGCATATATACATATAACGTATCCAATTTTGCCAACTTAAATGAATTACTTCTATTGGTAACAAAAAATTGAGTTAAATTTATTCAACATAATGTCTTAAGTCTATAAAACTCAATAATTGTTTATACAACTCAAATTTACGTATTTATCTAACTAAATGTCATATTACTCCAATTCAATTAATCTTTTTTCCATCTTAATTATTTATATTTCTTGAACTCTCAAAGTTTAAGCTGGCAGATATTCTCATTTTTATAACAATAAAAAAAAGGGGGGGGGGGAATGCACGGAGTGCAAAAACTCAGTAAGGAATTTACCGTCATTGTCATTACAGCTTCAGCCCGTAGCACTCAAAAAAAGGAAATTACCAGCCAATTAAGTTAACGAAAAAGTAACTTGTCATTTCAACCAGAAAATTTTATGTTTGTAAATCTTACGTGAATGAATCATGTCGATTGTACATAAAAATAATCCATTTAAAAGTTACTAATTTCAATCATGTTGATCCAACATGATACCATTAAATTGGATGCATTAGTAATCGCAAGGAATTGTGGGATACCATTTTCTTTGTCTATCTGGGCAGATTGGGGTCTAAGTGTGAGTTTTTGTCCATGGGTTTTATTGTCTAGCTGTTTTACTCTGTTTTAACTAGTGATTTAAACTGTTATGTTTATTTTTTGTTGCACCATGAGTTAAAGTTTGGTAGAGGATGAAGACCAACCCCCTTGTGTGGCAAACTGTTAATGTTCCAATACTTAACACAGAGTTCGCGGTAATTGAGCTCCAGTCTTGTGATGTGGGACTTTGCTGGGTAATTCATGTCTTTGATGTGAAAATTAAAAGACCCATTGGTTGTAACTTTGGAACAACATATCAATTACAGATGAGTAAATAAATTTATAGAAGTAAATAGAAATTCAAGTTAAATAAACTTAATTTACTTAGGTGTGACCAATTGAAGTGATTCAATTAAATTGGATCAACTTTTTTTCTTTTTAGAGTGAGCAACAATATCAATTTAAAGTTGGGTGCAACTGCTCTATTTAAATTGAATCAACTTAAATTTATTAGTTTGAACCTAAATACATTAAGTTGAGCCAACCTAAATAAATTAAGTAGGACCAACATGATTCATTTTTGTTCAAGTAACGCAATCTAATCATGTGGAAATCCTTTCCATAATTTTTTTATGTTCATTCAAAGTGAACGTTTTTTGAGTGTATATAAACTCATCATCTTCTCCTTCACTCTCATTCATGGTGCAGAGACGTAAGCCCAGTAGGGCAAAATAACTCGGCGAAACATGGCAAAACACAGTAAAACAGCTAAACAACTAAAACACATTAGGTCAAAGACGCACACTTAAACCCAAATCCGTCCAGACAGGCAAAGGGAATGATATCCCAGAATCCTTTGCGGTGCTGATCTAACAGCTGCACCAAAGTTACACCTACTTAATTGAATTAATTTCAATGAAAGTAAAATAACTGTCTGAAAACTACATGTAATTTTAAACCGACTTACAAAAAAATGATTTATTTTAACTGAAACAAATAATTAAGTTAGATCAAAGTAAAAAAAATATTTTTCCAACATCCATATGTGGTCTTGTCAGCCTCTCACTGTGGAAAAAGTATTATCTGAGCTTCTTCATCCACTAAATCATCTTCAAATGAACACTCCATGCTGCCTCACCTCTCTGAAAACAAACTAAGCTTCAACTAAACCTGCTCCGGACCAGGTTATGTTCAGAGCATGAGTTGCTATGGCAACTTGACCTACCCTGAAACATACCACCATTTCTGGAACAGAAAACTGAGGTTATCAACTTCCTTAGCCTCAAACTTACCGGGAGAGCTAGCATAACCTGCTTTCTGGAATACCCCCCTGAGTGAGTTCCCTGATAACAAACGACATACACATGGTTGTCAACTCCTTTTCTGTTGGGTTGGGTGGTTTGTTTGGGTATATTATTTTTATGTATTTTGTTATCATGTGTTGCTGACTTGTGTCTGCTTATTTTTTTTCAGTTTTACTTCCTGGGTCAAAGGACCCAAACTCTGGGTTGGTAGGCTTTTGTAGGGCCTGACCAAAATTCATTCATTAAGCCAAAGTGGAGCGACCTGGCTCAGAGGAGGGGCCATGTGCATTGTGGTTCAAGAGGGTCTGTGTTTTAGAGCTGGTTCTGAAGTCTCTGCGGGGTACATGCTGTAAAATGAAATCACACACATTTTCATCCACACAAGCATATGTTTTTTTGTTTTTGTTTTTTTTGTTTTTAATTTATTGCCGTGAACCATCGGTTGCATCACGGACCAGAGGGTGACCATCACTATAATTAATTGTTCTATGATGATCACATGCAGTAAATCATGTCGGTGGTTTATATTTTCTTTGCCATTGATTCAAATATTTTTGTTTTTCTGAGATTTTGAAAAAGCTATTTTTCATGTACGTTTTGTGTATTTTCCAGGATGGTTGAATATTCCTTGGACCTGCAGAATATGAACCTCACCGCCATCCGAACTGTGAGAGTACTGCGACCTCTCAAAGCAATTAACAGAGTGCCAAGTAAGTGACAACAGTATTTATTTTAAAAGACGAATTACATCACCTCACTTAATTCAGCAGGTGCACTTCCAGGAAGGGGCAGTCTTCATTTGGTGAACCATATTGTTGCTGCCGAACTGTCGTTTTTATTCATTTATTTTGTGGTACAAATCATTGCCTATATCTGAGAACAGGGGGGTATTTCAGAAGGCACGTTTAAACTACCCTGACTTTTAACCCTGAACTGTGGCTGAAGTCCGCCTGAACTTGCTTTTCTTGGTATGTGGGTTCCAAAAAAACGGATATGAGTTAGCGTTTTCGACTTGGAAACCCTGGGTTAATGCGCATCAATTACATGAAGGTATTCTCAATGGATCGCCGATTTCCGGAGTCACCATGGACTTGCGTGGATAAAAAAAAGAGAGCGCTATACTCCAGTGAGACGGAGTCTGAGATTTTAATGATGGTGTATGAAGATTATACGCCCATCAAATAGTAATACGGCTGCATCAGCAAAAGAAAAAGTTTCTGCTTGGAGAAATGTAACGGACAAAGTAAACGCATGAGTTTCTATCTCATTTCCATTTTTATTGTGACATATATATATATTTTTACAAAACTTCTGTTAATGTGGCCATGTTTCTATGGTTATTCTTTTCTTTTTTTTTTCTTTTTTATTAAAGATAGTCGAGGCTGTAAAATGCATTATGAGAGATTTCTGCATAACAAAAAAGACATTTGTGTAAAGCAAGTGTTAAATGTCTCCCAGAACCTGAATTGGACTTTTCCTTTCATTGTTATATTTCCACAGGTTAAACATACAATGTAGTGACGCATAAGTGAAGTTAAATGGAAAAGGTAATCATTCATTGAAACTGCAGTTCCCCAGAAAAGACCACCCTAAAAATCTGAACTTTTAGCTCATTTTGAAGCTTTTAATCTAATCTAATTCTACCTATACTCACCAGCCACTATATTAGTTACACTTTGCTGGTACCGGGTTGGACCCCCTTTCACCTTCACAACTGCCTTTGTGATGTCCTTTGTCCTTTGTGGCATAGATTCAACAAGATACTGGAATTGTTTATTTTATATCTGCTGCCTTTACAGCATATTTTAAGTTCTTTTAATGACATTTCTTATCACTTTTATGCTGACGATATTCAGCTTTATGTGTCTTATAAACCCCAGGATGTTTTTAAAATACAAACTTTACAAAGGTGTCTGGATTCAGTTAAGAGCTGGATGAATAACAACTGTCTCCAACTCAATGAAGCCAAAACTGAGGTCCTAGTTTGTGCTCCTGACAGTTGTCTCCCCCAGATAATCCATGAGCTCGGTCCACTTGCTTCTTTTATCAAGTCCTCTGTCAGGAACCTAGGTGTAACTTTAGACCCGGTTTTATCCCTGGAGTCTCATGTCGGGTCACTTGTTCGCTCTTGTTTTTATCATCTTAAAACCATTGCTAAACTGAGTCCAACTGTGTCGCATTCTGAGATGGAGATGCTCATTCACAGTTTTATATCCTCCCGTCTCGATTATTGCAACTCCATCTTCACATGTTTAAGTAAAAAATCTCTAAAACGGCTCCAGGTTGTCCAGAACGCTGCTGCTAGGCTTTTAACCAAGTCATCCAAGTTCTCACACATCACCCCGTTGTTAATGCAGCTGCACTGGCTCCCCATTCACTACAGAGTGCATTTTAAAATCCTGGTCTTAACATACAGAGCTCTTAATGACCAAGCACCAGTGTACATAAAAGACCTTGTGCAGCCATACACTCCCAGCAGGTCACTGCAGGGTCTGCTGGCTGTGAAGAGAACCCGATTAAAAACTAAAGGAGACAGAGCCTTTGCCGCAGTGGCCCCATCCCTCTGGAACTCTCTTCCTCTCAGCCTCAGATCTGTGGACTCAGTGTTTTCTTTTAAAAAGCAGCTAAAAACATATCTTTTTAAAATGGCTTTTTCTTAATTTCTTTTTAACATGTGTTTTTACTGTGTTTTACTGTTGTTTTATCGTGTTGTACTGTGAAGCACTTTGTGATTTTTATCTGGAAAGGTGCTATACAAATAAAGTTTATTATTATTATTATTATAAACATTCCTTAGAGATAGCATCACATAGTGATGGGTAAATGAGGCCTTGTAAAGCGTTTTGGCACATTTCCCAAACTGTAGTTATACTGTGTTGCCTAATACTGACTCTTGCTGGACTGAAAATACCATTGCAGGCAGCAAAGTTAAGGGAACTCTGCTGATATACTGATTAAATAAACTAAACACAATTTTGTCATTGTAGTTCCTCATTCCCATGTCTCGCTCTATAATGCCCCAGGATGGAGGAGGTGCTTTTAAATTTGACTGTTCTGCTTAACAAATGGGACATTTAACCTCCAAAACATAAAATGATTAATTTTCAAATAAGAGTGCGTTGGAAATGGAATTACATTCTGCTAGATCAAGCTGAAACTGAGAGAAATGGGGGGAAAAAAGCAAAAATCATGATTGAATCATGAAAACACCACATATAATACCTTAAGGAAAGATTCAGTAAGTAAGATTAGCGCATCCGGGGCTTAAATATTGTTGTTGTTTTGTTTTTTTCCTACATTGTCAAACTCGCTGTTAGACTGATTTAGCATCCGAGTGACAGAAATGTAACCAAGAAGGTCCGGTAAATTTTAAAGTGAAACATTTTTCAAAATAAAAGATAGCTTAGACCAGGGGTCGGCACCCCAAAATGTTGAAAGAGCCAAATTGGACGAAAAAAACAAATATGTCTGGAGCCGCAAAATATTAAAAGTCCTATTTAAGCCTTATAATGAAGGCAACACATGCAATATGTATCTATATTAACTATATTAGCCTACTATCAAAATTACTATGTTGCTACAAATGCATAATGAGCATTAACGATTAAATGTTTATTTACCCTGCAGTGCATTCTGCGGAGAACGACGCGTCACGTGACTGCTCTGTTGTGCAAGTTTAACTTTGTTACAATATCAATGAATTATGTTTCATTGCTTTTTATAAAATTAAAGAAATGTAATAAAGAAATCCGATTTTTGATGTCATTTTTATTTTGAGGATTCGAACAAAAAACAAAAAAAATGGAACGTGCGTGACGTGCCCCTTCTCTAGGAACTAAAAAGAGTGCAATAAAACCCAGCCTGCGTTTATAAAAAAAAACTGCAGCCTTTTGAAAAGGTAAAGTATATAAAATCAAATTAATACAGCTTAAGTTTGATTTCTGTGCAAATGCCAAGCAAGTCAGTGCAAGGGTAAAACCCAGCAGCATCCTCTTCTTTCGCTGTACAACTCTGCAAAGACAGCCGTCTTGTGCTCGAATGACAAAACAGCATCAAGCATTTGCGGCGCCTGGAGACTTTCATTCAGCTCGTTTAGGTGGCTTGTCACAGTTATATCCATCAAAAAGTGCAGCTATTCGAGCCACTCAGTATCTTCCAGTTGTGGGTAGTTCAGGTCTTTGCTTTTTAGGAATGTTTTCACGTGTTCTAAACAGACGACAAAGTGACGCAAAACGTCATCCCTGGACAGCCATCGGACTTTGTTGTGTAGCAGGAGATCAACTTCATCAAGCAATGCACGGAACTGACGGTTCAATTTACATCAGCCACCTGCCTAGCAGGCCGCTGCCCTGCTGGTAGAAACGTGTGTCGCAGGCTATGACGCAAATCTTTCTTTGACAGAAATGTTTATTCTACACCACACCACTACACCATGTTTATTCCAGCACAACGCAGAATGCGACCGGTTACATGTTCCTGCACTTCAGTAGTGATTTGTTTCATTTGGGGCATGTAAACCAAAATTATGACCTCCTCCTATTATATTTCATTTTTATATTTTTAATGAAGAATTTGTGATTTCCTTTAAATGTTAGGGTGCGATGTTCGGCCTGTTGCTAATGATGTTTAAATAAATACTCTTCCAAATGGAATTCTGGGGTAGGGAGGATCAAAAAAGAGGGACATGAGAATAAGAACATTGTGGACTCTTTCTCCGTTTCGTGTTTTTGGCTGAAAAGTCGTGGTTCAGGAGGGTTATCTGCTAATTGGGTCATAGGTGTTTCATGTCTATGAGTCTGTGTGTGCAGGAGTGAGCCAATCAACCCTAAATTCCCCCCTTGAGGCATTCCTGTTTCAGACTGTAGTGGAACAGAAAAATCAGAGGAAGTGTAAGGTGGATATGGCTTGTATTTCTTGTACTTTCAGTGATCAGTCAGTATCATGTTTTAAAGACATGATAATGTATCAACGGCAAGTGTTTAAGCACCATGATTTCAGTATTTTATTAAAAGCTGACAATAGCATTAAACCTTTGTAACGGTAGTTTACAAAAGTTAACGGTTAAGGGGCCCCACTCTAGCTGTACACTATGGCCACACTCAAATGTTTTGAGAAGCATCTAAATACTGAAATTATATGAGAAAGAAATGTAATTTATATACATTATTTTTACGTGAGGAAAACATTTATTTTATTAAATGTGCTAATCTCTTACCCATTTACTTAAGGGAACCAATTATGTACTTCTGTCTTTTCTTTAATTTGTCAGGTTTTACTAAAGAAGGCAAAAGAAGCAAAAATACTTGAATGGTGGAAAATATACTACCCAATGGAGTGGAGTCCAAAAAAAAAGAAATATTCTTAAAATAAAATATAATTTTTTTTTTTCCCCTCCCTTTACCTTTCCTCTTCTTTTTGTCGTTTTTCATGACTTTATGTTCTTTTTACGGATTTGTTTTTATTCTTGCACAATAGTTTTGTTGTTGTCTAACTTACTTTGTTAGAGTTTTGTGTGCATGTTGTTGCATCAACAGTATTTTATTCATTATGATGGTGATCGTTTTCACAGTCACTCTGAGAACAATGCTTTATCTCACCACTTTGAAAAAAATCTATATAAAGAGTCTTTCTCTGCTTGCTAACTTGGAGAAAATACTTTCACATGAGCAGTCTTGTGCCATTTTAATGATTCAGGGTTTTTTTATGTAAGAGTTTAAAAAATAATGCTATGCCAGGCTCGCTATACAGCTATTCACAGAGAAGGAGGTCCCAACTATCATGGTTTCCTCCAACCAACTTTCTCCGTGATCAGCCCGTTTCCCAAAATGTATCTCATTGACTGTATATAAGAACTGGACTTAGCAGATGTGACATCAGAAATTAATGTTGGGTTAAAACAACCTGCAACATCATAAAAATTCAAAAAGGAAAGAAAGACCAACAGACAAAGGTACCTTTTCAAGGAGAGCAGACAGAGATCTACCCAGTAAACAATCTCTCTCCACTCTGGTGCATATTCTGCTGCACTCCCCTTTTAATAAGTTGTTTTGGGTTTTCCCTAAGTTACACATGCGCTGAGCTCTAAGGAGGGGAAACAGATAAAAACACAGCTGCAGCGCTATCAGAAACATTAATTGCAACATGCCCATCCTTCCACAGTCCTCTCACATCATCTCCGGACCTGCAAAGCCTATCCTCACAGATAAACTAACACAGAGCGTCCTTCGATTCATTTTAGACATAGCTAACACAGGTTCTCAGGAGAATGCTGAAAAGACGCAAAGATAATCGTTTTCTCCCAAGGGTGTCACCTCCACCTCCCTGTGAAACAGATTTGGACACAGACACTTCTACAAACAAAAGCAAATATGAGATAACTTATATACATTATTCCAACATAATTCCGCCCTGTTTGTCACATATTTGCTCAAATCCTCACATCACTTTTAGTCAGCCACTTCACGAAAATTGTCATCTGTAAGATCATAATTATGTGCACAAATACAGTTACAATCGGAGGGTGTGTCGGAGACACTTACACAGCGCCTTCTATGAACAGTCCAGCAGTATTAAGGTCAACGTCATCATCATCATCATTTAGCTTCAAGAGGGGATGTAGCTGGGTGTCTTCAGTTATAATAGCTGTGGAGATGAGACGATTGCACAAAGAACGCAGGCAAGGAATACAACAGCATCCACACAAGGTCAAAATGGCCATAAATACAGCTATGGACACCAAAGCGGAAGCTACCAGTAACCGGTACTTCCCAAACACACCCAGCCAGGAGTCCCACATGGTGGTATCACATCAGAAAATCCCTCACTTCCGTCTCCTGTAAAATGAAGCCAATTCGGTCACCATTTTTCTGTGATACGAACGGCGCCATGTTGGAGCCAAATGACAGTGATTGGTCCGAGTCATCATTTCAAAGGCAACTACTGTTGCCAATCAGGAGGGAGCATGATTAAAATCCACACCACTTCCATTGAAAGCTGGGTCCGGATAATCTGTCAAACGTTTGAGGTGGGGGCCAGCGGGCATCACAAATGCTTTTACTTAGGCATCTGACTGTTGATTTTGGCTCTTGAATAACTTGCGATAACGGAAAAAAATTCAATCAAATATCAAAATTCGGGTCTACGACAGAGTTTTGGGAACCCCCCAAAAAAAGTTAAATTAAAAGTCATAGATCTACAGTCGGGTGATGTAGTTTTAAGTGCGTTAACAGATTAGATGTGTTATCTGTGGCATATGATATTTTTGTGTAACAATAAAATGTTGAAACATAGCATTCGACTTATCAAATTGTCTTTTCCTTTCATCCAAACAAATCCAAAGTGTTCCGACAACGGAGAGCGTACGGAGATGAGGGGGGTCCACATGATACTGTTGACATGCTCACTGTCACCTCCATCACCTAGCTTTTGAACCGCCTGCAATGAGGTTTTTGACCGTGGTCGGAAAACGCAGGGGAGAACCTCTCCGCCGAAGGCGGATCTTCCTTTGGGGTTCACTTTCTCGTTCGGAGCCTCAGAGCCTCCAGGGTGTGTTAATAATAGAACCACTCTCCGTTCTTTTAGAGGGAACCATTTTTCTTACTATTCCAGCAAACTGAGCAGCACACCCTGAATGTGCGCTCACACTCTTGCGCTGTGCGCTGTCTTGCTCTGCCCCCATCCTTCCTAAACCCACACGAGCGCACACATCATTGACAACCATTTTGAGTAGCCAAAAGGTTCAGAATTTCTTTATTTTTGAAACCTATCGGGGAATAAAGCTTCACAAAATGGTCAACATCTTTCCTCTTCGAGCGAGCTCCAATAAACTGACAACTTTGGTTTGTTTTCTTTTTAATTTCACTTTCTTGAAAAGTTACGACTTTTTTCTCATAATATCAGAATCAAAACTACTTTATTGATCCCAGACGTGAGAAATTTGTTTGTCACCATAGCAACTGACAGCAGAGCGAAAAAAGTCTAAGAATAAAAAAAAACAAAAAAAAACAAAGAAAATGTATCATAAGTGCAAAAGACAAGTTGGTATAATTTAAAAAGCTATTTACAGAACAGTGCAGGTAAAAAGATGTGTAAAAGAAATGTGCAAAAAAGAAACAAAAAATGTGGAAAGGTTATCTGTTGCATTGTGAGTTACTGTACAGGGTTCTTGTATTGGGTATGAAGGATTTCTGGTACCGGGCAGTAACAGTTGTGACTTGTTTTTCTCGTAAATGTACAACTTTAAAGTCGTAATTTAAAAAAAAAAGTTTGTAAACTGGCCCTGAAACTCCTTAAGGATCAGCGGGAAGATGTTAAAAAAAACAAAATCTGAGCAAGAATGATTATTCTGACTGGTAATAGCTGTTTATGTCTTTTTAGAAGTCTATCAGATTTTGGCACCTTGGTGCCAGCAGGTAGTTCCTGTTTGGAACACGACGGGGCAGGGATTGCTTTGTCCTGTTTTCTATGTACAGTCAATGATTTATCTCCATCAATTTAGGGGGTGGGTGGTTTGAAAGGGGTTGTGTTTGTGTCTGTTTGGGGGGGGGGGGGGGGTAATATTTATATTGTTTTGCTTGTTTTTATACTATTTGTTCTGGTGTAAAGCACTTTGCGTTGTTATAGATATGAAAAGTGCTAGTGGGGCCCAGGCAATTGCCTACCTTTGCCGAGATGTAAGTCCTCCCCTGGTAAATGTTTACTAACAAAAATAATATAGATGATGTTCTGTAATGATAAATACATCAACAGCATTAAAATGTAAACTATTTCAATATTAAAACTGTTGTTATGTCTACTTTTTTTTCAAAGAAAGGTTTTTTGTTTGTTTTTTCTGATAAGCCTCTTTAACACCATATTAAAGGCAGAGATTGTTGACTTCCATTAAATTGACTTATATCCCAAATATTTGAGTTAAAATGTAATCAAGTAAGACAATTAAGACCATTTTTAGCGAACTTACCGAACTGTTACCTAGAGCAGTGTTTTTCAACCAGTGTGCCGCGGCACACTAGTGTGCCGTGGGAGATGGTCAAGTGCGCCGTGGAGAAATTGCCCTCATTCACTGATCTAAAAACATTTTCCATCTCCAGGAAATCAGCTCTTTGTTCATCCAAACAGGCCCTGATAAAAAACTGAGTAGTTAGGAATATAAAAGATCTTAAAATTACTTTTTCTTTGTGTTTATTTAATTCTATTAAAGACATTTTGATAAGAATCACGGTACCGCGATTTAGCTGCAGCTATAACTGTGTAAGGAAAAGTCCCGCCCCTTTAACTGTCTCCGCCAATCATTTTTGAAGGCTTAATCACATGTCATCAGTTTGACCAATCAGAAGTGGTTAAAGTCTTCACTTCCTTGTTCTTAATTCTGCTGATAAAGTCGCTCAGTTCTAACAAAAATACCAGCTAAAGCTCGTCTTTAGAAAAAAACAGC